>NC_036441.1:1879116-2505489 GCF_000184455.2 Aspergillus oryzae RIB40 | reverse complement strand
AAGCTTCTTTATATTAAAAAAAACTTAATTTTTTTTTAATTACTTTATATCTTATATAGATCTAATCTTCTAAAAGTCTAGTAATATTAATTAATAATTTTATTTTTTTTTTAAAAAAAAGCTAGTTCTTAATAAAAAATTTAATAAAATAAAATCTTAGTAATAAAATTCTTTATATAGCTATAATCTATTTTAAAGAAATTAATAATCTAATAAATGATTTATATAATTTTTATATTAAATTTTAATATTAGCAATAAAACAAAATAAAACAAAATATATTAGAAATAAATAATAATAATAATAATAATAATAATAATAATAATAATAATAATAATAATAATAATAATAATAATAATAATAATAATAATAATAATAATAATAATAATAATAATAATAATAATTAGTAATACTCTTAAGTTTAAAATTTAACAGTTTCTATTAAATAAAATAAATAGCTTTAAATAGTATTAGATTGCTTTAATATTAGTTAAAAGACTAAATATAATAGGTGATTCCCGTATAATATAGTAGATACCATATAACCATAGTCTATGGACTCTATTGCATCATGTTAGGTTTCGGGCTCCCACGGCTACTGCTTAGCTGAACCAACTCGCCTTGCATAAGGGCTGTATCTGGAGGGGTACTTTGATAATGTATTGCCCCTTTAATAGATCAAGGGTTAAGTAGAAGTGTGAAGCACATCATTCCCTTTGTTGCTCTGGACCTGGTATTTCAATGCATATCACCCATAATATCTTCTTCAATGTCAACTCCACCGGCTGCCTCGTCGAGTGTGCCGATGTTGCTTTTTGCAGAGTTGTCAGACCACCTGAGACTCTTTTGCGAAAACAGAAAATGCTCGTTACTCAACTCCAGCCCATGGTTGGATTGGTAAATACTTTGCGCAATAACACCCAATTGCCGACCCTCTTTTACTATCTTCCCCCGTGCCCACTGTTCCCGCGAATAAAGGGACTTTATTGGATTAGAAAATCGAAGCATTGTGGTGTCGTTATAGTTATGTGATTGTAGCAAGACAGCACTGAAAGCCCCCGACATTACAAGTGATGCCACTAGTGACTCAACTTCACAGAGTGATGAACAATCGGACGCCTGTTGTGCCACATCTGCCATTGTGAGGGCAGAGAATGTCCTCCCTAATTTCAGGGTCTTGCATTTATTGAATGCCTTAATTACCTGGTGGACAAGGCCGGTGTTATTGTCCTAGATATCAATAAGCACACTAAGAAGGCAAGCACCACAGGAGTCAAGAATTCCGAGTTATAACTCACTAGACGCCAAACGGACTGCGCAGCTCCAGCTTCAGCTTTTAACCTTTGATAATCGCCCTTTTCGAATGCATCGGCCAGTGAGGTATATGGCCTCACCAAAGATTGATATGTCCTGATCACATGCGAAGAGACAACATCCGGGTGTGCAGCTAGCTGTCAAAGAACGATACTAGTTAGCTGGGAGGCTGCAAATTTTTCAGAGATGGTTTCTTCGTCTGAGACATTACCTTTCCATTTCTCAACAGGCTGACCAAGAGCCACTTTTTGTACCCTTCTACCATGATCTTGCTGACGGCGTTTGTGACAGGACAGGATATTACTATGCTCAGATAGTGAAGTGCCCTATCCCACTTTTTTAGCGCCATGTATATCATTGCGCCATAGAGAAAAAATTGCAAATGGTCTCTGTATGCCAACTGCTTAGAAAACCCAGAAGCATCGGTTATGAACGCTGTGCTAGACTCGTGTTCCGCACAAAGCAAAGGCTGATGATAGTTCTGATAAGCCTGTCCAGTAACAGTAGGAAAATGACAAACCTGTCTCTCCAAAACTGGCACAGCCAGGCTATACGACCTAGACACCAAAGTGAGTTTAATAAACGTAGTGTGAACTGATGTGAGAACCTCTGACGAGGGGTCGAGTCGAACTATGGCATCCCTGACAGCTAGAACTGCTAGAAGTGGCTTTTGCGCGATGCAGGTCAGCGTAATGACCATAACAAGTAATGTTGATTACTACCTTAGAGACAGCCTGCGCAGCCTGAACCACAAGTTGTACTAGCCGGTGCCATTCATGACCAGCATACCGTATCTGAAAAGGATCAAAGCTTCTCAGAATCCGAATAGCCTTGAGCCATAGTTCTCGCCCGGGATAAATTTGCTCTGGTAGCCGGCTCTTGTTGCTGCCCTGGAGGGACTGTATCTTAAAAAGGAAGACTGATAAATAAGACAGAGTGTGTAGAGAAGGATCGAGGTTCTGTAAACGCGCAAGGGAATTTGTAAGCTAGCGAAGTCCCCGCACTTGAAAGGGGAGGACTATATCGATTCTCATCCCCCCTAAAACTTGTTTAAGAAGCCTCGGCTTACATCTAGCAAATATCCACTAGCCGCTGAAAGCTCAGAAGCCTTGCTCGGCTGTTGAAGGTATGTGATGAGGTCACGGATTCGCCTGTCATAGTCTTCGTCGAAGCTACCTGACGACACCGAGGTGAGTTGCGAAAGAAATTCGGCCATCTCTCATAAACAGACTGGATGCCAAAGTCTAGTCTGGAAAATAGTGTAGTCTCAACGCTCAGGAAAGTTGTAGGCTGACAGCTTGATGAGAATAGGTTAATCGACGCTTGCGGGCGGAAAGAAGTATCGCGCCCAGTATGACGCTGCTTGCTCCATAACCATGTCAGTATAATCTATCGTACACACCGCCTGCCTAATGTGCTGCCAAAACCCCCTCTTTGTGACAATCTACGGGGTATTCCCCACCGCAATCGGGTGAGTCAGTTTAGTGTGTGTTTGTAAGTCCTCCAAAACTGTCAAGAAAAAATTCTAACCGCTGCGATTCTCGAAATCATTGTCCAATTGGTCTTATCACGGCACTTAATATTCTTTATCACGTTTGGACTGTGGCACTGGCACGCACGCACACACTCACTCACTCACACACACTCTCTCTTCCCCCTCTTTATTGAGATCCGCACAAATGTCCCTTACCGAGTCTTCTGCTATTGATATCGCTAGGACTGCTTCTCTAGCATCTCGACGCTTGGCAACTTTATCTGAAGCCGACCGCAATGGAGCTCTGACAGCACTTCATGATGCGTTGCTGAGAAACAAGAATTCTATATTGGAGGCAAATGCGAAGGATGTCGATATGGCGAGTCGGGCCGCTGCAAGTGGTAATTTAAGCCAAAGTATTCTTAAGAGACTTGACTTGTCACGACCGGGAAAGTACGATGACATGCTGAAGGGCATACTTGATGTCCGGGATTTACAAGACCCAAGTAGGTATATATAAATGATTATGTAACTATTACTGACTATATTGAAGTTGGACATGTGACTCTGAGGACACTGCTTGATGACGGTCTGGTGCTCGAAAGAGTGAGCTGTCCTATAGGCGTCCTACTGATAATCTTTGAGGCTCGCCCTGAAGTTATTGCGAATATAGCTGCCTTATCTATAAAGTCGGGAAATGCTGCAATCCTCAAAGGTAAGTGTTCATAAGAAGCTCGTGGCTTGTTTTTTTATCCCGCTAATGTCAGAAAGGCGGCAAGGAATCTACGGAATCTTTTGTTGCTATCTCGCAGGTTATTTCGGATGCCATATCGAGTACCCAGGTTCCTAAATCGTCAGTGCAGCTTGTGAAAACGAGGGATGTGATTTCTTCCTTACTTGCCCAAGACTCCTTAATCGATCTTGTGATACCTCGCGGCTCGAATGAACTCGTTCGATTTGTAAAGGACAACACAAAGATTCCTGTTCTTGGGCATGCTGATGGCCTTTGTTCTGCATATCTTCATTTTGATGCAGACCCGGAGGTTGCGGTTAAGGTCATTGTGGACTCTAAGACTGACTATCCAGCTGCATGCAATGCTTTAGAGACATTACTCGTTCACCAAGATGCTCTTGAGACTCTATTTCCTGCTATTGCAGATGCTTTGATCTCTAAAGGAGTGTGTCTTCGTTGTGACATACCAGCTAAGGCTGCATTAATGAAGACCTTGCCGGCGGTACCGAGTCATCTGCTGCAGGATGCTATTGATTCAGATTATCGCACCGAGTTTTTGGATCTCATCCTCGCAGTAAAAACGATAACTACAGCGCCACCCGGAAGTTCGTCGGTTGAAACCGCGGTCGCTCACATCAATTCACACTCCTCTAAGCATACAGATATTATTTTGACAAGGTCAAAGGACATTGCGGATGTTTTCATGAAAGGTGTTGACAGCGCTGGTGTTTTCTGGAATGCATCGACAAGATTCGCAGATGGGATGAGGTATGGATTTGGTACGGAGGTTGGAATCAGCACAAATAAGATCCATACTAGGGGACCTGTAGGGTTAGATGGCTTAACCATCTATAAGTACCTGATTCGGGGGGATGGTCATCGAGCATGTGATTATTCTGAAGGGGGGAAAAGATGGAAACATCAAAGCCTTCCGCTTTAGGTAACTAGTTCCGCTCGTTCATAGTCTGATATTATCGTTGGTGTAAACTTCAGTTTTCATTCAGTTCCAACTCCTCTACCTGAAATTCCATTCATATCCGTAAGAGTCGCTGCCGTACCAGCTAAATGGTTTTAGAGCTAGCCGTATTTCTAAGTAAAAAGGTCGAGCACAAGATCACAAGGCCGTGCGCATGTATTTCCATGGTCATGACAGTTACGACCCTGATACAAGATATTTTTCGTGATGAGCTCCTTTAAACCTTGAAGCCACGAGACCTTCTCCTTCCACGGGCCCTCTCAAACTTGCGTCCCTTGCTTCGCACGTAGGGTTTCTATTGAGCATTAGTCCCAATTCTCTCCTAGGAAAGTGGGCCCTTTTCTTATAAAAAGGGGAAAAAGAGGGATGAAAAAGGACTTGCCTTGTGGCTATGAGGACCAAAGCCGAAGTGCTTGACTGCCTCACGAGCGTTCTTGGGTCCACGGAGGAGAAGTGTGTTCGCTCCAGTAGGAGCCCGGAGAGCAAGTTGATCCAGGGTCAATGTTTCTCCGCCGGCCTTCTCGATTCTGGCTCTGGCAGTAGCAGTGAAGCGCAAGGCAGCCACAGACAGCTTCGGGACGTTAAGCAGGCGGTTGTCGTCAGTAACGGAGCCAATAACGACGATGGTCTTGCCCTTGTGCGCATCGGTCACGTTGGAAGCGATACGCGACAGAGAAACAGGGGGGCGGTTAATTCTCGACATGAAAAGACGACGCAGCACGACCTTGTTGAAGTTGGAGTCCGTGCGACCTATACAAGACCACTAATCAGTTTTCCGTCATTTTATGCCACCGAATGGTCTTCTTCATACGGGCGAGGAAGCGATAGAGCTTCACCAAAACTTGCAGATAGACATTCTCGCTTTTCGGCGCCTTGCGATGGCTGCTACGCACATGGTGGCGATCCAAGTCGATACCTGCGCTCAGATGTTAGCTTTGAACATTGTAAATTGACCTGAACAATGTTTTCGAAAGCTTGTCCGATAACATAATTCTGCCGAAATGGGTGTGTGGTGATATGTATGTAAACGTACCCATGGCTGCTAAGACTGATGGGACACCTGGGAGTTGGCTAGCTCTCGCACCCGTATGCAAAAATGAAACTCTTGAGGTTTTTGATCTACGATTTTCAGATGGTCGGTGTGCGCGGGTTGAGCCCTAACCTAGAGCAAATCGGGAAGTATTGGGGGCAAATTGTGGGCACCTGAAAACTAAGGCATTTAGAACTTCTACTATCCCCTAAGAGGAATGTTGGCTTTCATGCCAAGGTGCGTATCATTGGATGAGTATAATCTACTAGTTAGTACTAGCAGTCAGCACCACCTGAGTGTAATGGTAGCAGGTTTAAGGTTGTGAATGGTAAACTAAAGGCCTCTAGTAATTGAAGGAGGGCTCCGCTCCATTAATAGAACTAACCCTATCATCAGTTGAAGCACACTCCTCTACACTCTATCTTTTGTGGTTTGCTCAATGTCTTCCTAATTTTTCTCACTCCTTGCGTGATGTAACATGCGTATGATTCTAAAAATAAGCAATATAGTACCTGCATAGGATCTTTAAAATAGCCAGGTACACCAACTGGTTCCCACATCTAGAACACCTAGTATAAAGCGATGCTTATGTTGCTATTTTTCAAGCTACGTCACCATCGTAGGAAGGCAAAACTTAGGGATCAGCGAAATATCCCTTCCGAGCCATGGCGATATCATTTGTCATTCAGCTGGACAAGAAAGTCCCTCGTTAGCTCAAAGCTGAGCCAACTACTCGCCATGCTCGGTGCCACTTTCAGAAGATTGGGGACAATTCCTTTGAAAAGACCACGCGTTCCCTCTTCTGCAACAATGACTTTCACGGCGTCCCAGACGGATGCATACTGATAGCCCATTCCAGACATTGTATTAATTTGGAAACGCCGCCGTAGAACATCACTAATGACCGGTTAGTGCAAGGGACGGAGGGAGTGGTAAGAATGTCGGAAATCTGCAAAAAATCTTACAATGGATAAGTACATGTTTGAGCCACTGCTCCTGAAATAGCGCCCGCTAGCAATTTACGCAGCGAACTAGGAGTCTTGTCACCGTCGGGAGTCAAATACTTTCGAACCGATTCGTATGTCATGAAATTCAAACCAACCTTGGAATTCTCAGTATATTGTAAAGTGCCAAGAGCATCACAGAACTTACATATGGGGCGACACCAGCCACGGTAGGGATGATTCCGCGATAGAGCGCTAAGATACCACCCTCGGTCTTGTACATTAAGACCATGGTGCCGAACATGCCCGGTAGCTTCCCGCTGCCATCGCGCTGACCGAGGGCTGCGAACGACGCTGATTGAATAGAAAGACGTGTCCGAACAATGTCAAGAGGATAAGTTATAGTGACTGAGGTAATTCCAGCAGCGCCTCCGCAAATGAGCCGGCGTACTGGTGACAACTCAGCATCTGGAGTTGGTTCTGCAAACTGAACTGCAAGATAAGCATAACTCAATGACGGAGATGGTACATGAGATAGAATACAAAGAATGTTGCATGACTTACCCTTTTGTAAAAATTGTAACTTCCAAATTGAACCGCAGAATAAGGGATTATTCGAATGCAATTGGTACCATTGCCCCGCATAAACCCTCTCCATCCCTCCTCTTTGCCGATCTTTACAAGAGCCTTCCATATAGATAGCCTATACTCTTCCCTGCCAACACTTTGTATTTGAAGCAGGATTTTTAGACGTTCAAGTGGCGACACGATGGTTCTGGATACCGCACCTGCTACGCCCCCAGCAACGAAAGCTGCCACGACAGGTTCCGCGATTCTGCCCTTGAGTTTACCAACAAATTTGCTGCTATTTCCCGAAGACGCTTCCTAGAAACTCGTTGAGCCATGGAATTCGTTTCTTCTCTTGATAATTGAAATGTCCTCATCCTACCTTGATCGAAGCCGAACTCGGTGGCAACTGGGTTAACTTGGCCAAGGTATTGTCCCTTGAAGTCTTCGATTCATCGTGACGAACCGATTCCTGACGATCCAGACTCATGTTGTAATGAACGATTTACGGAGACAGCAGGGGTACCCCGAATCGCTCCTGAAGAGGGGTTTGGGGTTTGTTATTCAGGTATATCAACGGCTGGCTTGTTTTTTTAGAGACTGCCCTTTACTAGCTGTTACGTATGTCGGCGTCGCAGCTCACAGGACAGAGGACGCTTGAACCTATATTGTGATATAGTCACAGCAGGAAAGCCCTTTGGAATTCGTCTGGCTGACGTCGCACAGGCCATAAATAGACATAGGTCGACTAAAAAATCAATGTGACATGGCCAGGAAACCCAAGTGTTGGAAAGAAGCTTGCGAAGAGCACGAGGCGGAGGCAGTAACAAATAAATAATACAACTGATCGTTGGGTGATAACTATATTATCATCTGAAAAGAAGTTGGGTACCACAGATAAGGAAATGTATAAAACGCTCTTCAAGGCTAATGAGTGGTTCTTTTCAACATCGAGAGGAGAATGAATCGAAGACGCGCTGACCCAAACGAGACATCATTGCGGCGGCTTGTCGAACATTAAATCGTGCCTAAGACCGCATTTAGTCCCGGCCATTAGTGTCCAGGTGTCAGGGATGGGTGGGCCAAGCCACATGCTTTAGTAATTTTACAACAAAAGCAAAACCCATCGTATGCACAACACATAGTATAAAAGACGTACACATGGCCCTATATATATTGGGAAAAAAGTGTCTGATCTCATTGACTTTCAATATCCCAGATACTTTTTATATGATTTACTAACACTGGGATGCACCACTGATATTAAATAGGCATCAATGGTACAGAACACAGCATAGAGCAAATGTATGTTGTAAAAGTATGTACAGAAAATTGTACAGGACACTATACCGCTCGACACAGTTTTGTATGGAGAGCTCTGGAGTATAGTACTGTACATATACGGAGTATGTGTAGTATGTGGGGAGTGAGACAACTAACGATTGCAATGTATGGATACTGGATACCACTGTATGTACGGAGTACATGTCTCAAAATTACTAATAATTAAAGGGGCTTTTCATGACTGTGGCTGAGTTATTTCGCTTGTGGCATGTGCACTTTCCTGTAGTCCTCCTGTTCGAAACTTGTCTTTCGCTCCTTTACCATTCTTATTCTTATTTCCACCCAACCTCATTAGCTAGGCTAGGTTTTGTCCTTGTGTCAATACATTATCTTCTAACTTAAACATAATATCGCCGGTGTATACAAAGAGATATCCGACTTTCCTACACAATGTCTCGTCCTGGCACCACGCTCTATGTCACCGGTTTCGGGCACGGAACTCGAGCTCGCGACCTTGCCTACGAATTCGAACGGTATGTGCCGCTCGTCGATTGCCTACACGCTACCATGACCAGACGACTCGTTTCCATCTCGCAATCTACACCTCGGTTGATCCTCGCAATGCCGACGTTGGAGCAAGACCTCCCCTAGTGTTCTGAGCTTTGCTTGTTGCATTACTCGTCGTCTCCTTGATATACATACATTCCCTTGGAAGAGTCATTATGGCCCCGGCACTTTTGCTACCTATCATAACCCGTTTATACACTTTTGTCTTTGGTCATTGAGCAATATTATCTTAGTTGTCTGTTTACACCCCACTAGTCTTGGTTCTAACCTAGCTTTAGTTACGGGCGCCTTGTCCGGTGTGACATACCAGCACCACGTACTCCTTCCAGCAGACTGTGCGTTGCGACATACCCGCTTTATACTTAACATTCTTCTCTAACAATACCAAGGTTTGCTTTTGTGGAATATGAGAGCCGCCGTGATGCAGATGATGCGTATCATGAAATGCATAACAAACGAATTGGACGGGATGATTTATTGAAAATTGAAGTGAGTGACGCAGTAACTAGTGAGAAACCAATCTCTAACGCGTGAAAAGTGGGCTCGCACTCCACCATCTGCTTCTTGGAGGTTTGATTCTGGCCGAGACCGTCGGCGCGATCGTACACCGCCACGCCGTGGTCGTTCACCGTCGCCTCGCCGTGGCCGCGGCGATTATTCTCCTCGTAGGGATGACAGGTACGAACGGGAATACGACCGACATGATCGTGATTATGACCGCCGCGACCGGGATTATGACCGACGTGACCGTGACTATGATCGCCGCGACCGTGACCGTGAACGCTCGCGCGACCGTTCTCGCAGCCCTGATGAGAGAGAACGTGATATCAAGGATGACAGGGAACGCCGTGATGATGAACGTGAACGCCGCGACGATGAGCGTGAGAATGGCCCAAATGGTGAAGAAAGAAAAGGTATGAACTCCTGAATGATCATCACTTCTACCTAGTCTCGCTCTGTGTTACTTATCAATCTAGTCCTTCTAGACCCTTTAACTTCTGCCCATGATGAACTTGACACTGCTGAGTAGGTTACCTTCATCCCAAATTCATGTACTAGCATCCTGTCGGTTGTCATGGTCTGAGCCGCGGAGGCCGAAGAAAAAGCAAAGGAAAAAAAGGGGAAAAAAATTAAACAGAAAAGAGAAAAGAGAAAAGAGAAAAGAGAAAAGAGTAAGAAGAATTCAAGAGAGGTGGAGAGAGCTATTACCAGCTCTTGTTTGACATTGATGGTTTGGCCATTATGGGCATAGTGGCTCCATGCCATGAGATTGCACCGGTATTTGATCAGATTCTCTGTCGTCTCCCTGCTTTTTGTTATATCGCCTCCCCTTCCCCAGCCCTCTTTAATGCCCTTAATTCGTTTTACCGCAGTTTTTTCTTTTTCATTATCAGGGAAACCGGAAGAGATAGAAGGCGAACAAAGAAGAGGACTCGGGCCTAGTGCTGTGATGGATCGATCTTATTGGGATCTTGACTTGATGAATCCACGTTGAAGTCTTTGTCAGCGGCTCGAATTTTCACCGAACGCCCGTCGAGCGATCGTTTCTTCCCCCGTCCCGCCCACGCCAGTGTATGTCGTCCTTTTGTCCGTCACGATCCGCAGCGGTCCGTCATACGTCTAAATCGCTGTTTAATATGAAGACGATTAGCATTCCCTTTTACCGTCCTGTACGACCGGTCGTTGCGAGTTCCGGAAACCGATAGTAATGTAGAGCAGAGAGTGTGTATGTTCGTAGTACCTGGACCGTAAGGAACATGAAAGTGGGACTTCTTGATGATATGCCCCCCTATGGCCTATTGGTGGTCTAATGCGCAGCTTAATCGCTAAATTGCTTCAGAAACTATATCAATCTAGCAGAAGCACGTTATGGATGCATGAAGAACCAGAACTGACGGTTAAAAGTATGGCCTGTTATGTTATAATCTTCATCAACTGGTGGTTGCGTCCATTGCGTATATTTCATGGCTGAAGATATTTGCAGGTCATATATATATGAAAGGAAATGGGATAAAAGGGGAAAAGTGTTGAATTTGAAGCATTGACGCAAAGGTGGGTTATGCCTCTTTCGGTATTTGATCCTTACGATGGCCTAGGTCTATAAACATGCTCGAAAATTTATAGCAGGTCAATAGAGCTGCATACATACACAGGCAATAATCAATCCGAAGGAAGAAAACTGGAAATGGCCGAGAATAGAATAGGGTAACACGCTCCCCATCCTAGCACAATACAACTCTCATAATGAGCTTACTCATTGCATCTTCTCATATGTAGCCATAAGGGAGCCTTGTTCACAATGGTTAGCTTTTACATTGACTCAAGACAAGTTCAGTCAAGTCAAACTCACCAATAAATGTAGTCACTAAGCGAGAGCGGACCTGGCAAATATCTTCAGGAACCAACCAGATCGTTGCACCTAGCTTTCTCGCTATACTGATGCTCAACTTGGCGTTTGAGTATGCTTCTTCGTCACTGCGGCCTGGAGTTACAATTTCATAGTCCACGTAGCTACTCTTCATGCCGTTAAGCACGTCAAGGAGAAAGATTCCCGAGCCGATTGACTGATCCTTAAAACTGCGTATCGACGAAGTCCTGCCGCCTCTGCGGGACATGTCATTTGCCCACCGTATCATCTCCAAGTCCGTAATCTCATGTTTACCCATCCGCTGCGCCAAGCTCGACAGTGTATTTGTGATGTCTTTTCGCATTAGTTGCCACACTAATCCTAGTGTAAGGGTACGCTGTCCATCGGTGATATCAGCCCCCTGAACACCAACAAGAGAAAAGCCGATATTCTTTCCAAGCTCGGTGGCATAATTTGTATTCTCAACTGCTTTGAAACGCATCATTTCACCACCAGATGTTGGTGGTCTGTTGACATGCCTCCAATTAACACTTCCGGGAATTATTTTGTCATATGCCTGGAGGAGAATAGTGCCATTCCGAAGATCATCAAAGAGAGAGTTAACAGCTGGTTGGACATCCAGTGAATTTAACCAGAGCGTAAATACTCTAGCTTCACGTTCTCCCTCAGCATCGAAGTCTTCGACTTCGAGCTTCTCTTCTTCAGTGATAGGGTCGAGACCTGGAATCGTGTTGAACAAATTGGCTACAAACGCAAGGTTAAGTTTGGGATTTCCCGCAACAAGTGAGGTTGGGGTCAAAAACTTTCGACAGCCCAGTTTGTCGGCGTTAGCTAGAACCTGCTCAGCACGCTGAAGCAAGTCTTGTGTTTGCAAGGGACCTCGTGAACAAACATCAGGTGCCAGTTGGCTGAGAAGAACAGTATAATTTTCGCCATCTTTCACATCAGTTGAAAAGTTTGTCACCCTACAGTGCCAATCAGTAAATGTCTATGCATTCCTTGATTATCCCTAAGAGAACACAGGATGGCAACATACTGTCTATTCCATCTTGCGTTTCTCAGATGATAGTTGAACCAACGCAGCAATATCTGTTCAGGAGGCAGACGTAAAAATTGCTCCAAGGTCTCATCTTCTTCAAGAAGTCTATAAAGCTCAGGGTGGAGCTTGATGTCAATTTTGCCCAAAAGACCCCGGCGAATGATCTGCCAGATTAGGCCAAGGATGAGATGTTCGCGCACTTCTATGATATCACCACTTCCTATATTAACAACTGAGCAACCAATACCTTTAGCCGAGTTGATCACTATGTTGTTATTTTCGGACATGTGGAATGCGTTCAATTCCTTGATTTTCTTTCCTGGCTTGTTCAAGACACGCTCGTCGATCGTATCCGGGACACTATCATTGATCAGTTTTGCTAGAACCAATCCATCTTTACATTTATCAAACATCTCGAACGTATCGGTGGCAAACGGCAGGAAGTGACCAACGTCCGGGTCGCCAGCAAGAACGGCATTGATGTGTCTCGTGAACTCGGTCCTTTCATCCTCATTGATAGTATGAGTTACATTTGCCGATGAACCCTGGACGTGAATTCTTCCGCCTATGCTGCCTTTGGAGACATGGCGAGATGATCCAGCGCCATTACCGGGTACTACCGCGGCGGGACTGGCAGTGCCGGTAGGCCCGCTTTGCCCGGAAGTAGAGCGCAGCTTGGAGATAAGCTGTTCCGCTGTTTTAGTTCCTCTGTCGTGAAATATAAAAGTATTGGCTCAAACTGGAAATACTAACATCCACGTAGTCTTCAAGTTCTACCCGGCGAGAGCTATCCAGTTCAACCTCTTTGAGCGCCTGCCGTACGATGTCATATGGCTGGCGCTCTGCTTGTTGAGTAGCTTTGATCACGGTTGCCTCGTCCAAGTAACCTTTATCATCGACATCTAACTTTCTAAAAGCATCTTGGAGCGAGAAGATTTCGCCCTGGTCGAACTGTGGGTACTTCCTATAGACAAGACCATGAGAATAAGACCGATTGCTCAGCAAGTGAAGTAGTAATAAGACAGAATTCCTGCATAAATAATGCAGAAATTGCAAAGAAATTTTTGACAAACCTTTGAAGTTTAAGGACGTTCATTACTGCCTTCTTTCTCGCCACGCCCACTGATACCCAACGGAGTGGTTTGTAGGTTATATTATGGGAAGGCACGGGCTAGAAGGTCAACAACTGATAGCCGAGGATGACAAAAGATCTAATGTGTTCGGATATATCAAGGGAAGATTGTCAATTGAAGAATGACGGCAAAGCAAGCCGAAGTGAGCACTGTCCGTAATTCGGTAGCCTAGGTAGGACTTCAGGTTTGCGTTGGGTTCCCCTGGATGGCGGAGTGGTTTGGTGAAAAGCGGAGTGGGGTTTTTGGGCGCTAGTAGGAGAATGGTGATGACGCGGGGACCAGTTGGGACGACGAATCTCTTCGGTAGAAAGCTACACAGTACTCAGGAAAACATTGAAGTCTATGTTATTTATATTATTTCAGTTATTCTGCTTCATTGAAATTATGAGAACCCACCATTTTAGTTACCTTACAAATGGTGGACGATTGAATGCATGGACGAGTGGTTCATATTAATCTTGGATATTGCTGATGACGCATTATGATGTCGACCCAGGTTATTTGTGCCGCTAGGGCCATTCTTACTGGCCTAATCCATCTCAACGTATACCGTGTACTATGTACTGCACTTCTAGCTGATGTACTTACCTACTACTAAGTACCTACTACTATCATAACTCATAGGAAGTGAGGAAGTATTGTACCAATGCAGGAATATATGTACATATATATTATCATCAATACTAATTGATTGGCACCTCAGCCATCCTCCCTCATCAGACATTAAACTATATATATACATGTTTTCTTTGTCCTTTCCTTTACAATTTTCATTTTTCATGTATTCTTGTCCCTCGCAGCTTTTCTCAATCTCTTAAGATTATTTCTTCGTTTCTGGGGCTTTCTGTGGTCACGACATGTTGCCTTTAAGGTCAGCATGCCAAAACCTAAGTTGATTACTCCGTAGAATCAGACACTTACAGTGCCCCACAGCTGTTCCTATCACTGTCATTTTTTCTTTTTCTTAGTTTCTTTCTTTGGCCCCGTAATTCCGACAGCCTAGTTAAGCACTGGTATATCACCCATATACTACTGCATAACTCAACTTTTGCCAGAGGAGGGAAAGAAGAAAAGAAAGGCAAAAGAGGAATCGGATCTGCAGGTTCTGATCTCGGACCAATTCAGAGTGTTAAATCCGCGGATACGTATCTATTGACAACGCTTAGACTTTATCTCAAATTCAACCCCCGCGTGTTCCCTCACTGGTCAATCGTCCCCTCTTAGCCTCGTTCTCATTTGACACCAGGCACTAACTTCGTCGAATTGGCTCGCATTTCGACTCCTCGGGCTCTCCAGAGCTCAATGTCAAAGGAGAGCAAAAGAGGGACATTCCTGGGGGCGATCTCTCCTTGGAATGTCTCTAGGAGCACAACGCCTCAACCCGACAGTGGCTGTAATGGTACGCCAGACATCTTGCAACGCTCTCAAGGCCAAGACCACACAGTCACTCACAGGCATCGCCTTAGTCCACAGCGCTATCCCAAAGACTGCCCTTCCTTGCGGGTAAGGTGGTTCTATGCTGTGGACTCCCCAAAATGGAAACCGGCGCTCGTGGAACAAAAGAAAGACGCCTCAAAACCACTTCCCCCTCCCAAGAAGTTCGTTCCATTTTCAGTCAAGGATTCCCAGGCCATTGAAATAGCATTCCAGAACATAGCCGCTGTTGAGGGTGGAAAAGACGAAAATAAACCTAACGAGGGCATTGGCGAGGCCCAGGAACTCACAAAGGTACCTGTCAATGAGGACTATCTCTTCGATGTGGATGTAGAGCGAAGGGAGCTCAGTCCAGCATATTGGATAGGCCCCGTATACGAAGTTCGTCGTGGGACATGGTTTGTCCAGGACGGCTCCACGATTAAACCATGTGAAGAGAACCTCGCCACCCAACTTGAGGAGGGCTATCTAAAAGTTAAACCGTGGCGCTTTGAAGAAGTTGAAGGTTCGTCATCTTGATACTTAGGGTCTTCCTAAGGCCTGTGTAATGGCCCCTAACTCAAAAGCGCAAAGGCATAAACTCACGCTGCTCTTAGAGCCCAGCACGTTGCGCGATCGTACTGAAAATGCCGGGCATATGACCCACGTACCTGCAAATTCTCTCTACACCTATCGCCTGTTTGGCGCCTATATGAATAGCTTGGTGACATACCAGGATTCGTCGACAGCATTACTGACAAATGATGACTTCATGTCCCGTGTGAGCACCACGGTATACCAGAAGCTGGGTGGGGTGCCAGGTACACGATTAGTACGCGGTTTCTCTGAGACAAAAAGACAGAAGGAAGCACCTGATTCTAGAAACCCCAACCGAAGATCAAACCAGGGCTCAGTCTCTACTCCCGAAGCACGCCATCCAGATAATCAGGATCACCGTGTACTAGAAGGCATGAAACCCGGAGTGATGGATTCTCATCTTGAAAGCAACAGCACCCCTGGGATAAATCAGAGATCAACTCTCGAACGGCAGATGTCATCTCTTGCTGGCGAACCGCAGAATCCGGCTGACATCGAAGAACAAGCTCGTAGACAGGAAGAGAAGGAGATGGAGGACTCGAGACAGGGCGATGGCAATGATAGAGACCGAGAAATTGACCATCTAGTTCTTGTTACCCACGGGATCGGGCAGCGACTTGGGCTACGTCTAGAGAGTATCAACTTTATCCACGATGTGAATGTCCTACGAAAGACCATGAAAAATGTGTACAAGGTGTCTCCTGATCTTCAAGCCCTCAACTCGACATTTGGAGATAAACACGAGAACTGTCGTGTCCAAGTACTTCCGGTGTAAGTGATTCCATGTAAATTCATTCTGTCAGGTGATGCACGATCCCTCGGCCCTCTAGCGGGCTCCTTTCGAGGGGAAAGAGGGAGAAGACCCGAGAAATTGAGCCACGCTGTCAAGCCTTCGCTAATCTAAGCTAGATGCTGGAGGCACCTCCTCGATTTTCCCTACCGAGGGGTGAGACAAAATCGCAAAGAGCTGGATCTTGCAGACGCAGACATTCTCGAAGATGACCCCTACCCCGGCTTAACTGATATTACACTCGATAGCGTACCCGCAGTTCGCAATTTAATATCCGATTTAGCAATGGATGTGCTTTTGTACCAGAGTGCGTACTGCGAGCACATATCGACCATAGTTAAGCAGGAATGCAACCGAATTCTCAAAATATTTAAAATGAGGAACCCCTCTTTTAGGGGATCGGTGAGTCTCTGTGGGCACTCACTCGGTAGTGCCATCCTCTTTGATATCTTGTGTCGTGAAAAGTCCACAGCTGAATCTCAGGGGCCATCTGTCACTGTGGGACAGCAAGGTAATTCGCCAGCAACCTTGCAAGATGGGCAACTAGACTTTGATTGCAAGGAACTGTTTTGCTTGGGCTCTCCAATCGCACTCTTTCAAATGCTGAAAGGGAGAACTATAGCTGGTCGATCTATGACGGAAAGTAAAGCAACTAAAAACACCTTTTATATGGATGGAAAAGACACAACTGTCGAACCATCACCCAATCAAGCTAACACAGGAGTAGCGCCTGATGATGACTATTTCATTGTTTCTTCTCCGAAGTGTGAGCAGCTTTACAATATATTCCATCCTTCCGATCCCGTCAGTTATCGCATAGAGCCGCTTATATCACCAGCAATGTCGTCGCTTCGGCCACAGCCTTTGCCGTCCGTAAAAAAAAGCCTTTGGGCAGCCTCTGGACAAAGCCTTTCAATTATTGGAAGCCGCGTCGGCCAAAGTGTGGGGTCTCTGTGGACTAATTTCACGACAGGCGTTGCGAGTAGCCTGCTTAATCGCAGTCTTGGCCTTAGTTCTGAGGATATTCCTCAGAACCCACCAGCCTCTGCCACCCTTTCGCAGCAATCGTTAAACACAGATGTCGATCTCGCAAATAGACTTGATCGGCATCCTACTCTTATAGACTCGGACCTGGAGACGCTTTATGACGGCTTCCAAAAAATCAAAAGTGCACCTGGCAAGAGTGCATCAGCTCCTGCAAGCGATGACGCCCCTGAGCATCAGGGGAACGAGATTCGTATGAAGAGATTAAGGACCGAGGATGCAAAGGTGAGGTCCTTGAATTCGAATGGACGAGTTGACTATAGCATACAAGAGTAAGACTCCTTATGGTACCTGCCCGACCTCCAACATGGTAAGAACGCTAACTCCACAAAACCAGAGGGGCCTTTGATATATCCATGATTGCTAGCATCGCTAGCCATTTGACGTACTGGGCTGATGAGGACGTTAACCACTTCATGCTTTCACAGATGCTGTCCAGGAGGATTCCCCCACGGGAAGCCTGATTGAGACGGTCTTTACGTCTAAGTTATAGGGATTCACTGTGCCTTTGAAAGGAGGAGGAGGAGTGGGAGAGGGGAGGAACCAGGGCTATACAATCTATGATATACATGGTAGATGCTCACAGACTGGTGGTTCGCGTCTGCTGTTGTATGCCTTTACTAGTATATCATTATAAAGCTGAAGTATGTAAATATCCATTCAGTAAAAGCTGCATTGCTTCCACAAGCTTAAATTTTCGAGTAGTCTGCCTTACTGGGTTACCTGCATGGTATGGTATACCTAACTGTTAGGCGAATTCTACCATAGCTATCAGTGGTACTCGTCAATGTATGGAGTAGAGAATAATTAATTTTTTCGGAAAGTAATAAGTACTTACGCCTTCCTAATCTTAACATAGCTATACTGCATATAGATTTCAGGCAGTTTTCGGATGAGCCCGTGCAGTACATAAATACGACCGGCACTAGTATCCTTCGTATAATTAATTTAATTGTGAGGGCCGCCCCCAAGAAATAAATCCTTTGCCTTCTTCATTTCCGCAGGGCACCTTTCTTTTCCCTCTCAATTTTCCATTGGAAGCATGGAAGCGCCAAACAACGCACAACAATATAATATGGGCCCAGAGCTACAACAAGTCCAGAGAGCCTGGGAGCGTATCCGAGTCGCTAGTCCCATATATGCCTTTCTTCTTAATGATATCGATATTTACAATGCCGAAAAAGGCGTGTTTCACTCTCGCATTCAAGTCGCTCCTCACCACCTTAATTCAAAGGGTACTTTACATGGTGTTTTCTCGGCCTGCGTCACTGACTGGGCAGGCGGATTGGCAATCGCTTCCTATGGCCTTGACTCTACGGGGGTGAGCACAGATATTCATGTCAATTACCTTTCTACGGCGACCACTGGGGACTGGCTGGAGATTGAGGGTCGGGCTAATAAAGTGGGGAAGTCACTTGCTTTCACATCAATCATCATCTCTAAAAGGACCGAGACTGGACAGACAACCATTGTTGCACATGGAACCCATACAAAATATATCAGAATACGATGAACTCGCCTGTGTGGGGATTCACCAGGTTGTATCGATATTGCAGGCATGAAAAATTACAAGGGCCAGATGGCCTCGAAGAAAGATAGGGGAACAAAAACTCCAAAGTTGCTCTATTGATGTTATTAGCACCGCTATCATCTTTACATCTGGCATGAAAAACATGTACTTTGAATGCCTGGATTCACTCGGATGGCGGAGAATAATTCCATTCTACTGCTTTAGATACCTTGTTTTCGGCAGTGAAACAAGGCAATAATGAACGGAGACATCTTCAATAATTTCTAACCAGTACTTTCTTAGTCTTGGATGGGTGCTTTTATAACCTAAGGTTGCCGTCATGTACTTGGAATGTAGTGTTATCAACAGCATCATCTACCTTTAATTAGAGATATGCCTCTGTATCTACACCTAAGATCGTATAATTTTCATGAAACTCGTATATATATACGTATGCACATAATTTCCCCTCTACTGTGGTGATAATGCACACGAATAAGGTTGATCCCATGGTTGTACCAATACATTCCCGTCGGGTATCGGTCCAGCTAGCATGCCCACTGCAATTGCTATTTACTGTACCATGAATTTCACATAGGAGCAGTGGCTGGGAACAAACACACCCGCGCCTGTCCAACTTGTCAATTATAAATGAACAAGTGGTGGTTTTAAACTCCTTCTAGAACTGCTTACCAACCACTGTGGCGAATACTGTCATTTCATGGGGTCAATAACCATGGACACTCCCGATGATGCTCCTTTTCAGCCAAGTGAACCTGACCTCCCCGACCAAGCAAGTGCTGCAGAACAACAAGCCGGCCCAAACAACCATGGGTCCAATACAGCGCAGTCAAAAGAGCTTGTTGATTTCGTCATTGGTTTCCTTTCTACTGCTAGCAATGAAGTTCTGCTCGTCGTCTTTGCTGGCTTGGTAGGCGTAACATATATTCTTCTGGGAAGACTTGGCCTACTCCTTATTGGGGTAGCCAGTGGCATTGTCCTACATGCGTCATGGGAGGGGGCGAGTACTCATTCCTCTGGGCATGAATTGAATTGCCGACTTCCTAGGAGAAGAGAAACGGGCTTGGATATAGCTCATAGGTTGCTTGATTGGCCGGAACGCAATACCTCAGGAATTGGATTAAGCCACGATAACATCCAGAAGGTTTTACATGACGTGGCTCAAATAGAACCAGACTACACTTCTTTTCGTCCAGGGACAGCTGCCGCGTTGGAATCATTGACCGACGCGGTGATCAGGGACTATGTCAAGTAAGGTTCCACCTTTCTAAATAAGACAAGAGCTTACCGAAGAGAAAGTTGTTGGTATGAACCGATCTTGCCGTTCGAGAGGTCGTTTCCTCTCTCCTGCCGGAGGACATTGATCAGCTTTATCACCTCTGTGTCAACACACCTCTCACGTAAACGGGCAGCAGACACTTTCTTGGAATTCCTCACAAATTCATCCTCCATATTAATCGTATTCTTGAATGAACTGTCTACAGCTTTTGAGACCATTGGACCCACTATGACGCCCGAGCAAACTATCCAGCGTTACCTAGAATTGTCGCCGGAGAGCAGTTTAGCAAATGTCTTAGCAGGCCAACAACAGCATAAGAAACTCAATTTGATAGCGGACGATATATTGGCCAGCTTTTTGGACCCGAAAGCCTACGCGCTGCCTCCTCTAAGGGATTTCCTTCGCGAAATCTTAGCCGGTGTTGTCCTCGAATCCATCATCTCGAGTCTATCACGTCCAGAGTTTATCAATGGATGGATCATTCATCTTCTTAATGAAGGCGAATCTGAAATCATGAGTGCAATTGACGCCGGTGTCGAAGGGGCGCGAACTAATAGTATAACTACAGCCAAGGGTTCCAAAGAAGTAAATATGCCTCTTTCAATGTCATTGAATGAAAGGAAACTGGGTTCAGAGACTGCCCATATAGATAAGGCAACTGAGGAAGCCATGGCGGAAGCTAAGCGACTAAGTGCCATGATCGCAGCACAAGACTTGCAGCATCAGAATGCTGAGCAGTTGGTATACGGTGATTCTCAAATCCCATTTTTTTCAAGCGGAGAGGCTCTCATTTCACAGTCCAATCATGGGAAGGAAAGTGTTGAGTATGATACTAGAACGCAACCAGTGTTTGAGAATGTGAACGCCAAGCGGACTCAGAAGATGCAGGAGTCTGCATCTGAAAATGCATTCGAACTAAGTCCTGCAAGGCGACCCCCCTCGCTGTCTTCGCTACATTCCGCAAGTTCCTTGTCATTGAATCAAACATCGGATAACGACATACATACCACCCTGACTCTCCATCGAGCTTCTATAACGGTAGATGATGGCTTAGATCCGGGAGATGAAACATTGCTGCGATCAAAACCTATATCAAATTATTTAGTCCAAATTGAGCCGGCATCCGCGTGTTGCACAGGATGGATGGTTTTCAGGAACTACACAGACTTCGAGTCACTCCATGAGACATTGGAAACGATTTCAAGATTGAGTGGAGTTCAGAAGTTTAAAGACGATCATCCTATCCTGCCTGACTGGAAAGGGCAGACAAAACAAGCATTGGCGAGGAGCTTGGAGCGATACCTCCAAGATGCCCTTCAAAACGAATCTCTAGCAGAGAGTGAAAGAATGAAGCGGTTCCTTAAGAAGGGTGGAAGTCTTGGCCCTGCATCTGCGGGCACATCCCCAAAGGCTGGGTTCTCTTTTCCGAGTCAGGCTTCCCTCGAAAATGTCGGAAAGGGGGTTCTAGGTGTCTTAGCAAATGCACCAAAAGGCGTTTCCGACGGCAGCAAGGCCGTTTTCGGTGGCATGACCGGGGTATTCGGCGTGAAGTCTATCAAGAAGACTTCATCGAATTTGATTTCAAATAGTCATAATCAGAATATCCATACCCCCACGCAGCCAAATGAGCCCCCTCCGCGCAAGTCTGATGACGCTGGAAATCTGAGACGACATTCCCTGGAGCCATATACTGGAATGTACGATGCTCGGTTATCCTCCAGGTCTCAGAGGCATAGTTCGCCACTATTTGAAACTGCGTCTGGTACCACAGCTGTAAAGGGAGGCAAACCCTGTCAGGACATACCTCTCGATAGCCTGGCAGAAAATGCAGAGGGCTCACTCCAGGCTCTCGCCGCAGAAACAGAGCGAGTTGCTCCTTCCTCTAGCCTGGATCCCAGACATCATGATTCGCTAAAACTATCACACTCGTCGGGTAGGCGCAGGGAGGAAGATACCAGTACCCAAATTGAGGAGCGGGCGAATACTGCTGCGCAAAATAGTTCAGATGGCCGAGGCAGCCCTATAACCCAAGAAGAAACCCGGATAGCTGTGGAACTCCTTTTTGCAGTGATAAATGAATTATATACACTGTCATCTGCCTGGAATATACGCCGGACTCTATTGAATGCGGCCAAATCATACATATTACGCCCCGGGAATCCAAGTTTAGAGACGATTCGCGGCTTGTTACAAGGATCAATAATTGAGTCCAACACCTCTGATGAAGCGCTCGGCTTGTATATCACCAAACTTCGTGAGAATGTCTTCCCAACGGAAGCTGAGTTGAAGTCTTGGCCTTCCGCACCTAACGATGCCGAAAAAGAGCGTCTAAGGGAGACTGCACGAAAAGCTTTCGTGCAGAAAGGGCTGCCACAAGCCTTGACAAGTGTAATGGGAGCAGCTGCCAGTCGTGAAGCTCTCGAGAAGGTATTCGATAGTCTCCAGGTCCCAATAATTGCGCGAGGGCTTGTGTTTTCTGTTCTCATACAGGCATTGAGGTCCGTAATTTTTTAAGGTGCCCTTACTATCACGAATTAGAATGAGTGCTGTTTGGGTATAGGTTAACCCGTGGTCCTATACGCCCGAATATTCCCGAGTTGCTTACACAGTAGTCATAATGGTCGTTTTCGACTATGTGACAATAGTAGCTGATTTCTAACTTCTAGTATGTAATCACGTGATGATAAGTCAAGATAAGAGCTCTGTCCTGTATCTTGTAGTACTGTCTCCGTAGCTCTACATCAATTTTGCTGACAGACTCATTTATCAAAGATCAGCACGGACTTCCTTCACCTGTTCTACGCATATAAATTACATTTGAAGAATAGTGTATGTCATGACTTCCGGGCTCAGAAAGCGCGCGTCTGGAGCTGGTGAAATTGTAAACGATGAACATCCCCAGTTGAAAAGAACGAAGTTTACTTCAAGCAGAAGCGGCGCCGCTTGCGACTCTAGCAAACGTCGTACGGGTGCTACTGGAAATGTTGATGCAAATGGGGATCATTACTGGGAAATATCAAAAATGCGTCGTGTCACTATTTCCTCATTTCGAGGAAAGACACTGGTTAATATTAGGGAATACTACGAGAAAGATGGCCAAGAGCTTCCCGGCAAGAAAGTTGGTCCCTCTGTAGCCATCTTCATCATACTGTTGGCGCGTCTCGCTGATGATTCATACAGGGCATTTCGTTGCCAATCGACCAATTTGCCTCCCTTGTCACCTTATTGCCTGATATTGAGCTTACACTAAAGGATATTGGAGTGTCTGTTCCACGACCAGATTACGCCGGCGGACATAGTATCTCAAACGAAGACCACAATGAAGCCTCTGGTGATGGTGATGATAGTGAACGTGGAGCCTCGCACCCGCCAAGGAAAAACATTGAAGCGACAAGCGAGGAGGATGAGAGTGAGGAGTAGTTTTCTAAGAAGTCAAAGACGAAGTAGAAATGGTGTTTACAAATAAATCTAGGCACGCCATGGTCTGCAAGATGGTTTCAAGCCTTCAGACTCTGTGTTAATGTATGCGCATAGCCTTGATACATTGTAACGTCTTAACGTGCTGGTTTCTTATGCCAATAGCAGGTCGTATTAAGCCGGTATGCTAAATATGACGTGCATCCCGTCTGTATCGTGCACAGTTCTAGTTACGACGCTTGCGTTGATGTCCTATAATCCTAATGCCAAAAATTCCTGTTGTCGGAACTGATACGGACATACCTAGTACATACAAATTGATATTGTTATGAGTCTAGATGAAATATAACTATTTAGCCTCTACTTGTTAGACATAAATACTTTTGCAATATGTGTGACATCATGGACTGGGAGCAGGTTTGTGGAAGTATAACGGGAGATATTTGTAAAATTATCATAACATGACCTAGGCATAAGCCAAAACTACAATACAACGAGTTGCCTTGCGAATCATTCGAATTTCGAACGATTTGAAGGCATAGAATTCTGCGACCAAGGCAGGTATAACTCAATCCAACATAGTATTGGCTTTTGGTAGTAAGAGTCAAACACGCACCGGCTCATCATGATGCTACCTGTGGTAGGTCATGGGCACAGGACTCTCACCCACTTCTGGGCTTCGGAACCCTGAGTCGCTCGGTCAAAATAACCATATCGTCTGGAGCTCAGCAGGACTTACAGGATCCGCGGATAATTAGAGAAGACATCGTGCTGTGTAGTGTGGAGGCGAGGAGCCTAGTTCTTATTCAATATCTCCGGTACATGCATCTAATGCCCCTCTATGCTAGACAAATAGTCTGGGGATGAATCTTAACCCATAGTAGACGCTTGCCAATGAAGGGAAACACTCATATGTAATTACCGTGATTACGAAGATAGCAGGAATGGTCGCCCCGGATGGATTATGCTTGGTGCAGCAGGCGATACTATCTTCCTGTTAGGATATAGCTACGGGAATATCCATCCAGTGTTTACCATTTTTACATACAGGCTACTTAGTATCTTTTGGCCCTGGTACATAAGTACCATACGTGTACCTTATTGCCATGTTTTCGTGTAAACCTCTATGCTGAAGTACGGATTCGTACCATGTAAAATGCGAGGAAAGAAGTACGGGACTTCAAGGCAAGAAGAGGACAGGCAATAAATTGTCTCACACCCATATATACAGGACAATGTAACTCTCTACTTATACGTAACAACGCAGAGTCCTCAGTTGACATGGAGAACAGTGCAGTTGTGTGGCTTGCATAAAACCCGGAGATCTGGAGTGGACTATCTAAAGTACCTTTTTTGGTAACACATGAAGGTATTGCTGTAAACAAGGGTAATACTTCTCTACACAGTAATGCTGTTAGTAGGTAATGGATGTGTGAGCGGGTAGGTAGGTAACAGTACAGTTTATTGCATGTCAAATATGGGAACAAGAAACAAGCAAAAATGAAGGATAAAAAAAAGGCATACCGAGGGCCAACTATCCCATTGGACTGCATGGTTCTTTTTGTTGATTGTACTATCTTCTTACAGGTGTTCTCATATATCAGCCATTGTTGGAGCATACTAGGCCAGTTTGGTTACTCCATAGAGCGTTCCCACCCAGAAAGCTTTATCTATTTGTAGATGTTTAGGAGGAGGAGAGGTATCTACCTAGTCAATGGAACTCGCGTGGAGCATAATGATAAGTATTGGGAGATTAGAATGTATGTACACATACATAGTACTGTAAGTACTCAGCGGCCCCTTTTTTCCCGCTCTAAAAGAAAATCGCCACGGGATCAATCCCCTTTTTGTTCTCCAGGCTCAAAATATTTCACATTATATTGCAACTCATTTACATCGGCTAATTTTCTCCTCTGAGTATATAATTATCGGATCTATGGTGCGGTTATACCATCAACTGGTTTCATCCAGCACCTTCGACGAAAAGAATTCAAATCAATTCAACCCCACATTAGTTCCTCCGTCGTCCCACGTTTCGTCAGAAAGAACGATTTAATCAGTACGTGTTACCCTACCCACGGACCACTCTCCAAATGTAAAGATGCCAATGAGATACTGTCGTTAGTCCTCTCACAACCATTATTTGTTTAGCTAACTGTCCCCCAGTAGTTGGATTTTAAGGTCCGCTCTATTATTAAAATCTTAGGGATTGACTTGGGTTACCACATCCTCGGAAAGCCACATTGACGGCAATTCAACAGTGCAGCTCCCAGAGCCCTCAAACCTGTTTACCACCCATAATAGCGATCAGGTTTTCTTCTTCTTCTTCTTCTTCTTTTCTTCTCCCGAAGAGATTGCGCAGCGGAACTTCGATTACGATGTATAGCGACCAATGATGATTTATCTACTCCACATCGATTCGAGATAATTATCTCCTTTTCTTACGACACCATTGCGCCAGAGTAACGGACCATGTGTTGAAGGAAGTACTTACTAATAGGGGAGCCAGAGGAGCCGGCTTACGATTATTACATGTGGAATCTCTCAAGGCTACAGAGTAGCCCTCACCTACCAGCTTTTAGAGTCCGAAGAGGATGAACAATACGCCAGTCACACATACACATATTTGCGACGTCCCTCACATTCGCGGCGCACTCCAAATTTGTAAACTACACACCTCTGGGATCTAGGAAGATCCATTCGTTTCGCTTTAATCGCCATCATAGACCTGTCCATCTCGAACTGGCTGTCATACACTTAACCAAGAGCGACGCCTGCGACGGCGAGTCGAAAACACAGTGCAACGCGCGACGTGTTATTTTGAAGACGCCCCTCACTCATCCTCTATCAGTTTATATATCGTCCCACTTCTCCCCTGTGAAACCTGACCGTTTCTGCTGTTGTGTTGTTAACACGGCATTGATTGCCTGGTCCTTGTAAGCATGGCCCATAATTTGACTTCGGAAGGACATGGACGTTCGTCTAGACCCATGTCTCCAGAATACCCGTTCACCGCAGACACAGCAGCTCCGCGTTTATCGCGAGCCAATTCTTGGAATAGATTTAAAAAGAAAGGCTCTGATAGCACAGAGCTTGCTTCTAGATTTGGAGCGGTAACACCGACAAGGCCCGAGCTTGTCTCAGAGTTGATTACAGGCTCACCTTCAACTAGCCCAGGTGACCATATCCAAGAAGGCCTTGGCAGTTTGAATCGCTGGTCCCAGTCAACGTCATCCAGCAAAGGTTCTCCTAAGTATGATAGCTACCATAAAGGGATCCCTTTTAAAGCATCTGTCGACCATGATTATACCTCTCCCAAAGCTCGCGCAAGTCCTGAGAGGAACGCTATTTCAGGTCTTTCTCCTCTGGTTGCCGCACCGACGAACAATGAAAGTCCATTGCAAGGGCATCATTCTTCGGACTCGATTGCCACGGGTCACTACATGCGAGTCCTCGAACTTGGAGATCACAGTAACTTCTCGGCCTCCTCGACAAATGCTGTAGATCCTGCTTCGTCACATCAGGATCACCTGCCGCTCGGCTCCTCATCAATTGCTGCTAGTCTCTTTCAAAATCCATGGTCGAGATCCGGTGCTGATGCGCAAGCAGTCAACCAGAATTCCCAAATGCTTACCGGTAGGGAGCAACACCATGGGAAGCGGCGACGGGGCCATTCCCAAAAGGCAATGCTGTCTAAAGCTTTACAGAAAGCCAACACTGCTGTGCTTCTTGATAATGCGGCAAATTTTGAAGGCGCAATGGAAGCCTACAATGATGCCTGCCAGCTATTACAGCTTGTTATGCTTAGAAGCAGCGGGGGTGAGGATGAAAAGTCAAAACTTCAGGAAATTGTGAGTCTTGCTTTTTGAGCGATTCCTTCCCTTCTTTTCTTCATTTTGGCCTTTTCACTCTTTATACTCAGGGACTAAATCTCCTAGCGTGACACATACATGATTCGTGTAACGGAGCTGCAGCGTATGGATTTCTCATTTACGGAACCAAACAGCAAAGCTCTTCCAGAGAGACCCCTCAGCCAGGAGTCTTATAGTGAAATGTTCCAGTCCATCGAAGAGGATGAGAATGAGCCATCGCTTAACGAAAGTGTGAACTCGTTGCGGCGTAGCTCTGACGATCATCAGCCAGTGCTAAACGAAGCGAATGTATTAGCCTCTGATCGAGTCCCAGTGAGGCGCCAGTCGTTATTACCTTCTGCAATAGATGATGATCTATGTTGCTTGACCTTATCAACATCCACCACCAAGCAGAACAGTCTTTCTCAAACCGAATCCTTTACAGCATCTAGGGATGGACATCTAGAAATGGCGATGCACTCTGAGTCTGGGCAGGCCTCTACGGCATTAAGTCTAGATGATGATTCGGCGCATCACCTTCGATATAATGACTGGGCTTTATTGAGTACCCATGCGAAAGATGCTTACGAGTCGACATCCTGGCTTGATACGATCGATGAGTCTGGCGCCTCTTCACCGGCTTCCACGCGCTCTAAAGTATCATCTTTGTACCTACGACACGGGGGGAGCCACCATCTCAGCCACGGCACAGAGGCTGAATTTGATGCTGCTCTTGATGCCGCTGTTGAGGCCGCCTATGATGAGGGTTTCGAGCCAGTAACTGAGCCAAACGAACAGTACAATGGTGGCATAGACAATGATGATGACATTGTGGCTAATGCTCGTCGAAATATTGAGTTGGCGAAACAGAAAGTAAGGGAAGCCGAGCGTGAAGCACAAGTAGCAATGGCCCGTGGCCGAGAGGTGCGCAATCTGCAACAGCCGTCTATAATTGACCACTCTCACGGGGTTGGCCTGGATTATCTGGATGAGGAAGCCGAAGAAGAAGAACGTTTATTGGAAGAGATGACCAGGGGTTATATCATGGACGACTTCAACTTTGATCTCCAGTCAAAGTCAGCTCTCCCTCGACAATCCGATTCTAGCAGCTTTTCCGGCAGGGCTTGGGAAAGTTCGGCTGTATCCAACACAACCACCACCGGGGTAATGTTATCTCCTCTTGTAGAAGCCTCTGCTCTGCCTGAAGTAAGTGCAATGACAAAACAGGTGGCAGAGCCTCTTCCAACCCAGGCAAATGGTCCTGCTGTTTTGCCCAAACAAAACCCTGCCCCGACGCCAGGTCCGAGCGTACGTGCTCGAAGAATGTCCGGTCAGAGAACTACAGAATTAAAGATCGAAACCAAACCTCGCTTGGGAGCAGACTCGGATATATCTAGTCAGGGTCAATCCTCGGAACCTGCAGCCCTTTCCCCACCCCCACCCCTCCCTAAAGATGAACCTTCAATGAATTTTCCTATGCGGACAAGCAAAACCCTAGCTCCTACTCCCGTCTTACGCTCAGGAGTGCGTTTGAACAAACGGAACGCATCCATTGGGTCTTTCAGTGAAGATACTTGGGCAAATGCCAGTCTCGACAAGCCGACGACCCAGGAAGAGGACAACAATCTTGAAATTTCAAGACTGCCGTCACTAGCCCGGCCAATAGGGAAAGTGCCGTCAGCACCAGATAACTTAGGGAAGCTGAACTCAGGTCCGAAATCATTTCGAGCAAGGAATGTGTCAGTCCCAGGGCCCGATACCTTAATCGACTCACCAGACACACCCAGCAGTGCGTTTCCCCCTTTTGATATTCAGAAAGGGACGGGGAGTGCTGCAGGGCCAGTTTTGCCCACCCCGACTGGCGCAACCTTTGCTCCTAATGGTCTTCCAAGTGGGGGGCTGTATCTGTTCGACAGCCATATACACTCACCAACCAATCTCGGTTCACCAAATGCGACTGCAACTAATGCGCCTGCGCCCTTAGAACACTGCCCTGAGTCATTTCTCTTGCGCCCATTTTGGCTTATGCGATGCATATATCAAACTATAGCCCACCCTAGCGGTGGCTACTTGACAACCAAACTATTCGTCCCGCGCGATGTCTGGCGTGTGAAAAATGTCAAAATCAAGGCAGTGGAGGAGAAAGTCTCGAATTGTGACTTGTTGACGGCGGCGTTGTTAAAACTGGCTAAGGTTGATACTTACGATGCCGACGCCGTTCTAGAAGAAATGCAGTCCTTTGAGACCGTTCTCGACCAGGTTCAGTCTTCGCTCTCGAAAAAGCTTGGCGGTGAAGTTGGCGTTCAGGGGGCTATGGCTTTATTTAAAGCCTCTCAGAGTTCAGACGATGCGGCAGCCGTTGATACTTTGCCTTCGAAAACCTCCGGCGGTGCCAGCAAATCATACTTAACCTCTTGGCGCAAGCTGCGGTCCAAAAACTCTGGATTCGGCGGGACAACGTCACAGTCTAGTGTAAAAGAGACCACCAAGGATAATCTGATCATCAACTCTCTCCCAATGTCTTCGACACCTAATTCCCAGCCTGTCAAGCGCAATACAACGCAGTTGCAGTTCAATGGACCGAATGCGAACTATATGAGCGCGTTGGCCCGTCTTTGTGACGCGGCGCAGGTGCTAGGTAGGCAACATTCATTTATATCGTTATGTCAACCTTCCTCGCTAACTTTCGCAATGTCAGATCAAATCGCTCAACAGGTCGAAGACCCGGGACTAAAGCACTCTTCTCCAACTCTTGTTGGCTTGGAGTTGAGTACTCGACATGCTGCAGAGTTCTTTGGCTTCTATATCTGCCGCTTTGCCTTAAATGATATTGCAATGATGGTTGATAAGTTCATCAAGAGGGGTAGCGAATGGGTACTTATCTAAAAATGCGAGAGTACTCCTTGCTGTTTCACAAGCCATCATTATATTTTTTATTGTTTACTTCTATAATCTCCCGAGCCCCATTCCCGGCATTTCTTCCTTTTCATGAACAGTGTTAGCCACGATGAAAGTTATGCCACATTATGTAATAGATTATTCGGCCTTTTGATCGGCTTTTTTAGAGCTATATTGGAGTTAGCCCTGTATACACCGTGTATATATATCCATGATTGAGCTGTATATATGCTATTCTCTCGATATCTGCGCTAACAATTTCGTTGTTCGTTTCGTTGTTATTCTCTTACTTGTTTGATATAATGTATATTTACCTGCACGTGAATTCGAGTTGACATCACGGGACGATACTGTCACCGGGCCTGGGGGAAGAGGCGAAAAAGCAGACGATGAATGTAAATTAAGTGCAACGCCCTGTAGACCTCAAACAGATTTGACGTCTTTTTTCTGCATCCCGAATGATTTCTGCTGATAGCTTTAAACTCGGGGCAAGGTGGGCGTATCTCTCGACCTCTGCCACTACTTCTGATATCATCCGATCTACTTGGTCTGCAGGGGGCAGCAAGGCAGAAAGCGTTGGAGACATAGTAGCCCCCATGATCAGTAGCGTTTGTGACACCATGGACAAGGCTCCCTGCCAAAGATATGGTAGATGACCTTCGCGGTGGCTTGTTATATTCTCCAGTTGGTGTATTGTGGCTTCTATGCACCGCCGGCAGCACTCCTTTACCACTGGGTCTAAAGATGTCTGCTCATTTTCAAAAACAGCCAACATATAAGGTCGGTAGATAATTGTCCTGCATGCAAAATATCGAAGTCGTAGGGCAGTCTGGACAGAGTTTGACACAGGTGTACGAGAGAGAGGGAACTGAACAGGTTGGGGCAGACTCTCATACCACTGAGAGAGTTGATAGTCCAGCTCGGAAACAATAGGTCCAAGTGTTCCAAGAGTTAATGGGCTATCCTTTTGATAAACCATGTGACTGACACGGTTAAGCAATCTCCTCAATGCAATTTCTGCTAGGAAGTACCATAATTCATCGTGACCAACAGGCTCAGTTTCAGATGCAATTTCACCATGTGCATCCTCAGCCTCTTGGTACTCTTCGTCATCCTCCTCCTCAAACCCCCCAGGTAGATCAACTAGCTCTTCAAAGTGGACGATTCCCGAATGTGGTAGATCTAGTTCCGCTAGCAAGTCGCTTTCGTAGAGCAGAGCGTTCCAGTATATTCGCACACTTAGTTCCTTCCACTGAAGAGGAACACGAGATGGATTGCCGAAAAGGAGCTGTAATTTTAAGCTGGCATTTGACAGAAGGGTCCAGGCCTCTAGAGGTCTGACTAGGTAGAATAAATAGGCTGATGCCAGTATGATACACTGTGCAGCAGGCACAGAGTTGCGCATCATAACTATAGGGAGAAGGTCCCAAGCTGCCGCAAAGTAGGGTAGGCCTGGGGCCTCCTTGTCTGGCGAGACAGAGGAAATGCTGCCATAGTGACTAGCACACCCAAGAGCCAAGACCAAGAGGACCAGGCAGCTCTCAGATCCTTCACGAAAGCTGAGTGACACGGCGGTTTTGTAATATCGAGACCATGTATATGGATTAACGCAGGCGTACCAAACATTGACACGTCGAAAAAAATTCCTGATATAGATCGTTGCATTTGTTAAGTCCAACTCCTTAGGGGCTTTCATCCTAAGGGGCTCACGAGCCATTTCCAGTTGCAATAGTGTATGAGGGTCATAGGGGCCGGCCACCAACCCCCGAATCAAAGGCCACTGTAGCAGATGTAACGCAGGAGTGGTATGTACCTTTGGCATCGTTGAGATACTCGTGGGTGGGTTAGCCCAAGAGGCGAGTCCAACAACTGACGTTTTCCCAGACATGACAGCCACGCTGGATGTCTTAACCGGTGTATCTTCACCGCCGATGTTGGTATCATTACTGGTTGCCGGTGACGTAGAGGGTAATGAACAATGTGCTGCCTGGCTTGCTAGACTTGATTGCAAGAGTCCCTCGATACGATTAAGCCTTTCAATGATCAGTTTATCACCGGCATCGAGTTTGATGCCAGGCTCTCTATAGACGCATTCGGTGTCTAGATCAGTACAGAGCTGGCACTTTGGGCGCGCCCCGTTGCATTTTGTTTTCCGCAGGCGGCATATCTGACACTATCACACTTGCCATTATCCATGATCAATGAATATTCATGTAGGGGGAAAGTGATGGAGGGTGGTATAGAAAAGGCAGGGCAAAGGGCAGAGGGAGAGAAGCATACAGCTATTGTGGCGCGCCTTCGGGGATATTCGACCACATCAGAATTGGATCGCTTTTTCTTACTCGACTGGAAGTCGTCAGAAGCAGTCACAGCGGCGACTGCTTCAACGTGAGTATCTCTGTCTCTTTGGGGAGAAGGAGACATGGCTTCGAACCGAGATACTACAACATAAATTGGATGCGAAGCAGAAACAGTCGGTCTTCTGAAAGCAGGTACATTCTACATGACAGCCTTCAACGTCCGTTGTCTGTTGTTCATCAGTATGTGTGGGGGACGAGTGAAGTAAGCAGCAGTTGGATTACCATAACCGACGGTATTTGATGCAAAATAAACAGTGGAGTGTCTCATAGCTGCATTGGACGAAAATAAGGACAGAAGTTCATTTGAGCACTTAATTATCATAATACTGGGGTAAATTCATTCTAGTCAGTACTGGAGGCTAGAGAGTATTACAGGATAGGCAGATTTTAATTTCTAAGTCGACTGATCAGTCAGGGCTGAAAAGCGGGGAACAGTGCTTTCTAGCTAATAGGGGTTTTACCGATTAAATTCTTTGCATTTTCATGGTTAAAATACAGATTAAGCCGGCTGTGTCGGCTATTATAATCCTTCTTTGAACCCAGGTTTTTTTTCATATTATTTTATTTTATTTTATTTATTTACTTATTTTTTTTATTTTTTTATTTATTATTATTATTATTATTATTATTATTATTATTATTATTATTATTATTATTATTATTATTATTATTATTATTATTATTATTATTATTATTATTATTATTATTATTATTATTATTATTATTATTATTATTATTATAATTTTCTTTTTTTTTTTTCTTTTTTTTTCTTTTTTTAAAAAAATCTGAGCAAGCTTAAACCTCTTGTGAGGAGGAAGGAGCTTTAGGCAGTTAGCTAATTAATAGTCGGAACTTCCTCGTAGAGTAACTCCTATGAATTGTCTAAACTGCTCGTATTTTTTTAAGTACGTTATACGGCCTGTAGAGATTGGATAGACAGGTATAAATTACTAATAAAAAATATACTCTATAAAAGATAATTATAGTAGTTATTGTATTTAAAGAATTATAGAGTATTTAGTGTTAATATTGTAGAGCTTTAAATTAGCAGGCTGAATATGGGATTTCATCAAGCCAATATACAGAGTTTCACACCCACTTAAGCCACCGAGCGAAATGAAGGGTTACGGCTTGTTGTGTATAGTACGTCTTAGGACGATATGTATCGAAAGTCAGAAACGGCAGTACTTAACATGTATATAAAAAAGAGAGAGAAAAAGAAAGAAAGAAAAGAAAGAGAAACTTCAAAGATCTCTGGGCGTAGTATCTACGGAGTATATACTATACTATATATGTACGGAGTACGAAGTATTTAATAAATTATGCGCATGTAGTGGAGGAAGCACGTGCGGGACGCGTTGTTACTAACGACGCGACTTTTGATGGTTACATACAACCAACCATCCGATAACAAACATCGCTTTCTGTATACGTTCTACAGTATTTCGAGGTCGACATACCCACACAACATATTGAAGGGAGATAAGAAAGCAAGGAAAAAGAAGAGAAGAAGTGGAGAAAAAAAGAAAAAGGGGAAAAAAAAGTCGAAGGAAGAAAGAAAGAAAGAAAGAAAGAAAGAAAAAACGCCTTAGAAGATTGATGCTACGGGAACACCTGTGAAGAGGAACTGCAACTCCTACAAGAATGCCTCGTCCACCTACAAAACGCAATCGTCTGACAACAACAAAGGCTGCGTCTGCAATATCGAAGGAAAAGGCGGAGCCAAGTAACGGGTGTGACGTGAGCGCATCGAATAGTTCCAGGTCAGCGGCGCCCGATAACCGGGACGAGGGGAATCCTTCACAGCTGGTATTCAGTACCCAACAGGCGAACACTTTACGACAATTAAAAAATCAAACGCCCCTGGCTAGAAAAAATGAGCAGGCGATCGAATCTTCCCCAATGGGGGAACGAGTTGCTACAGGCAGCCGACCACCCACCAGGTCTCGGGGGTACTCGTCTACCCTCTCCATGGCTGGACGGAAAATTGATATGAGTTCAAAGATACCGGGGACGCCTGCTTTCGAGAGCTCAATATTGAGTAACTTTAGACGGCGACCTCGACAAGCAAGCATTCTGCAAATGATGCAAACAGAGGATGGGTCGTCTGACCTGGACGATGACGACTTTTTGGGTGGTTTGAGCCCTGAAGACGAGTCCACGCCCCTGAATCTTCCCCGAGGAAAATCGCTTCTAATTAGACAAGCTGTATCCCCATCTCCATCCCAGCCTTCATTGCCTTCTAGTGTGGAATCACGCAAGCGGAAACGGTCTCTCGAAGAATGTCATGTCCATCAGTCGCCTTCTGCCGTAGCGGAGAATACTCCCAGAGAAGAGTCACCTCATACAGGGAACGATGACTCGCTGGAACTAACTCAATCATTGGGGTCTTTAGAAGCGTTCAACCAGACTATGGCGCCGCCTCTGAGCAGCAGCCCCCTGTCAAGTCCCGTTCTCCCAGCCTCCATGTCAGACTCATCGCGACTGTTGAATCCTACTAAAGAAGACGCAGAGGTGCACCCAGACGTGACTAATGAGGCGACTACCATCTCCACGGCAATTTTACAAGATCGATTCCTCCCTCGGCGTCGCCAACGGTACCGCGAACGCCGCAACGTGGTTGGGTTAAAATTTCCAAGCGCCTCGAGTGAAGATGATGCTTCTACTGCAGACCAGGATGATGACGAAATAAATCCCTCACACAGAAGAAGGCGAACTGCCAAGTCAAAGCTGAAACCTTACTCCGAAGCTCGGCGGGCAAATGAACTAAGGGCTGGAATAGTGGTCACCGAGGGTAATGGCCTAAAGAATTCTGCGGGGATTACGAAAGCCCCAAATCAAGTCCCCGAGAATCATCATGAAACCAGATCTTTCACCAGACCTCATGCACACACAGTCACCGGCGAAGAAAACCAGCTGACCGATATGTCATCACCATTATCTTCACCGCTTGACTCAGATGCGTTGGAGTCTGCCTCACTGTCAGAGTCACCGCCATCGGTCGATTTCCTCAGCGAAGAGCTGAGGCTACAAGCGAAGAAATTTGCTGAGGTTGATGAATGGGAAATGGAATTTGAAGATATCCCTGGTAGCCAAGGCAGTGCATTGGAGTAGATAATTTCCTACGCGTCAAGTTAGTTGCGATAGTTAACTATGATATCGATGTCGTTGCCACCAGCTGATCCTAAGCCAAATGGCCTTTACCCGATAATAAGCGGTGTCGCGCGGAGTAAGCCCCGCAGGCGAAATAATTAAAACCCCACCTGAGTTGCTAAGTTCCCTCGCATTAAAAGCTCTTTGTAGGCCAGACTGTTCTACACCTGCGCCGTTACTTTTGAGAGATCTAGCGCAGTTTCCGTTGATTTGCGGAAGTGTACAGTCATGGCTACTGTGGATGATATACTGACAGGCAAATATCCTGCCAAATCCCATGCGCGCCGGGTTGCCCAGCTTCTTCAGGCCCATCACGGACAAGGTGCTCCTGGGGTTATTTACTTGGAAGCCCAGAAAACTCGTCTTATAGAGGATAATGACGAACCGATGCCATTCAGGTAACGTCCACTCGTCTTTTTTTCTCTGAACCGTTACTTCATAAGTTTAGTGAACTCACCGGCCCCGGCCTCCAGGCAACGACGTTTCTTTTACTACTTGTCAGGGTGCTCGCTACCAGATTCGTACTTGATCTACGACATTAACGCTGACAAGCTCACTCTGTTTATACCTCCTATTGATGCGGAAGAGGTAATCTGGTCAGGGCTTCCCCTCTCCGCGGATGAGGCTATGAAGCTTTACGATGTTGACTGTGTACTTGCGGCGACTGAAGTCAATGCCACTCTTCGTTCTATTGGCTCAGCATATGGTGGCAATGCCGTAGCTTTTGCGATCGCTGATCAGGTCTCTAGCGGAGCGGAATTCCAAGGTTTTGCAGAAACCAAGCTTTCCGTCCTGAAGGAAGCTATTGAAAAGGCGCGCGTCGTGAAAGACGAATATGAGATCGCTCTTTTGCGAAAGGCTAATGATATCTCTGCCAAGGCACATATTGCTGCTATAAGAGCTTCAAAGACTGCAGTAAACGAGCGTGAGATTGAGGGCGCGTTTATCGCGACGTGTATCGCTCATGGTGCTCGTGAGCAATCTTATCACCCCATCGTTGCTTGTGGTGCAAACGGTGCCACCCTTCACTATGGCAAGAATGATGATGACCTGACGGATCCTGCAACGAAGCAAAGGAAGAATAACATTCTCATTGACGCTGGAGGCGAATACCGGGCATATTGCTCGGATATAACGCGCGTGTTCCCTTTAGGTGGGAGCTTCACAAAAGAAACCCGCCAGATTTATGAGATCGTCCTACAAATGCAGCTGGAATGCATCGCAATGCTCAAAGGAGATGTGCAATGGGAGGATGTGCATGCGCATGCACACCGTGTTGCCATCAAGGGCTTGCTCGCTTTGGGGATTCTAAGTGGCTCCGAGGATGAATTGTTCGAGAAGAGAATCAGCGTAGCGTTTTTCCCTCATGGTCTCGGGCACTATCTTGGGATGGATACGCATGACACTGGGGGCAATCCAAACTATGGCGACAAGGATACCATGTTTAAATACCTCCGTGTCAGAGGCCGTCTGCCTGTAGGTTCCGTTATCACTGTTGAACCAGGGGTAAGTCTACACAGCCTGTTTCCAGCTATTATATCATGTCCTGATGCACTAAATTCCGTGTTATTTTAGATCTACTTCTGCCGCTTCATTATCGATCCCTATACTCAATCTCCAGAGCTGGGGAAGTACATTAATACCACTGTCCTGGAGCGGTATTGGATGGTGGGGGGCGTTCGTATCGAAGATAATATTCACATCACCAAAGATGGCCACGAAAATTTGACCACAGCGCCGAAAGCCATAGAAGAAATGGAAAGCTTGGCCTTGTAGGTAATATCGTCATTACGAAAGATACAGTGTCCGACAATTACATCTGCCCTGAATCAATTGAAATACAATCTACTCTAGAAGTATCTATATGCCAGAGATATTAACCCACGGCTATACTTCCATTTCATGCTCTCCGGCTCCACCCCAACTAGCTAGAAGCAATTCAATTAGTGAGATTGTTGTGTTGATTTGAGTACAAGTTATATGCAGTATCATGGTATAATTGCGTTTCCCAAAAGAAAAAGAACTAGTGAAAAGAGAGGAAAGAAATAGAGGATGCAAACTCCACCTAGGGTGATAACATTTATAAACCAGATTGTCAGACAGCGAGCGCCCTTGATTGAAGATGATTACAGTGCCCAGCTACAGGCCACTCCTGAGTCGTTTTCTCCCACTTCCCTTAATAGCAGACTCGGATTCAGCTTTATCTTGAGCGCGCTTTTCTTTATGGTCAAGTACCATGCTGAATACATCAAAACAGAACTCGGGAACCTCAAGGCACAGCTTCCTGAACTCCTCTTCAGCTTCATGTCGCAAAACATGGCTTCTTAAAGCCCAGAAAGATGCTACGGGTTTCCGAATTGTAACATCGTTAGCTGGTGTATTAGTGTACACATAGCGTGCATACGCAATCTCACCGTGTGAAGTGCTGTTCACACGGTGAATCTTTGAGTGGGCCAAGGTCTTCAAGGCAGGTATCCCGAGCTTTTCTGCCAAGGTGTATACACGTGCGTGTTTTAGTAGCTGCTCACCACTATCATGGATTTCTCCCACAGCGGCGTCTTTGTCATTGGAGGCATCGTCTAGAGAACTGTCATAGTTGCCGGTATATTGGAACTGCAGAAACGAGCCAAAGGCCTCTACATCTTCATCAGGAAGCTCAATGCGGCGCTATAGAATATTAGCATCAGGATGAGAATCTTCTAATCCTTTAGACTTAACCCACAGGCCCCGAACTATCAAATACTGAGACTCGCTCAGCAAGGAAGGGCGATTCCAGAAGTAGTCTTTGGTGAGCTGTTAAGGTGGTCTTGGTTTCTCCATTTCCTATAGTAAGTTCCACAATAGGCGACGTCAAGTATCTAAACAGCGTAAGCTGAAGGTCCTTGAACAGAGGGAAGAATGACGATGTTGTGCCATCGGATATACTATGGTAGCCTTACTCAAGAAACTGAAGTCCAGGGTTTCTTTTCGGAGGCGCCACTTCTTCCATGGATGTCTGTTCTAGCTCTGTTGTTGCACTAGATAGGGGTACTTCTTGTGTTATAGAATCATTCGTTGCTGCTGCGTGTTGACTCGAATCCATGTCCACATCGCGCGTTTCCGCTTTTTGCGCGTCCCCAGGACCATGAGAGTTATCAAGCCCGGAAATCTGCACTTGAGGAATATCCATTGACAGCCTAGGTAGTCAAAAGAGAATGTGTGAGGGTATCGAAGGAAGGGACGATAATCCGAAGAGAGAAGGCCAGTCAAAACGATGTAGGGAGATTGATAGAACTTCAAGTACTCCGTACTTCTGTTATTAATTAGAACTATGGAGCGACAATAAGTTGATTAGACGTCGATAATACAGTAGTAAGATCGACGCGTCAATCAATCTCCAAGTTTGAGATAATATAACGTGCTGTAAAGAGCGGGAGACTTCACCTAGTTTACAGTATTAGTACATACCAGTATTGATACCATAGCTGATTTGTCCGTGTACCGATTTTGCAGGTCACCGATTATGAGGCCATCATAGTAAGTTAATTACTAAGCAAAGCTATACAAAAGCAATGGGGTCATATGCTGCTGGTAGTGGTAATTAGCAGCAGTACCTAGTCGGTATTTATATACATTAGCTTCTTGAGAAAAGCATCCATTTTATGTATAGGCATCTGACTGTACATATGTACCGAAGGACGTACTCTGTACGTTATGCACATAGGTATGGGCATACACACACCTACATATAGTTAGTTAGTTAAGGTATGTTTATGTAATAGTAATATAGGATGTTCCCCACGTTACTCCGGCCCATGACCTGAAATTAAATCGGTGTCGCCCATTAAGCTCAATTATCACACACTCGGAATATCGGAGAAGAGTTTATGATCCGTATTCCTTTATTTCAGCCCTGGAAACCTAGGCTCCCTCGAGGCTCTGTTGTTCACAGCTGCTATTTCATACCGTTCTCCGAAGTTACCACACGAATTCCCTGGATCGCCCAGGCTTCGAGACGTAGTATGGCAACTGTTATTCACTCACCTCGGGATCCCAACACCCTGAGCAACTATAATAACTGGGTCTCTACCCATATAACCGCAACCTTCGATATTCTATTCGAACAGAAGAAACTTGTTGGGAATGTTGTTCATAAGCTCAAGTCCATTACGGATGCAAGATCTACGGAAATCATCTTGGATACGAACCACGTGGATATCGGTGATGTGAAAGTCGACGGCCAAGCTTCTCACTGGGAGCTCCTCCCCCCACTGGAGCCATATGGTGCTGCATTGAAGATTAATCTTGACCAGGGCGTGGGGTTGAACGAAATGGTCGAGGTTGAAGTAAATTGTCTACTGGCTTGCGTATTGTCTCTTATATGAATCTAACTTGGAGCATCTAGATCTCGGTTAAGACGACCGAAAAGTGCACTGCCCTTCAGTGGCTGACTCCAGCCCAAACGTCTAATAGGAAGCATCCATATATGTGTAAGCTAGCCTTTACTGTCCTGAAACCAGGAGGAAGATCAATGAACTTCGATGTTTCTAACTTGTTGCCCTCATATAGTTTCTCAGTGCCAGGCTATCCATGCACGATCAATTTTCCCGTGTCAGGATACACCAGATGTCAAGTCTACTATTGACTTCAATATTACTTCACCTCTCCCTGTGGTTGCCAGTGGATTGCCTGTTCGAGGCATCATAGAAAAAGCCCAACCAGGCAGTAAAACTCTGTACCAGTTTCATCAAAAATTGCCTATCCCAAGTTATCTGTTCGCGTTGGCTAGTGGGTATGGAGATTCTAAATACCTGCTCTCTTGGTTTATACACTGACTAGTTGATTACAGTGATATCTCGGAAGCTGCAATTGGGCCCCGGAGTGTTGTTGCAACTAGCCCTGACAAACTTAGTGAATGCCAGTGGGAGCTTAAAGCGGACACTGAAAACTTCATACATGCAATTGAGGTTCGCCCGGCTTTGAGATATAAGAAATTTACTTTAGACCCTGACCTAAATACAGAAAATCGTTTATCCTTATGCCTGGGGCGAGTACAATGTCCTGATTCTCCCCCCTAGCTTTCCATATGGAGGCATGGAAAACCCAATCTTCACCTTCGCGACTCCCAGCATTATCTCAAAGGTATTTACCGGAGATATACCAGAATGTCAACTGTCAGTGATTACTGACACGAGTTATCAGGATCGGGAGAATGTCGATGTTATTGCTCACGAACTCGCTCATAGCTGGAGTGGTAACCTTGTCACCAATGCTTCATGGGAACACTTCTGGTTGAACGAAGGTTGGACTACTTACCTCGAGAGACGTGTTAGTTTGTTTGTCCCTCAAGCGCTGTCAATTTACTTGATACTACTGACTACTGACCATGTAAAAGATCCTAGCTGCGGTGTGAGTTCTAACGTTAGCGTCTTATGGATTAAATTGCTAATCTTGCCTGCAGACATGGTGAAGCCTATCGACACTTCTCGGCCATCATTGGTTGGAAATCTCTTGCGGATTCTGTGGAGCATTTTGGACATGATCATCCGTTTACTAAGTTAGTCACTGATCTTAAGGGGAAGGACCCTGACGATGCATTTTCAAGCATTCCGTACGAAAAGGGATTCAATTTCTTATTCCACTTGGAAAATCTGTTGGCAAAGGACAAGTTTGACCGATTCATTCCTCATGTAGGCCCCCAATCCTCTCCCTGACAGCGGCTTGCTAAAACCCTTTAGTATTTTACGAAGTTCAAAGGAAAGTCTCTCGATTCGTATGAGTTTAAGGCAACCATGCTCGAGTTTTTTCAGCATGATCTGGAAGCCTCCAACCTCCTGAAAAATGTCGATTGGGATGCATGGTTCTATGCTCCTGGCTTGCCCCCGAAGCCACAATTCGACACGTCTCTCGTTGATGTCGTTTATGAGCTATCTAGCAAATGGAAGTCCCTTCCCGACTCATCCTTTCAACCTCGGACAAGCGATATCGAGGGGCTGACAGCAAACCAAATCGTGGTCCTCTTGGAGCAAATTCTTCTGTTTGAGCGGCCGCTTACCCCTGAACTGTCGAGAGTTCTGGGTGAAGTCTACAGTCTCGCTAAGAGTGAGAACATTGAAGTCTCCAATCTCTATTTCCAAGTAGGATTAAGGGCCGGCGACGATACCGTGTATAAACCGACGGCAGAGCTATTAGGCAAAATCGGTAGGATGAAATTTGTACGGCCTCTGTAAGTATAGCTTGTCTACCACGAATCATTGCCTAAGCTAACCCCGTCATGTAGATACCGAAACCTGCAAAAGGTAAATCGCCCTCTTGCGATCGAGACCTTTGAGAAAAATAAAGATTTCTATCATCCCATCTGTCGCGCGATGGTTGAGAAAGACCTCTTTGGAAAAAGGGAAGAGTAGTTCCAGATAATGGCTTAAGAATCAACCTTTGCTTGATTGTTTGTGCTCCAGTCTAATTATGGTTGCCATCCCAACAATTCTGCTTGGGTTTGCATTGAGAAGGTTCTATTATTGCCCAAGGTGTGCCAGTCTCTTTGATGCTGTATAACATAAGTCAAAAGCATCACAACATCTACTTGTAGAAGCATGTATCCCCCGTGTATATGCAATATGCATAGATTTATCAGGAAATAGTATACTATTGTGGCCATAGCAAGGCTCAATTAGAACAAAAGATGAAGAGAAGCGCGCGAAAAAAAGTCATTACAAACAAGGTCTTCAGTCAATTATCGCTTGCCTTGGACTAGTCTCTTATCGAGTTCAGAGTATCCGAAAATGCTGGGTTTGTCGCCAGTTTGCTGGCATAGTTGGGAGATGAGATCCGCCTCGCTCACCTGAGAAAGCTCTGAAGTTACTCGCCGCATATATGCGACGACCCGAGCTATTTTCGTCCAGTCCAGCTCCTTCCCATCTGGTCCGGTATGGCTTGCCTTCCATAAATTTCTCCAGATAGCGGCACCTAGTACGGCGTCTCCTTTAACAATGCCCTCATCGTAGGCTGCAAGAACACCTCTCCACTGGATGAAGAGATCCTTGAGAAACTTGTTCCGGATTGTACGACTCGTGAACCCATGTAGGACGTCCATGCGATGTTCAGCATTATGCGAGAAGTGGTCTATAAGATGTCGGGAATAAGTTTGAAAGCTTTCGTACGACGGTAGGACTCGCAAGCGGACAGTCAGAAGGTACATGTGCAAAAAAGTAATTTGAGACCAAGTTGAGAAGGTGGGTATGAGGCCAAGGTCTGATATTAACCACACGCATTAGTTTTACTAACCAAGGTCAGTCAATATTGCGGAAACAAACCTTCATACCACCATCCTTCCCCAACTCCGAGGTCTTCACCAGCTTCAGTTTTAGGGACTTGTGCTCCCTTTTGGGTTGCCTGTGGTATACTATAATCCGCCTGGCTAGAGCAGGCCTCGAAGAGCTTTTGTGTCATTCCATACGCCACGTATGTCTCAGCAGTGGTCCCGGGACGGGGCATGACCACTCGGGAAAATTGCGAAGAAGCCCGGCGAATCTGAAAACAAGGACCAGGGGATGCGGCAACTGTCCGCGGATGACGTTGAGCATAGCGACAGTTTGTGAGGGTCGCGGGAACGGAAATCACTGAGCAGGGAGCGGAATCCTGATAGGGAGCAGTAGATGTTGTGCATATAGTACGTTGCGACGAGATAGACGATCTAATTGCGGCTACCTGGGAATTTTTTAGCCTGTCTGTACGATGACTTCACGTTCTTGGAGGGGGAATATACTCGAAGTCTCGAGCACCAGGGATAGCAAAGATCCCGCAGTCTTGCAGTGTATATTTTCCCAGGAGGCATGCCTAATAAACAAAGACTCAGCGTCCAACCGTTACCGACTCATGCGTAGTCGCAAATATGGGCTTACAGAACGTTCTGCCAATATCCCGTCCCGTATAAATGATAAATACGTAAGCTGTGTTTGCATTGTTTGCTGCACAATGTAACGACAACACAGTTACCCAGCTCTTCCCGATTGGATACTGCCCTATTTTACTTGGGCTAGCTACTAGTATTATACTAGTACCTAGGTAATAAAGGGTCGAGTCCAACTACACATGGACCACATTATCGTAGAGAGACGCTATTTATCACCGGATCATAGATATGACAAATGAAACTGTCGAATCAGAGGAAGCTAAATCGCATGTCTTCATGAAGAGGACCGCCAGGGTGCTGACGCCAACCAAAGCAAGCGTACTACCCAATTGCCGAACTCCGATGCCAGCGAAGTCTGACAATTGTTATGTGGTGCTAGGAGTCACAGTCTCCTGTAACAGAGTGCCTGCATTGTAAGGGCCGTTGTACAGCAAGACGGCGATGGCCGAGCTGGTCAAAGAGCGGTAGGATCGTAGTCCCTTTGGCCCTTGTTACGTCCTCTCCAGCGCACCCGTTGTGAGAGTGTGCGAGGTCGAGCACAGATAGGATTTTACTGCCACCTTATGGTTGCCTTTTCTAATCTTCTAGAGTGACCCGTTCTAAACGCTTTTCACGAAGAGGAAGAATCTCCGACAGCCTATTAGGGTCGCGCATAACGGCAGGAACGTCATCTCTCGTTGTGGTTAGAGTCTGTAAAGCAGTTGTTAGCCTCCTCAGTTTGATACAGCGCAACCTCTACCCATCCGCTTTTTTCTTAGAAAAAAAAATATTCCATTGGCGGGAAAGAAATACCTGTCGAACTGTCTCATAGTCTAATTCTTTGGACTGGAACTCTCTGATCACTTCTTTGTTCTCAAAGTCGATATAAACCCTCGTGTCTCTAAGCCGAAACAGAACATTATCAAGTCGTAGGAAGAATCTTGATAATAACAGTAGTCTGGCTGGCATAACGCGAATTTTGCAGGATAGCATAGTGATGCCGTTATCAGCGAGTTCGTCTTCGTATAGTATGACCTCATCGAAAAAGAGTATGGGATCCGGCCGTTTTAATAATTCTAAGGATATAGATTTTGTCGTTGGTTCAAATGACCGGCCACCAGCCTGAACGGTGCCCGTATAGTCTGTGGTGTAGGACCAGTCAAAGGGCTTCACAACCTCCTTGATGCCTTCATGTGTTTTTTCTCTGCTTACTAGTCAATAACCTATCTCTAAGGGGTCCTTACGCAAAAGATCCTCAGTACCTGCTTCTCTGCCACTCTTTAGAGTAAGCGACTTTGAGCATCGATGCGCCAGTTTTGTCCACGCGATCCAAGGCGTCAAACGCGTTGAAGTTGATTCCCCAGCGGCTTTTTTCATGTTGAATCGAGACAAAGTTGTCACCGAAGATCATTTCCGGCGGCGCGATTCCCAGTCTTTTGGTCATGTCTTCAATCGGTTCAGCTTTTAGTATCGGCCGCTTTTCTGTAGTGATCTTGAAGCCTTGCACGGAAATAGTGTTAGGTTGTTCAGCAGCGAGGAACACCGCAGCAGGATTCCCCATGGCGAATGAAGGCACACGAGAGTTCTCAGAAGACATATTAGTATTGCAAATGAATAGATAGCGGAAAGTGCCTTGGCTCACAGGGATCCTTATCGATGTCACTTTTTGCGGAGGTGATCAACCCCGCGGTTTCGGAAAAAAGGTAGTCCGAGGCGTTGCTGTGGTGACGTGCTAAGGACTGTGATGTGATCAACAAAAAAGCCAAGACACTTGATTTGATTCGCTTCAACTTCCTTGCAACAGCAGCAGCACCCTGCAACCTAGATAATGTCTATGTAAACTACACAAGTGCTACAAAGCTGCCTTGTTTCTTCCTATACTTTCCTCCTTCCCCATAGACTAGGAGCCCTTGGCCCTTAGCGACATTTTAGCCATGGCCACTAAGACTTTGGAAAGCCGCTTCGAACATCTTTCGGTCAAGGACGAGAATGTATCAAACAATAGCTGTAGCACCTATGCGAAGAATAAGGTAAGTACTGCTTTTCCCCCGCACATTGTATGAAGTGTTCACTTACTCATATTGTGAATCAGGGCTCCCTGTCAACGGCTGTCTCCGTTTCTGGACTTGGGACCACGGCTCAATTGAACAATAGCGCCAATCGGTCGAATCTGCTCAAGCTGGCTCTGCAGAATACGAATGACAACAAGGTCAATTCGATAAATGTCAGTTCATCCCCTACCAAGGGTACATTATCGCATCGCAACGTAGATGAGAACGGTGACCAGCGCCACCAAACATCGCTTTATGACCAACCAGCACCGAAGAAGCTACATCTGGGAATGTTTGAAATAGGAAAGCCCTTGGGTAAGGGTAAATTTGGCCGCGTTTATCTAGCCAAAGAACGATCATCCGGTTTTGTGTGTGCTCTTAAGGTCTTGCACAAGTCTGAATTGCAACAGGGTGGGGTGCAAAAGCAGGTCCGAAGGGAGATTGAAATCCAGAGCAACTTACGCCACCCGAATGTTCTACGACTCTATGGTCACTTTCAAGACAGCAAGCGAATTTTCCTGATCCTTGAATTTGCCGGCCGGGGAGAGCTGTATAAACACCTGAGGAAAGAACATCGATTTCCGGAGTGGAAGGCTGCTCAGTATATTGCCCAGATGGCCGCTGCCTTGAAATATCTGCATAAGAAACATGTCATGCACCGTGACATAAAGCCGGAGAATATTCTCGTCGGCATCCATGGTGAAATCAAGATCAGTGATTTTGGGTGGAGTGTCCATGCGCCCAACAACAGGAGGCAGACAATGTGCGGAACGCTTGATTATCTACCACCCGAGATGCTCAAGCCAGGCTCACAGGATAACTACTACAGTGAAAAAGTCGATTTGTGGAGCTTAGGTGTACTGACTTACGAATTTTTGGTCGGAGAGGCTCCATTCGAGGACACACCTGTCATGACACAAAGACGGATTGCACGAGCAGACATGACAGTTCCTTCCTTTGTGAGCCCCGAGGCAAAAGACTTAATCAAAAGAGTATGTTCCAACCTCCGGAAGGTAACTGAATGCCAGCTCACATGCTTACTCCTCATAGTTACTTGTTCTTGATCCCGAGAAGCGTATTTCGCTAGATGAAATCCAAAAACACCCATGGATACTCAAGCACTGTCTTAAAGACGACCGAGCTACGAAAAGGAGTTCTGGTTCCTCAAAGGAAGGTAAAGCGTGAAGCGTTGTCCATGCATTTTAACGGGGTTTTGGAGTTCAGAGAATTTTTTAACTCCCAAAGGTGTCGACTTTTAATTGATGGAGTTACTTGTGCTCATTTGCTTCTATGAGGGAGTGTGGAGTATGGTGTTAATTATTATTTTCGCTCTGGTTGCATCGAACATAATATACATGGAATTTTCGGATAGAGAAATGGAACAACAAGTAACTCATATGAGGTAGGCTAGAGAGAAACCATGGTGTCAACGGTAGATTTCGTCGAACGGCCGAGTGTCTCTGAAGCAACTATCCCAAACTTCGTTTACAACCCTCTCGGCGTGAGCTTCATCCTTGCATGTAGGCCTTGCCCGCACCGACAAGATTGCTCTTCTTTTGACGCATTCCTGATGTTGTTGTGTGAATCGCCATTGACCTCGTCGAAAGAACTCCCGCGCCCATCTGCATTCCCCACTAAGGGAGCTGGCCCGTATCTGAACTATAGTCAGCAAAATCCCTGTCAAGGACTGACGTTTTTAGTACCTCAGTACACGCCGCATGTCTCAAGTTATCTGCCCAGTCAACTTTAAATCTCAAGTGATCATAAGCATGAACCATTTCATGAGCCATTGTGTCCTCGAGATGTCCTTGGTCTTTCATCTCATTTGCGCAAAGCAGGATCCCAAAGTCCGGGTCAAAGCCTCCAGCTTTCCTATTCGTACACCGGCGACAGTAGATATTGTGGCTAGAGAGATCACCTCCGAGTTGTCGAATGTTGTCACTCAGATAACGGATTACAGGGCCTAAAGCGCGCGAATATCTTAGTGTCTATTCGTTCTTCTAGAAGCCGCTCGAAATAGGATATAGAAACTCACTCCATTGCAGAAGGTAATCACGCTGATCCTCACAACGCTTGCAATCTGCGGCTTCATTTCGAATATCTCTTGCGACACGAAACTGTTCGATGCCTTCATCTGACATTTTTCCCGTCAAGATTGCAAAGATATTACGCCATTGTGTCCATATGTCATCCCCTGGTAGACACCCATTATTGTGAGCACTTACTCGAGGTTCTGAGGTACTAGACGGTTGTGACTCTGGCATTTTGGAAGAAGCAAGCATCGAGTCCAATAATCTCACTACGTCTTAACATGCTGAAGCCCAGCATGCGGAAGAGAGTTTCGCCGATGCTCTCCGCACAAACTGGCGGTAACAATTGGCAGTATATATATGAGTGCCTCCGACTCCGGGACTTGCTTGATGTGCACAAGACGGGGTTTTCAGAAAAAGGCGCTTAAAACCTGGAGGCAACATCTCATTTGGATATAGTGTACGAGAGGCGCTCTTGCATGTTAAGTATTGGCTATATTAGGAGGCCCAAGTTACCATGGCCTCTCAACGTCTCACAATCGTTATCAAATTAGGTGCGGGGATCAGTCCAGCTTGACAATGCACATATTTCAAAGAATATCAACTCATCCTTTTCCAACAGGGACTAGTTCCATAGTAGATGAAAGCACCCATGAGCCGATACTTTCGATTCTCACTCTGATAGTTGAAGCCGCCGCCAAGCTTCGCCGGGACGGCCATAATGTCGTTCTTGTTTCCTCGGGGGCTGTTGGTGTGGGGTTGCGGAGGATGGATGTGGAAGAAAGGCCCAAGAATTTGCCTCGCATTCAGGTATGGACAATTACACAGGCTGTGTCAGTCTGGAAACATTCACTCATACTATATACTAGGCACTCGCGGCTGTTGGACAATGCAGACTCATGAGTCTCTGGGATGGTTTATTTTCACACCTTCGTTTACCAGTGGCTCAGATTCTCTTGACTAGGAACGACATAGCAGATGTAAGGTCTAAGTGCTCATAAATGATATGGTAAGCGACGTCTAACTTATACCAAGAGAACGCAATATGTCAACGCCCAAAATACTTTTTCACAGCTTTTTGATATGGGCGTGATCCCTATTGTCAATGAAAACGATACTATAGCCGTTTCGGTAAGACATTAGCCCAGTATTATATCAATGTAATGGAACCTAATCACATGTTTTGTCTAGGAAATCAAATTTGGTGATAACGATACACTGTCGGCCATAACAGCCGCCATGGTCAAGGCCGACTACCTTTTTCTGATGACGGATGTTGACTGCCTTTATACTGCTAATCCACGCCACAACCCAAATGCAAGACCCATCGAAGTTGTCTCAGATATATCCTCGTTGGAAGCCGATGTGTCCTCAGCTGGATCCTCCCTTGGGACTGGGGGTATGAGCACCAAAATTGTTGCTGCAAAATTAGGAACTAGCGCTGGCGTAACGACGATTATCACCAAGAGCTCGAAACCTGGAAACGTTCATGAGATTGTAAAATATCTCCAGCAGGTTAAGCAAGAAGAACATACCCATACAACCACAACAATGAATGGAACAGTCACTGAAGCACCCCCTCTGCATACACGCTTCCTCCCTTCTGACCATCCGGTTCAATCCAGGACATTCTGGCTGCTCCACGGTCTGAAGCCCCATGGAACCATATTCATTGACCACGGCGCATACAGTGCCCTCCAGAAGAAAGCCAGTCTCCTACCAGCGGGTGTTGTCGGTGTGGATGGTCATTTTGCGCAACAGGAGGCAGTACGTCTAGTTGTAGTACAGAGACTCTCCCCTGATTCATTGAATGGCGATTTTCTCCACCACGGCCAGGAGCCTAAAGAGGTTGGGCGTGCATTGGTCAACTACGGCAGCCTCGAAATCGAGCGCATCAAAGGGCACAGGAGTACTCAAATTCAGACTTTGCTTGGATACGCAGATAGTGAATATGTCGCTCTTCGAGAAAATATCTCCTTCTTTCAACAGGACGATCCTTCATGGCGGTAGCCAACCGTTGGTTTAGGTAAATGAAATAGCTGCTTTGCCTAGCTTTCGTACCACGACTTTCTACCCTGCATATTGTGCCATGAAGGGCGATTTTGCTATCCTAGGACAATAGTGTGATACCTAAATTTCTTTCAAGATTTATGCTTACAACAGCGCTGCATATAGATGAGCACTGAGCTTCGATGAGCGTTGCGGTTCTCATAGATATTATAGGAATACCGTATTCAATCAACCCAAACCCACACAATTAAATACAAACCAGGCACCGAACGCAGCTGTCTGAACGCCACAGGGAAGCCAACCAAACCCAAACCAATGCAAAACACATGAACAGCCAGACAGTTGATAACCCACAGTCACGCCCCCACTAGTCTGGCCCTGCAACTCCATATGTACTGCTGGTGTTCAATCCTTCCACCTCTCCAAAAACCTCTTCATCTTCTTATCATGAGGATGTGGTGCAGGGGATGCCTATACAGCTGGTCAGTTACTGGAATGTCGACCCAAGGGATCAAGCCTTGCGATACATACAGTATTCTCGATACTGGAAACAGAGTACGTTAAAGAAGCCGACACGGTAGTCTGAATTGTAGGTGCAGAAAGGTATGCAGTAGCAATCTCGTATGCGCTAGTCGGGAATTGGGGAGTTGGCGACTTATCCGCTGGAATTGTCGACCCAGGCTTTTTAGCCATAGGCGCATATCTTGTAGGCCCGGTCTGCAATTGGTATGGGATAGTATAAGCTCCAGCAGCTTGCCTTCTACGCAGTTCCTGTTGCCCATGGCCTTCGCTAAGCAAACCAATGCCATCCTCCAAATTCGACGAGAAAGCGCCAGCCATGTCTGTGAGCGTGAAACGATCGGAGAAATTGATTACATGGGCGTCGGGACCAGATGCAACCATTTTCAGGAAGCTGCAGACAAGAACCATTGTAAATAGATGAGCTGGCGAGTTCCGGGGGTAGGCTTTATTCTTACTATGCGTTTGGTTCGTTGCCGCCAACTGCTGGATCAATCTTGAAAGAAACAGAGTTGCCGCGGGCAAAGACACCATCTTTGATAAGGATAGCCAGGTTCTCCTATAATAGGCCGTCGTGGTCAGTGGAAGGTTCAGTAGCTTTTGGAGACGAGGTGTTGGCTGTTGAACAAACTCACCTGGGACCCTAATGTGTCTCCGCCAGCACAAAGATAAAGGTCGTACTGTACAAGTTCGGAAATGCGAGGAGACTCGCCAGAGTCCTTCCAGTGTGCTGTTACTACATCCCCGGCCTTCATTATTGTGCCACGCGCTGGCGCTATGAACTCGACATCTGCCAGCGCTGTCGAGAATAGAGGGAGGACCACAGGTAACGAGCATATGAGTCTCATACTGGATTACGGATTCCTAAAATCATTCGATTGAGCGATAGGGAACCATCAAAGGAGCGGCAAAGGATGGACAGGAAGAATGAGTGAATGTAAGAAATCCCGCTCTTGATCTCGCGTACGACAATTACCAACAGATCACTAACCCTACCGCCATCCCTGCGAACCGGAGGTATGTGAGACTGGATTGATTGAATTTCAATGCTCGATCACAGGAGACCACGTAATGTAATATACATACATAAACTTATCTATATTACAGTATAATACATACGATGGTGGTAAGTTAGTACGTCCTGTACTGTACAGGTAGTAAAACCGGAATCTAGCCACGCGAATTTTTACCAGGCGTTTCCATGTTTTAAATGAAGAATCTATAATACTCCAATGGCGGTGGCATGATGTACGGAATTATGTCTGCAGCAGCCGGTAAATAATTCGACGATTTAACTTACCTATGTAGTTAACTTATTAGCTAACCTCCGGGAAATAACATTAATTTACTGCCTTTACTACTACCAATCCACCATTCTAGCTTGGCTCTCTATAATCTGGTTATTCCTCAACTGTCTTGTTGGAGGTACTTCTCAGGTCGGTCCCATCATCCTTCCTATCTATCGAGATGGGGAGTCACGCAGATTGGAGATCAATCGGCGGCATTGCTACTAGTCTGCTCGATGGAAATCCCATCGCTATCGCTATTACCGCATTTATTGCATTCGGGCTGCCAGTACTGCTGCACCTGATTTTCTATCAAACAGTTGCCTCGCCGCCATCTAGCAACTTCTTACTACTTGGACCCAGCGGAGCAGGCAAAACTGCTTTCTTGTCCCTGGTAAGCCTATCCAGCTTATTATCCACGTCCCCAACTCCATCGAAAGACCTGTGGGTGGTGAAAGCGGGTGCTGACATGTTATCCTGTGACTTTGATAGCTTGAAGCGAAATCGTCGCCTCTTGCGAAGAAGCAGACTCAGCTCACGCATACTTCTCAGACGTCAATTCTAACAACCGTCAGCCTTCCCGCCTCCGTTCCCACTGCCTCAAATCGCTACCGGTCGGTCAATGATCCATCCTTGAAGGACACATCCAAAAACCCTGTCAAATACCGTGTGAGAGATACCCCTGGCCATGGCAAAATACGGGGACCTCACGGTATCTCGCAACTTTCCTCCATGTCAGACTCGAAAGACTCGAAATCCAAACTACGTGGGGTCATCTTCACTGTTGACACCGCCGCTCTCTCTGATGTTGAAGTGTTACGCGATACAGCCTCGTATCTGTACGACGTCCTCCTTATTCTTCAAAAACGGGCATTGAATAAAGGCAAGTCGTCTCTTAAGGTGGCCTCGGAGATCCCTATCCTTGTGGCTGCCAACAAGCAAGATCTTTTCACAGCTCTGCCCCCTGGTTCTGTGCGGGAGAAGTTAGAAGCTGAGATCGATAAAATACGCAAGTTCAAGAGCAAGAGTCTCATGGATGCCAGCGTTGATGCTAGTATGGGCGACGGTGATGATGATATTCTGGGTAGCAGTGATGCGCAGGATACATTCAGCTTCAAGCTCTTGGAAGACGAAGTCGGCGTGAGAGTTGATGTTGTCGGCGGCGCTGTTAAGGGTGATGAGGGGAGTGATCTCGGGTCTGGTGTCAGGAAGTGGGAAGAGTGGATTGGCCAGTGTCTGTGACCGAAGCTGTCGCCTTTGTTACGACTTTACAAAATGTTCTCGATCTGAAATGCGCGAACGGTTTCTATGCTACACAGCTACACAAGTAAAGAACAAACTAGGCTAGCGCACCCGGGTATTAACCTTAGGATGCTGCTATAATGATCAAGAGAAATGACTTTGATATCAATATGACCTTTAACCATCGACGGTACGGGTTTTAGCTTGTTCTTCGGGGCCTAGAGCCTCTGCTGCTTTGGCCTCTGTCCAATCCTGTGGGTAGAAAAGGTCACCAAGTAAGTAGTGATCTTTCATGCGGAAAGGAACACCCTGAGCGGAATAGGAAGCGTCCGTAATGAGAGAAAAGGCTAGGGCTTACCCAAAGATCACGAGCAAGTTTCATATCGCTAGCAATGGCAGTTGTCTTGTACGGTTTTGCGATAGGGATGAAGTACTGACCACGGGTGCTGTTTGATATTACCTTTGGACTCGCGGCCAAATAAATTGCATTTGCAGCACCATCTTCCAAGCTCTGACCAATGATTGAGAATAGGAGCCTAAACAGGGAACCCAGGGCTTCTCCGATATACTCATCCCAAACACTCCACTGATCGGTAACGATGTTACCTGGGAAAAAGGCATTAACGTAAATCTTGCTACTTGCCGGATCCTCTTCCTGCATCAACCGAAGGCTAAGTTCCCTTGCAAAAAGTATGTTCCCTACTTTCGCGCGAGCATAACGCCACACACCGTCGATATATGCAGGCTTAAGACGAGTGGGTGATGTGAGAAGGTCGAGGTTAAGTTCACGGCAAAATACGTGCATAGACGAACTAGCTACCGCAATTCGCCCATTGCTAGCCTTGCCTTGGTTGATAGTACGCTTCATGAGGGGCAGCAGATTGGTTGCCAACACCTGATGGCCAACGCAGTTCGAAGCAAATACCTGTTCAATACCCTGCGGCGACCGTTCATAGTTGGTTGATACACCAATGGCTTTCGCGGGTGTTGGAACATCAACAAATGGTCTATTATATATGGTCGCTTACAGAGAGACGGTGTATTTTTCATCGATTAGAGGAGAAGGGGAGGGGGCAAAGGAACAGTGAAGCGCCAGACGTACCAGCATTGCAAATCATGATATCAAGCCTGTCAGTTTTGTGCTTGAGTTCATTGGCTGCACTCTTGGCAGCCACTATATCTGCGAGGTCGCATTGGATGAACTGGACTCTCGTATCACCCTTCCCCAGGGAACCACCAATACGACGCTGCCATTCCTCCTGCGCTCGTATATACTTATCATGGCTTCGGGCAAGTACGTAAACCGTCTCAATTCCATGCAGAAGGAGCTGCGCAGTGATCTCTAGATTGACATTCGCAACTCTAGTTAGTGGATGTAGCAAATACTGAAAAAGGCTATTGCTTGCCCTTTCCTATGCCTGCTTGACCACCCTAGATAAGAAAGTGGTCAGCGTTGAGCGCCGTGGATACGCTTCCCGCCCTGAGCCAAGGGGGCCGAGCGAGTTGTATGTTGGACTGGTCTTCACACTTACCGTTACAACGGCCACTTGGTTGGCCAAGGAGGGGGTGTCATATAGGGAGAATTGCCGATAAGTAAAAAAGCCAGACATTTTGTGAGGTAGGGATGGGCGGCTGTGCAAAAACCAAAGTTAGATCCACGGTTAATATACCGGGATCAATACCATACGTCAGATATACATAAATAAAAGTCCAGGGTCTTGCCATTGAGGTCACCATTCTATCACTACCAGGCGAATAGGTAATGTAAGACGGATTAGATAATTTGCCTGGTTGAAATGAAGTATGGTACTGAACCACCCTTCGTAAGATATTTCCTCTATTAGTCGCATAGATGACACCACATGCGATAGAATAAGACATTATATTTGGCGTGAAGAAGCAAAGAAGGAAAATACAGAACATAAGAAAAAGTAGCATTGACAATTTCTAGTCTCGCGCTTCAAAGTATACTAATATACATAGCTCGAGGAGAAACTATATCATGTCGATTCGTCCTTCTGATGAAGCATCCATGTAAGTAGATCGACCTTTGTTGCAACTGCCACTGGTCTCATCACTCCTTGTTCATCCCTCTCAGTAACGACCGCAGCACTGTTCCATTCGAAGAAGCGATTCAATACGCCGAGAGGCGTGTCCATAGTAATCTCCACAAATTTCCGGTCTTTAATCCGGGACTCCGAGTTATCCGCTTTTCCTAGCGTCGCACTGGTCAATCCCATATCTCTTGGGTCAGTGACCACCTCGGAGATTTTACTGAAGTTGAACATAACATCTGACACAGGGCTCTTCCCAGTAGCACGTCCGTGGGTGAGTCGACTTAGAACATTCCCTAGAGTCACTAGTCCTACGAGCTTCTTGCCAGAAGGTGCAAGCACTGGTAGTTGGTCGAATCCGCGGTCTCGCATCATTTCGATGGCAGTTTCACAAGGGGTATTGGACTGGACGGTTGTAATAGGCTTCAACCTCAGCGACCTGACCCTTGATCCAGCGAAGGCATCCTTTTGTTCGTGTGGCTGCAGTGTTGAGGGCAGGTCCGCAGTTTCGACCGGAGGCGATGTCAAAAGTCCATTAGCAGCAAGCCAGTCATCGTCAGCAAACTGATATTAGTTAGCGCAACAAGTCCTCAACCAGCCATTAGGAAGTTCAATGACCTTAGTTAAATAGCTTCTGATGCTATCAGGCAAAATGACAACAACCACATCATCCTTCCCGAAGTTGTAGTCCTTTGCCGCTTGCGCCAGAGCCGATATGGCGCTCCCACTGCTTCCTCCTACAAGGAGGCCCTCTTCAGCAATTAACCGCCGAGCGTACTGGAATGAATCCTTATCTCCAGTTTTGTACCACTGGTCCACGGCCTGCTGGTCGAGCACTTGGGGAATGAAATCATATCCAATTCCTTCGACCTTGTATGGTTCGTTTACATGATCTTCATTTAGTGAAGGCGGCAAAGCTAAGATGGAACCATGGGGATCAGCCGCAATAACCTTGATAGCGGGGTTATGCTTCTTCAGGCCCCGAGACAGTCCAGTGATTGTTCCACCAGTTCCTGCACCGGCGACGATAGCCTTAATTTGGCCCTTGGTCTGCGTCCAGACTTCTTCCGCTGTACCCAATTCGTGGGCCAGCGGGTTGTTTTCGTTACCATATTGGTCCAGGATGTGCGCGTTCGGGAGTTCCTTCTCAAGACGCTTGGCGACACCGATGTGAGATTCCGGTGAATCATACGCCGCTTCATTAGGAGTGCGGATGATAGTTGCATTCAACGCTTTCAGTACAGCCACCTTCTCAGCTGACATCTTCTCCGGGAGAGTAATTATGGTCTTGTATCCTGCCATAATCCACCGAGTTAACAATCCAGCATATATCATTCAGCAGACGATGGCCTACCCTTTACAGCGCCGACGAGCGCCAAACCAATTCCACTGATTTAGCGATTAGCAAAAAATGTTATATAGGAACCAACAAGTTTGTTGATAGGCATACGTGTTACCGCTAGTGGGTTCGATGAGAGTATCACCAGGCTTTATGCGCCCTGATCGTTCGGCCTCTTCGATCATGCGCAGAGCAATCCTATCTTTTACACTTCCTCCAGCATTGAAATATTCCAATTTCGCATAGACAGTTGCCTCAATCCCAAGGCTACGTGGAAGTCTGTTCAAGCGCACGAGGGGCGTGTTACCAATGTGTTGAGTGATTGATTCAAGAGCCACCGGAGGAATGGCTGGCGTGGTAATGCAGGACATTTTGATGGAGATTTGAACAACGTCTAGCAAACGAATTCAAGCCAGAGAGAAAGGGAGAAAACAAGAAGGAAAAGAAAGTAAAGGAGGGTAAAAAGGGAAAGGGAAAGAAGCGTTAAAATGAGGGAAAGGTTCAACAAGGAAAAGGAAAAAAATCTCGTAAGATGTTACACACCCCACCCGAAGGTAACCGTTGCCGCCACATTTGAAGAACGTAGTGGTTCTTCTCATATGATATGCTATTAGTAACATTGTTTTCTCTCCATACATTGTTGATCCAGTGATATTATAGACAAATTCATGATGTGTCTTGTGGTGTGAGTAGTACTGTACTTAGTATATCGCATATCTAGCAGTAGCATTTTATCTGTACTAGTTGATCTCCTTTACACCTCCTAGGTCAATTTCTATCTGTCCGGCGTGACCAATCGTGATTCGTTACCCACCATGCTTGTTTAGAAGGTTAAAATTAAGCTTGGTCCAGACCGTCCCTCCTTCCAAGAATCTGACTTCGTAGATAGAATCTAGATAAATACTAGTTATATGATTCATATATTCATATACATAGCTGTTTCCAGTTTTTTAACCAATCTATACTGCAAATTATTGAACAGCGAAAGAAGGGATTACACTCCTAGATGTTTGTCCGCCTACTAGTACATGACATGCCACTTGGAGTTAGTAAAATATTGGAAAATGCAAAATTTCCTTGCTGCTTATTTTATGTTCAGTATGGAACAATCAGTCTCCATTCTGTTTTCCTCTTTTTCTCCCTCTCTTTTTTTGGTTGGGGGAGTGAAAACAGAAGGTTAATGTAGATTTCGGGTCTCATGAGTTATTCTGTAAAGCTATTAGTGAGTACACCACTCTCCGTACGTACTAGTATACATACTCCGTACGTGGCTGTGTGGGAGTTATAGGTGGAGTAACTGTCCCTCACCCAATGGTCGGGTTTGTTTTGTCTCCATTTCTCCATCAAGGATTCTTCCTCTACTCTAGCTCCATGACAACTCAAACTTCAAATGGGGTCTCTCGTTGTATATGCAAATCTCAAGTACATCCTAACTTTATATCTGTCGCCTGAGCATCCTCAAATACCTTGGAATCAAATGTTCTTTTTCTATATAAGCATGAACAACTCCATTAATACGTGGTAGACTTAGGTATACTCCGTATATCTAGTTCAGCTGCAACGGGGCGGTTCAAGTGGTTTCAGACCCTCTGAGAGCCACTAAATCTCAACCAGTGATTCGATAGATGTATACTCATTGGCGTGCCAAGAAACACCTCACCACATCGATCACCAATCCATCGTCTGCGCCTCCTTCGGTAGATACTAGTTTAGGGGGGGCTCTGGATTTGGTTGATTTGAAAATTCTGGAGATTCTTAACTACGGAGTACGTCTTACCAAGCTGCTCAAGCATCCTGGGGTTGCGTGACACCAAATCTTCTTTCTGTCTAACGAATCTTATTTTTCTCTTCTTCCCTCAACTACGGAGTTTGATGGCATCCCACCGCATCGACTGGTAAAAGGGGAAAGAGGAAAAAAAAAAAAAAAAAAAAAAAAAAGACACACGGCTCCATAAACCTTAAAAAAAAGCCCTTCCTCTGCTCCTCTGTATGGTGCTTAGGGCGCAATCAACCCCAGTGTTTGTTTCCTTCTAATTTGTTATCTCCTCTCTCCCCCGTTGATTTTCCTCTTCACTTTTTGATCCAAGAGCTTCTATAAAACATGCTATAATACATCTCTTTCTGGACTTGCTTTTGCCTCTCTATCTCGCTAACCATTCTCTTTCTCTTACTTCCTCTCCTCTTCGTTTCCTTTCCTGTGGCATCTTTGTTAACCACATCCCAGCCCAATAGCCACGCAACTGTTATCATATTTCTTATTACTGGAACAAGCAGTTAGCACTCCGGGTGATCATGGGTAGTATAGAGGAATTGTCCACTACACGACGAGAGGGACAGGGCAACGAAGGGTTGAGAATCGCCCAGCCGGCGGGCTCACACGATGGTTCCCTACTCCCCACACATAACGAAAAGGCTTCCCTTCGCCGCAATAGATTGTTCCGTATAGATACAGCTGGTGAGAGCGGGCGAAGCGGGATTCACCCAATTCACTTTCTCCGTGTGTGCTTGAAGAGCACTTGTACCCTGTCAATGTTGGTAAATGTTCTTTGGCCGTTTGTCCCAGCGGCTATCGTCATCCACTTTGCTCGGCCTGATCTTCATATCTGGATCTTTGCTCTAAATTATATTGCAATGGTTCCCTCAGCAAACTTGCTTGGTTTCGCAGGAGGGGAGCTCGCGAAGAAGTTACCCAAGGTTCTCGGGGTTCTGTTGGAGACAACGTTGAGCTCGGTGGTAGAGATTGTCCTCTTTATGGTTCTGATACATAATGATATTAACGGCAACCTGATTCCCGTCATTCAGGCAGCGATCCTCGGTTCTGTGTTGGCAAATCTTTTGCTTTGTCTAGGCCTGTGCTTTTTCTTTGGAGGCATGGGGCGTGAGCACCAGTCGTTCCATGAGGCTGTGAGCGAGGTGGGCACTGGGCTCCTCCTAGTTGCCGGCTTCGGTCTCTTGATTCCGAGTGCTTTCTTTTCGGCACTAAGCGCAAACAGCTCTAAGACAACCATTACCCAGGAAGCCCTGTCTCAGTCTACCTTGGTGATCAGCAGGGCCACTGCCGTTATCCTCCTGGTCGCTTTTCTGATGTGAGTTCGCAAAGCCAAGTGTCGTGGCATACCACCTTACTCACTTCTGTTCTCAGGTATCTGGTTTACAACCTACATAGCCATCACAGTATATTCGACGAGGTCCTTGAACTAGATGAACATAAGGATGAAGACCGGGAAGAGGAATTGAAGCGTGCAAAGCTTACGCTAGTCGAATGCTTCGTGGCCATCTCAGTATCTATCGCATGTGTCTGCATGTCTGCTGTTTTCTTGGTCCAGGAGATTGAACATATTGTCCATGAAAGAGGCGTTTCGGATAACTTCATGGGCCTAATTCTTGTTCCCCTGGTAGAGAAAGCAGCAGAGCATTTGACTGCTATTGATGAAGCCTGGTAAGTGCAATACTACACTCAAATATTTATCAAGGGTGAGTTCATCATCGCCTGACTCCGCGCAGGGATAACCAAATTAACTTTGCACTCTTCCACTGCCTCGGTCCATCCATCCAGACCGCTTTGCTAAATGCTCCACTTGCGGTCCTTGTCGGCTGGGGACTTGATAAGGAAATGGGTCTTAATTTTGAGATCTTTATGATTGTCTTGGTAGTATTATCCATTCTGGTCGTCGGCAACTTCCTGCGGGACGGCAAGTCCAACTGGCTCGAGGGGGGCCTCTGTGTGCTTATATATGTGATCATTGCAGTCACTACATGGTATTACCCCCAGATTGAGGCTGAGGGAGTATCCATCCATCATGAGGCATGACCGTGCACATGCTCATAATGGATTAATTTTGGTTGCGGTTTTTAGTGGGAAGTAATTTATCTGGAGTGAGGAAGTGCTGCGCATCTTCTAGGGGTGTAGTTCATCTTTATATCGCACAAATTGTATACATACAACGCTAAATAATAATGAATGATAAGAAATTAGGTTCATTGTGCGAGTAGGCAGTTGAAGGTACCCCAAACTTACGTACTAGCTGACCATATGGGATGCCATGCCGACAAATAAAAAGCGGTGACAGTATTGATCCCGACGTCCCCCTGCCCAGACAACAGATTAGCACACCCAAACCCAAACATGAGTCAGTCAAACGACCTAGCGAATACTCTGATCATCGCCTTAAAAGATCGTGACATCCCATTTAATTGTGCTGAGATTAAATCAGCTTTCACCGATGAGAAAGAAGCTACCGAGAACGAAACATGGGTGATGGAGCACCTGAACCACCACACTCTTTTGTCCCAAGAGGAGCTCACCTTGTGTGTCTTCCTTCAACATAGTTGAGTATAGTCAAAAATTAGCTTGCAAAGTACTGACTATACAAGTAGATATACAAATCTCGAAAGTACCGGTTCTTTACAGAATATCATTAATAACCTCGATACGAATGCGGACCGACCGTTCCTCGACGAAGACCTTCGGAAGGCGATTAACTCGCTGAACGCTTCAACCGCTGTGATTCAGAAACAAAGACGGGTTCTAGCATCACAATGCGATAATATAGACAAAGAGCTTCGTCGAAAAGCTGAACGAGAAGTCAGACGCAACACCGGCATAGAACACCTGCGTCAAAGATACAATTCAGAAAGGCAAAGGACGAGTGCCGGGGTAGTGATCGCCCTCGATCTTAAATCAAGATGCCTTACTGATTTATATGCCTGCAGTCTACTGAATTGGCTCAGGAAGTGAGAGCGGTCTTGAAAATCGAATCAGAGAACACAGCAGCGGATAGTAAAAGGATATTGTCAACTCTCGCAGCTTGGCTAAAGGAGGACGATAGAGCACTTGCGGACCTAGAGCGGCTTGGATCTGGTATAGGGCCTACTGGAGATGATGCCTCTGTAGTGAAACGGACCTCCGAATTAAGCACGATACTCGCCCATTATCTTGCAGAAGAAATACAATATCGGCTCGATCGAGTTTACTTGGAGAACCTCCGAGTCGGTCAAACCAAGGCCAGTCAGAATCTTGATGGTGTCGCGGATGAAGTTTCGATCGCATTGGAAAGAGAACTGGAGTCCCTGTATCCGGAGATTGACATGCTGGCTGAGATGTATACGAAGCAACAATACAACGCACCTATATCACGGGCGCTCCAAAAACACCACGACCAGTTGCACATTTCTTCCTTTCAGAAATTCAACTACGTAAGTTGACTCTAGACCACATTTACATTGGCTAATCAGGTGTAGATCTTAGACCTGGTTGCTGGGATGACTTTATCTACGGAACGTCTCACCAAATCCCTGCAAGATCGCGAGTCATTCTGCGGGACTCTCGAAACTTTTAATACTACGTATCGAACCAAAGTAGGTAATCAGTTTTCTGAAATATCCGTACCAAGACGAGAGGATTTTAGGAGACGTTCGATCCAACCAACATTGGCATACACGCCATCCGCAAAACGCATCGATTCGGTTTCCGAGTCCCATGCCCTCGCCGCTGTCTTGCGCCGCACAGGCTTATCTTCCGAGTCGGTGTTCCACCCCGAAGATGATAATGCGGGCATCGATGTGCTTTTTGACGCGAGACATCACATGTTTGACTGTCTGCAGAATTATGGCATTGCCGCAGATGCACCTCTGGTGACCGAATTGATCTCGAGTGATCAGACAACCCGGCTTCTTTCGTCTTCGTTAAATGTCAATTCACACGTTAAGACCTTGCTCACGAGTGACACCCATGAGGCTAAGCTCTTTGACCTTCAACTAAAATTAGAGCATGTTCAAAAAGGTGTTGAAATGCTCGACCTGGGCGTAGTTTTTCAACCTGATAGGGGCCAAGAGACGTTCGTTGAGAGGTGGGGATTGGCATAAAGCATTCAGTTTTTGACTACAGCCTCGAATAAGAAACTTGTATGGTTAATGGCTGCAAGATGAAAAGGAAGCTTGCAGAGCCTTGCAGGTGCTAATCAAATAGTGGCTGTCTTTGGAATTTCTTTTTCTTGTTCCTTTCTTTATTATTTTTTTATTTTGAATTTTGTTTTTTCTAAAAAAACTAATTCAGTGGATTCAAAGAATCAACTAAAGGGAAGAAGATAAACTAAATTGGCAAAGGATGGTGAAATTACTTTCTTCATTGATGGACAATGAATTGCGCCTCTCCATGTGGCGGGTAATTGGGAGATTTATGATATAGTCCTGTGCCACATAGTTAAATCACGCGGCTATTGTCCACATGGTATATTCAAGGTTACTAGTGCATAGAATACTCTGATGGGTGCCTTGGATGCCCGTGAGTTCACTGTTAGTCTAGCCAGGAACCTAATCCTGCAAGTCATGCATACGTGCAGCCGCAGCCCCTGTAATACCGAGTCCTCCCATATGGACCACCTATCACAAAGGAATAAAGGAGGGGGGAGAGCTTCATCCCCGGAAAACTTGTGTGATGTAATCTCTTCTTTTGACTATATTCTCCCTCTTCTACTCATGATTATTGTTGTATCTCCTTTTTTGCTTTTCTGTGCCTTACCTGCCCGCCTGACTTAAGAGTATGTCCTGTGACTCTTAACTAGCCGCACCTGCGATGGCCACAATGACCACTACGAAGTCCGCTGCCTCATCTTAACAGCGTTACATAGTGTTGGTAGAGCAACTTTAGGAATTGCAGCCTCGATTGATAAACATGTTAGGCTGCAAGATATTACTACTAGGCTCATTCTACCCACAATTTGGCAGTAGCATTTCCTTTATAATGGCACTGATTTTATCCCATGTCCCAATATGAGGTGTATCGTTCACCTCCCCTTATGATTTCGACTACGAGTAGCGTTTTTCCTCCTTTGTTCCCTTGTGATATTTCGTGGGCAATGAGAAAGGGGCACCGTTCATCGTTCTATCTATACAAAGACCCCCGAACGTCAGCACCCTTTATACATATTTATGATTATCATTCCACCTTACCCCCTCTTTGCTTTCCAGAATGAAACACGCCCAATAATTAGGAGCGTAGAACCCATGACTCTAGTCACTGATCTCTTATTCATGACCTCGTTGGGTTGCTTGTTCATTTGTCTTTCAAGCAAAGCAGAAGACCATACCTATCTGCCTGATCAGCACCCAGGACATGCAGCATCTGCTTCTTTTCTCACTTGTCCTTTGTTCCAGGAGAGTGTTTATTCATTATAGTCGACTTATCTGCTCAAAGGGCGTTGGGCTCATTATATTCAGCGTTCCTAGCCCATCTAAAACCAGCAGTTGTCTCCGCTGCCCACCAACACTCCGTATCCACCTGTGGCCATCGTCGAGCCCTTTAGCTATCCCATTACCCAGGTGCGTTTTGCCAAAATATTGGCAGGCTTGTCCGATGGAAGTTCGAACTAGAAAGTTCATTCGGACCCGCGTCTTTGGCACAGGCACTTGCAGCCATCCTCTAGGACGGGACCCCGCGGTCCTCTATATTCGACATGCCCAGCCGAAGAGTCCACGTATGAAGGATCCCACTCGATACAAAATTATCGAGCCGAGAAAGCCCAGGCAGGCAAAAGTGTCCTCGAATATTTTCATAAGAACATCATCGCCAATGCGCAGCCGGCCGTCAAGATTTCGCTTTCCTTTCCTTGATAGGACCGCAGAATCAGACCAAGATCCAGAAACTGAATCGGAAGTGGAGTGGGAATCAAGCTCTGATGAAGTTAGCACAGACACAGATAGGGGAAGTGTATGCAGGCCAAGAGGACGTCACCGATCCCGTCAGATGTTCGTTGTCGGGAAGCCTGAAAACGAAAGGCGGACACAGCGAAGGGTTCTGCGGTCTCCTCCTCCAAAGAAAAAACTAATCCGGTCCCCGACAAAGGGCCATTTCGGATCAGACATTGAAGCAGACGGGACTGATGTCTCTCCTCACTACCCTCGATTACGGCGGACGTCCGGGAGCTCTCGCGAACCAAAAGACACGACGCTGATCTCTGAACACGAACACCCTAGACGAGAAGCCAGTATTCTTGAAATCCATAACCATCATCGCGCCAGTCCCTGCGAAGAGCGGGTCCGCAGTCCGGACCGCCGAAAGGTGCGATTCGCGCGCGACGTAGAGTACGTGAAGAATACCAACAGGGCCAGAGAGACTAGAGATAGAGAACGAGAGCGTCACCACGTTCGATCTTATCGCCACGGTCCCTCCTTCAGTAGTCTCAACAGGGACTATGGCACAGCGGATAGTGGTACGTCCTACCGCCTTAGTTCACCGGAAAGGTCGTTCAAGGAACGTTGTCGAAGAACGAGTGCATCTAGTGAGCGTGCTCGGCCTCGTATTATCCAGGTTGGTAACCGTCGAATGTCAGAGGCAGCGGAGCGCATACGCAAAGAAGCGTGGAGGCAACATAGCCGGGAGGGCTTACTGGGCGATATGAAGTGGCAAAGTGGCTGGCGCCGTTATACCCGGCGATCTGACGAGTGAATGATTTATGATAAGGACAGCCGACAATACCATTGATGGGGGCTATTTTGATCCTTATCTCACGGCACGGCGTGTTGGACGGATTACAGAAACTATAGACATCAGTGGTCTGGAAGTGACTGAAAATCCAATGTGAGGCTTGCCTCTATATTTAGGTTTGGGCAGGCGGCAGATTTTCCACTGGCAGTAGCGTTTAGGTCATTGAACTATAGCAGCTCGCGCGTATCCATCGATTTGATTACACTGTAGGTAGATATTTTTAGTCACGTTTTATCATTCAGTGCAGTCAAATATGCATTGCGAGTTTCAGTTTCACCTCGCTTGGGGCCGCGGTCTATTATAGTCGGGAGTACTTAATATATGTCCAAGAGGACCCCTTTATCATGTCATGTGATTTTGGACCTTTAATGCCAGGATGTACGTATCAGTCAAAATCCCTCATTCTGCACCACAGGTCCCCCCAGCCAAATGCTTCGATTACTTCGAAGCTCTGAAATACACGTGCGTTTGTGAGATAAACCTGGAATTAACTGAATAACTGAATCCCCACAGCAAGGAGATCGCCCATGCATTGAACAAAGCTCTGTGGATGGGTTGTTTACGTGAATATTTCACGCCTATACATCGTTTTTGTTTAGGACACCCCACCTACGTGGCTTGAATATAGGCACTCGATCTTACCCCTCCTCACTTGTTTCCCCAAACACCTGCGTGCCATCTCTTACAACTCAACTCAACCTAGTGCCGGCATAGTAATGTTTGTACCCTGGGCTTAGTCCCACAATGCCATGCTCATCGACTGCTTGGTATACACCTGTAGGCCAGGTGTATTGTACCGCGTTACTATATCCATCCCATCAAAAGTCTACGGCTTGTCGAAATGATGGGGCGCAGCTCTGAGGATGAAGCACCTCATGATCTGCAGTCGGACGTAGTTTCTCGGTGGACACAATCCGATCTAGGACCCGCGAGAGAGGACAAGGAAGGTGCCTTGAAGAGCGATGGTATCGAGCAAATGCCGCCGGATTCAGCATTGGGACTACTATGCGTCTATATCGAACTGCTCGCTAAGCAGACTATTGACGACCCGGACGACTGTCGGGTAGATGCCTTTTCCCTAACCAAGAACAGGGCTCAAGGTGATAGCGTGTCCAGTGGGGAAGTCACCCCCGTAAACGGTACCGAGATACATTGCTGCCCTGCAGGCTATAGTGATGCGGGACGCGATCATGTCCAGCTGGGCATACTTTCCAAGAGGTTTCTCTCGAAGCGCGTGCCTTCAATCACATTAAAAGACTACCTCCTGCGGCTTCATCGCTACTGCCCAATGTCAACAGCCGTCTATCTTGCTACAAGCATGTACTTTACCCGAATGGTTACTGTCGACAGAACTATATCACTAAACCATAAGAACATGCACCGTCTGGTCCTTGCTGGTCTTCGGGTAGCGATGAAAGCGCTGGAAGATCTTAGTTATCCTCATAGTCGCATTGCGAAAGTTGGCGGAGTGACTGAACGCGAACTTTCGAAGCTCGAGATTAGCTTTTGCTTTCTGGCTGATTTTGAATTGCGAGTTGATGTTTCCATGCTCACGAATCAGGCAAGGGCTCTCGAAAAGAATGTTCTCCATCACGGTGAGATTGCCAGTTAGTATGTAGACCGATGGTTTTCGGGATTTTTATGGGATGTCTTCTCTTTTGTTTCTTCTATGTTGTATGGTTAACCCATCCAATACTATTCCATCACCCAGGTAGCGTTACAATGCGGTTGCCTAATTCAATCAATATTCTTACGGCTGAGTAATCCAGTTTTCTTAGTTATGATGGGTTCTAAAGCAAAATATGTACAGTCCTAGACTGCCCATTGATGGTCAGAGAATAGTTTCTTCTTAGTGTTCCCGAGCGTCTAAAAACATTGACAGTCGAGCAAATAAAAGAATTAATTACTTTTATAAACTTCACGAGACGGTGATCTCTTAGTGTCCGCGGAGAGTTTTCCCCGACCAAAGAAAAAGAAGTAGCCTCGCCCTTCACGTCCCAAGTATATTCTCTCTCGTTTTCTTTTTTTTTTTTTCCTTCTCCTCTTCACAACCTCTGATTCTTTTATCACAGATCACACATCTCCCTGCACGGGTTTGTGCACGGGCTTGTCGATTAATAGACTGATTATTTGTTTTGATTCAGCAATGCTTCTTTAGATCGTGTGGAGAGAGAACCTGTCACCGCCGAACGAGTTTCCCCGTGCACAAATTAGTTTGTCACTCTTTCTTCCACATTCAAGGACCATTACAGGCGCGCCCCCCTCTTGAAAAGATCTTCTTAGGACTGTAGACAGAAATGTCCTCCGGGAATTCTTCGACAGGAACGCACACCAACGGCAATTTTGCAACCCTAGGCTCAAGTCCACCCTCCGCAGTCGGCGGTAAAGGCCGAGCCATCCCTCCAAAGGTTACCCACGAAGATGCCAGTGTTGAGCTCAAGACAATGAACCCAGAGCGTGGAGCTGCCAGGGGGTCAATCCCCCTTGGTGAAGATATCATGCAGATTGCCCGGATAGGGGAGGTTCCTGCCATGCAAAGATTATTCGACGAGAAGAAGTTCAGTGCCAACCATAAGGATGAGGAAGGGATTACCCCATTACACGTGCGTATCTCGATAAGCTTCGGTACCTTTCATAAGTGTGGCATCAACAGTTGGAATATTTACTGACCTGATGGCTCCGCTTCTAGTGGGCTGCGATCAATAACCAGTACGCCATGTGCAAGTTCTTGCTAGACTCCGGCGCCGACGTCAATGCGAAAGGAGGCGAATCCGTAGCTACACCAGCAATGTGGGCAGCTCAACGGTGTCATTACTATATTGTCCACCTTCTGCTCCAACGGGGCGCCGACCCTCTCCTTACCGACGTCCAAGGCTACAACATTCTTCACCTGGCTACTATTGATGGAAATGCCTTTTTACTGGTGCTACTTCTGCACCAAGAAATACCGGTAGACGTCGTCGACCAACAAGGACATACTGGCTTGATGTGGGCCGCTTACAAAGGGTATCCTGCTTTGGTGGATTTATTCCTGCGATGGGGCGCTCATGCCAATGCTGTCGACGAGGGCGGGCTTACTCCCCTCCATTGGGCCCTCGTGAAAGGGTCCTTGCCCTGTGTTCTGAAATTGATCGAGTATGGCGCGGATAAGTTTGCGAAAACCAGGGATGGTAAAACGCCGGCAGTTGTGGCCGGGGAGATGAATACCACACGCGTGTGGTATCGTGCTTTGGATGAATATGGTTATGACCTCGATGGGAATGCGAAGGTTTCGTCTTCTGGACTGGCTTCTTGGGTGCGTAATAAGAGCTTAATGTCTAAGTTCTTTTTCCTTTGGCCTTTCGCTATTGTTTTCGCGGCCGTGTGGATACTGAGCAATATGGTGGTCTACGCTGCTATCCCGATGATGCTTGTGACCGTCTTTGGGCTACAATGGGTAGCGCAGAAGGCTGCCAGCCAAGGTCCTTCCGAATATCGGATTCTGCAAAAAACGGTAAGTTTGACCTGCCTCAAAGGCTATTGTGCCGTTGTTGATTTGCAATTTAGCCTTATTTATCCGGCGTTTTTGCAGGCTCCCTATTCTGGGTGGGCTTCAGATACGTCTTCTACGTACTGCCGGGTATGTCTTGTTTTAGGAACTCTCGATTGTCCTGTGAGGGAAGTCTTACTAATATTTCGTGGATTTTTAGTGACTTACTCTACATCTCCGATACTTAATGGGCTTTTTGCTATATTTTTCTCCCTGACAACTTATTTCTACATATACTCGATGGTTGAAGACCCTGGGTTCGTTCCAAAACTTGGCAGTAGAAACCAACAAAGAGCAGTCATTACGGAGCTCTTCGAACAGTGGAAGTTTGACGAAGAAAATTTCTGCGTTAGCTGCATGGTCCGAAGACCCTTGCGAAGCAAGCATTGCAAGCGCTGTGCGCGCTGCGTTGCGAAACATGACCAGTGAGTACTTACTAGAACACCTGTGTAAGCCACGTGCTAAAGCCAAACAGCCATTGTCCCTGGATTGATAATTGCGTCGGAGCAAATAACCTACGCCATTTCGTTCTATATATTACCTGCTTGGAGGTTGGTATTGTCCTTTTCGTACAGCTAACCTTTAATTGTAAGTTTCCACTTGCCTCTTCATTTGGATAAGCAGCCTAACCAGAATTGTTAGATATCAACAGCTTGCCAGCACCCGCGCAGCCCCAGTGTAACATCATCAACGAAACTCTTTGTGACTTTGTGCTCCGTGACACATTTACTCTTGTTCTCGATCTATGGGTATGCATTCAGCTGGTCTGGATCACTATGCTCGTTGCCGTCCAGATGATCCAAATTTCTCGTAATCAGACGACATATGAGAACATGAGAGGGCACTCGGTTGACCGAAGCTATCCTAGCTCGCGGGCTTTTGCCTCTGCAGTAGCGGCCGGGACAACGTCCCTCAATGCTGCCGGTCTAACGTCTTCTGGCCAAGGTCCAAATCCCGCCCTTGCCCAGGGTGCTCCTCGCCATCGGAAACATGGTTGCTTGCAGCAATGGTCATCCCTCCTTGGCATTGATACGTTCTTTGCTACTGCGCGAGATGGGCTGCGTGACGGCCCACGTGCTGTCCGGCCCAAGAACCCGTTCTCGCGGGGCGTTGTCACCAATTGTCGAGATTTCTGGTGTGACCCAGCTCCGTACTTTGGAAAACGAGAACCAGGCGCGGCTATGCTTGGTGGTGAAGTGATCAACTATAACCGCATGTATGAGACTCCGTCCCGGATGCATAGTGGTGGCGGGTATCAGAGTCTATCAGTTGAAGACCCGGAACAAGGTGTCTAAGCAGGAGTTACCTTTGATGGATGGTCAGATCCTAGTATGTGTTCCTGTGACCGGTTCTAGAAGCACTGCATTCTTCAAGCGCAAATATTATGATATTGGACGACACTGCATTGATACGCCTGGTTGAGTCAAATGTTCATGGATGATGTACCTATTAACTCCTTTGCTTTCCTTGTATTATGTTGTGCTTAATTATTTCATCTCGTGCTTTCCGTTATAGAGTCTTTGAGCCGAGCCGAGCCAGCTTCTATCTAATCTACTCCTGTTAGAATAAAACCCCACCCGATTTCCCTTGATATCGATGGAAGCTGTGTAGCAGATAAAAATCCAATTTGCATCAAAACTTCTAACATACTGCACACGATTGCGTTTTGTTTAGAATGAGGTCATTTGCTTAAGCGGGTGGCCAAGGACCGTTTATTCTGGTGTAAGCAACGCAATTGTGAACAGGCCAGCGTTGAAGCAATCAACTTCGGGTATTTCATGATTGATATACTTGAGCGAAGTTCACCACAACCTAAACTGTTCTCATACCAACTCCAGAGCTAAGAGATAACAGAGCAGACACAACTCTTTAAGTGCATGGTCAGGGCCAGATTCCAGGAGTTATGCACGTCATGGCAAGAAGAGGAGACGTGCATAGTGTAGGAAGTCTGGCCAAACGTAGTTCATCCAGTTCTACATGGGTGAGGGCCACGAAAACTTGGACAGGCTACTAGTACGTAGGTCCACAGCTTTCCTCATGGAGAGCCTCGTTCCTCGGCGCAATCCAATGAAGATAAATTAACAGTTACCTATATAATCAAGGGTCCTCCTAGTCAAGCTCTTGTCTGCAGCACAAGTGCGATTGATCGATTAATACATCCGCTCCCACCTCCCTCTACTGTTACCCTACCGATAATCCGAAGCCGATGCGCAGCTAAGGCGCTCAAGTGGTCTATCATTCGTCAGGAAATATTATGCCAATGAGGTCAAGCCTAAGGTTCAGTACCAGTGAGCAACAGTGATCAATCCCTGATAGGTTAAGTCCCATACCTTCTTTTCAACCATACCCGTCCGTACGTATACATACCATACGTATATACAAGGAGCCGAAACATCCGATGTCGCAAGAAAACCCAGCTTTAGCGCAAAGTCAATTTATCGCGCTAAGATCTTATCTCGGAAGGAGGTTCTAAAACGGAAAATTTTTATCTGATTCCTATTGTTCTTCGGTTGTTATTACTCGATAGTATAACGATTACCAGTCTGCCAGGATATTCTGGGTCTGGCTTGCTGCTCGCTTAGATTGATTAGATGAAGTTCCATGCTGATGTTGTCTTATCTGATGCGCTTTATTCCATGATAGGAAAATATGATCCAGAACCAAGTACGACGACCGTGGTGGTAATGAACTTACCTGAAACATCGCCATCAGCCTTATTACTCCTCTGTAGCGCAGTCCCTGACCGTACCTGACATTACTCTACCCATGATCATCCTTGTCGAAGTTGTAGATGGGCTGGTCTGGAATATGCGCATACTCCGTAGCTACTAGTCAACCGCGCAGCCAAGGAGCTAGCCATTTACCGGGCTGCAACCAAGATGAGACCTGCAGGAAAACAAGCGGTAGGGAAAGAAGTGAAGAATGAAGGATGAGCCCAAACAATAATAACAAAAAAGAGAGATTTAAATCAAAAAAACAATAATAAATAAATGAATAAGTATATAAAAAAAACCCCTACAAAAATAGATAATTTGAGAGAGAGAAGGATAAAATACCGAGTTTAATTCGGTAGTCCCTTTCCACAGAGCGAAATAATGCCGGAAATTCTTGTCTATGAGGAGGATGTGATCAGCATTGTCGCTTTGGGCCGACTAAGTTGTCCATTACGAAGTACATGCTGTGTCGAAAAATGGGATCATCATCGGAATACCTGAGACAGGTGATGTATTCCGAGGCCGATGTGGGTGGCATGATGGCGTGTAAATTTTCTCACGTTCCCATAAACGATCGAATGATTGAGTAATTTAGTCCCACGTCAAGAATGACTGGAGGAAGATGGGTCTTGAGGCATGGTAAGTAGGAACTGAGGATCCGCATTGAATTATCAATCAATAATCAATCGGTTACTTAACCGGGCAACTAGGGTGTATCCCCGTGCAAGAGACCTCGGAAACCGGGCTAAAAGAAGCGAGCCTACTTTGCATGAGCTACTAGTAGTTAGTAAAGGGCGAGTGACTAGACTGAATCGATGCCATAACCAAAATACGGGACTGTAGCCAAAGAAAGGTTGTATTTATATTTAAAAGAGGGGGCTAAGTGTAAAAAGAACAAAAAGGATAACACTCCTGCAGGTCCATCGCACAGAAGGGTGGGAGAGAAGAAAAAAAAAAAAAAAAAAAAATAACCCCCCCCCCCCAGGGGTTCAGTCATTACTCGTCGTAATCAATCAGTGGGTCCCACTTCCTCTTGCCTTTCTTATCCGGTGGGTGGCTCCTTGGCATCCAAATAAAGACGTAGGAGAGAGGCGCGCCAGCCTCAGCCGTGGTTAATGGTCTCTGTTAATTTCCAGTGATTCGTATTTGTGGAATGGCGCCATCTGATAACGAAAATTTTTATCTGATCAGATTATCAGGCGTCATCATCAAAATGCCCACCTCAACCAATGTCTTTTTCTTTTCTCTCATTCCCTTACTCTTTAACATTAAATTGTCCTTTTCTGTTTAATCTTTTTATCTTATAAACGGGATGGTCTTCTACAAGCTTTTTTTTGTCTCTATTAATGGTAATCCTGTAATATTTTGTATCATCTCGTCATCATCCTCTTTCCGAGTTCCGCACATTTCAGGGTGTTCTGTGCTGTAATGAATATCACACAATGACCAATAAACATGGCACCAGCGGGTCTGCGCTGGAGTTGGCTTTGTGGCTAATCCACTGTTCAGGCATTCCCCAGCAGACTTTGATTTGGAACCTCCCATGACACTTGTAGAGCGGTGAACTCGTCAATTGTTGCTTGTACACAGTACATTTTCTTGCACAATCAATCATAGCTACATAGTCAAACAAGCATGTAAAAAATTATAGAGTACTCCGTAATATATAGTCTATGAATAATAGAACAGGTATCCAACAAATAAAACATCGTATACCAGTGTAATAATTGCTCTGGTGTGGTTCCCTTTTCTTCCCGCCTTTTTTTCTTTTTCCCTTTTCTTTTTCTTTTTCAGGCTTGCTCTCTCATTTTGCCCCTGCTGTCGATCCTCGGCTCGTCCTTTCGTTAGAGAATAATCTTCTTTAGCGCCTAAAACGCGCAAAAGAAGCGGACTCAAGATACCTTCGACTCAAAAAAGCCTTGTTCAGTTTTTTCTTTTTTTCTTTTTTTTTTTTTTTCCATGTTTTCCTTTAGAGCATAGCGCGGATGTGAGTGGTGTCCGGCACCGTCGTTCCCGCAAACTCGCCTCCAAAAATCGAGTTCACCATTTCACCACTGCGTGACGCTAAGATGGACAAGAGACTGTCACTCAGCCCATGCGTTTGCTCGTTGCAACCTTGTAACCAGATTCCAGCCTGCGCGTTAACCTTGCTTGGGTCCAGCTCAACACGGTATTCCCTGTTGGGGGTCCAGTTCTCCTGGCCGGCGGGGCGCAGGTGCTGTACGTTCTTCAGTAGTTGCTCGTGCGCATTGCGGTTGTAGCCTGTAGCCACCATAAGTGCGTCCACCTCCAATGTTTCCTTGCCGTTGCCAACAAGGCTGTCCTTCTCGTCTTTCACAGCCCGGACATGAAGCCGCATCCGCCTATGCGGTCCGTAATGCTCAACTCGGGTAATCTTGCGGCCAGGGAGGATGCGATGCTGCCATTGTGTCTCATCGGGGTTTTGTACCCTCTGTAGGTACATGTCATTGAAGATCTGCTCAATCAACTCAAGTCGGACGACGCTATAGTTGGTTGCCTTGTCAGCAGTGAGGGAGCGCTGGCGTTCGGCAGAGGAAAGGCTAAAGAACTTATCGACCCGTTCGGGGTTGAAGACTTCGTTAACACTATATTCTCCTTGTTAGTTATTGTTACCCTTGTTATAGCGAGAAGCACCAAAGACATCCACTTACAATGGCGAATCATCACTGGGTCGCATAGCAGTGTCTCGCATAATCAGCGTCGTCTTCGAGTTCGGGTAGCGTTTTTGGAGGTCATGGAAGATTTCTGCGGCACTTTGACCGCTGCCAAGTACAGCAATGTTGTAGGCCTCTCGGCTGTCCTTTAACATGGCAGGTAAAGTAGTACAGTACTTGGACGAATGCATAATCCTTGGGTCTTGGGGTAGCTCCTTGGGCAGCTTCGCAGTACCACCAAGGGCAACGACAACTTTGCGTGCCATCCTGGCAGAGATCTCTCCCGTCTCTACGTTCCGAGATTTGACCGTGAAGAAGTCTACGAGCGTGCTACTCGGGTTTGTCTTCCCGGGAATCACTTCGATAACTTCTTCACCGTAGCTCACCACATGTGCGAATCTTTGTGCACACCACCGCATATAATCTTCAAACTCCATCCGAGCCGGGAGGAAGGTGCTCAAGTTGGTGAAGTGAATCAGACGGTCTTTCTGGTGAAGATAGTTGAGGAAAGTAAAGCTGCTGCGGGGATCCCGCATGGTAGCCAGATCCTTGATAAAGGAAATCTGCATCTTTGAACCGGGAACCAGCATGCCCGAGTGCCACGCGAATTGTTTCTGTCGCTCCAGGAAGCAGACCTTGGGCTGCCAGTTGGAATTGGGGGTCTTGTTCAGGCACGGATCCAAGGCATCGTGAAGAGCAATTGCAATAGCCAAAGAAGCCGGTCCAAAGCCCACACAGAGGAGATCGTGGAGTTCGTCCTTCGGTGTAGCTTTCAAGCGGGGTGGCTCTCCAGAGGAACGCTGTTGCGTGAGGGGCATCTTAGAATAGCTACGGGAGCCAATCTCTAGCTTCCTTTCCACCGGCTCCATGGATGAAGATTGAGTCGAATCTGGATAGTAAGAAGAAGATTGTTAGGCGAGAAGAAAGAGAAGTCACAGGTTAAAACAGACGGGAAGTGAAAGGCTGGAATGAGAGAAGATGTTCAAGATCCACGAGGAACAACGGGAGGGAAGAGTAGCTTATATGTATGGGGATTGATGGCTATGGGGACTACCGTTCTAAATATTTTTGTCATGGAACCCCCCCAAAAAAAATAAATAATTTAAAAGTTAAAATTTATCATAAATACACAGTAACTAAGGAAGGAGGGGGAAGGAAATAAAATTAAATTAAAAAACAATAAAAAAAAAATCTAAAATTACTAGATTAGCTTCCATGCAGCGGATCCAGAAAGACGGTTTCTTCCTTTTTCTTATTCTTTTCTTTTCTTTTCTTTCTTTCTTTTTTTTTATTTGGCAGACGACCCTAAAGCACCTCACAGTGGTTCTACTGACAGTGGACCCGGGAATGGCATAGAATGAGTGGTGTCTGGCTCCACCTGCTCAATCGTCGCTGGTTGAACGCAGGGAAATGTGTACGGAGTAAAACAAGAAAATGTTTTCTTTCTTTTTTGGGGGGTTCCAAAAAGGAAACGAGAACAAGGTAAACCACTACATAAATTTGATCAGGATAGGAGGAAGAGCCCGTGGGGAAAAATAACATGTACGTAGTTCCCCTCTTTCCCTTTCCCCCTCAAGTATAGAATTTTTGATGCGCAATACAGGCACGGGGTTTCACTAGCATGTATCTACATGCCTCGAGTACACTCAAATACTCTTGTCTCGTGTTTCTCGTGTACGACGTGCAGGCGCAGCGGGTATCTTGCAGATGCCATAATTCCGTCTGGTACTGCCGAGCAAGACCTCTGGCCCAGGCATCATACAGGCCCTGCTCCGAATGAAATTACAACTGAGCTCTGATGAAGCTCCTTCACAGCCGGAACACGCCACGCCAAGGAGGATCCACCGGCACTCTGTAGACAGTAAAGAAGGTACGGAGTACACATCTAATGTTGTATCGGATAGTAGGTTTATTGGGGGGGAAGAGTAGCAATAAATAAATTTAATTTTTTTAAAGCTTTTTTTTAAATCGCGTAACGGCGGTAATATTCAACAGTCCGAGACCCAGGCCACTCAGAATACTACTAGGTGTAGGGCCCCGCAACTGGTTTGAGCAAGATTTTCGGCGTTTACTGCAGAGTGGGATGATAAACGTTTAGATTAGATCCGCAGTCGCCCGATGTCGGGAAAAAAAAAAGCGCGGTGAAAGTGGAGACTTCGCTAGGTACTGGGTACGTACCTTCCACACATGTATTGTACCCATGTAAACCAAATGTATGTACAGTACGGTTACATCTTCCCCTTCAACGTTGAATGAACTGTTTCCACTACACACCCAACACACATATATGCGTCCAGTAGGTACATACATACTACCTATGGCTATGCCGGACTTCCATACATAAATACAGCGCATGGGGGTCTGCCGATCGGTCAGGGACTACTACTACTACCCTACATAAAACTCGTCACAATTATTCCCTGTATGAGTAAGTTCACCGCTAGCAGCGGGGTAAAAGGTATGTTCTCTTACAAGAAATGTAAAAGAGAAGCTTCCCACGCCTTCTCTGATGCCTATGACTCGGATGAATGGTTACCAAGATTATGAGAGCCCCCCAAAACACGGAGGATTGGGTGTCAGGTAATTTCTTATGCCCTTCAGCACATACTTCAGCACATACACATGACCCGTATACCCTAAGCTCAGAAGTCACAGCCTACTTTTGGTTAATAAGTTATTATTCTCTTGAGCATTTTCTTCCCTCAAATTTACTAGGATTTGTACTAATGTATCCCCTACGTCATTGGGTATAACCCCCGCCCCCAAATAAAAAAGAGGAGATCAATATCAAGTCAGGCGAGACCAGAGCGAAGATTGTTACGCACTGCCAAATAAAGATGATGTAGAAACGAGAAGCACCAAAATAAAAATATAAAATAAACAAAATGAAAACAACAACGCCCAAATCTCTAAGCATGTACGGAGTAGTGAGCGCAAGGAGGCCCATGCAAGCTGCATATAGAGACATACATGCATACAGAGGCACTCCACCAAAGCAACCATCTTCTGCATCTACCTCGATAATTTTGCAGATCAGTAGGGGTCATGAGATGATAACGTCAGGAAAGCATTCTCCCTTTTCGGCCTATCGGGTTCTGACAATTAATAACATTCTTATTCATCTGGTTACGCTGGCGACCCCACGAGCAAGAGGAAACGATCAAGGTTGCCAGAGCTCGTGCCATTGATGTACTGGGTTAGACTGTGAACAGACGCTGTCTGTTACTGTCCCTATTTTCGGTGCGCTTGTCTCGCTATGTGACTCGGGAGCAGCGTGTCCACTCTAGTGTTTCATTTCGAGCTTCAGCAGAATCTACCCCTCTTTCTCCTCAGCACCTTAGCCCTTCTTGTCCTATCCACCTTTCGGCCCCAGCATTCAATTACCAATGTAAGTGATGTGGTTGGTCGGTTCAAAAGACTAGGTCTCACGGATGATTTAGCCCTACTGCAGAATAACTACAATACTAGTATGTACTAGCATTGAGTATGGGAAAGAGTTTTGAGCCTTCAATAAACGTCGCTAAGCGACTATAGATATTAACCCACGCCAAGTCTGCCTAAACTCAAATATCTTGCTAAAGTAGATGTAGTCTCCCTCTCTTTCATCTCCGAGTCCGATTCTCACTGGGTCCCTTCTGTAGCCCAACCAAGTTTTCCAATACCGGTCCAAACATAGCTCTCACCCCTCTGCTGGAAACCTGTGATAAAGTCATAATAGCCCTTAATTGCGAGGTCGTATAATGCAGAACCATAGAAATGAGTCAGGTACTCCACAATGAAATAGCCCTTTGAGAGTATCTAATATGCTGGGAGCGCTGACTGAAGTCCCCGGGTGAACAAATACCATAGGACGTAATTGAGCCTTCAGTCACTAGCATGTATGTTCGCCCAATAAAGGAGCCTTTCAAAGCAATGCAAGTATAACATTCTCGTGTTCATAGTACCTGAATAACAGATGAGAACGAGAGATTCCGCAAGCTTCAATGGAAGCCTGCCTTGATGTGCGTAGATGAAGCTTTTCATGCAGGCTACAATGAGATTGACTCAACAATTTACAATAGAGTTATAATTTTAAACGTCATATAATGACAGCATGTATCATGCGATAAATGATTAATACTGGTGACCTTAACTGTTAAACAGATATTAGAAAGTTTATGTATGTTTTGGTAGAACTTTCTTGTGAAAAGTCAACACTGATGCTGTATGACAGCATCTTGGGATTTGCCGGCATTTAACCCAAGATCTGCTATGAATCCTACCTGTAGTACGTTTCTCTCTAGAAATGGGAAGAAAGTAAAGTCTCTTTAGTAAAAGGAGGTATCTTACGATGGATCATTTAAGAATCAACGTGGAAGTCATTCAGACTACTGTAAGGGAGAGTAAGCAAGGGTACGAATAGGTAAAGTTCTCGGCCTTAACAAGGAAGCAGTAGCTCAAATCATATTAAACTCTGTAAAGCAACCAAAAAGCAAATGGCTTAAATTCTATTAAAGATCTTATATTTGAGTGGGGTCACATTGAAGGTCTCAAATCACAGCAGATTGAATAGGCTACCTAAGGTATGCTGAGACAGCCCTACATTTCTCTCAATATAAAAAACAGAGCCAGAAAGCCTCTTTTCGACTGTTTGGTACTCAAAACTTCAAGGAAGTATTGCTGCACATTGCAGACCTTCGTATGACTGATCCTCTCTCTTTACTACAGGTGATTTTCTAACACAAAAACTTGCCTCTCTTCATTTGTACCTGTATGTTTATTTCAAAGCACGCCTGCACCTCGATAAGTTAGTGTGACAAGCTGCAAGAACGTTCAACGTGGCCTCTAAGCTTTATTATTAGCTGCGTGCACGAGACCTCCTTACAACCTATCATTATGTACAATGAGTAACTCTAACTCTCTAGGTGCAGCTTGCATGACGCAACACCCAGGTGAGGTAGATGAAGAGTTTATTTCTTATTTTATTTTTTCATAACTATCTAAGAGGAATGTCACCGTGACCGTATAAATACTGTAGAGCCCATTGTTCTGAACTCTTTCATTACCTTTCTTATTTGTGTCTTTGAATAGGCCCTATCATTTCTTTATATCAATTGCTTCAAAAATCGAAAAACAGTCCTTTGAGCATCTGGACAAGAACAATCAACCCTTTATCATGCAAATGCAACCATATCAAGCACAAAGGGCAGCCATCCTTCAACAACTAACAACTTCTCATATTCCATAAAATCTCTTGTGGATTTTCCACAATACCAGACATACACTCTACAGGCAAACTTCTGCGAGGCTTTTTAACTTGAGCCGTCTTCGACATAAATTGAAGAAGTGAAGTTTGTAGGGGACTACCTGAGCAAAGGCAGTGCCCATTATCCACTCCCAGCTCAAGATTAGGTGATAGTATAAGTGAGTACCATAGTAGTAATATTAGCGTCCAACTTATGCTGCCATTAGCCATGCGCTAAAGTATTGTACAGATTCTGGCAACACTGGGAGCTGTGATTGAGGTAGACGACTAGTTGGCAATGAATTCTACCTTTCGAAGCGATAATGTGCAGTTGAGAATCATCTCTGGCCTTCATACAGCCAACATATGCGCCTCACCACCTCCTCCTCCCACAGCTACGATGATAGAGGACGCAACCGAAGAGATTTACCTCGCAACCATTCGTAATTCTTGAAGCGAGCCAGGGAGAACCGGATATAATCAGTCACTTTAGGTAAGTAGGGGCAGTCCTTGTAGAGATAGCATAACGAGCAGGTGATGCAAACATTATATTGTCGCACCTTCCACATTGTTGCTAGTTAGTGGTGACTTGAATTTTAGGATATAGATGGCTGCTACGAAGTAGGCTTCTAGGAATCCATCCACACAGAGCGTTGTCGAGGCCGGTGTATGTATCTCCAGATAACCGATGAGATATGTCGTATTGGATACTAATATGGATGTGGCAATTCAAAGCAATAGGTTGAGAACTGGGCCGATCGATTTTAAAATTACGTCAGAGGTACCAGCCCTGTTGGCAGAGCTGACTGAAGAGGTGGTGTAAGGGATGAAAGATGCATAGATAGATTAGTACTGAGTTTATTTATTGATCTATTCAGGGCATGCCCTGCTTAGTCATGAGATAGCCGTTGCCGCATTGTTCCCCGAGAGGGTTACATAGCTTATCAATAGATTGAATCAAGGGTTAATCAATATTAGATAGATGATTAACTCAATTATTGTCAAGTGAAACGCGGGAAGGCGATGACGTTGTCTAACACATTGTCATCGCCATCGCCATCTACATGTAGTCATGGAGAATCAGCTTAGCGAGGCCAGTATATGTTAAAACATGTCTAACATAGAAGTTCCCACTCTTGTATATATATGTACTGTAGCTCTCATGACATCTGTCAAACCTACAATAGCACTGCGTGTAGGTTATGCAAGTCAGTTTGAATGGTCCGGCTTGCGCCAGCCGACCGTTAATTCCGGCCCCAAGTCTATAGGAGCGTCTGTGGGGGAACGGCTTACCAGGTGCTGTACGGGAAGACGAAGCGTTACAGTATTGTGCATCTGATTATCTTACCTGAGATCTAGCCCACAGCTGGGTGCTTTTTGGACACGTCGAGAAGGGAGCCCAAGACACGTGGACTGGAGGGGCTTGATACTATGAGTGGTATGGAGAGTCACCTGGCTGCACACTGATAGTCATACAGCTCCCAAACATATAGATATATTTGCCTCCCTTCCTTTTTTTTTTTTTTTTTTTTTTTTTTTTTTTCTTTTGATTTTAATTTATCCCGTTCCATACCGAGAGAAAAGCTAGTAGCTGTCAAGGTGTCAGATTAGAAACAACGGACTCGGTACCAACCCTCTATCTAAGCTCTTGTTTTGTGTGAAGTATAAAAAGAGGGGACTGAAAAGCTACCTAATCTGAGTAAGCAAAAAGGGCTGTTCGTTTCTTCTGTGAGATGAATCCTGGTTGCCACTCTTTCGTTCAGTACCTGGCTGGAGACCCACGGTTGGGTGTATATGCATTACAAGCCTGTGGCGAAGTTGGTAGATATCGAATTATCCCGCGTACAACCGGTGTGATAATGAAAGAGAATAAGTTCACTGCACATGCAAGGGAGAAATGGCGCTGAGTCGATCGATAGTCCCCGCATGTCTTATCGATATCCAAGATTAATGATATGAAGTCTATGACGAGGGTTGGGTGGGTAGGGTCTCAGTCTCGCACCTAAATTAGGTACGGAGTACTGTACTTTGGGTATCCGGGCTTAATGTACGCCATTCTCCTCCAGGGAAGTAGTTTCTGAAGTAGCCTAATTGAGTGAAAGCTTTATCGGATTAGATAAGTATCTATCTTGAAGGACGCATATACTACTGTACCTACCTTTCGAATACTCGCAACAATGAAGACAATGTAGCCCATTTGAGTACTGTACTCGATCTGTAATAGTTTACAGTCTGTATCGTATGATGGGGCGCGGGAACGATTGGGGTTACGCGTGACGCTCCCGGCACTAAGCCCAAACAAGCCACCAGTCAACAACACAAAAGACGCGGTGCGCGCGCGAGCAGAAACATCGAGTCCCGCTTAGAAGATTGGCTGGAAGACCTGACAAGAGGCGACGGTGCCAGACCTAAACTACAACCTTCTTTTTCGTTTGATTTTTTTAATGTTTTTGTTTGAGGCGTTTTACAACCTCATATTTTCGATTTAGATACCGTTCTATTGTTGTCCAAGACGGCAGAACGATATTCAGAAATAAATAACCAAGAACAAAAACTCTACTCAATTTAGGTCCCATAAGGGAAATTCCTCGGGCCATTCATTTAGTTCGCAAGGGCTCGCCTCTGCATACCGCAACTTCGGGCCTTCGTCAGCCCCTCCGTCTGTCTGGCCATCCATCCCTTTCTTCGTCTCTCGATCTCTCGACTTCGATTTTGTTTCGCGTGGCTGTCTGCATTATTTCTTGCTTCCTTGGTGGACGGTTTCGAACCTTCCACCCCTTGCGCAGTCATATGCCTGCCTGAAGAGGGTCAACCAGCTTTTTAAAGAAAGGGAGACGGAAGGGAGACCAACACTGCTGCTGCTGACTCCCCTTCTATCAAACCAAATCGGCCCTTCCTCACGTCTCTACTCCCAACCCCCCTTCTTGCGCATCAGTCTGTGTTTGTCATCGCTTCGGGATTCGCGCGTCAACATCATCGCGCCTGGCATCGACCAAGTCGCTCCTGCATCTTTGCGACGCGCTTGCTTGTTTTGACATCTTAGTTGCCATCCTGAAACATTCCTTATCGAGCCGTTTCATCTCAAGCGCCAAGGGACAAAGCGAAGTAGTCGGAGGGCGTTCTGTTTCAGGCGCGTGGGCTTGCGTGGGTGCACGAAGAGCTGCTTTTCCGCCCCCGCTCGCATAGCAGCCCTGGGTGTATGGAGGCATCAAGGAATACAGTGTGAATTTTTGAGCCTCGCAACAAACCTGTTGTGATGTGCATCTATCACTCGTTTCGCGTTGCCAATTTGCTTTTGCTTTGATACGACCGCTGGTGCTGTGCCTTCCTTACTTTAACATTCCACGGAAATTACTTCCTCCTTTACTGGCACTGACTACGACACGAGAAGCGCACTGCCACTGGCTCTGTTGTTGTCAACGACCGTCGCGGGTCAAGACCCTTTTCATCGACCACGCAGTACGCATCTATCGCCAAGTGCGCCTCTTCCAAATTCGCTCCTCCGCCTCATCGCAATACACTCGAGTCTAATACTTTAACCTCACTACGGACTACGGCCATTTAAAGTGGTTCTAGCCTTTCAAGGCCACACTATAACAATGGTTGCAACGTTTTCGCCGCACCGTGATGCGGGCGGCACACTGCATCTGCCTTCACACACCGGGATTCACCATGTTGATGCAAGCTCAGCCATTCGACAACTCCGCCGGTCACTATCGCGGTCACCCTCTAAGAGTTCCAACTTTTCGCTTCTTGCAACCAGAAACCACTCACCGTCGAAAACCTCGCCATATGTCTCCTCCCCTCTATCACCTTCGCGACGATCTTCACAGAGCAATTTCGTGCTTTTTCCTAGCTCCTCACACCAGTCACCATTTGCACTGCCATATCCGTCAAGTGGTAAAATAACCAGACCTACCATGCGCCGTGTACGCACCTCACCCAGGAGTCCCGTGAAACGCGCCCTCAACCTCTCTGTAGACCAGGGAAATGCGAAGCCCGTGCAGCCAATCTTAACAACACCGGGCGTCGAGAATTCTCCCATAACCCCAGACATAAACGTCCCTTCAGACGATAATGCTAGTGGGAGCGGTTGTTCTCCGAACTCGTCTTCTGGCGCAGAAGCCCCTGCACCTCGTCCGACAATATCCAGAATTGAAAAGCGACGCAGTGGGACTTTTGGCTCATACGCAACCGTTAGCCCACTAAAGCGCAGTGATGGGATCATGAACCTAGATCGGGCATCTCGAGGAAGTCCGTCAGCGAAGAGGCGTAGTGTGCACGCGGCGAACCTTTCCAGCGAGTTTAACATATTTGATAGCGAGGCCGGTCCAAGTACCGTTGAAGAATCAACGTGCGAGGTACCGCCCGAAGGTGAGACGCCATCGGTTCCCACTGGCATCACACCGTTCAGTCCTTTTGCTACAATACCCAAACGCTCGTCTTCTTTGCGACGATCAACTCTTCAGCAACGTCAAAGCGATCGTTCCTTATTCTTTAAAGCAAGAGCTGTCGCCGAGCCGTCTGAGGCTCCGAATACTCCTGCAAGTCCATGCCCTCAATTGTCTTTAGACGGCGGTCTCTTTCAGTCTGATCGGGATAACTTGTTTTCTCCAAGGCCTGTACCAGGCAGTCCCTTGTTTTCTTCGGCCGGGAATAATGCTGGCCAGACTCGATCTGCTGTCCACCCGCTTTCTAGGACTATCACGCAATCTTCGTCCAGCTCCAGTCTAGTCGATGACTCGCCGACCCATGAACCAGTTCACAAAGCCGATCACCCAAGAGGAGTGTTCAATTTCTCTAAGTCCCTTCCAGCCGGAGCAACTCGACCTGCCCTTGTCCGCCAACTTACCCGTGAAGATTCGACCTCATCCATAGATTCTTTTGCAACCCCAGAGAATTACAAACTTGTGAAGCCACTCCCAGCGGCATTCATGTCTACAGGTTTGATCTCCAAGAAAAATCGTAATGCCGAGGATCCCCAAAATATGTTGGGTTTCAACAAGAATATGCCTGATACGCCGTGCAAACGACCTATCAACTTGTTCCCTAGCGGGCAAAAGGCGCCGCTAGAACGCTCCCTGGGGTTCTCAACATCCTCTCGCCAATCCGACGCAGTGCCTCCATCCCCATCTAACCCACCTAGTACACGTCCAAAACCGGGCCCTTTCGCACGTGGCATGGGTATCTTCGGGAACACCTTTAATAAGCAAGGGCCCTCCCGTCGCGGTAGTTTTGTGAGCGTAGATGGTGATGAGGTTCAATTACAATCACCATCTAGACCGCGGGATAGTCAGCCTTTGAGTGAGTACGACTTGCCACCGACACCAACGAAGCAAACGTTTTTCCCGTCTCGAACCTATCCCCCCGCTACTTCACAGATCGCCTCACTCGAGAGATTCTCCGAAGCTAGAGGAACAAATTCGAGCCCATTGCACGAAAGGTTCCTGCGAGGGTCACCGCGCACGCCTCAGGACAATCTGTTCCCTCCTGATCCGAGCGGCCTGTCGATTTCCAATGAGCAGCAGGCGATCAGGCCTGATTTCAACTCTGTTAACCTACCGGCTACTCCCACTGGTCCGCGCGATTCTTTATTACAGTCGGGGAAGCGCCTCAGTCTCCCGCTGAACGGTTACGCCCCAGATGTGGACCCGAGCTTGACCTCGCGCTTCGAAAGAGTTGAGCTTGTTGGTACTGGTGAATTCTCCCAGGTATACCGTGTATCCGAACCCCACAATATGTCATTGTCATCAATCTTCTCACGCAGCCCGAAGTCGCCTAATATCTTGCCTGAGAAGGTATGGGCTGTTAAGAAAGCGAAACAACCATATTCTGGGCTGAAGGACCGTGAGCGTCGGATGCGTGAAGTAGATGTGCTGAAGGCTTTGACTAACTCGGATCATGTCATTTCTTTCATGAACAGCTGGGAAGACAATGGCCACCTATATATTCAGACCGAGTTCTGCGAAGAAGGTAGCTTGGATGTCTTTCTGGCCCAGGTCGGACTCAAAGCAAGATTAGATGATTTCCGCATATGGAAAATATTGCTCGAGTTATCTATGGTATGGCATTGACTACAATTTTGCAGCATTAGGCTCTGCTAACCATTATTAATAGGGTCTGAAACATATTCACGACATGGGCTTTATTCATTTAGATTTAAAACCCGCCAATATCCTGATCACGTTTGAAGGTGTCCTGAAAATCGCTGACTTTGGAATGGCGACATCATGGCCGGCAGAAGAGGGAATTGAAGGCGAGGGGGATCGTGAATATATTGGCCCAGAGATCCTAATGGGCCGCTACGATAAACCAGCGGACATATTTTCCTTGGGTCTAATTATGTTTGAGATCGCTGGGAACGTTGAACTCCCAGACAATGGGCTCTCATGGCAAAAGCTGCGGAACGGGGATATGAGCGACGTTCCTAGCTTGACCTGGAGTGCAGAAACCAGTATTTTCCGCGATGCATCTGGGAATCCAATCTCGGAAGAACCATCATTTGAGGAGTTGTGCACATCGGATTTTGGGGATGATACATTCGGTGAAGATAGTTTCCTGGGAAGTCGCAGGCCCGGTGAACGGAAAGCAGTGCAGCTCGCTCGTACTGGTGAGCTTCATGATCCTCCAAGCTTTATGGTTGACGCCGGTCATGAACAAGCCTTGGATAAAATTGTGCGATGGATGATCTCGCCGGAACCATTTGATCGGCCTACAGCCGACCAGGTTTTGGAGGTATACGGTGTCCAATTCGTCGCTCGTCGTCGGCGTGCTGGAGCAACAATCTACGAAGGCAATTGGGGCCCCGCCGACGAAATGCTAGCAGAGGATGCCGAAATGATTGATGTTTGATCAGTGCTTGACATATTAGTGCATTTGGACGGAGTTGGTGCTTTCCTTTACGGTTAACATATAATGACGGCGTTGAAGCGGAAATCCGGCCTTCGATAATAATGTCCATCACCACCAACCTATGGCTTATGCTTGGTGTTGTTTCTTCTCTATTCCCCTCCCCTTCCTTTCCCGTGCAATGGAGTTGCGGGTCATCTCGAGACCTGAAATTCAAGCTCTATGCTCGCCATTCCAGGGTCCTTTCCGATATTCTTTTTTTCTTTTTCTTTCTCTCCCTTTTTTCCCCCCCTGATTCTAGCCGACCACCCTTCATGATTTCACTGACTTGATATGACCAATAACGGTGTTGAAGGGTTTCACGCTCATTTCCTCATGATATTTCCTATGTTGTTACCCTAATTTGAGCGTTCAAGATCCTTTTTCATTTTTCCAAATTTTGTTGTGGCCCTTCCCATGTCTGTATGATTGGATTCCCGCAGTCTGGCATACTAGGAAGTCAGGTTTGCTGTGTGTAATATGTGATTTATACTTTCCCTTTGTTTTGATGACTCGACTCTTGTTCTCTTCACGGCTTTGGGCGTTAATAATGATTACCTTTTCCCCCCTATATTTGTGTTTCCATATCCCTTTCAGCAATTGTTATTTATTTAATTTTTCTACTCCGCCCCCTTCTGTGAGTGAGCGATATAGTTAAGAAACATGAAAACAGCCGATATGTGATCAAGCAGGCTTGAGAATAGGTGATGCTTGTGACTCATACTCTTGAATGCAAACTACTTCTAGACGCCAATTGATAGGTATCCTACGAACTGTAGTTGTTAATTATATTTTGCAGCTTGATGCGAACGTCGACGTAGAACAGTGTAATGATATATGAGTCTTGGGAATACGTTAGAGTACGCTTCCCCAATTGTTTAAGCTCGCCACCAGCCGACTTCTTGGCGGTTGACTTCGGCGGCGAGATTCCTCGCAACATCTACGCGCCTAAGGGCCGGCCACACTCTAGAGCCAGTCACGTCGATTCCTTTACTCTTTGTATTATTTACCTTTCAGTTCACCAATGCTTACTGTTGTTCTTGTTTTTAAAGCACATTCTGATATGACGCGCGGCTTTCTCTGAGGGTTACAATAAAGATACACTCTGCTATTGGCTTAAGTCTCAAAACAGCAGATACAGTGCCAACCGTCTAGCCTGGGTTTGCACCACATTAAATATGGACAATCGAACATTCGTGTCGGATTCTCTCCTCCGCCTTACCAATGCCTCTGATCCCACCGTCGTCGACTTTGTGCTCGCCACTGCCAGCTCAGCCAAGTCAGCGGATTCATTACAAGAGAAGCTCGTTCCTTTCTTGGATGGAAGCACAGAAGATATTAATGCGTTCTGTTGGGAACTGTATAAACGGGTGGGTGCAGGCGCAAAGAGCGGGCCCAGCACCGGTGCTCAGCAAGAGCGCAGTGATACCGCCTCGAAAAAGAAGTACCGATTAATTCAAATGGAAGATGACAATCCAGACTCTGCAAGCTCTTTGGGGCCCACGAACATCGAAACAGAAAGGGAGAGGCGGAAGCGCAAAGTCAAGGATCGCAACCGAACCAAGGAGGAACCTGAGGGGCACAATCGCTGGGAAAAGGAAGAAAACAGGAAGCGCGCGCGGAGCCTGGAAGAGAGCCGGGATCGCCACCGGTCTAAGAAGCTGCGACGACGGGATAAAGGGGACTTCGATGATCGCTGGGGTGACGAAGAGATTCCGGATGATGAGGTATATGAAGAAGATGAGCAAATCGATAATTTTGAAGAGTCGCCGTCGAAGCGGACTAGGCTGGAGGATGGATCTGCGTCACCCCGGTCGACTGACTCTGCGGACCTGGACCCAGATACGAAGAAGGAAATCGAGCGACGACGGGACATAGAAGAACGAGACGAGTTCGCGAAGCGGTTGGCCAAGAAGGATGACAGCAAGAATAAGAAGATCGTCGAGGACCGGACTAGAAATAGTGAGGTCGCACGAAGACGAGCTTTGGCAGACGATGCTTCCGCTAGAGCTGCCGCTATGCCAGAACTGAGAATGCGTTCTCGGCAAGAATATCTCAAGAAGCGAGAGACAGAACGACTAGCCCTTCTGCGCCGACAGGTTGCAGAGGAAGCGGCAGAGCTGCGTGATAACCCCAATTTGACACGGAGAGAGAAAGAGGAGTTTGCTAGAAATCGTGAAGTACTTCGGATTGCTGAGGAGCGGCTACGGATCGATGATTACCGCGATGGGTACATGATGCCAGATGACTATATCACGGAGAAGGGGAAAATTGATCGAAGGAAGAAAGAAGATGCTCTTTACAAACGCTATGTGGATCGCGACGAATATGGACAAGAGCGGTTTATTACTGAGCATGAGGAGTGGGAGATGGAGCAAACTGCCAAGGCCAAGGCGCAAATCAACAGGGCAGAGTTCGTGGATGAAGGTGACTACGAGTATGTTTTTGACGACTCGCAAAAGATCAACTTCGTCATGGATGCCAAGATGGAAGGGACTCGGAAGGCTATGTCCCAGGAGCAACGTATTTTCCAAGAAAAGCTAGACGCTGCTGAGAAGAAGGCGGCATCGATAGAGGATACGCGGAAAAGTCTGCCTATCTATCAATTCCGGGAGGAGATCATTCAAGCAGTCCATGATCACCAAGTTTTAATCATTGTCGGCGAAACAGGTTCTGGTAAAACGACCCAGATCCCGCAGTACCTTCATGAAGCCGGTTTCACAAAAAACGGAATGAAAGTCGGTTGTACGCAACCTCGACGAGTCGCAGCCATGAGCGTTGCATCTCGAGTAGCCGAAGAAATGGGAGTGAAGCTGGGTAATGAGGTCGGTTACGCCATTCGTTTCGAAGACAACACAAGCGACAAAACAGTGCTCAAGTATATGACGGATGGTATGCTGTTACGTGAACTGCTAACAGAGCCAGACTTGGGCCAGTACTCAGCGTTGATGATCGACGAGGCACACGAAAGAACTGTGCCTACGGACATTGCCTGTGGCCTGCTAAAGGATATTGCTAAGGCACGGCCAGATCTGAAACTGCTGATTTCCTCTGCAACAATGGATGCACAGAAGTTCCAGCAATACTTTGATGATGCACCTATCTTTAATATCCCGGGGCGACGTTACCCTGTGGATATCCACTATACATCACAGCCAGAGGCGAACTACCTGGCCGCAGCAATCACAACCGTTTTCCAGATCCATGTCACGCAAGGTCCTGGAGATATTCTTGTGTTCTTAACTGGCCAGGAGGAGATCGAGGCGGCCGAACAGAGCCTGCAGGAGACTGCGCGGAAACTGGGGAGCAAGATACCAGAAATGATAATATGCCCTATCTATGCCAATCTACCATCAGAGCTACAGACTAAAATCTTTGAGCCGACGCCACCGAAGGCACGGAAAGTCGTACTTGCTACGAACATTGCCGAGACTAGTTTGACCATTGACGGTATTGTCTATGTGATCGATCCAGGTTTTGTTAAGGAAAATGTCTTCAATCCCCGAACTGGAATGGAAAGTTTGGTAGTGACGCCGTGCTCGCGGGCGTCAGCCAACCAGAGAGCCGGTCGAGCCGGCCGAGTTGGTCCAGGGAAATGTTTCCGTCTCTACACGAAATGGGCTTACTATAATGAATTGGAGGAGAGCACGACGCCCGAAATTCAGCGTACAAATCTCAGTAGCGTCATCCTGATGCTCAAGTCCCTAGGGATTGATCAGTTACTTGACTTCGACTTTATGGACCCCCCACCGGCCGAGACTATTATTAGAGCATTGGAGCAGCTTTATGCTTTAGGTGCACTGAATGATAGGGGCGAACTAACTAAGGTTGGAAGGCAAATGGCGGAGTTTCCGACAGACCCCATGCTGGCCAAAGCGATCTTGGCGGCGGACAAATATGGCTGTGTGGAGGAGGTGCTTTCTATTGTGTCAATGCTAGGGGAGGCCAGCGCTTTATTCTTCCGGCCCAAGGACAAGAAGATACATGCGGATAGTGCACGCAATCGGTTCACGATCAAGGATGGCGGGGATCATTTGACTTTGCTCAACATTTGGAACCAGTGGGTGGATTCTGACTTTAGCTATGTGTGGGCGAAGGAAAACTTTCTGCAGCAGCGCAGCTTGACTCGGGCACGCGATGTACGCGATCAATTGGCGAAATTGTGTGATCGAGTCGAGGTCACTGTCAGTACATGTGGGTCGAACAACCTGCAACCGATTCAGAAAGCCATCACGGCTGGGTTCTTCCCGAACGCAGCGCGCCTGCAACGTGGTGGTGATAGTTACCGGACGGTGAAGAATGGGCAAACAGTATACTTGCACCCGTCAAGTACGCTGTTCGAAGTCAATCCCCGGTGGGTAATCTATTTCGAACTCGTGCTTACTAGCAAAGAATACATGCGGAGCAATATGCCACTTCAGGCCGAGTGGTTAATGGACGTCGCGCCGCACTACTATAAGAAGAAAGACTTGGAGACATTGGGCATCGAACGGAAAATGAAAGGACAGGGAGCGGCAGGCGAAAAGAGTCGAGACTGATATAAAAATTCTTGTTCTTTCTCGTATTTGTCTATATACCTAGCAGTGTATTATTTCCCGCGTTTGTTGCTCTCACCTAGACACCATAAGCAGATACCGCGTGTATTTCTATCAGCTATCGACAACTTCTCTCGGTCATATGATAATCACTGAGTATGTATAGGTACATATAGTACTCCGTACAACGTATGTACTTACATGAATTAAAAGAATGGCGATATACCTCGGCTATCAGCAGCAGCATCTCACCAGATATATGCAACTATAGTAGTATGCACGACGACATTATTATGCTTTATTATGATAGTAATCCTCAGGTCGTGTAGCAACGGTACGAAGGACCAATCACGGCACCGATATTTCAATTCTCAAGACTACTGACCGCGGCACGGAGACGGGAGGTTAACCTCGGCTCCTACTCGCCCGAGTTGACAGGCCCATCGTCATCTCTCCGCTTTTGACCCCGGATTTATTCATTCATCATCAGCAATCATCCGATTAAAAGGAACTTATTTACCTCTGTACTTACAATACTATCACCATAACACTACTCAACCCAAGGGCAAAAGATCTGAACAAGGAACTCGGAAAAAGAAAGAAAAGCAAAAATGTCTCAGACCTTCACACCTGCCGACGTCGCTTCCCACAACAACGCCGACAAAGGCCTTTATATCATCATCGACAACAATGTGTACGATGTGACCAAGTTCGTGGATGAGCACCCCGGGGGTGCGAAGATCTTGAAGCGTGTCGCTGGGAAAGATGCTAGCAAGCAGTTTTGGAAGGTATATTGACTTCTCTACCACTTGATGTTTTTGGTTTTTTTTTTTTTTCTTTTTCTTTTTTACCCCCTTGGAATTCCGAGACACTATGTCGCTATTTATTAAAATGAATCTGTATCTCATTTCTTCCCCATTGTTTTCCGTAGTTCTTTTTCTTCTATTCCCCTCCAATCTATAAACGTTCATCGGTGCTAACTGTGGGATAGTATCACAACGAGGGTGTGTTGAAGAAGTATACGCCAAAGCTGAAGATCGGGGAAGTGAAAGAAGCTGCAAAACTGTGATCGAGAATGTTTTGAGTATGTGTTATCTTATAGGCAGGGGAAATTTATCTTATAACTTTTCCTACATGGTCCGGTCTTCTATTCAAGCGTGATTACGCTGCAAGCACTACGTTGCACAATATTACCTCTTCATGTACGCATTTGCGGAGTGTTGATTATCCTAGAATAAATGCCAATGATTTTTAGACAAATCCAACGCCCAGCACCCAAAAATGTCTTTTCCAATACAATGTAGTCAAAATGGTATCAAGGTGCGAATATGAACGGTAGCGGGCACCTATACAGGTGACATATACTAGGATATACAGTTGCTGATTGTCGAACCTGGTGATTCGTCAGGGGGTATGCATTTCCCTGGAGGATAATGCCACACCCACAATATTATAATCACAATGCGTTAAAATCCTCCAAAAGGATCATCATGGCGAAAAGATCCAAGATCGTCATACCTTGGGTGATCAAGATCATAAATTCGCTGGCTTTCCGAGCTCCAAGGACTCGAAGGTTTCCGCACATGCCTTGGATATGTAGCATGGTTTTGGTTGGATTCGGTCTGGTCAATGAACGCCTCCATGCGGACGGTACCAATGGCATCGAAGTAATTACCAGTCCTCACGCTGGCCTCGGAGGTACGGCCACTGTTCGTAGGGGGAGGAGCATATGCTTCCAACGCGCCTTGCGTTGGAGGCATTAATGGCACGGTACCCTGATTGGAAAAGCTGCGGATCATGGGAATCCGAGGAGTCGTATTGCTGCGCTTCCGCGAATGGTTAGAGAACCGGGGAATCGTGGGTGGGTCAGCGGCATCTGCCATATCCACCTCTGCTGGGAGCTCTGGAACCGGCTCAGGATGTTTGAATGCTCGCTTCCCTCTCGGTCTTGGCCTTGGTCGGCCTTTGGCAATTCTTATAGAATCGCGGATGGGGTTGCGACGCAAAGTCGCAGTGGGCGCGGAAGATGCAAACTCCTCCCGCGGTATAGGCGGTAGAGCTGCGAGGTCGTGAAGGCCCATGGCGGAATGACTCAAAAATGACAGGGCAGTTAGCCAGACGTAATGCCGTTCGATGGTAGTGGCGGTGAACTTGAGGGCTCGTTCGGGGGTAAGGATGAGGATGGATCGGTTAAATTGATTTTGCGTGTCGAATCCCTTAGGTAAAGGGTTGTCGTCTTTGACATCAAGGACAGATTGAATCGTCACTGCTCGTGGTTAGCGACCTCCAGCATAAACTCATGGAAGGGAACCTACATTTTCTGCCGCTCTTGCCAAGTAACGCTGGTCCACTTGTTGGCTGCCTGCTACTCCACATAATCGCTCGCTCATACGGAGCCAGCCAAACCCATCGTTTGTGCCTTGATCCACTGTTGGCGATGTTCGCTGACACTTCTTCAGCATTCCGGCCTTCCCAGTTATCTTTGGCTTCACCAACCCCGCCGAAAGATCTCCTTCGACGAACGTACTTGAACATCCACTCTCCCACCATCGTTTGAGCAATAGCATCAACGACACTAGTTGGCTGGACCGATGTCGCCGTAGAATCATCTCGCTGGTGGGAAAACGCGCGTGTAGGGTGGCCGCTGTTATTGGATCGCCCTTGGCTTGCCCGCCTAATCCGCCGAGGAGTGGTAATATCGTTGAATGGGAGAGACGGATATTGAGGACTATCTGCCGCGCAGGAGGATGTTGACATGGTAGGTGACGATCGGGTTACAGGCCGGTCAGGCTCTGTCTGAGACATTGCGGCAGCAGACCGCACTCGCCGCAAAGTAGGTTGCCGAGTGATCGACGGCCGCCCTTGATCAGAAAATTTCCGGGGGTTCGAAGGAGTAGGACTCTGCTGATCATCGTTGCCCTTAACTGGGAATTTGCGCGAACTAAGTCGAATAGGGACGGGAAATGGGGGAGCTATACTAGAACCACCACTGGCGCTACCATCGAGACTCGGCTCGCTGGGGCTCCGTATTCTCTGGTGTGCAGCTGCCCCGTTGGATATCATGGCCGCTCTGCGTATGTCCTGTTGGCGTGTCCACAAGGGCGCTGCTCCTGTTCGCGGACTCATCCGAGAAGCTCTGCTTGGATTTTTCATCTCAAGATCGGCCGTTGCATCATATAAATGTGCTTCTGCATCCAGTATGTGCTCATCTATTTCCGTGGTCTCGTCTAAGCTAGGATATCCCTGAGTGGAAACCAATTTACCTCTTCTCAGAGTATATGAAGCGAACGGTCGATTTAGCAGCTCATCATCAGTGAAAGTATCTCTCACTCTAGGTGACGCTTCCTCATCACTTGGTTGGTCAAATCCGGCAAAGAGACTACTAGATCTCAGGGGCCGTCTTAAATCTGTCTTTGACTCAACAGACAACGGACCGTTGTCGTTGTTACCGGGGTAAGCTTGCACGTGCTCGTGAGGCTTGCTTCGTGCAGGTGCCTTGGCTGGGATAGGTGGTGGCGGTGGTACCTCTTTCCTCGTTCTTGGAGATGGGGCGTGATACGGCTGGATCGGAGGATCCTGGAGATTGGTACGAAGGGGTAAATCTGGGATGGCAGACGGTAGTAAACTCGCAGGCAATTTGATAGGCCGCTGATCGATTCGAATTTCCTCTGTCTGTATGCCCACAGTTCGGATATCGACGATGAGTTTCGAGTCAGTTTGGCAAGAAGCGCTCTTAGTTTGTGGTGGCAGAACCACACTCCCTCGGGGCGAAGAAGGCTCGGAGCATGGTGGATGAATTGCAATCATTGGGACCCCGATATCTGAGGAACTCCGACAGTTTTGAGGAAGGTTGGCGCGTTTCTCATGCATTTCAGGAGCAGTAAGTCGTTCTGTTTGGATGGACGTAGAGACCATGGCAGCCTGACCAGTGGTCTTCGATGGCGATGGTTCACCAAGCTCAGGAGTCCAAGGAGGAGTGGGCAAATCACCGACAGTTTGAGAAGATGTCGATACCATATTTACTGGAGCCATCCACGTGCTGCTGTCTCTCGTCTGGTACAAGACAGAGACGTCACGGCCTTCAGCATGCTTTTCACAGGCCACAGTCCCAGTCTCTAGTTGCAACTTCGGGGACAGAGGGGGCGAATATTGGATTCCAGCATCTTGATAGCAATAGCTCGCTGTCGTTGTTGCTGTTGGCGGTGGTTTCCAGGGACTACTCGGTTCCGACTTGAATCCAGAGCTATCTACACTATGGAGAGAGAGGCCCAGGATCTTCCTTGCCTTTACCCCCATTCCCATTGTGTGGGACAATTGTGAATGGACTGACGTTGGGCGTTCTTCCGGAAGTGCCTCGGGTGAATAAGGGGTAAAATCATCGTCGGGCAGTTCAAAATCGTCTTCCTCGTCGAATGCCAGTTCTTGCGCAAGGTTTATACCATCGTGTTTCGCACCTGGTATATTGACAACACTTGCCACAGAATACCGGAGATCATGGAGATCACTCCCGTCAGTGCTTACGCTTGTGACACTGGTCCGCCGTCTCCCTTGACTGCTTGAGTGGGCGCTCGCAGTATCACTGTCCTTCCCCATGGCTTCGTCTTTGGCCAAAGCAGCACCATCGTGGCTCTGTATCTGATGAAAATTCCCAGCTGCTTGGACCGCTGCCACTTCGGCCAAGACCACCTTGAGACGACCCTCAACAACATGGATCTTGCGTTCCAGGCTTCTACGTTCACCGTCCCAGAGTTCCTTATCGCGGTCCCAAAGCTTCAATGTCTTATCGACCTCGTCTTCTCGACTGCGGGCTTTCTTTTGCGCCTGGTCCAGTTTCTTTCGAACATCCGAGATATTCTCCAGCGCTTCATCCCTCTCCCTTGCGAGCTCCGTAAGAGCTGAGGAGGTACCCCCTTCCACAAGCTGTAACTGATGTTTGAGGGACCGCGTCTCCTTAGTACTCTGTGATAAACGCTCAGTGAGATCCTCAGCCTCTATGCGCGATTCATCCAGAGTTCGCTCCAGGACATCAATGGCCTTGGTTTTACTCTCCACGTCCCGCCGTAAAGACAAGATCTCCGAAACAAGTGAAGCATGTAGTGTTGGAGTAAACCTCCTGGGATCTAGGGGCGACAAAGTGTCCTCATATGTGACATCTTGGAAGTCTCGGCGTCCATCGAGGAAGAAACTCTGGTTTGATGGAGATGGTGGCGACGATGAGGGACCAGGAGAGGAATTTCCCCGGGAATGCATAGATGAACCTCTCCGAGGCGTGGTAGAGGGTGTGGGAAACACCTCTGCAGGGGAAATTTGGGAGACCGTCTCTGTTGCCATCACTTGATTATAGAAAATCAAGACTTGAGAGGCTTGTTGAAGCACAACAGCAACCGGGCTCGCACGCCTTATACCATTGAAGCGCTGCGCTATGCGGGGTCCATTTGACCTTTCGGATGCTACAGGTGGGTAGGAAACAAGGCGACAGGCGATATAGTCGCTATCCAGCAGCTATAGTTGCTGGTGAGATCTTCAGTACGGGATTTCTGGTTCGCGGCAATGAGCTGCGTCAGCTACTTGCACGCAAGAGTCGCGATGAACGTGGTTGGGAGGAAAGGCATACAGGCAGTAGACTTCCCACCTACACTTAGATCTAATTGCTACCCTCCCTCAAGCACGGAGAGGGCTTTACACACTCTTTCAGACTCCGTTTGGGGCCAGGGAGAACACAAAAAAGGAAGAAAAAGAGAACGGCAGAAAGAAAGAAAGAAAGGAAAGAAAGGCAAAGGCAAATGGAATACTTCGAGAGCTTGAATTAACGCGCTTCACGAGCTTTCCTTAGCCACCCAGTAAAGGGGGAGGGAGGTATGAGAGAATTGAATTGGCTCGCCGACGCGGGGAGATGGAGGAGAAAGAATCGTAGATCGCGTTCAGGGACAGCAAAACAGACAGGCGGAGTCAGCAAGCAAGACTGACGTCTACCAAAGGTCTCATCGATCTCTAGACAGAAGGATCAGAGGAAGAAGGGACAAGGTCTACATTGTATGAGGAGACCCGTTAGATCAAGGCCGATCAAGAGCTAATGAGCCTTGCGGGCTGCGAGCAAAGAACTTGTCCGAGCATCGGGATGTGCACGACGTGAGGACAAGCCGTGGCTAAGATGCTAGAGCATTAGCTCTTCCAGGGGTGTTCGTTAGGGGGATGGGGAACTGAGTCCACGCTCCCGATTAGTGAGGAGGATCAAAAGAACGTCTCCACTTAAGCTACCAGTGAGAGCAAGTAGACTAATAGTAGAAGGTACGGGAGTAGGAGTAGTACAAAATAAAACTCCCGGGCATAGAAAGCGGGATGGTGAAAGAAGACGAATCAGAGCGCGCGTGATCGGCTGTGGATGCGAGAGTGATACTCGTAATTCCTGCAGCAGCCGGCAAGAAAACCATCGTATTCAAGCAAAGATTGGACAGGCCAATCGTCCTACTGGGCCAAAGGAAAAGAAGGAGGTTAGTAAAATGTGAAACACGGTAGAGGTCATCCGCTAGGCTGGCCAGCTTTTGGTGGTTAGGAGTAAAAAAAAAATAATAATAATAAAAGAAAATGAAAATGAAAATGGAAAAAGGAGACACTCCATCCAGCCAGTGGAAAGGGGACGGAGGAACGGTTAGACCAGTGATCGTCCAATTGTGTTAATCTAATTGTACAGAACAAAAGCAGAGTCGACTCCATAGTCCTTCGACTAGTTCAGTGGACTAAGTAAAGGAGATCCATTGAAAGTTGATTGCTGCTCAGGGGAGGTTCATGTCAACCTTTTGATTTTCGGACTAGTTTGAAGGGGTCCACAATTTGATATGTTTTTTTCGTTTTTCTTTTTTTTTTCTTTTGGTCTTTCTTTCTTTTACTTATTTCGGCCCCTCTTCCTTGTTATTGCTAGTGGATTAATTGAATTGGACAAGAGGAATAATTGGTGATTTTGGTCGCATTTCATGTTATTTGATTTCCTTGTATCTGTTTCCATGATCTTGCTTATACTCAAGCGTTGATTGTTACAATGGCTTCGTAACAACGTACGGAGTATGGAACTATTTACTATTTCCATCAATCCGATTTCTCCAGTTACTATCGACGTCGGTCTTTTCTTTTGGTTCTTTCTCTTTCTCTCGATCGAATCATACGATGTCTCCAGGGAAGGCAAACCGTTGGCTCTGTTGCCTCTCAAGTGATCGTCCATTGTAATTTCCCAAAGAGCCTGTGGTCCGTGTTTCAGCCTCTCCTAATTTAACCGTCATGTCACGTAGAGCATTTTGTTATAATTAGATTTGAGGTACGAAGTCAGATATCAATCCGATTAGCACCAGATACCTCGTATGTACGGAGTATAGTACAGATTGTACGTGTATATACTTCGTAGATAGTTGAGATTAATTAATTCATCCCGTCATCAGAGAAGTTGCCCCTGATTCAGCCGCCATTGGACATCACTGGGTTGTCAAGCCCAATTTTCCATCAGGAATACTTACATACTTAGGCACCTACATATGGGATGCGGGAGCAAGTCCGATGTTCTTTTATCCACCTTTTTTTTCTGGGTACACAAACTCACAAAGGAAGCACCCGAACAAAATCCTTGGGTCCTCCAAGCTCAGCTCTCCACTTCTTCCACTGTTCGGCGCCGAAATTTTCTGGGCAGTCTCCCCATTTCGGAAATTAGATCGGAGCTCCAGGCTGGCGACCCTTGCTGCGAAAGATTGGCCACTGGTCATTCTGTTGCTGATCCTTTGGGGTCAGGTATATGACCCCCAAAAAAAACATACATAGAGTAAGTAATGTAACCACTGCAATGCAATGTTCCTAGACAGAAGAAAGGAAAAGAAAAGGATAATCCTGACCCGGGAGGAGGAGCTACCCAAAGGATACTCCGTATAGAGGCTAGGTACCGAACAGTAACCTAGTACAAGTACATACCAACTTGTGACTGGCCTCGAGACTGGTAGGGTTTAATTTGAGGAGATAACCAACCCGTAGTGACCTATAATCTTTGGCTATTCATCAACAATTTGGTAGCTTCTCCGTTAGTCCTCCCACCGTTCGAACTTTACCTACCCGGCTTTCATATAGATACCTAGCTAGTTGGAAACTAGAACGTGTGCTTCCCCCGACTCAAAAAGCGAACGTGAGGGAAAAACTCACAATTAGGCCTTTGCCTACTGGACTAAGGCCAGAGCACTGTTCCTGATTCGCAACTGGGGCTCGTCGAGCGACCCACACGGCAAGACATACTTCTGTCTTTAGTTCAGGGGCAAAAAGTTGACAGGTCATTGTACAGTACGATAAATTAATATTAATATTAATATCAATATATTTATTATAACACTTGACGGTCGAGACTCAGCAAGGCTGCTGGCGTCTTTGTTCAACTGATATATCAAACGTCGTACAGGTATTACAGGCGGGGACGAAAAAAGAAAATAATATATATATATTATATATATAATAGAAAAACACCCGAGGAGTAAGAAAGAAGGTAAACCACTCCGTTGGGAATAGTCTTTTTGTTTCGTCCTTTTTTGCCCTGCGTGGGAGACTCCCATTGCCGAAGTTTCCTTCCTTCGCCTTGTGTAACAAGAATTACAGATATCTTCATGCACATCCAAGACTAAAATACTAGTACGTAGTCGAAGAGACCAGGATTGCGCCGTTGAGGATCACCCAGCTTGCAGCTGTCAACGCGGATGAGGACCCAGTTCCGTCGCCGTCACTTGTCAGCTAACAATAAAGATATGCATTGCCCTCCATCTGCCGGCATCGCATAGTCACATAATTAATCTGAAGCAGCGAACAAGTGATGATAATGTGATGGATCTATTGATCACCTGTAGTTTGTGGAGTTAGTAATATAACCTTCTTTTCACTCTTTCAGATTGTGTGATGGTCTCGCTTCGCAGATGAACAGAATTGTGGCGAAGTCGCATTTCATCATTGCCCTTTCTCTCCATTACGAGTAGTAGTTGAAGTCATGGTGTTCTCATGATCCTGACTAAGCAACGACGAGTCGTTGGAAGGGCGAGGGCGATGACGTGAACATTAACAGTGAACCCGCATGATGGTATGTATGTACATATATGTACATAATTACTACCCTTGCATTCCAGACCTTACACTCCCTCTCAATAACTTAGCGTCAATGCCCTAGAATTAGGTCAATATATGTACGCTGTAAACAGGCCAAAGCTCACACAGCATGCCAATCGATATACTTCCCAAGGTCCTGTTCTTCGACGTATTCGGAACCGTTGTGGAATGGTGCCCGTCCGTCACGAGAGAGTTGAAAGACGCCGCTGAGCGCGCCCTTCATGATCCCCGCAAGCCTATTCCTCCGGATGAACGCGCACGGGTCTCACAGATGACTTTTACAGATTGGCTCTCAATTGCGGAAGATTGGCGACAGTCCTATGGACAGTTCACTGCCCAGTTTGACCCCTCTCAAGGCTTCGTTTCGGTCGATCAGCACCATTTCACTGCCCTGTCCAAGCTACTCCAGGAACGGAAGATCGGGAATCTCTTCACAGACAGCGAGAGATGGGATCTGTCGCTCTGCTGGCACCGACTTGCTCCATGGCCTGACAGCGTGCGAGGCCTGGAGCTGTTGAGCCGAAGATTCCGCACGTGCACCCTGTCAAACGGCAACGTCTCTCTGCTAGAGGACCTCCGGCGCTTTGGCTCCTTGCCTTTTACGGATATAGCCAGTGCAGAGGACTTTGGGGCGTATAAACCCTCGCCTCAGGTGTATCGCGGGGCAGCCGCCCGCTTCGACGTGGACCCCAGTCACTGCGCCCTGGTGGCAGCCCATCTCTCAGACCTGAAGGCCGCCAAAGCACAAGGTTTTCAGACAATCTACGTTGCACGGTCTAAAGAAGAGACGGAGGATATCGCTCAAGCAAAGCAAGAGGGGTATGTGGATCTTTGGATCGAGCTGAACACAGGTGGCTTCGTTGAGGTTGCACGGCAACTCGGCATTCAAGTAGCGATTAAGCTATGAACACATGGCATATATTCATTTACGATAATAGCAGGGCGAGATTATCTGACTCTCATATTTGTGATTTTTTGTGACAATGAAGCCACAGTATTGTACTATCCGATTAGAGTTAAGACAGGAAATGACGCTATGAGTCCAACATGAATGTTCTGCATCTCGGCCAATGAACCAACATACCACTCTACTGGCTGGTTGGTTTTGGGAGCGTGTTCGCCAACCCTTAAACTCATCTTATGCGTCACTGATGATTGCAATCGTTTACCCCTCATGATGACGCAGCGGGTAAAGTCATTGATTGCAACATAAGCACTTAAATTTGTCAGCCTATTGATTACAAATTCAGATCATTGAAGTCAGATGCGCCCAAGCCAACACATTTAAACTGCCTCTTGACTGTCATTTTACGTGTTCACCACCAAAGCTTTCGGAAAAGAGGAGCGTCATGACAGAGCAGGTATGTAGGGCATCTCATGCCACCGGAGTTTCCGTGCTAAGAAAGGCATTCAGGAACACGAAGTCTACCGTCACGCCGACGCTGATGGACACTTTCGGCGTAAAGCTTCGGTCTTTCGCTCGTCCGTGTCCAGTGATCCCGCGGCTGAATTCCCTGCCGAAAAAGACCGCTACGTCTTGTACTTGGGGTACGGCTGTCCATGGGCGCATCGGACTAACATCGTTCGATCACTCAAAGGTCTCGAGGAGATAATCCAGCTAGTGGTTTTGGATCCTGAGCTGGGGCCTGATGGGTGGTTCTTCTCAGGTCGGTGGGGTTCGGCAGAGAAGGATCCTCTGTATGGGTTCACGCAACTGAGACAGCTTTATTTCAAAGCAAATCCGGCGTACGAAGGGCGATACACCATCCCGGTACTGTGGGACAAGAAGAAAGGAACAATCGTGAATAATGAGAGCAGCGAGATTATTCGGATGTTCTATACCGAATTTGACCATCTGCTTCCAGATGAGTTGCGTGAAATCAACAGGCCGGGTGGAGGATTTTACCCTCAGCCTTTGAGAAAAGATATTGATGAGATGAATGATTGGGTGTACCATCAGATCAACAATGGGGTATACAAGACGGGGTTCGCAACAACACAGGAAGCCTACAAGGAGAATATCTATCCGTTGTTCGAGGCGCTAGATCGTATCGAAAACCACCTAGCGCAGCCAGGACACCAGCCATATCTGTTCGGCGAAAACATAACCGAGGCCGATATTCGCCTGTACACAACCATTGCCCGGTTCGACGTGGCGTACTATCTGATCTTTAAATGTAACCTCAAGATGATACGACATGATTATCCACGAATCCATGATTGGTATCGTCGGTTGTACTTTGACGAGTCCAAGCGGACGCGGGGGGGTGCCTTTAAGAAGACAACATATTTTGACATTGTAAGCAGCGTTCTTGGAGATTTAGCTGACTTGACCAAATCGCTAATTCTAGCCTGCAGTACAAATTTGGCTACCTGAAGGCAATTGGCAAACGGACAGGCAGCTCGCAGTTGATCATCCCTGCTGGTCCGTCACCAGATATCTTGCCACTGGAGGATCAGTAGTGCAGTTCTAGCACAAGGCGGTGTTTCAAGTCAAGTCTTGTCTTTATAGTGCGACAGCGCTGGAGAGTATACGAGGTGGAATTGGCAAACTGATATGCGAAACATGGCGCATCCTCCAGCAGGGTACTGTATATATGGCCCCGCATATTGAACCTCCTCGACCACTTATAGCACCGAAATAATACGACATAACTTAGGTGATCTTCACAATGATGGTCAACGTTGTAGTTCGTGCATAATACCGTGTTAGAACTAGGGCGGAGTGACTGTGCTCCCAGCATCTCGGGTGTTGGGCATCAAGAGGATGATCTCGTGGGTCTTGACCCAAGCCATGACGTTGGGTATGCTATTATCAACCCATCTATTAGTGATCAGCGCGGAGAATACTCCCGAGCAATTCAATTCAATGGGCTATTGATATTCACTATTGTCGCATACAGGACATGGGTACCCCAGCCCCAGATCAGCGGCGGAAACGCCACATACTCCGTACTCAAAGGTAAACGTACTTACATTTTTTTTTTCTAAAGCTATGGTCCCTAACGCATATCGGATCCGACAAAGTCTGCCCGAGTCTCGACTCGACGATCGAGGTTGCAACTTGACAGGGCAAAGGCTCGGCACCATTAATGGCGTCTGTTATACGCCGTGATTCAAAGCTAGTTAGGAGGCAGTGCTGCGTGACGAATCTAGGGGAACGCAACTCCTGATTGTCTCCTATGCAATGTGAGAGACTTCGAAACGACCAGATACATACAAGCTATTAGTACCCACCCAGCAAGATCCATTCGTCGTAAGCAAGGAAGGTCAGCTGTCAATCACGCACATTAGGCTCACCGTTGTTAGTAGCCGCCTACATCTGAAGCCCATGCACGCATATACCTCCTACAGTCTCGTAGCACAGAATGTTGTAGCCACACGCCTAAGTACCATGTTAGTTCCAACAGGATTCGAAAGCATTACACTAGGCAGCAGTTGCCCAACGTAGCGGAACGCCCCTGACCAAGGTGATTAGAAAGTGCATCTTGTCTTCATTCTTCGATAGCGTTGATTATAGAGCACCCTACGGGTTACAATGTAGAATTGTCGCCTCAGTTGACAAGATGTATTGATATAAGTAGCTAACGATTCCGAAAATATGCTTCGAGATGTATAAATAGAAGTAGTAGGTCATTGGTGAGCATCCCATTACCTAGAAGCCATTACGGGTACCAGGTCAACAAATCATTTCGAGCCAGTTTGATTAGGATAAGACGACTATTGAGAGCTAGTAGCTCAGACAGATATCTACTTGCACGTTTCCGGACCACTGTAGTCTTAGCTACCCACGTGGAAAATGGGGCGGGAGATTACTGTGGATGCCAGCGTAATGTACGGAGTACTATGTATGTTATTATAGTAACTTATAAAAAAAAAAAAAAGAAAGAAAGAAAGAAATATACTAATAATAATAATCAAATAAAAATAAAATTGAAAAAAAACGTTCGGTCGGTAGGTATGCACCGGAATGGCCTAGATCTGGTTAGTCTTGCTACTACTTCCGAGGACCGCGCCGTGATATCCACAGATGGGTAAGATGTACAAAATCGAAACCCTCAAGTTCTCACCAAGCCTGTTGTCCAGTTTTCTGGGTACATACATACCTTAATCTCGCGGGCTTTACCACTTTAGGTCCGCTTGTCCGCTTAAATTCCTCGCCTCTCCTTCCCATTTTCTCTTTTAAGCTAACAAATATACGGAGTTCTACCGAGGTTCTCGTCTCTATGAGGCGGATCCCAGCTGGTTAGTCGTCCGTCGGACCAGTTAGCTACCGCCTTATGGATGGATTAATATCTTTAGTCTTCAAAAGTGGACATATCAAAGTAATGTTGCGGCTTGACTTGCTTCCTGAGTCCAGCCGGCGGGCAACCAATGCTGCATAGCATAAGCACAAGTGCACAAAACCAATACTCTTCACGTATCTTATGTTTCTAGTCGCCAGGGGATATCGACGCCGCATGTGAACGTTCAACCACCCACCTTAGGGACCGTTGGCATCGACTTCGTAAATCCATCCATGTAGTTTGCAGTTCTTCGGAAGCAAAGAAAGCTCGGAATTTAGTCAACGCGGCAAGAATCTGATCTCCAGCTACGCTGATCACTGAAACTGTGACCTCAGGCTTCAGAAATTAGTGGAGAGTGTCTACTGGGAATCAATGTAATGGGTGACTTGAGATTTCTAGTCGGTGTTAGATACCTTCCACCCAGATGATCGTTGCAGTGCTGTGGAGGAAGGTCTATGCCTTGTTTGTGCAGCTACCATTGTGTTGGAGAGCTAACTCTCTGCCGCAGGGTATGGCTCCACTACGGCCGGCCAAAATAAATAAATAAAATGAAATAAAATAATATTTAAAAGAAGAAGAAGAAGAAGAAGAAGAAGAAATAGAAAATGCAAAGACAACAACCTACATTGGAGGGGAACCGACCAAGCTACAGAGTACAGAATAGGGTTTCCCATTCTAACCTTTCCTCGCTGTTTTCTTACCTGGATTTTAGACTCCTTCCTGTTCATCAACAAAATGTTGTCGGTGTGTGATGCACAAAAAACAGAAGAAGAAGCAGGGGTGTGGCAATTGGGTACGCCGACATTGGAGAGAAACATCAGACAAGTGACAACAAGATCTTCAGGTTCTGAAAATATATGTTCATGCTGCCTACGGCTTGAGTATTCCAGTAATGATATGATGACTAACTATGCCTGTCTGTTCCAGTAACTAAACCGATGAGATGATTAATCCCTGTTAGCCCGTGGAACCTTATTTAACCAGCGATGGACCGGCCCGGCACTGGGTATCGAACGGATTCTCCGGCAGGGTGTGCAATAGCAGGGATCTAGGGGGAGAAAAGAAAGAAAGAAAACAAAAGGAAAAATGAATTTCGTCGTCGTCATTTCGCTTATTACTACACTGTAGCATTCTAGAATTCCAATCAAATGGTACGGAGTACATACTGCATATAGTACCGCTAACTCCCTAGGAGAAAATCTTCAATGATATAATAGGGGTAAGATGGACCCCACTATAGGTAATTATCATGGAACTTTCTTCGTCGAACGAATTTATCGCTAAGCCCAGATGGGGCGGTTTTTTTTTTTCTTTTTCTTTTTCTTCCATTTTTTTTTTTTCTTTTTCGATTTCACATGCCGATGGCAATGTCAGCAAATGTCAATCGAGAAGCAAAAGAAAGAGGAGCGAGGAGGGGAAAAGAAATAAGAGAGAGTAAAAAAAAAAGATCGGCTATCTGATGGGGAAAAGGTGTTAACATGCAAGTGTGAACAATGCATACGTTGTCGCAATGTCCCACGGTCATTCTCATATTTTGGGATCACCATAAGATAAAACAAGACTGCTTTAAGAGTCCAAGAAATACTTATACAGCACTAAAATCCCTAAGCTTACGACAAACCACGTATTAGGTATTCCCGGGAATTAGGAAGATTGGTTTTAGCCTGACCACCAGGGGCCGCGGAATGTTCTATCTTCCTTCCCCGTGTGGACCTGCAAAGACTCGTGATGGTCGCTGCACCGGCGAAATCTACTGTCTCCCCTCTCTATTATTCTGCCCAATAAAATAAGCACACTTTGGGAGGGGGTGAATCAATAAAATGAAAAGATAAAATAAAATAAAATAAAAGAAGAGAAAAAAACTGTTCTTTGATCATGATACTTGGTATGCGTTAGTCGGAATATATGATCACCGGTACAGTACAGAGCTGATTTAACGGCCTCACTGCCTGACCTGGGCATGACCATATCTGAAGGATGGATCAATTCCTATTGCCGCAATCACACATAAGTACAGGGAAGCATGAATGTACAATCCCAATTGTGCTAGTGGGGAGCACCCTGAGCTTAGTGTTACCATACGCCCACCTCGTGTCTACCCGAAACTGTTTCGACCAAGCCGAATGGACTTTCTTGGACTTGAATGTGGGACGGATCAAAGAGACCAGAACTGTGCTAGGGGTAGGAATTTTGCGTTGAAGAAACGGCCCTAAGGCCTAATAGATCGACCAGAATACCTTACGTAGTACCGAATGATTGGGAAGAAGTCTTGGGAGCTGTTATAGAACTATGATACTATTCATAAGCTTCGAAGGGCAAGGATTGATCTTACGTACTTACTCCTGTCAATCCTATTCCTGTGACCATCCCACCAGAATTGACCTTGTATATGATGGAGAATAATCAGTGTCTAGACAGATGGTACCTGGGCGATGCAATGATTAGGGTTGGGTACCCGGGAACTTGATACAGTCAATCAAACGTTAAAAATTGGGGATTGCATCATTTCCAATGTGACTTGAGTGACACTCTATGCCTTGCCAATGTAAGTACAAGTTTTGTATTTTGATAGTATCCAGGCACGGTACCTTTTAGAAATAAGAGAGAGGAAAAAAAAAGTTTACCCATCATCACCCATCCATACATCATCCCGGAAGGAATCCCCACTCACTCTGCGCGGGTCCATCTGCATGTCCAATCCACCAAATGCAGTTCCAGTTCCAGCTTCAAGCCCCAGACACTAAGTAACTCTCATATGCTTTTAGGTCTTAGGTTTTCTTACACACTCTTTGCCCCCTCTTGCTGCTGCTTCTGTCGGTTTCTACTTTCCTTCCCCTCTTCGTCGCTCTCACCTTTCTTAACTGTCCTCCTGTCAGCTTTCTCCACCCAGTCTGTTAAGTTAATGAACAAACGATTAACGCCCAACTTGGGATATTAATCAATTAGCGCATAGAGTAAGTTAATTATTTTAAGAAGGTAGGAAGGTGTAAAAAAAAAAAAAAAAATAGAATAAAGAGAGCGAGACAGAGAGAGAAAAGAGAGAAGCCGAAGACGACGAAGCCATCTATACCCACCAACTCCTCCTAACTAAACACGCTAACCCAAAACTAAGAGACGGCTCTTGGTCTCCGACAGGGATCATTGTCTCCAACGCCTCATTTCATTATCTATTTTGCGATTCTATTCTATTCGTCTTTTTTTTTTTTTTTTTTCGTTTTCCTTTTTTCTTGACTCTCTAGAAACACCTTGCCCCCCTTCCTCTTTCTCATATTGAAATTTTGTTATCCTATCCAGTTTCTCCCTCTTCTTACACCTTCAGATCTCTCATACTGATACTTCACCGTGAGGTTCCGTGGGTATTCTTTTGGTTTCGCCCCCCCCCCCCCCTCTCATCCATTCTGTTACTTGCTGGCCAAGCCTTTCTTACCTCCTGGGAACCGGCGCCTGCTCCCCTCCCCCTCCGTTCACGAACGAGATAAGAGAAAGGCTCGTTAAAACACTTTTCCCAATATTATCGTACATACACCTACATACTCGTACATCGACTGTTGGCGATCGCTCTTGTAGGTATCGCCTCTTCTCCCTTTTCCCCCTCACGTGGCGGAAACAGTTTGAGGCAAAACAAAACCTCTGCGTGTTTTATCACAAGAAACTCTGACAAGCATCCACTCGTCTTACTTTGTTTTGCGTCTGTTTGACTTTCTTCTTTTATCTTATATATTTCCACGTTGCGCGGAGTTGCGAACAGCTTCAGTTAGCGGATTACTTCCGGTTGTACTCCCGTATCGTCCTGCAGCTGGTGGCCGCTTATTTGCGAACTGCTCCAATCCTAATTGGGGGGTTGTTCTTTTCTTCTCTTTTTGGCCCTTGAACTCTTCCCTTTAAAGGACAGTCTTGGTCACAGAAGAAGAAGAAGGGAAAAGAAAAGAAAAGGGAAAAAAATATCCTTTTGTTTTTCTCATTCACTCGACTGATCTAATTTGTCTTCAAATTCTTTACCCTACATCTTCTAAGGTACGTGGGCTATTTATTGTCTGAATTGGGGGAATTAATCGCTCCCTTGGTTTTCGGTGTGGGTATGTGCTTAGACGGCAGTCTAAAGTATCGACGATAATTCCGGTGGCTAATCGCGCACTACCAAAATAGCCGTTCTTTGGATTCCTACGTTCCCGTGTCCGTGCTCAATCTGGAGCATCCCATAGATCTCTTTTCTTCTTTTTCCTTTTCGACCTTCCTCCTTTTCGACTCTTTGGCCCACCCCGCCATTCCGTTTTGTTTATACGCCAGATACCCAATTTTCCCTTCCTTTTCTTGACGCCTACCGCTCTATAATCAGTCGCCATGTCGGGGAAAATGACACTCTACAAGTTGGTGGTGCTGGGGGATGGTGGTGTCGGAAAAACGGCGCTCACAATTCAGGTTAGCCCTTCACCTCTCCGTCTCTGGTCGTGACCCATATAACTAAACAAGTGGACTCTCGTAATTTCGGTCAATAGTTATGTTTAAACCATTTCGTCGAGACGTACGATCCAACGATCGAAGATTCGTATCGAAAGCAGGTGGTGATCGATCAGCAATCATGCATGTTGGAAGTGTTAGATACCGCAGGCCAGGAAGAATACACAGCACTTAGGGATCAGTGGATCCGTGATGGTGAAGGGTTTGTGCTTGTTTACAGTATCACCTCACGAGCCTCTTTTTCGAGAATACAGAAGTTTTACAACCAGATCAAAATGGTCAAAGAATCAGCCAGCTCAGGCTCTCCCACCGGCGCCAGCTATCTAGCCTCCCCGATCAACAATCCCTCCGGACCTCCGCTTCCTGTTCCCGTGATGCTGGTTGGTAATAAGAGCGATAAAGCTGTTGAGCGAGCAGTGTCCGCGCAGGAAGGCCAGGCCCTAGCCAAGGACCTGGGCTGCGAGTTTGTTGAAGCGTCTGCGAAAAATTGCATCAATGTCGAAAAAGCTTTCTACGACGTGGTTCGGATGCTCAGGCAGCAACGGCAACAACAACAAGGAGGACGCTCACAGGATCGCCGACCCACTGGCTTGGGTCCCATGCGCGACCGTGATGCTGGTCCAGAATACCCGAAGTCCTTCCGGACTGACCGCGGTGGGCGGCATCGGGGCTCAATAAAATGCACCATTCTGTGAATCAAGCCTGTCTTGCTGGTCGAGTTACACCCTAGCCATGGCTAGCCGCCCAAAGGAATGAAAGGGCCCTTTGTGCACGTTTTTGTGATCAGTCGTGGATGTCGGTTCCACTCCTTATTCTTCTTTGGCCTTATCTACGAGAGCCCATGCGAGCCTTCTTCATGACAATATCCTCACTTGTTTATATTGACCGCGAATCTTCATGGTCTTATGGCTCTGTACCCAGCGCCTTGCTCTGTCTTTTTTCTTCCTCCCCGCTTCCTTTGCTTCATTTTCTTCTCTCTCTCTCTCTCTCTCTCTCTCTCTCTCTCTTTTGCCTTCCCCCCTCCCCCCCCCTTCCTCTTTACCTCCCCTATTTTTCTTAATAACTCAACTTGTTGAGATGCAATGGTTGGTGGTGAATATGCTTGATGCATGATATATGTTTACAATGTGGGAGGCGATCTCTCTGGACCATCTTAGGGTGTTTCGGCTACGGAAGGTTTTGTGTCTGAAGAGGCCGGGAGCCGCTGGGGCCTTGGAAGAACACGTCTATTTTTTCTGTTTTCGCCCATATTCATTTTCGTTACCGCTGGCTTATTACCCGCCTCCCGAATCCTTATCTGCCTTTACGACACCTTTGTTACACAACAGTCACGCTGGAGGACGGGAATTTTCGATATGAGCAGAAGAATAGAGAGGGGGTTGGTTTATGGGATGAGCGGACGGCTTCCTGAAAGAATGGAGATGGATATGTGGTTTTTGAAGGAAGCCAGACGGTGGTAGTCCACAGTTTAGCAGGCATTGCGATATGATACCCTACGGTTGAGCTTTGAGTTGCGATTTTTGATGCATTTGCGAGTAACTACTAGGTACTACTAGAAGGGAAAAAAGAAAAGAGGTCCGATTTATTTTATCACATCGCTTTCGCCTATAAATTACTACGGAAGGGAAACAAAAAAAGAAGAAAAGAAAAGAAAGAAAAGTGGAAAATACTACGCAAATGGAACGAAAATGGATGGATATCTCGCTGTGCTTGCAATGACTGGACTAGGTGACTGCAGAGTATATCCAAGTACCAATATATTGTATTTATTTCAATGCGGGCGATCGATTGATTTAAATCGGGCTCGAAAGTGCGGGGAAAGCTTCTATTACCTGCCCACCCTTACCTCGGTTCTCCTCTCCTCTCCACACAACCTACGAAAGTTGGATATTACTTTACGAGCATTCATGTCAGGTTGCTTCATTCGTCCCGATTCGTGTTCGTTTCCCTGCGCCCGGAGGTTCGAAAATCAACGAACCAACCGATTGGGCGTGAAGACACTGATCCGCTACTCCGAATTTGAGCAGGATTTCGGATGCCAGGACAAACACCTTACTCATACCGTTTTTTCCAATTTGGGCCCTAAGAATGAGACCCATAACGTCCCCGCACGTCTACTCCTTTGCTAGCCGCGGAATGCGATGGTGACCGACAGTACTACTAACCGCGGCGGCGTCCACCTGCAGGAAGACGCCTCAGTAGCTCCAGAGCCTTTCCAAATTTTATTGAATGCCTGCTTTTGGGCTTTATGATTACTACTAGTAACTAGTTAGTTGTCTTTCACATTCCGCCCTTTTTTTCATTTTGCTTGCTCGCTTCCCCTCTCCCCCTCGACTACCTTCATCCTATGGTCACAATCCATCATGTCACGTCATCCACAGCAGCTGGTGCACGGCTCTTCTCTTCGGGACCCGGAGAGCTTCTGGTCTCATCATGCAGAGCAGCTTTACTGGCACCGGAAACCATCCCATGTGATTAGCCGACATACCAAATCTCTTCCCAGCGGTACTAGCCACGACCATTGGTCCTGGTTCCCCGACGGCGAGATCTCTACGACCTACAACTGCGTCGACCGTCACGTGGAGAATGGTAACGGTGACAATGTTGCTATCATTTGGGACTCCCCGGTAACGGGGACGAAAGAGAAATATACCTACCGACAGCTGTTAGAGGAGGTTGAGGTCTTGGCGGGTGTATTACGAGAAGAAGGAGTGCGCAAGGGTGATGTAGTCATTATTTACAGTATGCCATTTCACTTCTTTTGCTCTTGTCCTGGTCCTGTTTGACTCTCCTAAGTACGAAGGAAGTTGACTATTTCCAGTGCCCATGATTCCAGCCGCGCTCATTGCAGCATTGGCGATTTCTCGACTGGGGGCAATCCATGCAGCCGTGTTTGGCGGGTTTGCGGCCAAGTCCCTCGCACAGCGGATTGAAGCTGCCAGGCCACGAGCCATCATGACAGCATCATGTGGTATAGAAGGGTCTAAGGGCCCTGTTGCCTATAGACCATTAGTCGAGGGGGCTATTGAGGCAAGTAGCTTTAAGCCTGAAAAGGTCATTGTTTGGCAAAGAGATCAACTGCGGTGGAATCGACCCGATAAGCTGGGTGGACAGCGCAACTGGCAACGGTTGGTCAAAAGCGCACGCATGCGTGGCATCAAAGCCGGACCGGTACCTGTGGCTAGCACGGATGGATTGTATATTATATACACCAGCGGTACGATCCAATGTCTTGGAAATGACGTTTCATTGGTATAACTGACAAGAATACGCAGGTACCACCGGGCTGCCAAAGGGAGTTGTCCGAGAGGCTGGCGGACATGCAGTCGGATTGCATCTGTCCATTAGGTATCTATTTGGTATTCAGGGCCCAGGGGATGTAATGTTCTGCGCTTCTGATATCGGGTGGGTAGTCGGCCACTCCTACATCTTATACGCACCCCTTTTGGTTGGCGCAACTACAGTACTCTTCGAAGGAAAGCCCGTGGGAACCCCAGATGCGGGAACATTCTGGAGGGTTATCGAGGAACACAGGGCCAACGTCCTGTTCACAGCACCTACGGCCATGCGTGCCATCCGAAAGGATGATCCAGACAATAAGTTCTTCGAGGAGGTGGCCCGTCGAGGTGGCCTGAAGCATTTCAGAGCTCTTTTTCTCGCCGGTGAGAGGAGCGAGCCCAGTATTGTTCAGGTGTATCAGGATCTATTATCCCGTCATGCCGCCCCTGGTGCCATTGTCGTAGATAATTGGTGGTCATCCGAATCAGGTTCACCTATCTCTGGGCTGGCACTAAGAAGCACAGCTGGAATGACGTTGGGTGATGACAAGGAAGTAATGCCGCTGGCTATTCGACCGGGGTCGGCCGGATTGCCAATGCCGGGGTTTGACGTTCGGATTGTTGATGATGAAGGCCGAGAAGTTCCCCGAGGGACGATGGGCAACATCGTCCTAAATATGCCATTGGCTCCCACAGCTTTTACCCGATTGTTTAATGATGACGAGAGATTCTACAAGGGATATCTCAAGCGCTTTTCGGGTAGATGGGTGGACACAGGGGACGCAGGTATGATCGACCAGGATGGGTACATTCATGTCATGGCGCGAACGGACGATATCATCAATGTGGCTGCGCATCGGTTTAGTACAGGTATACATCTCTAACACTGGTCGTGATCTTTCATTAGCTCACGTAATTTGATATAGGCGCAATTGAACAGGCCATTCTGTCACATCCAGAGGTCGGCGAGGCCAGCGTTGTTGGCATACCGGACACACTGAAGGGACACCTTCCTTTTGCCTTTATACAGCCACGGACTGCATCTGCCGCCCTGCCAGCGACACCTACCCCAGAGCTGTTCAACGCGATCAATCAACGAGTCCGTGAGCAGATCGGAGCAATCGCATCGCTCGGAGGCATGATACAGGGACGCGGGATGATCCCGAAGACACGCAGCGGCAAGACATTGCGGCGAGTATTGCGGGAGCTGCTCGAACACGGGGTGCGCGGGGATTATGGGGCCCCGGTGAGCATCCCGCCGACAGTGGAGGACGCTGATGTAGTGGAAATAGCGCGAAGCAAAGTGCGAGAGTACTTTGAAGAGAAACAACGAAGCCGAGCCAAATTGTAGATAGATGGCCAGAGCTGTACAGCCTCGGACGCAACCTATATAGTGGGAAAGGCAATCAAGGACAAGCTACTCTAAGAGGTTTTCTCGGAAGGCACAAAATCTGTATGAACCAAACCGTAATGAGCTATTATTAAGTCTGTAAGGTATACACAGGAAAGCCGAACTTCCAGCAGGCACTAGAGCCATCAAGATCAATATTAACAGAAAAAGCCGTAAAGAGATATCAAAAAAAATACAATATGTATGGTATCGGTCGTATCACCAGTAAACAGTGGTCTAGACACTCCAACAAGAGTTCAAAAAGAATTTAATAACTCCGTCATCATAGTCAAATACATATATGCGATATGTTCTCACCTGCGGAGAATGCAAGTAACATATGAATCGCAATCATGAAGACGGACGCCGAGAAATAAGGACTCAAAAGGGGTAATAGAGAAAAAGCAATCAATCCGTCCATCCGTCGAAGTTCAAATCAGTTTACAGCAGGACAGCAGCGAGACCGAAGACGGTCGCGAGACCGGCACCGGCGCCAACAGCCGCGCGAGAGCCACCGCTAGTGAAGAGAGGGACAGCGGGGGTGGTAGCGGAGCCGGTGGGGGAGACATCAGAGGGACCGGAAGCAGAAGGAGCAGGAGGAGCGTTGGTGGAAGCAGGCTTGGTGGGGTGAGCCAGAGGGGTCGAGGACAGAGGGGTGGAGGAGATGACGATGCTGCTGCTGCTGGGGCGCTTGATGATGGAGCTGCTGCTAGGAGTAGCCTTGGAGCTGCTGGGGACGCCGGGAACGCTTGGAACGACGGGAATAACGGGAGAGCTGGGGGTAGAGCTGCCAACAGGGTTGACGCCAGTGGGAGTGCCAGCAGGAGGGGCGGTGCTGGAGCTGTGATTGTGTGAGCTTGATGATCTATACAGAATGGAAGGCGCCGATATATAACATACCACTTGTTGCACTCAGTCACGGTCGAGGTGATGAGAGGACGAGTGGTGGTGTAGCCCTATTATTCGATCAGTATGGTTCCGCCATGGTGAGAATGAAGAACATCTGGTGAAGAACATACAGCAGGGATGCTGATAGACTCGGTGGGAGAAACACCGATGGCATCGGTGGACTTAGGGCAGTAAGTGGCGGTTTCGGTAACAATAACAGTGCGCACTTCCTCAGCGACAACACCAGCGGCCACAGCGGCGAAAACAGCAGCGACGGAGAAACGCATTTTGTTTATTTGTTAAATTTTCTGTCCAAAGAACGGCGAATATGAAATTAAAGGTTGGATTTTTGTTTTATATCGTTGGTAGACTTTCTCCCCGAAGGTAAAGAGTGACGTGAAATAAAGAATGTACTCGGTAGGGACCGGAATAAATGTATAGAGATTGACAGGCTTGGGGGGTGGGAAAGGAGAGGGAGGAAGAGGAGAAGGGGAGAGAAGACTTAATTAATATAATAAATTGAGACAAAGGGGACTAGTAGAACTAAACTAACGTTTAATTACATCCTACTACTTCTGTACTAGCGATGGTGTACACAAACCGTGTGTGGCAATTACAACAGAGACGTCCTGGATTGGATGATCGATCCCGCGTTTCCATATCCACTCAGATCCACTATTATGCACACATCCAGGCACCAGGAACAGAACCCCCTTTTCCTTTCCAATTTTATTATGTTTTTGTGGTTTTGTACTCCACGTTCTTCGCCGCGTGTTCCTGGCAGTAGGTACTACATACGTACTAGCCTTGTTTGCTTGCTTGCTTGCTATGTTTGAGGTTGAGCCACCTTGGTTTAAGAGCCATCTCATATTACTCTGTGATCTTTCAAACCTCCCCGTCTTCCTTCCTGACTGATCACCTCCTCTACCTAGGTATGTACTGTACGTACATATACAGACATACATAATCACTGAACCCAGTTCCCCGTACCCAACAGAGTTTTTCTTATTCGCCCTGAGGATCATTGCCCGGTTCAGTGACCTCCTGGGGCCCAACTCTAAGATATGGTCTATCATTCGTTCAGCGGCACCCAATTACAACTGGTACGACGACGCAATTATTGAGATTGCCCTCCTGTTCTATTTTTTGCGTTGCTCGGATCCAGTCAGGGTTCAAAGCGTGAATGGAGCACAGGACCACAGGTATCCTTCACCAGTGCATCGACTAAGCACTATTCGAACGTCATGGATCTAGGTTTTCATGAGCTGGCAAAACCACTGGCGTGTCTGGCCAATATCTGTAGATTTGAGTGTACTCCGTAAGGTGTCCTGCAAGGCCAAAATACACCTATGATCTGACCGATAATATCATATTGTCGGGCGTCGCTATGCCGAATATCCCCCAACTTGTGCGTAAGGATCATCCGGTCTAGATTCCCAAAGACTTTTCGAACAGTCGGATGGCCTCCAAGCAAGGATGGTAGAGAGACTACTTGCTGTAAAGATAGCTTGAGATCGACAGATTGACATTGGTACTAGAGTACTGCTAAGGACAAGGGTTCATGGCTAATAAAGACATCGGTGCCCTGGACATCCCTGACGATCGAGTCGAGACTCGGCTTCTCAAACGGGAGAAGGCAAATCAGGCAACAAAGAGGATTGCAATCATAGTCATGATATGTGAGATACTATATAACATTTTCCAAACATGGAGTCTTCGTCGGTATATCCAGTATAACACAACCTCCAATCCGATCGCTCATTGCCCCAAAATGGATGGTGAACGGCGGGACACTTCAGCATCGCCCGGGAAAAGCCAGCAGAGCCGTCCTTTCCACGAGAACTGACAAGTTATAACCTTTTCTTCATCTTGGATTTAGTTGTGTGAAAAAGAAAAAGAAAAAAAGAAGTCGGAGTTCGGGATCGGAAAGTCCATAATAAATAAGCGAGCGGAATGGAATAACTACTGATCCGATTACCGGAGATGCTAACCCGTAAATCGACTAGTGTGTTGCTTTCCGCGGGCAACGGTATCACCGCGCGGTTAGTTGTCCGATGATAGGACAGCATGCGGCGGTTATTCCTCCATTACTTCTCATTAAATTCCGATCTATTTCCTCTCTCCCCTCCTTTTGTTCTACTGTAGACTCGTCTTGTCTTTTGCAAGGAAGTACGACAGGAGATTCAAAATGCTGAGCCGCTGTGGTCGCCAGGCTTTGCGATTGATCCCGCGCACGGGAAGCTCTTCCAGAGCTATCGCCATCACTACTCAACTCCGACCGGCTGCTCCCTTGTGTGTCTCCAGCTCAATTTCTCAGAGCCGGAGTGTGTCATCCTCCAGTCGTGATGGACAGCAACATGTATGTGCCCTGTAATCTTAATCGCACCTGAACGATCAAGCAAACGTGCGCAGATGTGACAAAGTCCCATACTAACGTCATCTCCGCAGTTGCTCTCCGCACACCTCGAGGAGGAAGACCCCACAATCTACAATATTCTCCAGAAGGTCAATCCTCCCCATTGCAGAATTGTCCTACTGTTGTCAGTAGTACTGATGTGTATTTGCAGGAGAAAAAACGTCAAAAGCACTTTATCAACCTGATCCCTTCGGAGAACTTCACTTCACAAGCGGTCCTTGATGCCCTGGGCAGTGTGATGCAAAGTCAGTCCAACATTCCGACCTATGTGCGCTGCGCCCAACTAATCAGCTACCAGACAAGTATTCAGAGGGTTATCCCGGTGCCAGATACTACGGAGGAAATGAGCACATCGACGAGTCGGAGAGGTTATGTCAACAGCGTGCCTTGGAGACCTTCCGGCTCAATCCCGAAGAATGGGGCGTGAATGTTCAACGTAAGCTTCCTCCATTAGCGTCTAATATTGGAGTCTTGGCTGATGATTAAACAGCACTTTCCGGCTCTCCCGCGAACTTGTATGCCATCTCCGCCCTTCTCAACACGCATGACCGCCTGATGGGCCTGGACTTGCCTCATGGTGGTCACTTGTCACATGGTTATCAGACACCCACCAAGAAGATTTCATTCATCTCGAAATACTTTGAGACCCTTCCTTACCGCCTTGATGAGTCGACTGGTCTCATTGATTACGACGCCCTCGAGAAGCAGGCGTTGCTCTATCGTCCAAAGCTCATTATTGCCGGTACTTCGGCCTATAGCCGATTAATCGACTACCCTCGGATGCGCCAGATCGCAGACGCAGCTGGTGCATACCTTCTCAGTGACATGGCCCACATATCTGGACTGGTTGCTGCGGATGTACTTCCCTCGCCTTTCACTCACTCTGATGTGGTAACAACGACTACTCACAAGTCCCTGCGTGGGCCCCGTGGTGCCATGATCTTCTACCGCAAGGGTGTCCGCCGGACGGACAAGAAGGGCAACCCGGAGATGTACGACTTAGAGAATCCTATCAATGCCTCCGTCTTCCCGGGCCACCAGGGTGGGCCTCATAACCACACCATTACTGCTCTAGCAGTTGCACTGAAGCAGGCCCAGTCAACCGAGTTCAAGACTTACCAGGAAACCGTCTTAGCCAACGCTAAGGCATTGGCTGACCGACTTGGCAGCCCTCTCAGCAATGGGGGTTTGGGATACAACATTGTGTCCGGTGGAACGGATAACCACCTGGTCCTCGTGGATCTGAAGAACCGTGGGGTTGATGGAGCCCGTGTTGAACGTGTTCTAGAGCTCTGCGGCGTTGCTAGCAACAAGAACACCGTTCCGGGAGATCGGTCGGCTTTGAAGCCCGGTGGTCTCCGCCTGGGTACTCCTGCCATGACTACCCGTGGCTTCCAGCCCGAGGACTTCCGCCGCGTGGCCGATATCGTTGATCGCGCGGTCATTATCACCCAAAAGCTGGACAAGGCTGCCAAGGAGAGCGCTGCGGCTAAGGGCGTTAAGAACCCGAACACTGTCAAGGCCTTCCTGGAATATGTTGGTGAGGGTGAGGAGATTTCAGAGATTGTGCTCTTGCGGCAGGAAGTTGAGGACTGGGTGGGAACTTTCAGCCTCCCTTGGAAGGACGAGTAACCGGCTTTTCTACGAAGTCTATGAAATAAGGCACTGATCGGGTTTAAATCAATTATCGCGGGAGTTATATGAGCATTAACATTAACGTTTTCATTTTGCAATTTGATGTGTGTATGTACGATGTACCAAAATTTATTCAAAGCCTCTTAAAACCTCCATGGCGGTATATTGTAAGATTGAATGCAGCGGAAACATTAACCTGTCATGGACAGGGGTCCCGGCTTGGCAGTCGTTATCTTTTTGTCAACACTTTGTAACGTGAGGTTACTTCCGGCCTTCGGTATGTACCCTAGAATGATGTGAGTATATTAAGCGCAAGCGCTAGCTCAAAGTTTACCGTAAAAACCAATCTCTCCGTCTCGTCCAACAACACTTGCAGTTTTCTCAGGCAATTCAGGCAAAGCAAACAGGCTCCCGCCATGGAAATCAGCCAGGTAAGGACCTCCAACATCATCTCCCCCAGTTCAATACAGTGGAACTCATCTCCTTAGCTGTACATATACCCCATCAAATCCCTTAGGGAGGTAGCCGTTCCCGAGGCTGTCCTCACCAGCACCGGCTTTGAGTATGACCGACGTTTCATGCTCCTCAAGGTCAACCAAGGCGATGGTGGTGTTGAAACCCTCCAGAACATGCATATACCGCATTTCCCCGAAATGAGTTTGTTTCTAACGGACATCGTATTCCCAACCGAGGGTAAAAAAAATGGAAAGATCATTGTGACATATCGCCCACCAGGCGTGAAAGACAACGGTAATCCTCAGATCACAACGTTGGAGGTCCCATTAGAACCAGATGTGCAGGGTTTGGAAGAATTGACAGTTACAATGCATCAAAGTTCGACAAGAGGTTATCATATGGGTAGCAAATATAACGACTGGTTTAGCCAGTGTTTCGGGTACAAGGTGGTCCTTGTATACCTGGGCCCACATTGGAGGAGGGTCTTAGGAAGTTTCCCACCGGGTAAAAGTCAGGCACACCGTGAACAGGCGACTCCACTTGTTTCTAAACGGTCGGTGACCGTCTTAGCTCTTCTAAGCTTGCTTCTGAACATTGGTGTACCGCTTGGGCAGAGAGAAATTAGTTCGTTCACTCTCCTTGTCCTAGTGACTATAACCGTTGCTGTTCTCGTGACCATTGGTGCTAATAGATACGGGTCTGGATGCGGTGAAAGGAAGGAAGAAAGAATTACCTTTGCCGATACGGCACCGTATCTTATGATATCAGAGACCTCGGTAGACAACGTGTCTGCCCGCTTGGCTGGCGACAAGGCAATGGACCTGAGAAAAACCCGGCCAAACATTGTCATTTCGGGTGCTAAAACGGCTTTCGAGGAGGATTTCTGGGCGGAGCTGATAGTGGGGGAAAAAATTCGACTCCTATTGACGGCGAATTGCATCCGATGCCAGAGCCTCAATGTTGACTATATGACAGGAAAAATGGGAACAGGAGACAGCGGCAACATTCTCAAGAAGCTGATGAAAGACCGGAGGGTAGACAAGGGCGCGAGGTTCTCCCCCGTGTTTGGAAGGTATCTATTCCTAGACCGGGACTGCGAGAATGCCTCTATTCGGGTAGGAGAAGAGGTGACTGTATCCAGAAGGGTGGAGGAGCGGACAACATATGGTGAGCATAACCTTCTATTTGTGAGCTAGCTCCTTCCTTGTGGTTACTTACTATGTTCAGATTGGCCTGGCCTGACGAATTAGATTGTAATTTACGTGTAGCCATGCCGGGTCTAGTGTTTCGTGGCGGCTAAGGCCGATATACAGAACCTAAAACTAAGCGCTTATCAACAGTTAGATTCAATATACGACTTATGTATGTCCCTTCAATATAACTACATTGGATGATGAGTAGTAATCAGGTCCAGTGACGGTGCCAAGACATTTTGGCATTGCATTATCAATCTCCTCAACCATCAACCATCAACAATCACCTTTACATAGTATCCATAATCGCGCAATCACAATGAGCGAATTCCCACCGTCGAATCTTCGGCCCATTGTCCGGGAGGTTTTTGAACTTCTCAAAGCGAAGAAGGAGACGATATCCGTTGCGGAGACGGTATGTCGTCACATTAGCCTCATAGTTCTTGCCGGTTTGCTAACCTCCCAGGCCGCCGGCGGACTCATTTCAGCAAGCCTACTCTCTGTTTCCGGAGCGTCGGCTGTCTACAAGGGTGGATTAACGGTTAGTCTATCCAATAGTACCATCCTTTTGCCGATAAGTACACTGCAGTATAAGGATTAACATAGCAATTGAGGTATACACCCTGGAATCTCGGATCGCCTTTGCCGGATGGACTCCAGCTCATCTGGAAGACTACAATGGCCCAACGCCCGCTATTGTGGCCCAAATGGCCGACCACGTTCGCCACACTCTCGGTTCCACCTATACGGTGAGCGAGAGTGGAACAGCCGGGCCGACCGGCGGGACGACGAGCAATCGCACTCCGTAGGAATTCTATATGTGACTTGGGAACAGAGGAACATTAAGGCAATGCTAATGATTCACAGAGGCTACGTAGCTGTCGCAGTATCAACTGCACATGGAACGTATACACGAGAAGTGGAGACGGGCAGTGACGATCGGCAGAAGAACATGGTTACCTTTGCTGAAGAGAGTTTGAAATTGTTGAGGGATGTGCTTGTTGGGAAGGCAAATCTATAGACACTTCCTGTCGTTTAGTCTTTGAAGACGGATGGGACAATATTTTCTTTTCTTTTTTTATCGCACGGAACTCGCGACCCATGGTTCGAATTCAAACCCGCTTTAGGGCCTTGGATGCTGATAGCTTGGGTCTTACCTGTCGATAGCTACTACTCTAATGTATGACATGGATTGACTTTCATTCTAGCGTCTTTCTGGAACATGGAACTGAGAGGAGATGATGTGTAAGCTGGGATGCCTTAAAAACTAACTACTATCTCTTGAGGTCATCAAGGTACTATTGTATCATATCACGGCCTTATGTGGACACAGCCCCAATGACGCAGTTTAGCACCGCCACATCCCCCCGTGACACCCCACCAATTGTCAATGTTGAGTCTGACTAAAGCACTGAACGGCAATACTCCGTAATCTTTGGTGGAATGCAGAGTGGAAATTACTAGTACCCAAGAACAGTTCAAACCTAATCTTACTGGCCACTGGTTCGTTGGTTCTGCAGTCACGGTAAGACACTCGTGGAAAAGATATTTTTCAATCTTCTTTCACTCCCACTACAAAGCATACTATACCCCCCTTCCAACTTCACTTTACAGCTAGATTTTCTTCTCTCCCTCAGAAATACCTCTGGTCATTTGTCTCGGCGGATACATCCCGGTGACTTCGTGCTTTCCCTCGAACGGATTCGTCATCTGCCGCCCACATCGAGCCGATCAGGCGCCCATATATTCCCGTTCCCTGCCGGGGTGTTTCCAGCCCACCAAGGGATTGGCACAATGGATACGACGATTCTTCGTCGCAAAGATACCACCAAGGGTCCTCCCTTGCGGATCTTATCGTTAGGTATGCCCCCGGTTTCAAAGAAACTTGGATATAGATCTCCGAGCTGACTGGTCAGATGGTGGCGGCGTCCGCGGCTACTCGATGCTCATCATCCTCCAAGAACTTATGTATCGCGTTTACGTCGAGTGCGAAGGCAAGGCTCCTCGTCGCGATGAAATCCCCAAACCCTGCGATCACTTTGATCTCATTGTCGGTACCGGCACCGGCGGCTTGATAGCTCTTATGCTGGGCCGCTTACGCCTCGATCTTGAAACCTGCAAAGAAGTCTACGTGCGCATGACCCGTAGGGTTTTCGAAACGGATAAGACCTTTGCTGGGATTCCTTTCCGGTCAACCTTGTTTAAAGCCTCGAGATTGGAGGACGCTATTCGCGAGTGTGTACGCGAACACACCGTTTTCGAGGCCGAGGGAAATGACATGTCGCCCGGCGCCCGCACATCTTTTGCCAACACGCCATTCAGCCCCAACTCGATTCCCCAGCGTTCTGGTAGCCGTGCCAGTTTCAGCACCGCTGGTTCGCATTCTTCGAACCCCAGTCAGCGAAATTCGACATTCATCAATGGTCTACGCTGGGGTAATCCAGATGCGCTGTTGTACGACAATCGGGAGTACCGAACGAAAACGTACGTAAGCTCTGTTGCTCTTCTAGCTTTGTTTTCTTCTTCTTCTTCTTCTTCTTCTTCTTCTTCTTGTGTATACTTTGGGCTAACATGCAATGTCAACAGGGCGGTCACAGCATTGTATAAGGGCACTACGCGCAACGGATCCGCTGTACTCTTACGATCTTACGACTCCCGAAAAGAGCCCCCTCCAGAGTTTAACTGTACGATCTGGCAAGCTGGTCGGGCAACGTCAGCCACTGGGCTTGCATTTAAACCAATTCAGATTGGACAACACGTCTTTATCGACGAGGGCGCTGGTACCTATAATCCTGCGCCGCAGGTCCTGGATGAAGCGACTGTTAACGAGTGGCCCGGTCGCGAAGTTGGAGTGTTTATAAGCGTTGGTACGGGTAAACGTCCACCTGGTACGAATAATCGACAGCATGAATGGTGGGAGGACTTCTTTGGCGATGCGCTGGGCACATTTGCAGAGGCGCGCCGTCGGCTGATCGCTAAGATCGAGGGGTGTGAAGATATCCACAAGGATATGCTCCGGGAGCATCTGGCGAAGCGTAACGTGGTTAAGGATAACTACTACCGGCTGAACGTTGAAGTGGGAGTGGGGGAGTTTGGTATGAACGAATGGAACCGGCTGGCGGATATCAGTACCAACACTCGCCGCTACCTCACCAGGCCTGAAGTGAAGAAGCAAATTCTTGACGCCGGTGTTAAGTTTTCTAGAATCGAGCGCATGCACCGTCGGGCGGCGGCGCATGCGGCTGCTGGAAATGATGTGACCAATTTCCAGGATGACAGTTCTATAACCCAAAGTCCAAGGCTATCTGTGGTGCCGCCTCCAATTCCAGATGCTGTGGAATTGCCCGCTGAGCTGCCAGGCGATTTTACCCTGCTGTCACCAGCAGGGCCGCCTCCACCCCCGATGAACGACGATGTACTCCCAGTTCATCCAATCCCACAGGATACAGTTTTGCCAACACCGGCGCGGGGTTCAGTCAGTGACCTGAGCGACATCAGCCGACCCAGCTCACAACAACACGGGTCCCCGCGACGAAGTACCGATCATGTGCATGATGGCATGCCGCCACCAGTACCTCCAAAAACCCCCATCCCGTACCCCAGTGAGTTGGGAGGAATTCCAATGCCTAATCCATTGGTAACAACGACGGGTCCTCTGGGGCACGGATCAAATGGGAAGATTCGACCGCCCTATCCAGTGGATGAGCCTCCACCGGTGGTCAACAAGCAGCGAAAACCAAGCTATCACGTGCGCTAAGTCTCTCTTTTAGTCTTTTTCTTTTTAATTTCCTGCTCTCCTTTGTTTGTTCAATCTGAACGTCACGAAGTATCCGCATGTTCTTGATGGGCGTCATGTATAATGAGTGGGGTTGTTTTCTCTAAATGCAGAGAGAGATTCATGGTTCTATTTGTTCTCTTTTTCTACATTTTTCCTCTTGATGATTTTTCCCAAGGAATTTCCTTATGACTGTGATTGTGATTCAAGTGTGATGATGATGAGCATTGTTATTATACCCTTTTAAGTTAATCTCAGATTGGTTCCGGAGATTTAATTTAGCCAATGGTTCTCTGGGAGTTCTAGACTCCGGTTGGATTCCTCTTATCATGAATCATGACCTACTGTTTTCCAACTCCTACTTGAATGTAATAAAAATCTGAAAACCAGAGAGGGGCAAGTAGTAAATAATTTTTGTTTTTTTCTCAAAAAAAAAAAAATAATAATAATCAATAATATTTTTTTTTACAAAAAAAAAGAAAAGAAAAGAAAAGAAAAAGAAAAATCGCGTTTAAGATTGGTCATTCAATTCTGTTAAATTATATTGAACGGTAGTGGGTCACGCTTCTCTCCCACCCGCACCACCAGCCTCTCTCTTTCTTACTTGCTTCCTTACAGACGGGGTTTTCTTATTTGTCCCCTGGGCTCTGGGTTGATCTTTTTTCTTCTCGCTCCTGGAATTCTCGTTTGTTGTTCTGCTCCTTTCTACATGCATGTCCTTCGGAGTAAACTCTGACACATTCCCCGGCACCTATCAACCACGCATTCCATCTATCTAACCTTCGAAGCGCCCAATCGAAACCCTTATCGCCGCCACCACGAGTCGCTTTCATGGAGTAGCGCTCGTTTCGCGCTGGTTCTATTTTTATTCGACTATTCATATATCTTGTCGTGTACATACTCTCTGAACGCAGATAATAGACACACTGCTGGCAGTGTTCATGCGCGCTTCTGTTACACATGGATTTTTCAACTCTCGAGGCTCGCTCCGATTCCGGAAGCGGTCGACCGGCCTCCTACAAAGCCATCGGTATATCTTTAGCGGTCGCATCGGGTCTATTCATCGGTGTTTCGTTCGTACTCAAAAAGACGGGTCTGCTGAGGGCCAACGTCAAATACAATGAGGAGGCCGGCGAGGGGTACGGATACCTGAAGAACTTCTACTGGTGGGCTGGTATGACGCTAATGATAATCGGGGAGCTTTGCAACTTCGTCGCTTATGCCTTCGTTGATGCAATTTTGGTGACTCCGTTGGGTGCGCTGTCAGTCGTGGTGACGACGATTCTATCTGCCATCTTCCTCAAGGAACGGCTGAGTTTCGTCGGTAAGGTTGGCTGTTTTACCTGCATTCTCGGCTCTGTTATCATTGCGATGAATGCGCCTGAGCAGTCATCCGTAAGCAACATTCAGGAAATGCAGAAATATGTCATCGCCCCCGGGTTTTTGTCGTACGCTGGCGTTATCATCGTGGGCAGCATCGTCACGGCTGTGTGGGCTGGGCCTCGATACGGAAAGAAGAGCATGTTCGTCTACATTAGTATCTGCAGTTCTATTGGTGGGTTAAGCGTGGTCGCTACGCAGGGACTGGGAGCGGCGATTTTGGCGCAGATCAACGGGGAATCGCAGTTCAAGCATTGGTTTCTCTACGTCTTGTTTGCGTTCGTCGTGGCGACTTTATTGACTGAAATTATTTATCTCAATGTTTGTCTCCGCCCAATTGCCCTTCTCCAATTGCCTTCATCTACGGAGTACTTTGTTGACTATTTACTAACGCTGTCCAGAAAGCGTTGAACATCTTCAATGCCGCCTTGGTAACTCCTACCTACTACGTCTTTTTCACCAGCGCCACGATTATCACTTCGGCAATTCTTTTCCAAGGTTTCAAAGGGACTGGCATGCAGATCGCTACAGTCATCCTGGGCTTTTTGCAGATCTGCGCCGGTGTTGTCCTACTGCAGCTCTCCAAGTCCGCCAAGGACGTCCCCGACTCCGCTGTCTTCAAAGGCGACCTCGACCAGATTCGTGAGGTGGCCACACAGGAAGAGCCAGAGACAGAGCCCAAGGCCGATTCTATCCGTGGGACTGCCGCTATTATTCGTAGGATATCTACACCCCGCCGTACGATGGAGGCAGAGGAGGCACGACGCTATTTAAGAGAACGACAAGAAGACAAGCTACACCCGCCTGCAGAGAATGAGATCATCGAGTGGGATGGTTTGCGCCGGCGCAAGACTGTCCTCGGTGAAGGACCAACGATGACCCGGAGTGGAACTCGCACGCCGTCAGTCAAGAAGCCGCTCCCCCCATTGGGAATGTCCCGGTTCCCGGATGAATCAGAGCGCCCCAATACCAGGCAGAGTAGTCGTTCTTTCTTAGATGAGATTCGAATGCGGTCTCCGAGTCATTCATGGCAACCAATTCGAGACCATGACCCTAGTCAACCGGCGGCTCTAGCCCCTATGTCATCGATCCATAGCAGCAGAGGCGACACAAGTTATCACGGACCAGCTCGAAGTGACACATCTCATTCTATAACATGGGCGGATGAACCCCCTGAACCTCCAGCACATGGTTCTAAACGCCAATTTTCATTCCATGCTTTCCATCGACCCAAGTCTGACGTGCCCAAGTCCCCTCGGGGCATCTTGCGGAAGGGCCATGAACGTAAACCCACGGAAGAGGAACGTTTAGGGCTGGTCCGAGGAGACTCGAGGGACGATATGGATGAGAAACTGGATCGTACATATTCGAATGATAGTATGGAGGACGAGTTACCATCAGGTGCACATACGTTTACTGCAGCACCGCCATACCAAGAACATCACTTCCATTCAGTTGAGACCAGCCCACAGCGGCCGTCCCGGCTTATACGGAACCCACTACCGCCATTACCAGACGAACCGCCTCTAGAGCCCTACACTCAGGTCGAGCTTGGTTTACCTAGCTACCGCCGCATGTCTGACGCAAGCGCAGGGTCGCTGTCGTCGGGTCCAAGCAGAGGTTGGGAACAAGGAGGGTGGCGACGGCCCTAGGGCGATGGTGAGACAAGGGGTAGGCCAAAGGGCGCTTATGTGTAGACATGCTTGTATGATAATGATAACGATGTATATAAAATAACGACTTGATTCATGAGGGTATCACAATATATAGACCTTGAAACTCCATAAACCATATCAGATGCCAGTAAAAGACAGAACACTCCTTTGCCCCTTTGGCATGATCTCCATCGCAAACCTAGCCTCAGACAGCCGCTTCCCAGCCTCGATACTCTCCAGGGCCCTATGTTTTATAGTCAGCATCAAGCACACGCACGTCCCCCAACCAGAAAGATAAAATACCATTCAACGAAAACAATTTTGATCCCCTTCCACCCACCCCGTGAGATCTCCTTCTGTAACTTCGAGGCCGCAAGGCCCCCACCGGAGCCCATCCCAGGCCCCGTATTAGGCTTCGCAACAATAACATGGGAGACCTTCCTCGAAAGCGACAGGGAAACCGCAGCCCCATGCATGGTAAGGAGCCGTTTCAAATAGTGATCCGAGACACCAGGATGATAAGTGCTGTTAATATAAACCGTAACGCCCTTAAAAACCTGCGGTACATCCTTGACCTGGGCCGATAATGACGACGGCGGCGGCGGCGGCAGCAACAACTCATCCAAAGAACCCATGGACGCATCCACCCCCAAACCGGCGACTTTCGAAACCTTCAACTTCCTCTCGGACGAATCCTGATCCTTTCCCGCATCAGACACATCCCTCGAACGCTTCCCGACACGCATCATAGACCGAATATCCCGCTGTCCTGGATCCCTTGATTCACCCCGATTTTTTGTATGAGCCCATACCCATTCCCCTTTCTCTTCTTTGAGAAGGGATGTAACACCCCCCAGAGAATCTGTGCAGTCTCCCGATGCGGAATTGAACTGTCGAGCGAGTTTCTCTTCTCTTGTTCGTCGCCAGGCGGTTCCTGTTGAGGAATCGGCCCGTTGGTGGCCCGTGGCGCAGCTATTCCAGGAATCGAAGGTGAGGTGGTTTTGGGGGGTTGGTGTTGTTTTCTTTGGTGGGGGTTGGTTTGTGTTGGACATTTTCTTTTCTTTTGTTTTTTTGTTTCTTTTTTGTTTTGGACGAGGTTCTTTCTTTTTTTGTTTCTTTGGATTGTTGGGTGTGGTTTTTGTTGGAAGATAAAAAGTCCTGGTTCGGTTATACCATGGTTCGGTGTTGATGTTTTGCTGTTTTGAGCTAGCTTTGCTTCGCTTTCGGGTTTGGTATGCGGTTTAGTGGGGTTGGAATAGCTCTGAGATTTAGACGTGAAATTAATCGCATTGCGTCATGACAAAACAAATCGTAGATAAGTCTATGGGAATATATACATATATGGAGAGTAACAATTAATGAAAAAATATCTACCACACATCCTCCTGCCACTTGTTCCTTCTCTTCATTCTTGTCCTCCACTCATTCGCCTCATCCTGACCCTTCTGGCTCATTACCCCCGCCACCGCCTTCTCGACCTCCCTTGCCATCTCCGCCTTTCCACAGATATAGAAGTTGGCTCCTTCATCAATCAGTCGGTAAACATCGTCGCCAACCTCTGAGATCTTATCCTGAACGTATTGCTTTTTATCCTCACGCGAGTACGCAGTGACGATGCGCAGCTTCTCTCCTAGCACACTCGTCATCTCTTCCAGCTCATCCCGGTAGATGAAGTCCTCATCGTGTCTCCGACATCCGAAGATAAGCAGCATCTCGCCAATCTCCCTTCCGATCTGCTGGAGCTGTCGACGCTCGGCGATGAACGCCCGGAATGGCGCCAGACCTGTGCCTGCCGCAACCATGATAAGTGGGCACTTGGCCAGAGTGGGGAGCTTGAATTTGCTTTTACGCAGGTGCGAGAGCACCTTTCCGCCTTGTAGGGAATCACTGGGTCCGTTGAGATGATATGTGAGTCCTTCTGGGTGAGGAGCAGAGCGGAGGTTCTCCGAGACAGCGAGGAGGTAGTTGGACGTAACGCCGTGGATCAGTTCGTCTCCGTTCTCGGGAACAGGGGTGGTCGAGACGACGACTGTGATTGAGGCCTTGCGCGGGGAGATTACACTGCTGGATGAGATAGAGTAGTATCGTGGTTGCATGAGAGGGAGAGTTTCAACGAGGTATGATAGGGGGATGTTCCACGTCTCAGTGCTAGCTTGTTGCAGCAGTCGACCGAGGTTGACATGGTTCTTGTTGATAAATGCAGCATAACTAGCCTTATCTTGACCGAGTTGCTGGAGATATGCTTTTGCATCGGGGGTCGGGGCGAACTGTGCCAGTCCCAAGACATTGTCTCGATTCACGGGACCACAGATTTCGAGGTAGTAACGGAAGACAGTTGCGACAGTGGTTGGGGAAGGAATCTTCACTTTTGTAGCGGAGTCAAGCGACTTAATAGTGATAGGCACGTCGCGACGCGATGAGAGACCCAGGGCTTGAAGGAGACGCTCCACCTCGGAGTCAGGGTTTCCAGGCCAGATGGCAAGATGATCACCGGTCTTGTATGTGAACTCCGGTTGGCTGGTGAGATCCAAATCGATGTGAAGACAGTGTCGGTCGGATGAGTTGAACAGCTCCCGAGAAGCGGAGATGGCCAAAGGCCGAATGGGCGAGCACTGAGCCTTGAGGGAGCCTCCATCCGGCTCTCCATTATGCAAGTCAATTGGCTCCAGGGATTCGTCCTCTTGTACAGATAAGGTGGGCATGTACTGGACCTCATGTTCCTGGAATCCCAGGCCCTTCAGTACGGCAAATAGGCTCTCCTTCCAGGTCATGAAGTCTTCCTGGGTAGCACCTTCGGCATCATCGGCCTTTCCGACTGGCATCACAGCTTTCGCACCTAGTTTATCCAGCGCCTCCACCACGACGTCGACGACGCGGTTATAGTATTTATAGTTCCTATTTCCCAGGCCAAAGGCAAAGTACCTTACGGAGGACAACAGCTGCCCCTGATCCTTGGTCTTGTTGACCCAATCCCATAACTCCGCCGTGTTATCACTGGGATCTCCCTCGCCATAGGTGGACAGGAGGAAGCCGACCAGCTTTGACTGTGGAACCTCAGCGATGGTCTCAGGATCATAATCGGATAGGTCTGCCGTCATGGCGCTCAGGCCGAATCGCAACGAGATCTCTCGCGCCAAGCGGTTAGCGAACCCCTCAGCGGTGCCGGACTGGGAGCCCCAGAAAACGACCATGTCTTTTCTGGACTCTTCCAATTTCTTGGCGATGTTTCGGGTTTCTTTTGTGGCAGAGCCGGCAGCACCTCCATTCTTGAGCTGTGGTCGTTCGTAAACGAGATGCTGGTATGGGTCAGGCTGGTCCCAGAGGTAGCCTCGGGAGAGATATGTGGCGGCTGCCACGGAGAAGATGGTCAGGGCTGAGTAGTCGGCAATACCGGTGGGAGTGAGGGTTTTAGAGAGTTCTTGTAGAGCGTCCGGCGGGATGTTGAGAGGCAGAGGCCACGGGGGCGTCATAGTGTGTCTATGGTGTGACTGTAGTACTATTGATAGAGGATATGAAACTCAGTAGCTTTGATAGTCGTGAGAGTCAACCGGAGGGGAGATGAGCGAGTGATGGAAGGCCGGGTCTTATATACATCGCCAGAAGATGCGTACGGAGTAGATAGTCCAAAACTACCCAAAGAGGGAAAAGCGACAAGACTCGGAGGCATAATCCCTAATCGAGACATGTCGGTCTTTGACCATCTTTTGACTCCACTTCTCAAAAGTCAGAGGAAATCCGGTCGGACGGGCGACATTTCTCGATCCAGCAAACCGCAGGGCCAGGTGATCACCACGATCCATGTTCGAACAAGAGTTAATCGCCAGGGCCTCGACATCTGGGGAAACCGCGGGTGTGGATCCTATTGGGAACGTGGAGAAACGGAGATTCGAATTAAGTTATGATCTCAATTTGCGTGGAGGCAAAAAGAGAAGAAAAGGAAGGGAAAAGATTCCCTCGCGGGGAATATTTCTTCTTCGAGAGGGGGTTTATCTTTAGAGTTATATCAATCAGTAAGTCAATCACGCACGGGGCAGAAAGTGGCCAAAAGGAAAGTGGATCATCTGCCAAGCTGATATTCGCTGGCCAACGCGCGGGGTAGGACAGCAGATACTATCAATTGACGAGTCATGGCATGTTCAATCGCATATTCAACAACATCCCATCCCAATCCATGGGTCCTGACTATCGAGTCGATATCTTGGATCCCGTCATGGAGATTTACAGGTGGTAATCCATAACCTACAGAAAACCCAACTTCCACCGCTGAACTTAGGGTAAGGAGTATCTTGCTCGCTATACCCCGGAGAATACGTTGCATCCAGACCTGAAATTTCATTTACAGCTTATACAATATATAACAATAAACCAAGCTTAACCATGTCGTAGATCAAATGTTCACACTTAAACTTACTGAGGGCCAAGGCCGAATAGTTCTTGCAGGGTGACAAGTATATAATTGAAAGCTATATCTAATTTCGACGCCCATCAACGCAACAAGAGGATATAATATATTCATACGCTGTAAAGTCTATGCCAGGATAAGAAAGTCCAAATGGAGCAAGATCAGAGAAAGAAAAGGGGATAGGAAGAAGGAATATCGTGAATATTTTAACTGTTCATGCCTCCTGCACATTGCGCCTCCACACCTTAACCGGCATATCTCCCAAAATCAGATTCATGGTCTCTAACCGCTTCAGCTCCCATCCGGGATACGGCAGTGCAAAATCGTATCGGTGTACCAGCGTAGCCAAGATCTTAGTCTGCTCCAGATAAGAAATATTCCGACCAATGCAGGATCTCGCACCCGCCGAGAATGCGATCAAGTATGGCTGAAGAGCCTTGCCTTCTTCTCCTAGCCACCGTTCAGGAATGTATTGATCTGCCTTGGGGAAGACGCTCTCATCACGGTGTGCCACATATGCGGACATGCTAACCGACGTGTTGCCGGGAACCCATTCGCCCAGGATCTCCATACCCTCTGGCGGAGTTTCACGAGGGAGCCCATGCGAAGTTGGTGGAAAGATGCGAAGAGATTCATCCAAGCATGCCCGGAGATACGGGAGGTGCTTCACTTTATCGTAGGGGGCGACGATCTCATCCGCGTCCAGCACGGCATCGATCTCCTCTTGAAGCTTTTTCAAGCTCTGCGGGTTCCGAAGAAGCTGATACATAACGTTCGCGATGGCGATGGCGGTTGTAACACTGCCGGCGTTCATCATGATGTTCATCTCAGCCACGATCTCACCCCATTCCAAGTTGTTGGCTCGGCCGTTCTTGTCTTCCATCATTGCCTGGAAAAAGTCCTCGAGCTTTTCACCTGCCTCATACCGACGGAGGCGGTTCATTGACCGACGCCACACGATGTTATCCCAGTTGTCTGACGAATTCTGCATCCGATTGAAGAATGGTATTATGTTAACCATCTTGTTAAGAACCGGATACCATTCATAGTTCCACAGAATGAGCGACTGCTTGCGAGCAGTGGGATAAAGGGCCTCACGGAGGTTGACCTCGTATGTGGAGCCGTCCTTTCTCTCAGCAATACAAACATCGCTTCCCGAATCCAGGAAGCCAAGCTTTTCCGAGAGTCCGATATCAGCAATTGCATCAAGAGTGAAGAAGTTGGTCCAAGCTCGGAAGTCAACTGTGAGGTCCTTCGGATCCGGTGCCATTTTGCCCGCTGCCACGGCAGCCGAGGGTGGTGCCGTGCATACTTTGTCGAAATGTGCGACAACTTTCTCGACTTTGTCACTGACTTTGTGCTCCCATGTCTCCAAGTTCTTGAGCGCATATGCGGATGAGAGGACCTTACGCTTCCGTGCGTGGTCAGGCTTGTCGACCACATCCGCAAGATGGTAGTGCGTGCCAGCCGTCACAATGTAGGAGGGATCCTTGATGCACTTGGTGTTGTGTCCATAGATATCCTTGATGGCACGTACATCACCGTACGACAGCATATTGGGTCCGGTTCGAATGACAGGCTTTGTTCTGTGTAGTTCCTGAAGCTCTTTCGAGCGGAACCCTCTCGATGCTAAGAGCATGAAAGGTACCGCAGACATCCCAGAGAAGGGGTTCATGTTTGGGTATTTCCGAAGCCCTAATAAATGTCAGCAGGATGTCTTCAAAATGGTAGGGGACAAAGGTCTTCTCAAACACATACCCTTGGGGTCCCGGATGTACTCTACCCATGGAAAGACGACAAAATACAGAAGGGAAAAGAGCCCCAGCACAAGCGCATATGGGGCGATAGATAGAGCGGACCACATCTTGTGCTTGATGGTCTCTGCCTCAAGACAAGTAGGCAATATGAAATTGAAATGAAGAGAGAAGTTGAGAATAATGTTTTCCTGCTTGTCCGCCCATAGTGATACACGAAGCCAGATACTTATATGTATCGAGCAGAGACCAAGGAACCCGAGACAATGGAGCCGTAAAGCGCCTCTGGCGATCGTAAATTGTTACTTTCCATGGGAACGATGATGTACGGGCACACGGGGTAAACTTCCCATCATGATCAGGTTGAAGGTGGGTTGCACGTGCGGGAAATATTTCCCTTTTATTTTTATCTTTTTCCAACCCCCAGTCATGTGCCAATCGCGATAGGTTATAAGAAATCGTGGGGCTCCATCTGGACTTCAACCGAACGTCACTACTCCGCATTTTCCTCCTGTGGACTCTCGCCAAAAGGGCCAAGGGGCGGCTACTATTCAGTTCGTGTCATTGGATTTGACAGTCTCACTAAGTCGAATCCCATGCTGTTGACACAATAACCCTAAGGGCACTCGACAAATGATAGGGCGGATAAACGCTATCAAGGGCAGCAGAGCCTGGAGCCCTGAAGCCAACTTCGGGTCTGGGGAAGCCCACATCGGCATTTCTCCGCCCCATGGAACGCGACGGAATCTGAGGGCAATACCCGTGGCTGGTGAATTCAATGCATTGGTGTGAGGGGAAATATCTACTATATGATTGTTGTTGTTTTCAGTACTTAGTGGGTAAACTGGTGAGTAGTAGGCGGGTTGATTGCACATTCTCCTTTCCGTGTCACTTTACCTAGCTTTCGGTTTTCTCTCATGTGTCATCCTTTGTATTGATATATTTCATAACCCAATTGATCTTATAACACGGTGATGCCATCGATAATGGATTCTGATTCACTGCAAATCTCTGAGAATAAAGCGGAGATCTTCCACGATGAGGACCTGGTCTCAATAGCCTTAGATGACTCCATTGAGGAAACCCATCCCGGGAAAGCAGTATGGCTGATTGTCTGTGCGGTGTCCATGGGTGGCTTTCTTTTCGGTAAGTGTCACTGGTGGCCTATATAGCCTCTTTATGTGAATCCCACTAATCAAATGACTCGCCAGGCTATGACACGGGGGTTATATCTTCTGTACTCGTCAATCTGGGGTCGGACCTGGGGAAACCACTCAGCTCCAATGAACAAGAATTAATTACCTCTATCACCTCCGGAGGCGCTCTGATAGGCTCAGTAGCGGCGGGCATGACAGCCGACAAATACGGCCGGAAACTTGCCATTTACGTAGGCTGTATCATCTTCTTCATAGGAAGCATAATTCAGGCAGCCGCATACTCGCTCCCCCAGATGACTGTTGGTCGCCTCGTTGTGGGCTTCGGCGTCGGCGAGGCCGCGATGATTGTCCCATTGTACATTGGAGAAATGGCCCCGGCGCGGTTTCGTGGCCGCCTCATAGTCTTTGACAATATATGTGTCACTTTCGGTCAGCTTGTCTCATATGCACTCGGCGCCGCGTTCACGGATGTGGCTTCTGGGTGGAGATACATGGTGGGCCTCGGCGCAGTACCTGCTTTGTTGCTCGTTGCGATGATGCCATTTTGCCCTGAGACACCTCGTCAGTTGGTCCTACATGGTCGACTGGAAGAGGCTAGGCGTGTGATTTCGAAGATATTCCCACGAGCCACTGACCGACAGGTCGATGCGAAGGCGAGACTGATCCGATATTCAATTGAAGAAGCCACCGCGTCGATATCTAATAAGAGCCTTGCATGGCAGATGAGACAGCTTTTTACTGTTGGTCAGAATGTGCGAGCTCTTATAACTGCTTGCGCCGTTATGGCGGGTAGGTGAACCCACAGTCCTCATCCTTTAGGTCACCAGCTAATAGCGAGCAGTATCCCAACTCGGAGGCTTCAATTCGCTTATGTACTACGCCTCCACGCTCTTTTCAATGGTTGGGTTTGACAAGCCCACCGTGGTGTCAATAGTGGTTGGAGCCACTAATTTTATATTTGGATTCCCAAACTTCATCTTCATTGACCGCTTCGGCCGACGGCGTATGCTCCTGGTTACCATCCTTGGAATGGCAAGCATCCTTTTCAAAATAGTTTACATTGAAAAAGAGATCATACTAATCGTGAATAGTGCCTATCTTTGGTGGTTGCCTCTGTAGCCTTCCACTGGATTCCAGTGAACCATGACCTCACGGCCGTTGAGACGCGCGAGATGGGCTGGCCTAATATCTTGCTTCTCGTGTCTCTCATCGTATATATTGCCTTCTACTCGGCAGGTGTCGCCCCGATCTCTTGGGTGGGGACGGAGTTTCTACCTCTCGAAGTTCGTGCATTGGGGACCATGATGAACAGCGTAACCTGCTGGGGCTGCAACATCATTATATCATCAACCTTTCTGTCGATGATGAAGGGAATGACCCCTAGTGGAACCTTTGGTTTCTACGCTGGAATATGCTTGCTTGGATTCATCTTTGCGATTTTCTGCTATGCAGAGGTTCATAACATGCCTCTCGAGTCTGTCCGAGAGATATATAACCATGGATTTGGAGTCAAGTATGCACGGGAGGTGCAGAAAGAACTTCACGAGGCTAGAGATGCAGAGGGGAGCACGGCGTGATGCACCGGAGCGTCCGTCCGACTATACCACGCTTGGGCAGCCAGCTGACGGCCTGCCCATAGGTTGAAACCCTTCATGAGGGCTTACGATTCATGGCCATTTAGAGTTTTAGATGTCTAGAGAGATCCGCCGGGGTTAGACACTTGCTCGATGCAGGGATTCTGGGTCATTGCTTTTATTTCGTATATAGATGTAGCATAGGGTAGAGATAGAATGCCATGCAGTTCTCCGAGATGAAAATCCCTGCGCGAGCCTCTGACGCTGCACAGGACAAGATTAAGCTATACATGAGCCATGCAGTATAGATTCCTGGATCACGAGTATGCAGTGATCAACCCTGTATTGATAGACAGCAGCAGTTGAATCTCGACGGTTGACATCCAGCCTAGGATATACATTGACATACAGATATATATACTCAGGTACCGGTATACAGATATATGTACTGCACGTCCATACAGGTATAGATATGTTCAATCTATTGCCCATGATCAAGTACAACAGCGATACAGAATATCTCTCGAGCGACAACCCAAGCAGGTATCAATTCATCTCGACGAACAAGGCGAAATCCTACGGCCCCCAATTGTCAGGCTGCCCCCAAGGCACCTATCTTACCTACTACCCATGGGGATTGTATGGAGATACACTCCTCCTGTCTCAGGTGTACTCGAATGTCTACATCCAGTAACATCATCGACCAACGCACATGACCCCCAGTCGCGTCGCACACAACATTCCAGAGCTCCGCCAAATCATCCCATCGACGCGACACAAATGACGGTGAGCGAGAGCGGTCAACCAGAAAAAGGCGTGCTGACAGATCCCAACGGGGAAAGGATTGACAATCGATCTAGTTCGGAATGGGCAGGAGACCGTATCACAAACCTCGTCATCATCGTTCGGTATGCTGATTTATTTCAATGATTTATTGAAACGAAAAACATGATAGTGTTTTTTTCTTGATCTGGATCATTGAGGGAAAGCTTAATACGTGGGTGTGCTTCGATTGCTACGCCATTTCTTCCTTTTCTCTCTCTCTTTTCTACTTCTTTTGATGTCCCTCGTGGCGTCTGACAAAATTGAGGCGCTGCCTTAGTTAAGGCATGCTACTTATAGTTCTATTTACACATGCATACAGATATCTTAAAAGTCTAATTTTTTTTAAGAATTCTTTTTTCTTCTTTCGGGATATGGATTGCATGATCGATTTCCCAGGTGGACATGATCTTGGTACACGAGAGAGACCTACATGACACCAAGACATGTCCAAGCTGGACAACAATTGAAAAGAAAAAAAAAAAAAAAAAAAAAGAGAGAGAGAGAGAGAGATTGAGAACAGACCGACTGGTGACCCCCGCGCACTACTTTCACTAGTCGTGGTTTCTGCTCGGTTCTGCATTGGAGATCGCGGGTCCATGCGCCGATTTCATCGATGTAATTTTACCTGCGTTGAGCTGGTATTGTGGCAAATGCCGCTTCATTTCATATCTATGTCTTGATATTTATAGAAAGAAAAAACAAATGTGATCTTGAAAAAGTAAGAGTAAGAAGGAGGAAGAAAAGAAAAAGAAAAAAAAGGGAAAGAAATGATAAGGGACCCCAAAATCCAAAACTGAAAAAAAAAAAATAAAATAAAATAAAAATCAAAGTTGGTCCGATTCGCTTCCAACAGTAAGTACATGTACTACGATGTAAGCCCGTTCCCAAAAACCCCAAGACAGGCGATCCCGGTCTACACTCGCATATGCACCACGGGTCGCTGCAGCTGAAACCCGGATCCCGTCGAGTTAGAGGGGAAACGGCCCAGGCCCTAGAGGACACTAAAAGGATGGATCCATCCGCACTCAGCAAGGAGGGGGGAGAAATTGGGTAAACGAAGTTGGGGTCCTTTCGAATCTGCGGTCAGACCTTAGTACTAAACCGTAGTACTAGTACCACGTATTGATCAGGTCTCCTTGTGATTTGAGATAATACAGGTACGGTACTAAAGAGGGGGAAGGGGGAGAAGAGAAAAGAACTAAAGTAGTAGTAACATTTAGATCGTGGACTACTATTCGACCTAGCAGAGTAGTAGGTATACAGTACTATCCTTCGACACAAGTATCTCCGAATCAAATCGCACACCGAGGAAGGGAGGGGAGGGGGATGATAGGAGGGGAGTTGGTCCAACACATCTTTTTACTGTCTCTCTCTCTCTCTGATGAATTGATTAAGATTTGATTAAAATAGTAGTAATTATCGGAGAGGTAAGTAATTTATTTCGGACCAGAAAACCAGAAGAGAAATAATGCTGACTGGGTTCACAGCGTCAACGGTGAGCCCGTGTCGTGACTGACGTGGTCGCTCCCTCAGCCAGTCGATCGCATCCGCTCATCCACTCGGCATGTGCAGAATCCCTTCCTTCCACCAATCATGGCAATTCTCTTCCTTTCTTATTCCACTTTCCCTCTTTTTTTCCCTCTTTCGTCTTTTTCTTTACAATTCCAATTCTCTACAACTTGATTCAACATCCAGAAAGCAAGAGGTCCGTGGGCAAATTCGCCCTGCTTTCTTCGTCCTTGGCGTTCCCGTTCGGTACATTCATTGTCCGGACTCACTGTCGAATGTACAGTACATCCATCCCTACCGACATCATCATCGTAGACTAGTACTAGTACTTCGTACTAGGCAGGATCCGTGGCCAATACCAATATGTACTGAGTTTAGTGATAGGTAAAGTTCACGTTATCGCCAAGTTGGGTAGTTGTTCAGTCCTTGCCAGATGCCAAATTGGTCACCTTCCACCACTCGTTTCATCCCATGTCATTCCCATTCCTCCACGTCAGGGTTGGTGATTCAGAGCTGACCAGAGATGGCCCCATCGAGTGTCATCCCGACCTGACTATAGTGCAAGTATCAGCCGAAAGTAACACCTCTCGCTGGCCAAGATGAGGTCCGATCTTCGTCCGAGAGGGTTCGGTGATAGGCTCAACTGCCCACCTTTTCGGGCACAGGGATCGACCTACACTGTTACACAAGGCAATCCTGGCCGAATGGTCCCGGACATGGATTCATTTGTTATTTTTATTATTATATTTATTAGTATTATTTGGCCTTTGAATCATTTTTAATAATTCAGTTAATTTTTATTTTTATTGATATTATTATTATTATTGATATTATTATTATTATTATTATTATTATATCGAATCTTTTTAATCCCCTTCAGCTTCTTTTTGGGGAGTAGTCGGGACGGGGAAAATAGAGAAAAGTTGCTTATGCAGAACTTATGAGGAGAAATGTCTACATTACCTGACCTGGTTATGAGTCCCTGCATGTAAAGCTAAGATTGAAACAATTGTATCACGCCGGTGTCCGTTTGTACATCGTTTGTTTCCTCGTCGCCTCACGCACGACGAGGCCGGTGGGCAGACCCAAGTCGCTGTAGTCCCATGCAACCCGCTATTATTGGAGAGTTCCAGAAGCTCGCAATCCAAGAAAAAGAACACAGCTCCTCTAACTCTCCAAACGCCATCGTGTCTCGTCCGTCAATCATATCCCACAATCATGCAGTCGATCTTTTGTGCACGGGTAACTCCGGAACATGCAATGTAAGGTTAATTACCTGCGTGCAGCTATAGCCACTGTTATTATGACCTGGACTCCCACCGCTAGGCAATGACTAAAGGTTAGCACCTCGCGATGTAACAAGAGAAATAGTCTCGTGATACGAAGCGCCTACCTAGTCTACAAGGTTGGGGGGGGGGGGGGGGGGGGGGGGGGATGGTTAGTAGAGGAAAGCTATTAGCCCCCAGGTTCAGTTCTGAATAAGACCTGGAGACCCTAAAACGAACTATCAGAAAAAGAAGGGCCGGATCCTGTAGGATCCAATCATAAGGCGAAACAACGGTCCGGACGGCGATGATTATCATGATTAGCAGACAAGCGAGATTAGAGAATTTAGTTTGGGGCCAATGGGTCTTATTTTCCTCCTCGACGTTGGCCTACTAACCCAATTGATGTAGTCCTGTCCTTAGTTCTTCATGTTATTTATGTCGCACGGAGCGGCAGTGACACCGTCTGGATGTACATCCTCCTGCCGGGTTGTTCCAGTCCATGGCTGGGGCAGGTGATGTCTATCCATATGTCTATCCTGGGGTTCTAGAAAGTATCGCGGCGCGTAAAGTACCTTCTGCGCGCGTCGCATTTATACCTACATGGAGAGGGAAATATATATATAGAAGAGTAGACATATAGGATTACCTGAAACCCACTAAAAGAAGCAGGTAGATTTCCAATCCATCACCGGAAGTTTTAGCCCCGGAGATAAAAATAGTCGAGCCTTGGGATGCCAGGACCGGGATGTGCATCCTATAAGATTTACAATTCCACCGAACGGTGTTGCACGGCATTGCGGAGTTCCCATATCTTTTTTCTTTTTTTCCTTTTTTTTTGTCAAACCAGCGGCAAGAGCCCAGGTCTCAGGAGCCGTCCGGATCAGCCACTGGCCGCAGCATGGGACTAGGATCTTCCTGTTGGTAGCTTGTCAGGGGAGCCGGGGTTTGCGGTTGGATCGGTGGTTTGATGCCTCTGCACGGAAGTAAGAAAGGCTGGATGATACCTGAGGAATGGATGTACCTGCAGCGGTATTATCCAGGAGTGGGGAACAGGGAGCCAAGACAAGAACAAAAAGGAATTGAGGTGCGTCGTACCTGCTTCTGGGGTGGAAATCTACTGCAACTCGAGGGAGGGTGATGATGATGACAGCAGTTCGCGCGAAATGCTGACATCTTGGAGGGTTTATTTTTATTTTATTATATTTTATTTGAATTTATTATTTGTGTCCGTGTTGTACGGGTTGAGGATCGGTTGGGTCCATGGTGGTCGTTGATTTGCTTGCATGACAGCTGCAGGTACGCTGTACGTCTCCGGAAAACCCTCCAGGAGACGATCCATTGCTCATACTTCATTAGTTTACGTAGAGAAAATCATTGATGGTCAGCATTGATCGAAAGAGGCAATTGCGCGAGATAATCTAATAATTGAATCAGTATAATATTTAATATATTCAATCGAATACGCCCATGGTGGATTGGATTTTGTCCCAATAAAGGAAAGTGTGTTGGCCCCACCGGGGGAGTCAAGTTGTTGTTGTTCTCCGAGAATCCTGACAACTCCGGAGGGATCAACTAGAGAGACGAGAGTCGGAGTGAGTCTGACAAAAGTGACCACTGACAAATCCCTGTTGGATAACAACGGATCCTAAAAGAGACCAATTAAATGAATCAATAAAGAAATGGATTCCCCAAGCCCGCTTAATCCACCTACCGCAACGCCCTTTACGGAGTCAGGACTAGCGCCCGGCTCCAGCGACTGGCCCTCTTGCCGACGGGCGGTTGGCCCCGATGGGTTCTAACCCTCATTTGCTGATCGATGGCGCTGCTGTCAAGCTAAACTAACTCATCCATGGTGAGCTAATCCAACGGACGAGGATCCGTCGAAGACCAGCGACTCGACTAGTCGGTGATGATTTTCGTGGTTGTCCCTTTCCTTTCCTTTTCCGGTTCGTTTCTGGTCGACGGACTGACGCGTAGTTTGGGGGCGTGAGATCGAAATGATAGTCTACTTCACTAGCTTGATTGATTTTTTTTGTTAGTTTTATTTTTTTAGTTTTAATTTCTTTAGCTTGGATGATCTCTGTTTGCTGTTTTGTTTCTCTTCATTTCTTTTTTTTTTTTTTTTTTCTTGGCGAGTTCTCTTAACTGTTCATATTATTAACTGGCATGCTGAGGAATAGGTAATTCTCTGTCGAACAGCCCCGCAAGATCTGCTGTATGTACGACGGCTGCGGGTGTCGGGCCGTCGGTAGCGGAATTGCCATCCTGCGTGACTAGATCTCTTCAGTCGACATGGGGGGGAGGTTTTCTTTATCCTCCAGACCTCACCAGGGGATAATGTTCGACCTGTGGACCAAAGAACAGCAAAAATAGCAGTCATCCACGACGGGAAAAGAAAGAAGGGCCAAAAAAAAAAGAAAAAAAAAAGGAAAAGCCCTCATCCCCGTAGATCTTAATCCGACCGACCTGCGCCGCGGCAGTTTGAAAAGCGGACTGTAGTGTAACTCTTAGCGTGTAAAGGAGAAGCGCTCACTCGCTAAGAGAGCCAGGTCGATCATACCAGAGTGAATAACAATTATGATTAACCATGCAGCTGCGTTTCGTCCAGAGCACAGTTACTTTTTGTCAAACACGGACCTCTTTGTGCATTGTGCTCTGGGGGAGGAATATGCACCCAGACAGTTTTTTCTCGGCTAACTGAAGATACACATGCATATTCAACGATTTTACGTACATAGTTTAGTCTATACATGAACTTGAAACCATGTGAGAGCGTACGTCTGAAGCACAAGCATGTATCAGGATTGGGATCCCGGTGGTATGTCTTAGAGCTGTGGTAGATTAGAGGAGGAGGTTCATCACCGTAGCTTCACGGTTAGTCTACTGTACTTGGATACTACTTCAGCCGCTTGCTCCGTACTGTACGGAGTACTTTTTTTTTTTTTTTTGCCTGTCACATAATCTCAATAGTGAGGAGGAGGGCGCATGTGATCTGCTACTGGAGTCGGGATCCTTGGTAAGGACCGACTGATGGGACCGGATTTAATATAAGATAATATAATAGTACGGTCTTGATATCCAATACGCACAGTTCATGAGTAGATTCTAGTATGTAAACATCACACCCTATATATTAGCTTTGCTCCAGGAGGGTAGGGATAAGAGTGCTACGACTAATCGGTTAGAATTCAAGCCACTAAATAATCGAAATTTTCTTCTGAAGTCGGTTGTTAAAGAGATGAAAGGGGGGGTGGGAAAGAATGGAGGGGAAAAAAATGAAAATGAGGAACGATTGGGATTGGGGGTGGGAAGAGAGACAGAGAGAGAGACAGCATCGTACAATTCTTCTTCGCCCCCCGTATCTCTGATACTGTTGAGTACTCTAAGGTCCGTCCAAAAGGCAGTGGGGTTAGGCCATCCGAGTGGGGCATTGTGTCGTGGACTAGATCGCTAGTTGGTTCCACCTCACGCAAGGGGTCGCGAGGGAGGTGCTGCCCTCCCGCAGGAAGAAGGTTTCTGGGCCTATCGTTTCGTCCGATCCTTCCGTCAGCCGAACTTGAAATCGCTGAGATGATAGGGCTCGTTAGTCAAGTGACACTGGGTTTGAATCGTGTTCATTTTGCTTGCAATTGTCTAGAATATCGAAAAGAAAAATTAATAAAAATAAGCGGTGAGACCCTGATCGATCTCGTTTCCGGTTGGGACATGTACAGAGAGTTCTTGCCCTTGCGCCTGAGACAAAGTACAGCGTATCATCTGAGATCAGGGTAGTCCACTCAAATTGAGACAGGGAATAGGTTATCCTGGAGAATTCTTGATCGATGCGTCTCACCGAATCCGCGTTCAATGATGTATACATCACTCTCGAAGGACATCACGAGTTCTCAGTCACCGTGCGGTGTCGTCTCAGCCGGAATAATTACCACAGTTGGTTGGTTGGTCATGACCTCTCTTACTTCTTAATATCAAATTCGAAGCTCTCCAGCTATCCCTACGACTCTCCAGGGTGAGGGATTTCCCAAAGCGTCCCTAGTGCCTGCAGCGCTGCCACCTTTGGATAATACTACGTACTGCGTACTCCGGACTAGGGCTAATTTGTCGTGATTGAATGACTGGGGACACTAAGATTGATTGACGTCGCATCGGTCGATGCCGCGCAAAACAAATTCATTCGATTAGCGTCATAGAGATTTATAAATAAAAGTTTAACATATGAGGAGGATAATGAAGAAGCCTGATTCAGGGAGATGACGAAAACAGTAATTTGCTCCATATCCATCACATTAGAGAGGCTTGGCAAAGTTGGTGCGAGCTCTCGTGAAACGCCAACCACGATCACCCTCATGATTGGTGGGGGTGTCTCGGCGGAGAATTCAGGACCTGACCAGGGTCGTGGATGACATGGAATTGGGCTCTTCTTGACCGACTTCTCCTCCCTTCAACACCCCCTCTGATCTATCCAGCGGCATAGTCTCAACTAGTTAAACCCGATGTATACGTGGAGGATGGTGGGAGAATTGGGATCTTGACCGGCGCTAGTCACGGATCTCGTAGGAATTGGGTAAACGCGAGGGAAAGTTTTTAAGGTATCAATCAAGGGGTTGATCAGTATAGCGTTCTTGAAGGGCTCATTAATTGACAGCTACAGAGAATTATTTATTGATGATTTTATTTTTGTGTTATGATGATACCGAATGCCTATTACAATCTACCGAAGACAAGAGTGCTCGGAGAGTTGTGCCTAGTCTCGGAGTTCTAAAACATATATCCTTGTAGACAAATTTGTATAGGAATTCCAAGGCTTGACAACAATAAACAGTGGTGAATTATCAATACACTGACATAATATAGCCAATTATTCCGACTGAGACTCCTGAGGCCAACCAGCAACATAAGGATAGGAAGAAAGAAAAAAAGAATAAATCAAATAAAATCAGAGAGAGAGAGAGCAGCCCTTGATCGACTGTTGCTCGCACGCCACCTCTGCTTTCGTGGTTCCTTCTCGACCAGTGATCTATCCCTGCATCTGCAAGAATCCCTGCCGCCATTCCTATCCTGGTTTGTTTCTTCTGGTTTTCTTCTGTCCTTGTGTGACATGAGTTGACCTCGCTTGCTTGCATCGTTCTATTTTCATCCTTTGCATCTTTCTTTTTTCTTATTTTCTTTTCGGCATCGGCCGTGTTAATTATAACCACTTCTCTTTTAAAAAATCCATATAGAATTAATCTTCCATTTAATTAACATATTGCCGGGTATACATTCCGAAATAACGATAGAGCTGTTTTAATTGTTTTTCATCGGTTCTTAAACCAGGGGTTCAATGTCAATGTATCTGTCCATTTCAATCATCAACTCGGATATTACCATCTCTCTGATACAACAAATGACCAGTCATCTTACATACGGCCGTCATTGATCGTGGTGACTTGTCAGCCTCTTGGTTGGTGGTACTATGTGGCGGGGCCCGCACTCTAACGCCCTCCAGATCGTCCCGAAAGCTTTAAATCATTTATCGCACACACCACCAGCTCCAGAGCCAAGGCGATGGCCAATGGTTCTTTTACTGTCGGATAGGGTCCCACTTGGAAGGGAGGCTATTCATGGCTGGCGCCCTCTAGCGCCCTCACAGATTCTGCCTAGCAGAGATCTCTCGTATTGGTATCGTTTATCGATTAAAAATCTGTCAGGTTAGAGACTCAGGTGAAAGAGGCTAGTCAGTGGATCGTTGATGAATATCACAATAACCTCAATAATTCCATTTCTTATTGCGGCGGCATACTCCGGAAGCTGAGAAGAGGAAGAATGAATAAGTAAAACAAACAAAAAGAAAAAGAAAAAGAAAGAGGCAAAAAAGAAAGAAGGAAGGAAATGACAGTATCAATATTGGTAGGGAGCTATACGGGGTCTCATAGAATTGCTCTGTAGGTACGGAGTATCGAAGTCGTACCTTTTTTCTCTTTCTCTTTTCGTCTTTGCCTCTTTCCGCTATCCCTTGTAGGGTTTGCCATCCAATCCTCCATCGTCTCTCTCAATCTCTGACTCTTGCCTCCCTTTCCATCCCTGGCCAAGTCACCGCCATTTACTCTGCGCTGGTTTTCGTCTTGTAGGCTATATACTGTCACCCAAAGGATACGATCCTCCAGATTGATTCAAATAGTTCGTTGGTCTGTGTGGAACGTTTCCCGCTGTTGTACATATCCCATGATCCACACCCGTTTAGACTGCGCGAATCTTGCAGCCGCTGGATGATACAATATAACTTATTCTTCTGACTAGTGTGTTATAGTCAGCGTCATTATTAGCTCGATCGCCTCGATGGGATTTTAATTATCGTCTTCCTAATTTGCCTGATGAACTTCTCGGCCCGGCAGCTTTCCTCCCCGCTGGATGAGCCAACCTCTGTATCCACCCTGCATAACAGTACGCAGTGGCACATTGCAGTAACCGGTAGTTTCACGCGTTACCAGATCGCTTCCACGAAGCAGTCAGCACTCTGAATTTGCTTTTGGCTGGTAGTGTTTGAAAGATTGAGAACCCGGCGGGAAATTAAAGATCGTTTTATCTATTGTGTTTATTTTTGCTGCTTAAGGGTAAGTACCAGTAAATCCTTTACCGTGTATTTGAATGCTCCGTGGAAAAAGCAAAGCTTACGGTGTGGTGGTCCTTTGGTTCATGTAGTGGGACCCGTGCCCAGCGTGGAGACAACCCAGTTGTTCGAACCTAACCTGGAACACGCCTGTCAACCGTCATTTTCCTTTTCTTCTGGCTCCGGCTTTTCTAACCGATGTACCGTATGTAGTACTGCTTCCAGTTGCGGCCGCCGTTGCTTAGATTTTATCATAATAGAATTAGTTTGCATAGATGCTCACTGCTCCTTTGCTTTCTTTCTTTTCTATGGTGCTCTACTACATAAAAAAAGGAATACAAATGAAATTAGGTGTGTTTCATAGAAACCCCGACCTCGAGTAAAATAACCTGGAAGGGGCCTTGGTAGTATGCTTTTAGTTTTGCCAGGTGGACGGGGCAAAAATTTAGTTCCGGACAAGAGTCTATCAGAACTAATGAAAAGATAAATTCGTTTTTCTCTAAGTACTATTGATTGCTTTAGGGCGATCCAGCATCACCCTGGGAGTGCAGGACGATCGAATGACTTACAGCTATGCGATCGGTCCCAACAGTTCACACAGTGGCCCCCAACTATCACGGTCAATTTGGTCTTTTTTTTTTTTTTTTTTTTTTTTTATTCTTTTGAGTCAAATCTTTCCTTCCCCTCTTCCTTTGGCTTCTCCCATTGCCTACGGAGTATATGGAGGCACTTTGCTATATAGTATTATTTACATGGGACACTCTAGGTAGCATGGCCGAATTGGATGACTAAAGAAAGGAGAATAATAGTATTATGGTGATAGAGTTCGATTATTTATTTCGGATCACTTTTGCCTAGTCAGATCGAGTCTCCAAACCGGTCCTATTGATGATCAAATCTCTGATTCTGTACATTTATTCGGCGTTAATCGTTCTAAATGGGGGTTGAGACTGTAAAAACTCGACAATATGCTTCTAATCAGTGGAGAGTCCTGAACGATCCAGATCTATACCGGTATCATATGGTATTTTCACCTCCTCTTCCCCTCTTCCTTCATTACTAGTACAAACCTCTTCAGCATCAACCAATCCCCGTCAAGGCTGGTTCGGCTGGATCAGCGTCGTGTTAGCCCAAACGGTGGTTCCTGTCCGGCGTCTTGTTTAGCTTATCCGGTCGGTGGTCCTTGCTTCGTGGCGGTTCTGCGAGAATCTCGCTGTCTGAGCTTGACACTGGGCTTCTGGACCCTACCAGAAAGAAATTAACAAAGTTGAGAAGCGACATCATCGACAGGCGCAGGAAGCAGAAGCAACGCAGCAGATCCCACGGCAGTATCTCTCCGCTCTTCCACAGGCGCAAGACGCACGGTTGTCTTTCCCAGACGATCAATCCCACTTACTCGGGCAATCCCCCTTCTTCTCTCTCTGTCTCTTAGTTGCGGGATCCACACCTAAACTATTTCCTTTTTATTAGATTTAGTAGTAGTATTGTATTATTTTTATTATTATTATCATCATCATCATCCTTTTATTTATTTTATTAGCTTCCGAAAATTAAAAAAATTTATTATTATCTGTATTTTTTTTATTTGTTTTATTTTACGTTCTTCTATCTTAGCTCTTGGGTTGCTGACACCTTGTTTTTATTTTTTTACATTTTATCTTTTTTACTTCTCTGATTTCCCTTTCCCTTTTTATTTCTATTTTTTAATTTTAATTAAAAATTCATTTTATTATTATTTTCCTCACCAAAGACCCAGAGCAGCTGCTTGGTACTTAGTTATAGTGACGGACGTCCAGTGATCCACTGCTTTATTCCTTTCTCTCTTCTTTCAAACTTCCCTTTCTTCAGCACCGAATCCATCGGGGACCCAAGAAACGGACCGCGCTCTCATAGTTAAAAAGGACCCAGGGCACCGATTGAAAGGCTGGCAATAAAGAAGGGTGACCGGCGCAACACAAGCTACCGGCCTCGAAGAGAGACAGTTTAGCATCCGACCACAATTGCCTTGCAGCTTCTCTTACATTCCCGCGCAGCAGGTCTCAGAGAGAAACTGGTGATCAAGAAAGCCCAAAGACACGTGCTGGTAAGTGTGTATGTTCGGTTCTGATTTTGAGTCTTATTGCAAATCTTGTTTTGAGTGTTCGTGACTATCGCGGGTGTTCGAACGTCTATGCTTCCTTGCTGCGGTATACCAGCCGCCTCAACCCCAACCTCCAATGACGGTTTTCAATGAGGATACTATTCCTGCGGTGCTTGTTCTACTGTCAGTCTAGTATCTGAGAGAGAGAGAGAGTCCCCTTCTGTTTTCTGGAACGCGTCTTCGATCACCCTTCTTCGGGAGTTCTGTTGCACCCGTCGCCCGGATCTGCTGTCGTGGTTGGCGATGTTGTTGCTGTTTGGACCGCCAGCACCTTAGCCCACTCCAGCCTCCCACTAAATCGCGGAAGTTGAACGGCACCGCCGCCCACTCCTCAGTTCACGCTGCTTGTTCCCTTTCCACATTTTTTATTTTTTATTTTTTATTTTTTATTTTTTATTTTTATAATTATTATTATTTCTTTTTTATTTTTCTTTTTTTCTTGTCACTTTTTGCCTAATTTCTATTTTTCCCTCGCACTTATCTCTCTCTCTTTTTTTTTTTTCCCACTTCTCCCCCCTCCCGACCCAAAATTCCTCGCCCCGTCACGTCCCAACCTTTTCCCCTCTTCGACCCCCATCCGTTATCCGTTCATTCGCTGTCCATGGCTGAGAGCTCCCTCTGATTCCACTCTCTCAGTTCAGCTCTATCCCCCCGATCTTTCAACACAAGGATCAATTAAAAAAAAAGAAAAGAAAAAAAGTTGGTAACCATCTCGTTACTTTTTTTATTTTTATTTCTTTTTCTTTTTTACTTTCCTGCCATACATTTTCCTTTTTCCTCCCACTTTCCCCCCTTCTTACACTTCCTCGTCGCCTCTCTATCTATAGAATTGTGAGTGAGTGAGTGTGTCTCAAAGGCTCCGTTCCGGGTCGTGGTCCAGAATCAGTCAATCCACTCGGCGGCTGCAGAGAGACTTAGAAGGATTAGGCTTAGTTGGGTCCTGCGTTTGCTGTACGCCCCCAGCCTCCTCCACCTTTCGTGTATGATCTGCTGCTGCATTGCAATCATTCTTCTCTTTCCTCCACCGCCGCCTGAGACTGCCATGATCGCCCACGCCGGGAGTGTCTAGGAATTTTTGCATTTTATTTTATTTTATTTTTTCTTTTTTTACGTATTTCTTGGCCTGAATTTTGATTTTCTATTTTTTGATTTTCTCCCTGTCCACGGTACCAGTCTCCCTTGTCCGCCTCGTTAGTGCACCAGCATCCCTTTCGTTTGACACCTTTTATACATCCCGACGTTCCATTTGAGATTCTCATCTGCTACGATCACCGTCTCTGTTTTTTTTTATAATTATTCTTGTTCGACACGACTGATGTGATGACTTGAACGCCCTGCTTACTTTTGTTTTATCTATTTTACCTAGACTGTACCCTTGTTCACCTTGAAGCAGCACGTTATCTTCGACGACCTGCTACGACCTGTTACGATTCGCTACGAGCTTGTTCCCTCTGTTCATTGCAACGAGAATAAGAAAAGCGAGCACTTTGCCTACTTGTGCGTCTTTTGTTCATCGATAGTACGAAACTGCGTCAAAGCCACCAGAGTAGTATTCGACGTTTGATGCTGGACTGTCACGTCGCCCTTCCCCGCGCTCTTCTTACGACTTGATACGAGACCCACGATTTCGTGCTTCTGATTTGGTTGAGCGATTTCTGTTGTCCAGCCGCAAGCGCGCTATTTTGCCTGGCTTTCATGGTTTTGCGTCTGATCACTCCAATCTTCGTACATAATTGGATGTAGATTTCTGTCCGTTTACGCTGCATAGCGATTTTCTCGGTCCAGTTACGCCAGCGATCTTAAAGCGTTTTACGGTTACGATTTTCAACGAGCTTTCCACGATTGCACTTTGCATTTGCCGCATTGTTGAAGCTATTCATTATTCCATCACGAACATATCTGCATTCGCTCCAATCTCGGTGCTAGCATCGATATTGGTTTCCTTTGTACTTGACGATTTAACTAGCGGCATCACTTGCATGTCGACGACTCGCTCTTTCGTGATCTGACCGGTACCACGACGACAAAGAAAAAAAAAAAAGGAAAAAGAACACTACCATTGTGGCACGTTGGATATAATCGAATCCAACGGCTAGAACCTCCGAATCACTTCATTTATTAGAACCGTTACCCCTACAAACCGAAAAGCTGGAGCTGCCGTCGATTTCCCAGGTCCACACCAGAGGTCCTGTTGATATTCCCTGGTATAATCACCACGCTGCTGAGAGACCATTATTGTCTGGTGACAAACTACCGGCTCTCAGTTTACCGACGGCCTCGCAGCCGCCAATCTCGGGCCAGTCCTACCGGACCAGCTACGAAGAGGCCTCGGCATCCCATAACGCGAGTGCGCGGACAAGCCTATCCGGAACCGCACCCGTCATCAACGAGACCAGGAGCCCCCCGCAGTCTGCGGACTTAGCGGCTGGTGGTCAGGGCCGGCTCTCTCTGGATTCTTCCGCTCCACAGGAGTTTTCCATCCCACAAAACACCGTGGGGGATAGCTACTATACCAATCCGACGGCAATTGGCAGCATGAATCATACACAACCATACATGGATGTCCACTCATCGCATTTGTCATCGGCACAGCCCTATGCTTCACAGGCGGCCACTGCTGGTGGAATCGCTCATTACCCCCAGTATCATCAGCAACCGCCTGTATTGCAGCCGGCGTCCACTACTTATGGCCCCGCCAGTTCCTATCAATACGCGTATCCTGGCGGTGTCACATCGTCCCAACCTGGCCCGCAACCTCCCACAACATCAGTGAGCAGCCAGGTCCCAGCTCAGCTGTTACCACTGCCAGGTATATCTCTAACAAGATATTGCTTTTGCAGTAAAATACTAATAAAACCTTCTCATTAGTTACCAGCCACACTGTTGCACCTGCGGGATACGGAAACAATACCGGAACGCCTATGCAAGGCTACGTGTACGATGCTACAGGTCAAGTAGCTCCGCCCGGTGCCAAACCACGGGTCACAGCCACCTTGTGGGAGGACGAAGGCAGCCTTTGCTACCAGGTTGAAGCTAGAGGGGTCTGTGTTGCCCGCCGAGAAGGTGAGTACTCCAGTCGATGTTTTTGTGTACCTGAAAAACTTGTGCTGACTTATGTAGATAATCATATGATAAACGGAACCAAACTGCTCAACGTTGCTGGCATGACTAGAGGTCGCCGCGACGGGATTCTCAAGAGCGAAAAGGTTCGTCATGTAGTCAAGATTGGTCCAATGCATCTCAAAGGAGTTTGGTATGGTTGTCTGCGTCTGTTTTCTTTATATGATTCTAACCAGGTTTTCAGGATCCCATTTGAGCGTGCCTTGGAGTTTGCCAACAAAGAGAAGATCACCGACCTTTTGTACCCTTTGTTTGTGCACAATATCGGAGGTCTTCTGTACCATCCCACTAACCAGACCCGGACAAACATGGTTGTGCAGGAATCGCAGCAACGGCGGTTAGAAGGTCCTCAAGCCACGCGGGCTTCGCAGGGGCCACAGCCCCCTGCTTTGCACCATCACCACTCGCTACAAACTCCGGTTCCATCGCACATGTCTCAGCCCCACGCAATGACGTCTCAGTCTGCTGCCAGGCCTGGTCTTGATCGCGCCCACACTTTCCCGACCCCCCCTGCTAGCGCGTCCAGTCTCATGGGCATCACCAACCAGGGGAGCTCCTATGAGTGGGGTAACCAAGGAATGAACTCGGGTGTTCCTAACACACAACCTCTATCGATTGACACGACATTGAGTAACGCACGATCGATGCCTACCACTCCGGCCACGACGCCCCCAGGCAGTAATATGCAAGGGATGCAAGCATATCAGAGTCAGTCCGGATACGATAACTCGAAATCGTACTACTCAGCCGCTCCTCCGTCCCACCCTCAATATGCTCCCCAGCAACCCTTGACCCAGCCTATGGCTCCTTACGGCCAGACTATGCCCGCCAATACGTATATCAAGAACGACATGGCGCCTCCGACGGCAAGGACTTCAGGGGGACCATCAGATGTAGAGCAAGCTGATGTGAAGGCTGACCGTTACGCCCAAACTAATGGGCACGTTAGCAATGGAGCGGGTGAGCCTGTACCCGAGCATGAGCCTGAGTACGTGCAACATGATAGTGCAGGCTATAACACCAACCGCGGATCTTACACATACACTACCAACCCTTCTGTTGGAAGCTTGGCGGGTGATCATTCTCAACTCGCGTCTGATATGTCTGGCTCCCCCTCGCAACAGAACGGGTCCGGACGCATGACTCCCCGTACTAGCGGGGCGCCTCCCCAATGGGCCTCGGGATACAATACGCCTCCCCGATCCGCTGCTGTCAGCAGCCTCTACAATAGCGTCAGCGAAACTCGCGGTGCGTCGGCGAACGGAACGACTGATAATTACTCTGTGGCGTCGAATCCAGCACCGGGTTACTCGACGGGGATGAACGGACCTTTGGGGTCAGGAAAGCGTATGCGGGAGGATGATGATGTGGACCAAATCGTTCGACCAGACAGTCGGGGTGCGGAATATGAGAGCAAGCGCCGGAAGACTCTGACTGAAGCGACGGTTGGTGGTCCGGTTGGAGGAGTACCACTTGGATTACAGCCGATGAAGGCCGGTGGTGTTATGGCTCGCCGCCGGTAAGGCCTTCAAGTGGTGTCCCCCATGATTCCACGGGCTTCGGAGGATCAAAGGAAAGCAAAACCAAAAGTGATAAAAAAAAAAGACGAAGACCGTGGTACTTCTTTCTGGCCGTGAAGGGTCACCTCCGAATCCCTCGTGTTGTTCGAATGCATCGCAGGGTTTTTATTTTCCTTACATCTTGAATAGACTACACATTCGTACGACTCGGCACTTTCAAACGAGATGATTGGTTTCTCACCAGCAGTTTGTTACAACACATCTGCATTTCAGGGAACATGCTACGTTTTGTTGTCGAGCCGTTTTCTTTCAGCGTGCTTATGTTGGGTAATTGTTAGAGATGGGACATAACACTGTGAAAACGGTATGGATGTCTGGCTACGATCGTTATAATGTCTGAGTTTTCCCCTTTTCGGCCACAAAAGGGCGTGCGCTTTGGGTTGTCGTTGCAGTGTTGGAATTCCGCCGGCCTGCTTTTTTCGCTTTCTCTATGGATGAGGGTTGGTCAGCGTTATGGTGCTTCTGGTCATCTTGTGCTATTGCGATTTTTCGACAGGCTATATTTAACGACCATGATGAGACGAATTTCCTTTTACGAGTTTTTATACTGTTGTGGCTCGTTCTCTATTCATGCATGAAGGGCCAGTAGGCCCTGGGTTTTGTTAGTGTTCTATGTATGGGTTTATTTTAAAAAAAAAATACTATAGGGTTTCAAGATTCACTCTTTCTAGTAAATTACTTCTGTGGCTGCAAGGGCGTCATACACTGATACGATCATGCTGTGGGAATGCACTGTCCATCCGCTCGATCGCCCATGGTCATGTTGATTTCTCTCATGAACATAGCATGAATAGCGCAAGAGGTCGGTATGAAGCATCGGTTTAGCTGCCACCAAACCTTGATTGTCAGCTAACCTTCTCCCAAGAGCATAATTGAAAGGTTGGCCATATAGGTCGGTAACCTTGCCACCTGATTCCTCAAAGATGAGCACTACCCCGGCATGGTCCCATGCAGGGAACTGGTGGTCCTTGTCCTTGGGAATGCGGATCATCGCGTTGCATGCACCAATTGCTAGGGCCGCATACTTGACTTGCATCGAGTAAAGGTCTACCACCGGATTGGCGAATAATATGTCCCTAATGAACTTGTGCTTCTCCCGATGGATAACACCACTGATCGAGCTTTCAGTAAATGTGATTCTCTCTCCCATTCTTTGCCACGGACTCAGAGAAGTCTTCTGCGAAGGCCCCAGACTGGACAGGGTCATCTGTCGCTTGTACGCACCCTGACCCCTGACAGCGAACAACATCATCCCATACCCATCTCCATCGACGACCTCATGCACAGACGTGCTCTTAAACGCCAGATTCGGACACCCGACAACCCCAACCTTCTGCTCCCCATCTTCCACCAACGCCACCGAAACCGCATACTGCTGGCCCCGTATAAACGTCGCCGTCCCATCAATCGGATGGAGAAACCAAGTCCGCTGACTACCAGCTCCATCCCCATCGCCCCCGATATCAATTGCACCCAGCACCTCCTCGATGGACTGTGGCATCACGGCCAAAGCCTGACCATCGGCATCATCATCAACCCATGTCATAGTAGATACAAGCTTCCGCACCCGCTGCGCAAGCACGGGGTCATCGCGAAGCATAGACGCAGACTCCTCGCCCACAAAGACATCATTCGGGAAGTGATGACGGAGAACGCTGACGAGAATCGCCTGGGCGGCGAAATCGACGATAGTCACGGGGGAACCGTCGGGTTTGCGGATGGTGACTATCTCGAGGTCTCTTTGGACGATTTTGGTGAAGATGCTGGCGCGGTGGACTGCTAGGGATGCAATTCGGAGTTCTTTGTCGTAATTTGGGGATGGAGCTGTTTCGCTGGTCATTGTTTTCTTCTTTTTCTTCCTCTTCTTTCTGCTTTTGGCTTTCCTCTTGGTTATTATCTTTGATTGGTTTGGTGGTCATTTTTTTGGTGGAGATACCGATGGTGGAATATGGGTTGGCTTGGGTTGGCTGTTGGGCTTTTGTATAGCTTGTGGGACAAGGAGGGTAAATGATAATGTTAACAATAGCGGCCCTTGAGTTCATGTTAGAAGTAAGGGTGAATTTGGATGATCTGGAGTTGAGTGAATGAAATTCCTAAGATGGAAACTGCGTGCGGTGTTTGCAGATTTGGCTTCAGTCGAGTATGGTGTTTTTTCGCTTTGTCTCTCATCTTTGAGAAATATTCGCACCTTGATCTTAATGAGGACTATGTATGATACTTGTTAACATATTCTGCTCTATTCGTGACTAACCTCTGCACTGGTCAGCGCGATACAATTGGACCATAGGAGTTCGATAGATGGTTCTTGCTGAAAGTTTATGCAAACAATCCTTGTATACTTTTGTATATCCCTAAGCCTCATTGCCGTGTATCCATATCCTGGCTCTAATGCAATGCATGGTATGTTCATTATCTACAAAGAACAGACATAGATCCCCTTGGTTCATCCCAGGACATTTCTTTCATTCCTTCATAGCGCCGACGCGTTTCATTTCCCCACCTGCGTGAATATCTGCTGCCAGATATGCACCCACTGTTGCTGCTTGTAAGACAGCTTTTTCTGTGGATCCCGAAATGTGCCGGATAAGATGTCCCGTATGCGAGCGCTGAGGATTTTCAACGCCAGCATGGACTTCCAGTCTCGAACTGCGAAGCGGATCCGATTGGCGTCAATTGACACTACGCCGGCATACATCTATAATTTGATTAGATGCCAGCTCCATATAATCCTTTCCGGAATGTTTGGAAGCTCGACTTACCTTGAACTCCGCCTCGCCGCATAACAGTGCAATGGCAAAGTCGTCCACGGCGTTCGTCTCGAAAGCGTTGTAGTTCCGATTGCGGCCCTGCATGATGTGATAATACGACAGCCACTTTATGGATGCATCGGTTTGTTTATTGACTGAGGTCGGGTGAAGTGTAACAGCTTGGTTGTTGGCAACGTTCCGCCAGCCTTTGCCCTCGCGTGTTAAGAGCTTCGGATAAAAGCTCCAAGCAATGACTGCATTGACTATGACGTCGTTGCTGCTGTTTATATCGTATTCTTCGGGGATGGTGAAGAATTGACGCTGGCGACCGCCGTATCGAGCTCTGCATGAAAGTTAGCTCTGCGATCAAGTAATAGGGGTAGTGTAGGAAAGGTATGATCGGCGCGTGATATGTGATGTACCTGTTCAGTGCTGTTTTCTGGGTCGGGTCTAGTAATAAAAGTCCCGCGTCGGCGATAGACACGATAAGCTGCATCTTGATATCTTCAATATTCAACAACGTCTGGGAGCTGAGGAAATTTTTCCGACAAAAAGCATATTCGTTAGCACCAGGTGTGTTTCTCGTGCGTTTCCAGGCGCAATATGCATTGTACACGGTCAATAAATCAGAGTCGCCTGCGAAAATGTCAGCACGTAGATACAGGCCCGACTAGTATAGACAGTACCTTTCTTGAACGAGAGCCTTGCAAGATCCTTCTGAGTATTGGATCCCATAGTATTAACAAAGGGCGATTTAGAAGAGAGAATAGCCGCGATACTAATAGAGGCATCTAGACACTTGAAGAAGGCCCCGTGAATGATTAATTTTCCAAGAAAGACGTCCAGCGGCAGCTTAGCAAGCTGCATACCCAATGGAGTCAAGTTTTCTGAATTTGTTAAGGCTTTGACCTCCTTGAGAGAGTCTATGGCGCGGCGAATGTTTTTGGAAGAAGGCGCATCCAGGGCTTCAAGAAGAGTGGGTTCCACTTCGCCCAGCTTGCAGATCTTCACCCGTAGCACCAGATCTTGCAAAGATAGACGAAGCATCTCTGGCGTTTGTTGTTCAGCGAGCTACACAATATTAGCTGATTATCTTCTGCTTTAACTCAACACAGTCAGCGTACCAATTTTTCATGCCTGTGCTTCGTGAACATGTGAAAACAGATTCCATTCTGAACACGCCCAGCTCTTCCCCGTCTTTGTTTCGCATTAGCCCGCGAGATAAAGGCTTCAACTAATCTTGAAAGCTGGCGTTTCTCATCGAAGCTATCACAGTGTCAGTCAGCAAGATACAGGTGTGAGACCAAAGAAACTCACCGCATCGTTTTCTCCTTACCCGTGTCAATGACGGCAGTGATATCCGGAATAGTGATACCTAGTCAAGTCAACAACCTCTGCCAAACATAACCATTTCTTAATAATAGCGGGACACATACCGGTCTCGGCGATATTGGTGGCAATTACTATCTTCCTCATGCCTTCTGGAGGAACAATGAATGCTTTCTCCTGGTCCTCACTGGCAATCGAAGAGTGCAGCGCATGAACGATCCATCCCTGTTGGAAGATCGGTTCCGAGAGAATCTCGTCATTCAGGCGGCGAATTTCCGCCATACCAGGCATAAAGATCAATATAGCTTTGCTGTAGTTTGCCATCTCCGGCGCTGTAGCAATCTTAATAAGTAATTTCTTTATCAACTGGTAATCAAGGCGGTATTCATCAAAGTTCAGAACAGTATCCCTGGTTTGTTTAGAATAACTTTCAAGGGACGCTAGCATGCCTCCCGCCGTATCACCTTCGACGTTCTCTGGCGCCATCTCGTCGGTGTCGTCATCGAGATTTGCATTCGAATCATTCTCTGATAGGCGGTAGTTGGTCATCTCCACGGCGTCCTCTAAGAACTTCATCTCCACAGGGAAAGTTCGCCCTGGGATATTAAGGACAGGCACACCACCGAGGTAATTAGAGAACTTTTGGGCTTCAAGGGTGGCCGACATTAGAATCAACTTTAGATCAGGCCGCCTCTGCATCAGTCGACGAAGGACTATGAGAAGGAAGTCGCTGTCGATAGAACGCTCGTGAACCTCATCAAGGACGATATGCGTGATATCTTGAAAATCGTCGGGACGTTCCAGCATACGCACCACAACACCAGTTGTCCTAGCTCAGGTCAGTATAACCTCCATAAACGAGTTGTAAATGGTCAACCTACGCAAATACTAGTCTTGTCGACTGGCTGACTTTACTCTCTAATCTGACAGCAAACCCGATGAGCGAGCGGGCTGTCCCAACATCATTTTTGCTTTCTCCTAATTCTTCGCTAACCCTTCGCGCTAATGATATAGCAGAGATCCTTCGAGGCTCCGTCACATAAATCTTACAAGGACGGCCTTGTGTCATCTCATGTTCAAGGATAAATGAAGGTATCTGCGTGCTCTTTCCGCTACCAGTCTCACTACAAACGATGAGCGCACGGTGGGTATCAAGCGTGTTGAGTATATCGTTCTTGAAAGCCCAAATCGGGAGGTTCATCCTGCCTTGCACCATATTGTTAAAAGAAGGAGTGGATGACTTCTCCATCCAAAGCCTTTGCAACTGAGACTCGGGGCCTGTAGCCTCCCTTGCATTGGATGGCCTGGCGGGAGACTCTGGCTTGCTAGAGGTCCCATTTCGTCTCCGGAAATTATCTGATAGCACCACGTCATCTTCAAAGTTACCCTGATTCTCGCGTATCAGCTTCTTTAGATGCTTTATAGTCTTCTTATCAATTTCATCCTCTTGGAGCTTTTTCGCACTCGCTAACTCTGCCCACAGCTCCCTCCACACTGCTGGAAGCCGCATATAAGCCTTGCCTTCCTTCGAATTCTGTGGGAACAGGATAAAAAGAGCAAGCGTCGAGACAAATGCCTCCGCTTGCTGTGCAGTTGGTGTTGCTATCGTGTCCATGGAGACAAAGGTGGCATAAGCGCTAGATTTGTGTGTGACTTTGTCCCATTCAAAGAGAAATGGCACATCCTGTGGCTTGGACCACCTCACCTCGACCGCTTTTCTGTTCGAGTGTGACGCAGAAGAGAAATCCTTGTATATAATTGCACAACTAGTATCCCTAAGATATGCCATTACCGTCAGCATAGCCTGTTCTCATCCATCGAAGACCTTTGCATACCTTGCCTTGCATGTATCTTCCAAAACTCGTCGAGGGCTAAGTCCAGTCCATTTACCAAAATCGCGGATCGTGATAGCGGCTTTGCTCAACTCTTCAAGAATAACGCCTGTCTCCAGAGCGGGCTCCTCGGCTTGGAACATGTCCCCTAAGAGATCCGCGATCTCCTCATCATCGACCGGTTGCACGTCGGAACTGGGCTCCGCCACCTTCTCCTCTGGTTGATCCTTGGCTCCGGGCTCGTCCAGGGAAGTTTTCTTGGTGGGCGGATTCTGCCTGAAAAAGGCCGCCTCCTTTCTTAGATCATCAAGCTTCTCTTTCCACCGGTACTCAGCTTCCGTGCGGTCGAAAAGGACATCATTTTCGATATTGGCAATCTTTCGGCGAATCTTCGCTACTCGGGGCTCATTGGTATCAAGCGCAATATTTTCACGAGCAGGCTTTTTCCCTTTCTTAGGCTTATCAAAGATTTCAGGTTGAAGATTATATAGCTGAGTCTGCAATTCCATGTACTTTGGCAGCAAAGTGTCAGGATCCAGAGAACTATCAGAATCATAAGGGCTCGATACAGGAGGAAGAGGCTCATTTGATGGACTTTTGGTCTGTTTCGCTTTGCTATCATTCTGAGTCAAGCTTAGAGTAGAAGATTGTGCTGGCTCACGATCTGATGCCGGTTAGCTCTCTTCAGTCACTGCGTAGATACTAGTCATTATTTTAGGTTTACCGGTTATCCAGGAAAGATCCTTTTCATCTTTGCGCAGCTGAGCAGTGGTCTGCGTGTAAGACGGTAGTTCCTTGGGGTTGCAGTGCATGGCCAGCCAGTCTAGAGCCTCGTCCAGATTACACACCATATCCCTATTGGCAGTGGCAAAATTACCAGAAAAATAGTGTAAGAGATGTTTTAATGAATCCTCTACTTTCTCCTCGGGAAAGCCGAGCTTCAGAAGGGTCTCCCTTAACGCCCACAATTTCATGTACAGGTCTTCTTCTGAGCCAGGTTTTTTCACTGTATTCGAGTCTCGTACAGAGGATGGGCTCAATTCATGTTCTTCTGTCTCGGCAAATTTAAGAATCGAGTCCAGCACTTCAGCAGGAAACCATTCTAAAAGACTTAACGAGAAGGCTTGTTGCCGGAGTATCCGTCGTTCTGTTTCCAATTTCGAAACTTGACGGACTGCATCATTCTTGCACTTAGACGCATATTTCTCAACCAGGATTTGCAACTCCGCATCCTCAAGGTGTCTCTCAAGTTCTTCGGGCGAGTAATCCTGTAAGGATGGAGCGTCCTGTGTCTCCGCCGCAGGTCGGCTGCTTTCCGCTGGGGTTGGTCGTTCACTCTCTGAGACCGATTTGGATTCTGCTGTCGACGCCGGAGCTGTGGAGTTAGTCGATTTAGGCTTGGAAGGCACCGAGACGGTTGCAAACCCTCGAGCTGGGTTCGCGGCGGGCTTCTTCTTTTTCTTATTATTAGGTGGCATAGTTGCGGGGAGGGGAGATGGTCTTGGCCACTGCTGAAAGAGAAGATGGGGGTTAATGGATGATCCCAGGTTTTCAGTATAGGTGAAAGCCAGAGATCTCTAGGAAGTTATTAGTCTATTAAGTGAGTAAGGGAGTGTTAGTGGAATGCAACATTAAGAAGTGTGGGAATTAAATGGTGGTCATCAACTGGAGCTTTGGACGATTTCCCCACAATAAAACCACGCCGAAAACTTTTATGACAACATTGGCGGCACCGAAAGGCAATTCAACTCAATTCCATTCCCTCCCCGTGGAATCTAGTCAACATCCCTCACTTCGACATGCCCCAGGATTCCTAACATGGACGATTTTCCATGGGATCAGGTGAAATCTGGAGACCTGGAGAGCCTGTTGGTCGTTCTCTTTTCGAGTTCGACATCTCGCAGAATTCGTGCTCTCCAGGAACTCCGCGAGAGAATCGGTAAAATGGCCCTAAGCAACCCCTCTCGTATGATCCATCGCTAAGTCTTCACTCTATAGGGTCCGATCTGCCACAACAAGCCCGTGAGCCTCTCCTTGGGCTCCTCTTCAAGACCTATCCTCGCTATGTCGATCGCCCCTCCCGTCAAGCCGTTCAGCAGTGTCTCCGCTCGCTTCTCAAGACCCCGGTCCCGACCGACGACCTAAAATATCTCACACAGAAGCTGCAGGCTGAGGCGTCCAAATCTGCATTGTCATCTACCTCTGCGCTCGTGCTGCTCGAATGGTGCTCGGTTATCTTACAGGCTCTAAGCAATGATTCAGAAACACCGCTTTCGGTCGTATTAGACATTATCGCGGCGAATGCGAAGGTACTTGAGACTTGTTTGGCCTCTAACCCCAGACCTCCAGTGAAGCAGTCGGCTCTTAGAGTCACGAGACGTGCGCTGCGGACTGTCTTCTCGTCGGTAACCTGGGGCGATGATGCCATCCGCCAGTCCACTCGTCGATTGACTAGCGATTCAACTTCGGGACATAAGAATGCTCCCTTCCTGGGAGTCATCTCCGGCGTGTGCGCCCGCCTTCCGGCCAAGAAACCTGTTTTGGAAGGGGAAAAGAAGTCAATTACCAATTTCTATGTCAAGGAATTAGTTGGGTCGAAAACCGCACCACCAGCTCACATCGTAGATGCTCTCTCCGACTTTTTCGTCTCTTTCGTTTCCTACGAGGATGTCATGTCCGACATAATACCACCTCTAGAAAAAGCCATTTTGCGTTCCCCGGAGGTGGTTCTCAGCGGATTAGTGCCTTCATTGTGCTCGTCATTACCCGATCAAATGGACTTATCGGAGATCCTGCATTCAAAGCTGTTGAAGCACCTTCTCTCCAGCATGAAGTCGAACAATGCAGCCATCAGACAGGGTGCTGTGCAGTCGTTTGAGTCGTTGCTCTCAAGGTCGAAAACTGAAGATTTGCTTCTTAAAGTCACAACCGAAGTTGTTGGCCCTTTGAAGACCCAGAAAATTACAAATCCAGAGCAACGCGCCGTATATGCTCAAGCGCTCTCAGCTACGCTACCTTCCACTGATGTCTCGAAGGAGGTGGTGCAGGGGTTTGTTCCTGTATTCGCACGAGAGTCTAACGAAGCTGCACTGGAACAGGAAATCAAAGCATTCTGTAAACATCTAGCATTTCTCGTCCAACACAAGGTAAAAGTCAACGATGATGTTATAAACGCCATCGTCAAGGGATCTGCAGAGAAAAGAATTCCATTCCGAAAGCTTTGGCAGCTGAGTGTGGGAGAATTACTCTGGAACGCCGATACAGCGACCCTAGTTAGTGCTGAAGTTGAGCCGTTCGTGACCAAATTCATAAGTAAAATGAAGGATCTGTTCAACGAAGTGGCTTCTAACCCCTTGCCGTCGGCCCAGAATGGCTCGTTATCGACGGCTTATGTCTTTCTTGCGCTCGCTGAGCGGTTATCTTCTGTACAAGGTTTCGATAAAGCCACATGGGAAGAATTGGTGGCCCAGATGATGGCTCTTAGCCCTAAGCCCTCTCTACTGCTTAACCCAAAAGCTTATTCAAAGTTGACCACCCAAGGAGAGGTCGAGTGGGTAACGAGAACGCTTGCAGCTGTTTCGTCTGGGTCTAAGTTTGAGAGTGCAGAAGACGCAGCCAAGATTGCATGGGGCCAGGCGTTTATCTATACCATCACCATCCCGGGGCTTCATTCAAACTTCCGAGAGCGTTCCGCTAGCATCCTATCAGAAGTTCATCTTAAACAAGTAGGATTCTTCGGACGCATCATAATAGATTCTTTGTGGAGCTGGATACTTTCCTTGAGAACTTCTGAGAAAGAATCTGCACCTGTTTCTGCAGGATCGGAAAGCCTGAAATTCCTTCATTTGGTAGTGAAAGCCATTTGTTCACCAGTATCAAGTCTTCCGGAACCAGAGAAAGCTTCTTCAGAGTTGAAGAACCAGCTTATCGAGCTCATCGTCATTGGCCGTCCTGAGCTGATCCCGAATGTCTCATGGATTACGCTATGCCTGAGAACTGGTATCGACCCTGGCAACCTCGTCCGCGAATTCGCCGATGAGTCTATGAATCAATTGACACGGGTGCATGATGACCCAGTTCAATCCAGGGTTCCTCAAGTTGACGATGCTATCTGGAGCGCAGCCGGCGAGTTGGCTTTCGTGGCGCCTGACGCTATGGTGTCCCGGCTTGTGGCTCAGATCAAGGACGATTTGGATGTTTCACGTGTGTCCAAGTTCACTCCAACCGACGTTGCTATTGCTCGGACCCCCGAAGGAACCATGTTTGTTGATGTCCTCAGCACTAAGTCGAAGCCTGCTTTCGACAAGAACACTAAAGACTATGACATTCTCAAGTGGGAAGAGGAGTTACGAGTACAACTGGCGGAGAAAAAGGGCCAGAAACAGAAGAAACTGACCGCAGACGAGCAATCTAAAGTCAAAGCCCAGCTCGCGAAAGAGTCCAAGATTCGTGAAGAAGTTCTGCGGGCAGTTAAAAGGATTGAAAGAGGCGCTGGGATCATGCAGGGTCTTGCAAGCGGTCCGGCAGTCGAAGCGGATGGCTGGATCAATACCGCAGTGGGATCTTTGTTGTCCCTCGTGAAGGCTGGTGCAGGCTTACTTGCCGGTGAGGTCGTGTCTAAGGCCTATACCAAGTGCGCGGAGAAGGTATCGTCACGCCTGGGCCCATTGCGAACCTCCGTGGGCGTTGCGACTCTGCGGGCACTTGGTAGGAGCCAACTTCCCCCCGAGATGGAAGCAGAACCCCTCGGTCAACTTGTGACAAGGATTCTTTATCGTCTGCGGTTTGCATCCGAGCAACGTCCTTTTGATGTCACATCTCTGGCATACATCCTTCCATTGGTTCTCCTTGTTCTTAGTGGAAACGGAATTGATGAACAAAAGGGAGAGGAGGAAGGGGAACAAGTACTGCTTGCGCTTGAGTTTATGTCCTTCCATTCGGGGTCATTCACCGACGAACGTCTCCCTCGTGCTGAAGTTCTAGATCACTTGATCACATCAATGCAAAAGTACACGCAGCATTACAAATTGATTAAGGATACTCTATTCGATCTTTGCAGGTGTATCTCACCCACTCTAAACAATGCTGAGCTGGACATTCTTCTGCAGGGCGCCATCGTTTCAGATGCATCTGTTCGCACAGCTATACTACAGGCTATCGATGCCGAGATTGACCTGACCGACCTAGACTTCTCTGAACATATTTGGCTAGAATGCCATGACCATGTGGAAGAAAACGCCGAGATAGCCGAGACAATCTGGGATGATAATGCACTAGAAGTCGATGACTCTTCCTACGGTAAAATTATCCCGTACCTTGCCTCCAAGGACTCCCAGCTCCGCAATGCCGCTGCTCGTGCGTTGGCACATGCCCTTGAGTCTAACCCAGCCAAGTTTGATGAAGTATTTTCGGAACTGCAAGCTAAGTACGAAAGCGAGGCCAAGCCTAAGGTGCCGGAAAAGGATATATACGGGATGCCAAAGAAAATGGACATGGCCGATCATTGGGAATTCCGCAGCGGTATTGCTCTCGCTTTTACCGCCATGACGAACGGGTTCGAAGGCGAGCAGATCGTGTCTTTCCTCAGATTCTTGATCGAAAGAGGACCTCTGATTGACCGAAGCCCTGTGGTCAGAGCCCAGATGGCTGATAGCGGCAGATCTGTGATCGCCGAGCGTGGCCAGCACAAGGTTGAAGAATTGATGAATATCTTAGAAACGACTCTGGAAACATCAGATAAGGGAAGTGAAACCTCTGACCTTCTCAACGAGGCGGTGGTTGTTCTTTATGGCTCTTTGGCCCGGCATCTTAAAGCAGACGACCCGCGTTTGCAAACTGTTATCAAGAGGCTGCTTGCTACCCTCCCAACTCCTTCTGAATCTGTTCAATCCGCTGTCTCTGGATGCCTACCGCCTCTCATCAGACTGTCGGGCTCTCAAAGTGCTGGCTACGTGCAGGAAATGCTGGACCAGCTTTTGCAGTCCAAGAAATATGCCACTCAACGTGGAGCAGCCTACGGGCTTGCTGGCATTGTCAGTGGGAGGGGTGTCTTATCTTTGCGGGAATTCCAGATCATGGCCCATCTTCGCGCAGCCACTGAAAACAAGAAGGAGCCTCATCAGAGACAAGGTGCTCTATTGGCTTACGAACTTTTTGCGACAATCCTGGGTCGCACTTTTGAACCATATGTTATTCAGATTGTTCCGCAGCTTCTGGCTAGCTTCGGTGATCCCAATGCTGACGTTCGTGATGCTTGTCTTGATGCGGCAAAGGCTTGCTTTTCCAACCTCAGTTCGTATGGCGTCAAGAAAATCCTTCCTACCCTTCTTGACGGTCTTAATGATACACAATGGCGTAGTCAAAAGGGTGCTTGTGATCTGCTAGGTGCGATGGCTTACCTTGATCCGCAGCAACTAGCGGCAAGCCTGCCTGATATTATTCCTCCCCTCACGGTTGTCCTGAACGATACGCACAAGGAAGTGCGTAACGCTGCAAACCGAAGTCTCCAACGTTTCGGCGAGGTCATCAGTAACCCAGAGATCAAGAGCTTGGTTAACGTGCTTCTGAAAGCTCTCAGTGATCCAACGAAGCATACGGACGAGGCTTTGGATTCCCTTATCAAGGTTTCTTTCGTTCACTACCTGGATGCTCCTTCCCTGGCGCTTGTTGTTCGTATTTTAGAGCGTGGTCTTGGCGACAGATCGAATACAAAGCGGAAGTCTGCGCAAATTATTGGTAGTTTGGCCCATCTTACCGAGCGCAAAGATCTCACATCGCACTTGCCAATCATTGTCTCTGGACTACAACTGGCTATCGTCGATCCTGTACCCACTACTCGTGCTACTGCGTCCAAGGCCCTTGGATCACTTATTGAGAAACTTGGAGAAGATGCCCTTCCTGACCTCATTCCTAACCTTATGTCTACTCTCAAATCCGACACCGGCGCCGGTGATAGATTGGGATCTGCTCAAGCTCTTTCCGAGGTTCTGGCAGGATTGGGTACTACGAGACTCGAGGAGACGCTGCCTACTATACTACAGAACGTCTCCAGCTCGAAACCTGCTGTTCGTGAAGGTTTCATGACTCTCTTTATCTTCCTTCCAGCTTGTTTTGGTAACAGCTTTGCGACTTACCTGGGCAAGATTATCCCGCCTATCCTCTCTGGTCTGGCTGATGATGTGGAGTCAATACGCGAAACCTCTCTTAAAGCTGGTCGTTTGCTGGTTAAGAATTTCTCTTCTAAGGCTATTGATCTCCTTCTCCCAGAGCTGGAGCGCGGCCTTGCAGATGACAGTTACCGTATCCGGTTGAGCTCAGTTGAGCTGGTCGGTGATCTTCTCTTCAGCATTACTGGTATTACCGCCAAGGCGGATGGCGAAGAAGAGGAGGAAGAAGCACACCAGGCCGGACAGTCCTTGCTGGAGATTCTTGGAGAAGAAAGAAGGAACAGGGTTCTATCCGCCTTGTTCATCTGCCGCTGCGATACCTCGGGTCTTGTTAAGAGCGCAGCGATGGGTGTCTGGAAGGCGCTTGTTGCGTCTCCGAAAACACTTAAGGATATGGTGCCTACTCTATCCCAGCTTATTATTCGTCGTCTTGGATCCTCGAACATGGAACAGAAGGTCATTGCCAGTAATGCACTTGGAGATCTTATCAAAAAGGCCGGAGAAACTGTTCTCTCGAGTTTGCTCCCTTCCCTCGAGGAAGGGCTTCAAACGTCGCCAGATGTGGACGTTAAGCAAGGCATTTGCATTGCCCTGCGAGAGCTCATTACTTCCGCAACTGCTGAAGCCCTTGAGGATTACGAAAAAGTCCTCATCTCTACCGTTCGGGTGGCTCTTGTTGACAACGATGAAGATGTGCGTGAGGCTGCTGCAGAAGCTTTCGACGCCCTACAGCAAATCCTGGGCAAGAAGGCTGTGGACCAGGTTCTGCCCCACCTTCTGCTACTATTGAGGAATGAGGAAGATGCTGAGCAAGCGCTGTCGGCCCTTTTGACTCTTCTCACCGAACAAACACGGGCCAACATTATCCTTCCCAACCTTATCCCGACATTGCTCACCTCTCCTATTTCTTCTTTCAATGCCAAGGCACTTGCTTCCCTTGCTGAGGTGGCAAGTTCTGCAATGACACGCAGACTTCCCACAATCCTGAACGCTCTGATGGACAACATCATATCAACTACAGACGATGCGATCCGCGACGAGCTGTGCAACGCATTCGACACTGTCTTGGTCTCAGTAGATGAATTCGATGGCCTGAATGTTGTCATGAATGTCATGCTGTCGCTAATGAAGCATGATGATCATCTGCGCCGTGCTCAGGCGGCAGTTCACCTGAACAAGTTCTTCTCGGATGCTACGATCGACTACTCTAGATATCACCAAGACTTGATTCGCGTCTTACTGATTTCCTTCGATGACAATGACAAGGCTGTGGTCAAGGCTGCATGGACGGCACTGAGTAGCCTAACATCCCATATGCGTAAAGAGGAAATGGAGGTGTTGGCTATCCCCACTCGTCAGGTTTTGCGGGGAGTGGGTGTCCCCGGAGCCAATCTTCCTGGTTTCAGCTTGCCAAAGGGCATCACCGCTATCCTGCCGATCTTCCTGCAGGCTCTTCTCAACGGCAGTGTTGAGCAGCGTACCCAGGCGGCTCTTGCCATTGGTGACATCATCGATCGTACTGCAGCAGATTCCTTGAAACTCTTCGTGACGCAGATCACAGGTCCTCTCATTCGAGTGGTGTCTGAGCGATCAGTAGATATTAAGTGTAAGTCATTCGTGCTACTCTGTGAAGTTTTTGACAGCAAGCTAATTTCACCGACTAGGCGCTATATTTTACACTCTGAACAAGCTTTTGGGGAAGATCCCGCTTGCTGTCAAGCCATTCCTGCCACAGCTTCAACGGACGTTTGCTCGAGGCCTGGCAGACACGACCAGCGAAACTTTGCGTGACAGGGCTGCCAAGGGTCTTGGAATTCTGATCACCTTGACTCCAAGAGTCGATCCCCTTATTGCCGGTACGGCTTTCCTTATTCTTTAGTACATAGATCCGGAGTTGGTGCTGACCTAGAGATCAGAGCTTATTACGGGAACCAAGACCGCCGATGTTGGCGTCAGAAATGCCATGATGAAGGCTCTACAAGAGGTGGTTGGCAAGGCCGGTGCTAACATGAGCGAAGCTTCCAAGAATTCTATCCTGGCGCTCATCGATGACGACGCTAGCGATCAAACGGGTAGGCTCTATGACGCCCTACAAAAGATTCGTTGCATATCTAACTATCCCGGTAGATTCTGTGGCCATCACAAATGCCAAGTTGCTTGGTGCACTGGTGAAGGTTCTCCCTCCCGCGACTGCCACCCCTCTTATCAAGTATGTTTGATCTTCCCTGTCCTCCCCCCTCTTCTTTTAGATCTTGCAAGGCATTAGAGCTAATTTAATGACAAGGAACCGTGTGCTTACGACACACCCTACGCATGCATCAATTTTGGGGCTCAACGCCTTGCTTCTTGACTCTCCGTCATCCTTGACGGAGAATTTCGCTGCCGAAACGATCTCGGTTATCTGTCAGGGCGTGACAAACAAGGATGTGAGTTAATATACAATTCCAGCGCACAAATCTAACACGCTAACACTCGAAAGACCTTCATTGCCGACAACAGTGTTCTAGCGGCTGGAAAATACCTGTTGATCGACGATGAACATCGTAGTTTCGAGAACAACAAGGCTATCTTCGAAGCCTTGGCACCATGCATTCAGCCAGGCGCGCCCTCCGACACGCGTCGTTTGGCGCTAGTTGTTATGCGGACGGTCAGCCGTCTTCATCCAGAGTTGACTCGGCCCCATCTGGCTCTGCTTGCGCCACCAATCTTCGCCAGCGTTCGCGACATGGTTATTCCCGTGAAATTGGCGGCCGAGGCTGCCTTCTTGGCCATCTTCTCCGTCGTGGAGTCAGAGAGTGCCGTATTTGATAAGTATATGGCTGGGCCGGGGGCCGAGCTTGCCCAAGGACCCAAACGGAGTATGTCGGACTACTTCAAACGAATTGCGCTACGTCTGGCTAGCCAATCCCGGGAACGCAAGGAAGCTGAGGGTGGCCAAGGTGGCCTGGGTCTCTCCAACGACGAAGTGGAGGATGAGAAAGAGTTGTGGAGTATTGGAAAGGTGGATTTGGGGGAAGGCCCCGTGGATGAATGATTGTTATGGTAGTTCTATTCTGCAACGCTGCACGAACTAGATCTATACCCCATTTGTATGTGGTTGCTGTTGTTTTCCACTAGGTGGGATGACTGGTTGGCTATATCTATCTATGTATATGAGAAAGGGAAACAAAACTAAAAAGAAATGAAGCTAGGTGAGTAGATATGATGACGATGGCGACGTGACCAATGCATGATTTTCATTTCTCCTCTTGAAGTGCGGGATGTATAGTAGCTAATTGGTACATACTTACACAAGTACGTAGACAGATATGAGACTAATAGACGGAGGGTCCTTATCGGGCGGTCTGCCTCCACCACTCAGTGGTCACGTGGTCATCATTGGTGAATCCCCCACGAACATCCAAGGTCAGTCAGTCACTTTCCAGTTGATGACGAGAAGGAAGTGCTGTCGAACAGTCAGGAGAACAATACTACGATAGGTTTATTGTTTCAGAAAGTATCTACGCAGGTACGTCCAACCAATGGTCATTACAATGACGGAAGAGGGGGTGCTTAAAAGATCTGGGGCACAAGCCCTAAGGTGGATCATCCTCGCTTAGGAGCACAGTTGCTGAGCTAATCAGCCGGCGTATCTTCAAACTCCTCACTTCTGGATTCTCACCCGTCGACGAGTGCAACGAACATCATCCGCCAACGACCGTCGATACGCCGACATCAAGATGTGAGTTCATCTCCAACTCGTGATATCGTGACTTTGCTGGGGAATTATTGTTCTTCGGTGGCTTTATATGCCCTGATTACGACCCCGATACGGCCCTTCTGGGACTACTCCTTTGGAACACACAATTTTGTTCGATCGATTTGGGCTTCATGCTGACCGACGGTTTTTCATCCACAGGGTCAACCTTCGCACCCAGAAGCGCCTGGCCGCCTCCGTGGTGGGCTGCGGCAAGCGCAAGATTTGGCTCGACCCCAATGAGATGAATGAGATCTCCAACGCCAACTCCCGTCAGACCATCCGTAAGCTCGTCAGCGATGGCCTCATCATCCGCAAGCCCGTTACCATGCACTCCCGCGTCCGTGCCCGTGAGCTCAACGCCGCCCGCAGAATCGGCAGAAACCGCGGTCTGGGTAAGCGTAAGGGTACCAAGGAGGCCCGTATGCCCAGGTATGCAGTTATCCTACTTTCCCTTGGACACGAGGAAATGACTGTTGGCTGTCTTGGACCAATGGATCAATATCGTGATGGGTCATGCCGTGGTGGGACAGATTGACTGATGGGTTTTCGTGTAATATAGCCAGGTTCTCTGGATGCGCCGCATGCGTGTTCTCCGTCGCCTCCTCGTCCGCTACCGTGCTGCTGGCAAGATCGACAAGCACCTTTACCACGAGCTCTACCACCTGAGCAAGGGTAACACCTTCAAGCACAAGCGCGCTCTCGTTGAGCACGTAAGTTTCCGCCCAATCCGCCCTTGTCAATCACCTTTTCTCGGTGGGCTCATGCGCGAGCCCTCGATGTCATCAGAATTCCCACACATTTGATACGGCGACCGGAATACTGACATATTTCTAAACAGATCCAAAAGGCCAAGGCTGAGCGTCACCGTGAGCGTGTCCTCAAGGAGGAGATGGATGCCAAGCGTGCCAAGAACAAGGCTCTCCGTGAGAGGCGTCAAGAGCGTCTCGAGGCCAAGCGCAACGCTTTGGTCGGCGAGGCCCAGGAGTAAATTCCCTTCCGTTGACAACGTGTTTTGGCGGTGCGGAGGTTGAACTGGGAGGATAAATCAAGAGTCTCGGTCAGCCTACAGGAAAAGTCTAGGTCGACGATTTCTGTTTTCTCTTAATGGCTTTGATTCATCCGGGACGGTTTTTGGTACAAGGGTGAACCTGGAACGGGGGCTTGGGGAAACAGAAGGAAATGAATGCATCTCTTTTCTTCCATGGGCCGTCTGAAAAGAGAACCAGGGAAAAGAATGAAAAATACCATTTGATTAAAGCAAAAACAATGGCATGGCGCTTTGTGTGATACGAATATTCCGATTTTTCATTTGCATTCTACTTCAACTGCTCTTCAATCCTCCCAAAACGCCCGGATGCTCAAACTATCTCAACCACACTCTCTCTCGACCTCCCCAAACCAAGCTGTTCTCTACCGCATCTATCTTATCTCCTAATGTCGTAACGTTTTACTGAATCTCACTCGAAGGTTAGGTCATGTAAATGTGAATTGTGTTCAGCATGAGGTCATAATCTCTATCCGATGTACATGTAGATACACCGTCCGCGCGGGTACACGTCTACACTTACAACTCGACCATGGAATCTCCACAAAGCACACCAACCACCTTACGACTGTAGGTCTAGACCCTCCGCGTCGGGTGGGAATACGAATATAGACGTATCGGTGGGTATATCACCGCATATATTCCTGCCCCTCCTTTTTGTCCCGTTCTATCTATAGTCTGCCCGACATCAATAGCAAACTATTGGCAGCAGTAGTTGGATGTTAGGTGATTCTCTCATTCTAGGTAGCCTCTTTGTTCGTTCTGTTATTTATGGCAGTGGTGAGTATTTGAGTTTCAACAAAGATATATTTTTGGAACTCATTGCGGCCCTACGGACAAAAGAATGAAGCATTATTAGTTAACATAAATCCACCTTCAAAGGAATCACTATGCTTAACGCACTACCCTCTTCAACTCTACCAGAACCGTCCCTTTGTAAAACCTGAAAGGCGGTTCAATACTGGGGTGGACCTATGGTTAACCAGCCAGCACAAAGATGAAGTCATAGTCAATAAATGTATATTAGAAACGGTAAGGCAACGTTCAACAGTTTTGGTGTTACATCATGGAGTATCGTACATGGTTATCGCTTGCCCAGATGAGGGCCGAGGTGAAAGAAAAGCTAAAGTACAATGTACTGCGAATCACATCAAAGAGAAATACAAATGCAGCCATCCCATGTATCCCTCAATGCCAACCTAAGAGAAGTTCATGGCTCGTGTCACATCTCTCGTATATTCCCGCAGAGGCACACCCCACTGCTTCACTGCTGATTCCTTCTTTAGGAAGACCTTAGTGACGACCACCGGGGCTATGACACCAAAGGCTACACCTATGGTCTTAGCTGCGTCGCTGAACTGATTGGGTGTACCGCCCGCGCTGGAACTTCCAGATCAAACGGGTCACTCCGTGTACTGCGGGGGCTGATTTTAGACACCGGTTCGTTTGCACCGCATGGTTCAAGCTCTGCCACCGAAACCCGGTAGCTGAATCTCTGTAAACTGCTGCCTAGACTACTTCGCCCAGGAAGAATGAGGGTGCTGCCCAAGCTACGATCACTGCTATAAATAGATCCGTGCTCTGAGCCCAAAGGTAATTCGGACCGTCTTCGCCCCGCATGAACAGTTGGTAAAAGGCTATCGGAAACTGTTCGAAGCGGCAGGTTTGCCCGTGGGATAACCGGCTGTTGATCATATTTTTGGTTCATGAATAGGGACTGAGTTGTATCCTCTATTTCGGGCATGCCGTTTCGCAACCCTCCGTGTAGCTCTGCGGAATCTGAAAAAGGATCCGAGTAGCACGCTGATGCTCGATCACTCTCATCATGGTAGTACGCGCTCATCGGAGCCTCTAGTGCATATTTGTATTGCGAGCGCATAGACCCTCCAGAAACATATCCGTGCTGTAAGCCAGTCAAGGAATCCGCCGATTGCCGGTCGGCCCTTAGAAGCTTCTCGTTTCCTCCAAAGCACTGGACTCCGCCCGATCTCCTCCGCCTGCGTCTGAATAACAGTAAGCAGATCAGGAATACAGCTGCAATGAAGCCCATCGCACCGAGTACGCTGCCAAGTAAAGTGCGGAGAGAGGCCTGTGAGCCATGGTCTGGAGACGAAAGTGAATCTCCATGATCCGAGTTATTTTTGGGAAGAATACCTCCCGATACCGTTGAGGTAGTCGCCGTTGGAGGCCCTCCTGTACGGGAGGTATGCGTTAGGACAGCCTCTGTGGAGCTCGAACTCGAGAAATTGCTAGACAAGCTTGATGCGATTGACTCTAACGTTAAATAACTGGCGCCATAGGATGACACTGGACTGTATGTCTTCGTAATACCTTCGGTAATTAAAGGAGATGTGCCACTAACTGTAGTAGTGATGGTGAAAGAGCTGACAGGTGGTAGATGCGTCGGTATCGTGTTAGGCGTTTTTGTACTCGATTCCGATGGCGTCACTTGTGATGTGCTTAACGTAGTATGGTCATTCAATAGGGAGGTCTCAACAGCTGGTGATGGATCTGTAGTTGATATTGGTTTGTCGGTCGAAGCTGTCGTTATCGAGGAAGAAGTCGAGGCTAAGAGATTGAGGGAAGGCGATATAGCCGCTGCTGATCTTCGCGGGACTTTAGTACATCGTAAGCCCTGGTGGAAGATGATTGAAGGACTGGACATTGACATGTCGTCAAGCCCGCAGGCTCGAGGGACGCGACAACAGTTCCGCTAGAGCAGGAAAGGCACGGTGTAGTGCAGTGAATAATACAGGAGGGAAGGAATGAGTTCCGTCAGCAAGGAAAGCGCGTATGACGGTGAGTAGAGATGTCAACCAAACAATCGACCGAAAGGAACGTGTAACCGACGAAGACCCAAGACTATGAATAGGAAAAGACAAATGAAAGCATGTTAGATTCTTCTCAATATGTCTCGCTCTTTACAAAATGCGAAAAACAAGCCATGACAATAGGTGTCAGAGGCGTTCACTCGAGTGGAATCCTCCCGTTTCAGGATAGGATGGTGAAGCAGTCTCTAGTGATCTAGAGAGGGGGTGTTCAGGTCGGATTTCAACCACACCAATATAGATCGAGGAATACGGAAAAAGATAGAACAATACAATCAAGCCCAAGAGAGGGAGGGAGAAAGAAAAAAAAAGGGATCAACTTTCAATTGAAACTCAAGATTAGCTGGGCGTTTGTAGCCAAACACCGACCATAACATTCAATAAAAGAGAGACCTGGAAAACATTATTCGGTGAAGCTTACGCAGGGGATGGATGGCTGTTGACTCGAATCGGAGGAAAGGATGAAACACTTTCCATCCAGAACATCCAATCCCTTTCATAGAGGGGGTCTGTGACATTTGGGACCTGGGCGCTGTTTAGTCTCACTCGCATGGAGAGGGGAACTTTAAGCCCCCAGCCCCCCAATTCGCAAACAAAAACATTGAAGGATTAGTTAGTGAAGAAACATGGATGATCTTTCTGAGGTAAGAAAGGTGGATGGTCAGTGTCAGCGTCAAATCCATCCTCAATGGAAGGTTAATTAATGTGTGACCCGAGATTACGACCGGCAATCGAACCAGTAGAACAGAAGCGAAGGGAGAAGTTCACTTGAATTGCATTTGCAGCATGCATTTGCAGTTCGACTCAGACTCGGCTGCATCACTGGACCCAACTAGGCTCTTTGGAGACTAGGCTCATCACGGCTTCTCAGGTGATGTCATGTGCACACTGCACACTGCACACTACACAATGCATTTCTGCACTCAGATTTCATTCTATCTTACTCCGGAGTACTGTCTCGGCCCGATTCTTGCCGACCACCCTTGACTTTACCCACCGGTAAAATGAATGATCCATTCTTTTGCCCTCCCCCTCAAGAACGGTGGGTTTCAACCATTGACTTCTCGGATTGACCAGAAACAATCAGAGTACAGGATCACCTTCTCTGTCAATACTGGCAGCAGTCTCGACACATCTTCCATTGGCCTGTCGAAATTTTAGGGCAGGGATCAACTCAAAACTCCTTAAAACTCCACCCGATTTGTTCGGTTATCAGCCACCATTGGCAGCCATATAACAGTCGCGGTGGAGAAATTGTCCCCCAAAGGTTACCTTGGATGGAGGGCTGCATAACACTTACGTACTTGGCACCATATAGCCCAAGCAAACATCACAGGTCGTGGTCGCCCTTTTTTGGTCTTTTCTAATATATGATCATTGTCCTGGTGGTTCCCGAAGTACCATATGGATATTGTATCTGGCGTGGCCAGCGGATAGCGATAAAATAGCAATGTCAAGGGCCACGTTATAAATTAATCACCAGTAGTGAACCACGGAGTATTGTCAAAACCCCAATGTTGTCTTATCCCACGAAAAAGCCCGCCAGCACTAGAGACAAACTAATCCGCACTCCCGCATACTAGTAAAACGCCCAAGCGGAAGTAGGCCATAACCATTAATGGCCCAATACTTTGGCCCCCTCAATGTCTTGTCTTCTGGTCCCTTTTCCTGTTAGATTATCACTCACCAACCAAAAAAACCTCCCACCACAAGATTTCTCATTGTTTGGTTGGATCTGACTCTATTCCACGGTTGGTTCTTCTATGTCACTTTGCCCCTGGCCCACACTTTCACTACCCACCCTTTGGCCCCTATCCTTAACCAAACCCCCCGCCGCACCTGACCCCCTCAAGCCCTCATACTGTGCATGTGATGTGGTTATTCGACCTCGTTCACTTCAAACCAACGCCAAATCAAGCTTCCGTTGCTTGATTGATCTTGTTTCTCAACTGAAGTAGTGTTTGTTTCTAGTTAGAAGCCTTGTATCATGTTCGGATGGTGTAGTTCGCTGGGTAAGGCTTCCCCTCTTTCATCGTCACCTTGCTTCACCCCGCGCATTGTGTTGCCCACCGCATAGACCCTACATGCTTCAATTGCGAACGCAGCAGCTGTGTGGGATATGGTATACGAAGGCCCTCGCATCTAATATTCTGAACTTGGCGTGCTCCACCATTCCCTGGTCGCTCTATATTAGAACGACAAGTATTAGCTGCGCCTTGCTAACAACCTTTCCGAACTATGGGGGAATTTTTATATCTAACTATTCGGCCTGTTATTAAGACCAAATATCTGCCTAGCGCTCCCTTTTGATGACCAAACACAAACACAATCATGGCGTTTGTCCAATCAAATTGATAGGCTAACTATTGTAATAGGCTTCCCTTCAGTGAGCTCAGAACCTGACAGGGAGCGGCGGGCTCCATCGGGCCCGACACCTCTAGACTTCCCAGCGTATAAGCTCCCGGATGCCACAGATGATGATCCGGAGGCCTCTTTGCGGCAGGTGCATGATATTCTAGCATCCATCAGAAGGCCACAAGATATCACGCTCGACAAGTTCAAAGCTCTCAATCTGAAGGTGGAAGCAGGTCTTTCTGCTTCATGTATTGTCCGTAAGGATGGGCCAGATTTCTTTCCTCCTTTACCTTGGGAGGACACTTCACCCAATTCGTCCCCGTTGACCGAAGATGGTTCCCCGATCTTAATGGAAAATGGGAATCCCTACCCACCAAAAGAGCGATTTAATATGCTGAAGAATGAGCTACTTCTGGAAAACGACGATGCGTTTCGAGAGGTGGCACGGTTAACCCCCCGCGAGGGACGTCAAAGGGTCAGGGTGACCCATGCGCGAAAATTCTGGACGGGCCTAGAACGAATGGCCCAATACTGGGACACGAGCTTGGATAACTATTTTGAACGTCCTGCAACTCCCAAACAGGCGGCTGAAGACGAGTCAGGGGACAAAATGCAGACGGACAATGTGTCATGCGAGTCCCAGCAAAAATCGGAAACACATATGGATATTGACAATCCACCAAAACCAGCAGCTCCCGAAAACAATGTGACTACCCAGGAGGACGGTGAGCCTGAGTCAATAGCAATGTACACGGGCCGCCGTATTGGTGCTGGTCATGAAATGCCGGAGGATATCCGCGAAGAGACTATTAGGGCATTTACCGAGATGGCAGCCTGGCCTTTTGGGTGCCAAGTTGCCCTTCCCATGCTGCCTCCGAGACTATCCCTTCGAACATTGTTATTCCCTGTTCGCCAGACGTTTGCGGCTGCCCGATCGCCTAAAGATCGACAGCTAGCACGAAGCGGTGTCATGGAAGGACCCGTCTTTGCCGCCCAGTGCCGATCTGAAACGTGTTTCCGAGCGCCGGGGGATGTCCCTGGTACGGGATTTGGTGAGATATGTGATTTGTTTCGTGAGGTCGGCGGCATGCTCCTAGCTGCCCAGGAACGAGCACGACAAGGAATGCAAGAAGTAAGACCTGGCGAGGGAAAATGGTGGACAACGACGCCGCGATGGGGTGGTGCACCCAATGATGCAGTGGGTGATAGTGGCAATTTCACCAATGGTGAGGAGAAATCAGTGTCGGACAATGGGAGCTCTCGCAAGCGCTCCAAGTACGAGCATCCCTTCTTAGCATCCCGTCGACCTGGTTCCTCGCGGAAGCTGAGCAACAGCGAAAAGTGGAAAATCGTTCAGCCAGGCCCTGGACTTTGGGACAAGCGAATGAGATATATACAAATTGGAAAGGACCTAGACAGCCCGTTTGACGATGTCAGTAATCATAACACAGCAGTTATAACATCATGCTGACCAGCCGTTACAGATATATATGCTCTCCTCTATCAACCATCATATCTCTATCCTTCACTTACGCGTCCATCGCCGATACATCGATATCATAACATCAGGGGAGAGCTGTTTCCCTTCTGACTCCGATGCTACAGGACAACCGTGGCATGCGCTACAGCTGCGGCGAACGAAATGGTACGATTTATTCGATGCTGAGGAGCGGCTTGAAGTGTTCAAGGGGGTATGGACTATTTTCCATCACCTTTTGCGGGCCCCTTAATGCAATAGTTCAAGTTCCGGTCGTCTTTGACTAAGTAAGCTACCCTAGACTGGTTACGTATCTCTCTAAACCACATTCGTTATACCTCACTCTCTGTGGCGCTTTAGATCAGCTATATGTGTGCTTTGATGATCGTTTATATATTTATTATGTGTACATTTAGAGCGAGTCATTATTCCTACTGCCTGGCTACTGAGGCGCTGTCTTTTGCATTTGTGCTATTCAACACATGGGTGTATAGCGAAAAGGGAATACTTCAATGCATAAAAATATACAGGCATAACAAGGCTTACTTCAGCTACACTAAATAGAACATAGAGCTCACATTCCCTATTTCTGATTCATGTTTCTATCCGTAGGATATGTCAAAGTCATAGTTGCTAATTTTTCTAACCCCAAAGCACGGCGACTTTCAGTTTCTAACCTGGTAGGCTTCGGGATACACATGCTTTCTCACATGTACTATAAATTTGCGCTGTACATCATGAGCAAGACCCATAAATTGATCCTGCAAGTAATCTGTAGGCGCGTTACAATTTCAAAAATTACGAAAATCGGCGCTCAGCCATTGGTACATCTATCTCTGATCGAGTTGTTTTTGATCTTGTTTAGCTTTCGCCGCTCAGATTCGACGTGTACTTCGCTCCGAATAGACGAGTCAACTCCTCGTACAGGAGACACGACCAGGGGAACAGTGGTTTAGCTGAGGCATTGAGCCGTTTAATGTAATCTTTTGAGTTTATATTCCCTTTTGGGTTAAAGGTTCGCTTAGGTTTGTCTGTGTCTGCCTTCCGGAAAGGCGATCTTGCGTCTATCCACACAGTTTCTCGCGAGATTTGATAGCCTCAGCTACTGAAGTAGAGTGGGACACCTAAGATTATCTATGTATAGAAGTGACATGATGTCATACAACAACATCTGATTTCTATCCTGCTACTTTGTAACGATAATATGATTTATTTTATGACATTCTGTATGATCGTTGCTTCATTTCTCCACTCCAGCTATATATCCCGCTGTACTTGCATTAGGTCTCCCTAACATTTGTCACTTGATCACTCAAGAGGCTCTAGTGATTCTCTTGCTCATGCTCGTTAGTAGCCTGACCAAGTTCCATCCTAGTCACTGTTACAAAATAAGGATCACCTTCCCCAATGTACCGTCCACATTGCATGTGGTGTTGGAGGAAATACTCACTGAAAGATTCGCACTCCATTCGAAGGAAGATATGATCGCGCCGAACGGTTGTTCTCCTGCAAAATACAGAGTAATTTAGGCCAAGGCCATGCAATGCAGATATTGTTGCGGTATGGCCTGAAATATATCTTACGATATTACTTTACTTCACTGACATAATAACGGGCATATGTTGAAGGATAGTAACACTTGTCTCAATGTTCACCTATGAAGGCTATTATATCCCAAGCTAATATCCTCTCCATCATTCCTATGTTGACAATCTGACAGGCTCATAGAGATTGCACAAGCACCCACCATACTAGCCATCCATACTGTATTCATTTTCAAGGCCCCGGGACTAAGTGCTTCGGTAAGTGATAGGCTCTTTTTTTTCATGGTTACGGGAACGGCATATGGTTCTGGAAGCGTCCAAAGAAGCATGGGAGTATTTCACTACGGTTCCTTAGATTTGATACTGTGTATTGGCTTTCTGATCTTGGTGGTCTTCTTTGGCATATTTAGAACTAGAGGGGCAAGTCAATTTTGATCCGCCATGAATTGCTGAGCCAGGTGAAGAAACAAGCCACCAAGCATTTAATAACATCGCCAGCTCCACATATTGATCTAGGAGATGTCAAATTCGAACAGAAGGCTTATTTGCCAAACAGGGTCTCCTTTGCTGATTTGGACAGTGCTGACGCGTGATAGAGGAGACCCCTATCGATGAGACATCTGCTGCCTGGTGGGTACACCTTTTTGCATAACCACATCCATTTCAACAGCGTAAGAATTGCCAGTATCTGAGCAAGAGACGTAATTGAGCGAAAGCCGCTGTAGACGCTTGACTTGACTGAAAGGACATAGTCTTAAAGTGCTTATTTGACTAACAGTGGGGGTTCCTCCACCCAAAAAAAATAAAGAGCTAATCAGAGAAGTCCATGAATTGGCAGATGACAGGTTTCTCCAAAGAAACCCCACTCGAGTGCATCGGCCGAGTCGGAGGAGGACACACTGGTTAAGTTCAGAAAGAGATGGAAGGAATTGAGCTACGTCAGAGCCCACCCACCAATAAATCCCCCACTACTGTACGGATCATGAAATCTGATGTGAAAAGACGTGACAATACTAGTATTTGATGATCGTGTCAGGTAGCAAAGGCACTAACTGATTCTCAGCGTTGAAACGGTGTGCCATCGGCGGAACATTTTTGCCTCTCTCAGGGAGATTTGAAATTACTAGAGATGTATGTGGAATTCAGCATCGCCAGTAACTAGCTGAGACAGGCGTCAGCCAATCTCGTATCTCTCCAGAGTGAGGTTCTGATCTTCAAATACAGGATTTCTAATGTCTGTGCGAGCCACGCAATTGGTGCCCATGGGGTCGGTGGAGTTCGGATAAGAACTCCGTTCTCCTTAAATGAATGAACATTTACCCCGTGTACAGGGGGTGTCAGTGATATCATATGCGGATAGTGAGGCAAAGGAGCTATAGTATTGGATTATCATTGTGGCGCAGCTACACGTAGGGCTATAGGGGCTGTCATGCCGAGTCATGTTGATTGTGGAGATAATTTAATCGCTGTCGTGGTGCATGGCAGTAGGAGAGGAACTTTTCTTTTCACCACTTGAGATGGTGATGCCGAAGGGGAGTTATAAAGAATGAATGTAACATCCTGTGCAATACATCGTCATGCTTGTAATTCTCAATGAGAGTTGCTATTAATAAGTGAAGATACGATGCATAAACCTCCCTGAACATAGCTTCGTCGTTGAAGTCGACGGTATTCCAGACCAGTCCATCGGATCGGCAGTTTCTCGAAGAAGCCCTAAAACGGTATGAAGGTATGTTCATCATGATGTTATGTCACAACAAGAGCAATGTGTGACTTCCTATCAAAGAAATTCAGGAAGTTAGTGCTTGCCAGTGGACGGTCAACACGGGAAGCTTTGTCCAAGTGCTGATCTCTCCGCGTATGATTGTCTCCTACCATTGGGCGCCTCTTCGGTAAGGATATGGAACTACAAAACTAAACCAGAACGAAGTGCACCGATTTGTCTAAGTAATTGCTTGGGCCATTTCCATTGCCGGGGTCCTTCATCCATTATAATCTCCCACGCGATTTCCTTATTGAGCGATTTGCATGGCTGCTAAGATAAAGCCTGATTGATCACTGCTACTACAGTCCGCTTTAATCGCGTTAACCCCCAAGCTTCGCATGCATTTCAGCTTCACATGCCTACATCTTCACTCAATGCAGAGCATCCTGTGCATAAACGAGCGAGATACATACATAAGCATATATGTTGGCTACAGAAGTGGGCGGTAGCAGCCATAGCAATGCATGTGATATAAACCGCCCAACAAGTATTAGTCGACTGCTCAACAATAATATCCAGATATATATGCAAGTGTGGACACTCCATCCTTCTACATCATGTAGGTACTGTACATAACTCTCCCCACCAGGTCCCCTGTTAGTTTCTTCGTGCCGTTCCGGTTTTATTCGGAGCCAGAACCACAACAAACTTCGATGAAAGGCTATTGAGGTTCCAGACCAGTGGAAATGTGATAGGTCCACGGGAGTCATGGAGAACGCGCGCTTTGAGTCGGTGTTCACATTGGTGGAATCGCAACGACATGGTGCGGAATAGATGGAGCGGTATATTCCGTCATCCATGTACGGAATAATTAAAGGCTATAGAATGAATAAGTCCCAGTACCTGCCAGTGAAACGAGTCGATAAATTGGGCGCAAAGGCTTGGTTTTGGTTGCACGGCGGCCACCACCGGAAGCTGTCATATTCCCGATACTCCAGCATCCCAAAAGCCTCCCGAGCCCATTAACCAGGTCCATGGGTCGACATAGTTTACTAGGGGCGCGTTAGATATCGAAGAGCGATTTAAGCATCAACTGATTTAGGGCGGTTAAATAGCACACAGACCCTGCTTCGTACTACAATACCACACACAGTATTACTGTTGTACCACTGGCAGGTTTTCCACAAACAAAGGGTAAGAGTGTACATAGAATTACTAATTGATACATACGAATAGAATCGAAGAGACTGCCTTCGTTCATATTGGAAGAAGTATAAAGTACTCGTAGAAGGTGCTGAAGTTACACATCTCATCCCTCAACAAACAATGGAGAGAAAAGACGGTCATACAACACTTTCCATGCCATAGGATGAGCACGGCGTAGGCGTGGGAATTTTCCGAGAACTCCATTCCAAATTAATTTCCTCTTTTCTTCTTTCTTTCTTTCTTTCTTTCTTTTTTTTTTTCCCCTCTTATTCTCGATTTGATTTGAGTTTAGGGTTCACATAGTCTCATTAGGTTCACTGAGGTCAATTCGCAGGCATTTCGGGGCTCTGCCTTATTGCTCATCTGCACCTACGGAGACATTCTTTTAAGATTGTCTCCACAGCTAACGAGTCATGTGAAGGATCAATATTCGAATACCTAAATCGGGCACTTTAATTCAATATTGATGTTGTATTTATAGAGTAAAGGTGTTGCGAGAGTATGGTCATCTTCCTAACTCCTATTGTTTCAGCTCCGTCACTATGGGCGTAGAGTTACTGGCCCAAGGTAGTATTCAAAATTCAAATATAAATGGGCGACTACTACTGGACGAAACAGTAGCTTTTAATTATGTAATTATTGCTCGGGTCCATCCTTGAGTTTGGAAAGTGTAGGACGAGAATGCGACATAGGTTAATCGTCGCACTGCACATGCAAGCCGCGAGATCAGGAGATCTGTTCCTGGAAATGGGAAATGATGAGGGACTAACACAATGTGGGTTGAAAATATGTGCATGGTTTGGTATGGAGCACGATACTACCCCTCACTTCGACAGGAGGCCCAAGTCCTGACCACGTCCGATCGATGGGGTCTGATCATGGTTCGCGTAAGGAGGTGGCCAAGAAGTGGGTGGTTGATTTGATACACGACAAATTACGTTCTGGGAGCTGTCCATTTTCACAGTCGCCACCCTCATTAACGATTCTACAGCGCTCCAGTAGAAATTCACAGCTGTACTGACAACAGTCTATGGACTCTATATATTACCAGTCAACTTCTCTTCTGAACGTTTCTTCGGCCTATTTCCGGATTTCTTATTTTACAGACGCGCAGACCACGTGGCTGTGGGTACATAATTTCGGTAAACATGGATATCCACCCACGTAGGTCATCAAGGTTGATGCTGTATCCCAAGCGCACCCGAAATACAACCATGGTATACAGGGAGTGGCAAGTTGGCAACAGAAGAAACTTTGCTGAAATGGACTGGTTGCTTCCATCGGCTCTTAGAGAATGTCGGTATAACACAAAAAGTCAACAGAGCCCGATCTGCAAATCTCCGCAGTTAAACTGGTAACTCAATAGCGAGGCTTTAGTTTCAGCTTGGCCGGTTAATCGTCAGCTATTCCTGCGCTTGATTTCACATAGCCGCTGGAGTGGGAAATTGGTATCGCAAGCTATTCCACATAAAGATCCGATCTCCGAAAGACTTTCGCTAGCATTAACCAACATATCTTAAACATGTCTTTTTCTGATCGTCGGGCACTTAAGTATAATGAGCTCGATTGTGATACGTTCACTTTGGGTTGGCAGTGCGACAACGGTAGAACCATGGTACCTAACCAGTTACAAAGAAAATGAAATGGGTGCCACATCAATCTGATAATGTAATCTTAGTACAGTACCCTGCTGGCTAGATACTCCGTAGTAGGTAGTTAAGCTCACTCACTTTTTTTGTCAACACTAACTACCAATAATATCTTGACCTTCCCAATGTGAAACCTCGCTGTGCTTACCAAAGTAAGTAGGACTAAGATCTGCCCTGAACCAGACCCTCGGAGCTCGTCAGACGGGCGGTCCATCCCGCTGTCAATTAAAGAAGTACGGAGTTTATCACGGGGCTGGGGTTATACGAGCAATAATTGCCTGAGAGATATTTAGCTGACCAACAATAGGCAGCCACTATTTTCAGTTATTGTTATGCGGCCGATATACTCCGTACTATTCAACGACTGATAAACTTTGTTTCTTTTAGATCAATGATCCACAAACTGTTGGCCGTTCGGGTGAACAAGTGCACATCGAATATCCACCTGAATTTGCTCTGAGACATTAAATTGATTTACGGAGTACACCGATCTTTTGCAAGTCAGAGATGACTTCAATTGGATGCTGAAGCTCGTGACGGTGGTCAGCCGTACCGGCTGGTCTTCTACTCCGTGTCTCCAGTGGCTTTCCATGTCTTGGTCTGCATGCTCCGCAGATAACCATGGCATATTAAGCAGAGTGCTCATGGAATATGTGATTCGGAGTTCGGCTAATAAATTACAAATCGGTTGTGAATTGTTGCAGTAACCAGTGTTTCGTCACAACACGGCCTATGCCTAGTCTTCGTCAAAAAATTCTTCTATTGCATGGTTGCTACTAGTTGCCACTGATGGGTCCTGTGATACATGTATTCATGGGCGTTTTCTATTTAGCGTATATCGGTTTTGCATTATTCCCGGGCTCTATCAAGGTTAGATTGCGGGTTGAGCTTCCATAGAAAAAACGAAGAAAGGGAGAAACCTCGCTGACAACTCAAATAATATCGTGATCTGTTATCACCTTTTGCATTTCCAGCCACGGAGGAACTCTATTCCCTCCATTCCAAGTTTCCATGTTTGACAGAAGCATAACATTGCCGACGACTTTTGTCAAGACCAACAACCGTCGTGACATTGGTGTAACCCATTCCTTCCAAATATCCATGTTCGGTGGATGGAGTACTGTCTTCCACAGTGTACTGTGTAGAATCTTCAGACAAACGATGATGTGCAGTACGGGGCCATCCCTTACGTCCGACGCTCCATTATACTGCCATTCTACGCGCCACACAGCATGCATGCACATCACCCGTAGAAAACTTTGGCAGTGGATCACATCATCGCCAAACCTTGACTAAAGTCAGGGGGCTTTGGTTATCGAGGTTGAGCGAGACGTTGTGCGACTTTGTTCCGTCCCAAATCAACGTTATGAAACATACCTAAGCTAGTGTGGGCTATGTCATAGGTAGAATTGTGGAGGCTGATGGGGTTCGTAGTTACCCGATGAGACGGTCTATGGACTTGGGACTAAGTGAAGATCCAGAAATTTATGCGGCCAACCGACGGATGGTACCAGGGAGACGGGATTAGGCAAAGTTAAAATTGCGGATCAACCGGACAGCGAGGGGGGAAAAGGGAAGAGGAGGATTCGGCGGTGCTTGGGAATGGCCGCCTGGAGAGAATTAATTGGTGGCGGTGGATAGCTAGCACATGGTTCAATCAGGTTGGGCGTTTAAGTCACGCTTGATATGGGAGGGGAATTCCACGCAGGGTTTATTGAATCTCTTAAGTTGGAAGGCATAACACGGTCTGATATTGATACGCCCGGGCCGAGGTGATCTCTTTTCCCTTGTAGAGTATCGCATGGGTAGGTGTATGTATTCGTCCACACAGAGAAAGAAACAGATGGGTCTAAAGTGGCAAAAAATGGCGAGCCGGAGCGCCGGACACTTGATGATCCATTACGACATGCCGTCAATTCTGCCCCTCCTTTTTTCCGATGCCGAGAACACCCAGCCAAAGTTTTGGGTCCTTGACTGTTTACTCGTTCCGTCCAAGTAGAGCGGTCTTCAGATGGGGCTGAACCCCGCTAACGGATGACGGTCGGGCTCTGGTACCTCAGCTATTATTGAGTGCTACTAAAGTAATACAGATTTAGTACAGGATTCGCGTTGTAATACAGCGTAAAATTATTTACATCAACCAACCTAGTTTCACGCCCTTGATCGCTCTGCACTGGTGTAAATACGCGACAGAACGATGGGAGTTACCTACTAGTACTGGGGACTTTCCAGTTCAGGTCGATGTTCCATAGTGCTGATATTATATTATCATTACTTTTCAGAGGATTTACTTTCCCTCGGTACATGATACAGGAGTATACTGCAAGGGAAATTTCCCCGTATAATATCTCTGGATGGAGTAAGTCTCCCAAAATTCATGGCAAAGTGGTAGATAGGGGATTGGCTACTATGTACTTCACACCACAAGTAGACTCTAAAAGACACACAGCCTTATTTGTTGAGCATGGGTACTGACGGGCGGTAATTTGGCATTGCTGTTTTCCGAACGTAACCCGAGGGATACATAATAGTTTGACCCAGGCATGAGCCTTTCCCAATCCAACACCCGTGACTGTACCCGTGACCAAAATGAACTTTGGAAGGTACGGGTACTGTGTACTGTATGTACCTGAGGTATGCGTACCAAAGGAACCTTCCCGTAACTTTACCAGTTCCCGACCGGGTAGCACCATGGATAGGGAGCGGTTTGTTCCTGCTGATTGGAACAGGTGCCGTTCAGATACTCAGTATATTTTGATTTCGACCGTGGAGTTGTGCTATGTAAACAGTAGTGAGGTGAACTATTCATGTATGTACATATAGTTACATCTGGAGTACTTTATGGGGTATGTGCGTACATATGTAAGTCAACAGGACCCAGCTGACAGGGACACTCCTTGAATGATCTATTATGCGCTTGCGCTTCAGCTTCAGCAACATGCCCAATTTTTATATAACCAGGAAATGCTCCACATAAAAAAAAGTGCCAATAAGAAACACGGAAAAGAACAAAAATTATTGGCCTTTGAAGATATAGAAATGACTTTTCTCTGTTCTGGAGTTTCACAATAATGAGGGTAACATGTTCTCCGCCTTTTTGAATCAGGCGGTCCTCCTGACTCCTCCTTAATCCATGCAGAAAGCTAGTTTACAGGATACGTACTACTACATATGCATGTGTGGTGTTGGAAAACTAAGGTATGACCCTTGATTCCAACGACCAAGTGACAACCCCATATCATTGATCGCTTCTCACCGTCTTCTGCTTTTGCGTGGGGCTGTGGTTGAGGGCACTTCTTGGGTCACATCATGCATACCTCGCACTGTCTTGATCCCTCTATGCGAGACTCTAGCTTAGACTGCCTGTGCTGTTCTCTCTCTTTTTATTTTATTTTATTTTATTTTTGTTTTTTACCAGTGTGACCCCCCTCTCCATTTCGAGTCCAATATGTATTGGACATACAGCACACTCGTAATCTCCATAGATATGTGTCCTTCCTCACCTGAACCCACTGGAAGAATTGACTTTAGATCTAACCCACCAGAAAGTCGAAGATGAAGATAGGGGATACCTTGCCAATAATAAGCTGGATTAAGCTTGATCACAGCATTGGATGGGCACCAACAGACCCAAGGAATGCGTCTGAGAGGCTTAGGTGTTGACAACAAGCATGTCTAGAGTATGTAAAGTTCCGTACTACTGTCCAGTTAGATTATTGATATACCAGCCCTTGGAGAGGGATAAGCCATTCCGGGTCTCTTTCTTTCATCATCAATCAGGTGTTGCGGCCACTCCATATGTTTGTTCCATTCCTGGTTTCACTTGCTTCTACCCAAGGCGATGATCTGAGAATAGACATATGAAGAGCTTAGGGGGGGGAAAATTAACAGTGAAGGTTAAGGAAGGAAAGGATATTTTTATTTAATTCGCCCGCCTTCTCTTGAGCCCCTTTGCACACAGTTCTTTGTCTTTTGGTAATTAAGACTTTTACCCCAAGTATCGGTATTTCCTCTTTATCCGCCATATCTTTTGGTGACCAACGCAGTCCACCGCTGAAATTGCCCCTCCGGATTTTGGGCACCGACCACTCTCTGGTCATCTCACGAGGCACCTGTTCCCAAGAAGGAGATTGAAAAGAGAAGGATCCGGGCATGGCCTGGTATCAATTGTAACAGTCATCATCCTACTTATATATTTCCTCATCTCTACCTGGCAAGGGTACGTAAATGCTATTGGGCGGTCCAGTTCGGCTCGGGTGACACCAATTCCCCCAAGATAATTCCATGTGGCACTGAGAAAAATAAAAGAATGGAGCTGATTGTCGGCCCTTGACAGGATAGGAAATTGAAAGGTAGCTTAAACAATTCACGGATTCGCCGGTGTGTGGTTTTTCTTCATTTGTGATTCTCCTTCCAACCCGTCCCGCGTTAGCAACCAGCTCCAGTTTGCGGCTCCACTCAAGTCAATTTTTTTTTTCCCTTCTACCCTTTTCTGTTGTTGCTCCCCTTCCCACTTTTGTTTTCCTTACGGCAGAGTCGAAACCGAAACCGAAGTATAGACCAGAAAATAAAAAAAAAGAAATAAAAAAAGCGATCTGTCAATTCTCGGTGGCTTGTGGTACCTAATTCTCTGCAAACCAGGATCCCGGTCCAGGTTACAAGACCCAGCCGAGCAGTCAATCAATCTGTCAGAAGGAGGCGCGCGTTAAAAAGCAACGAAAGACGATCGAAGACTCAAGGGAAAAAAAGAAAAGGAAAGATTGTTGAGAAACTAAGAACAACAGAGAGGGGGAAGAGAAAAGGAAGGATAGCCTTCTATTATTGCTCTCACTTCTGTCACCACTGGAGTTGTTGAGATTGTTGTTTCTATTGTCGTCAGTATTATTTGGATTATTATTATTATTATTATTTTTATCTGTAAAGGGAGGAGACGGAAGTTCTTCATCCATTCATACTACTGACCACTAGACACTTCTCCCTACGGACATTCCCTCCACTTCCAGGGTTAAAAAAAAGATTACCAAAAACCAAAAAAGAGGGGCAAAGTCACTCTTCATCTCAGTCATCAGTCAATCAGTCCCATCCATCAATCAATCAAGAATTTGCTATCACAGTTCTGTTTGTCTGTGGATTGACGTCCCCCATCCCGTTAGTATTCTTCTTTATTACTGCTATTGTTATTATTTTTCTTATTACCACCTCTCTTTATTTTTTGCCCCCATACCTGTCTATCATTCTCATCGTTCCGCGACTCTTATTTGTCCCCTCCTACTTTACTTACTTTGTTTCCCCAGCAGATCATTCATTCCCACTTGGCCACAGTCGGGTCCCTTAGGTAGATACCTACCTACCGACTTTACTGGGTCTTCAAACCGCCCCTCTTCCTCAATCCTCATCCACTAACTACTGACCACTACTACCAACTACCCGGACTACTTTACGGCACTAACTAATCACCACTTTATCTCAGTTTTCCTTCCTCTCACACCTGGCGGTAAGTTCTTCGACTTTTACCTATTCCAGCTTAATCCCTCTCCCTGCAGTGTCTCCATTGCTATTCCTCCGTTCAACTCTGGCAGCGACTTCCCGCTTTTTATCAATATCGTTCCCCTCTTTTCTAATAAACCAGAGCAGACCCGGCCTTTTTTTTTTTTTTTTTTTTTTTTTTTTTTTTTTTTTTTTCACTTTTTTGGCTTTCCCACCGTTCGATCTGCTGTCGCGCACAACGCGACCCGACGGCTTGGCTTACCTATCTCCCAACTGATCGGAGAGTAGAGGCAGTGCCAAACGACCGTCGTATTTTATTTCATCCTTTGGGCCACCACAGTGTACGTACTACTATCTTATTACTACTATTATTATTGTCGTCGTGATTTAGGATTCTCTTGCCGTTATAAGAACATCATCAGCACTATTTTACAACCACTTTACCCCTGTTCTAGCTTCGTTGGTTTGCTCCTTAGCTGCGCTTTTTTTTGTTTTTTTTTTGTTTTTTATTCCTATTTTATTTTTATTTATTATTTATTTTTTTTTTTCCTAATTTCAACTTTTTTTTCTTTCTTTTTCTTTTTCTTTTTTTCCCTTAATTTCTCGTTTCCCTTTTCCCTTTGCGCTCCTCTTCCTCTTTCCTGATTTGGACTCCTCGTCTGCGCATCTCTTCGGCGTTATAAAAAGAAAAGTACAGTACCTATACGGAGTACTCCGTACTGGAGAAGGTATTACTTACATACCTTATTTTCTTCCCACTGACCAGGGTCGGTGTGTCCACTCCAGTCGTTAGCTCCTGCGCGGATCTCGTTCTTTTCCATCTACCCCCCCCCAGCTTATACTACTTATGACAGGTACTAAGTATTCTGAGCTCTGTCCTTGATGTCCGACCTATTATTACTGTTACCATCATTCTGGGTTTCGTTTTGCATTAGCTTTCCTTTCCCTTTAACTATTACCACTTCTTACCTAATTTCCCCAGAGTTCTTCTTCCTTTATTATTATTTTTTTCTTTTAAAATTTCCTTGCCAATGTTGCATTTGGTTGACGGTTTATAATACTGGCTTTGCGATCGTTATCTTTCAAACCCACTATAGCTGACTATTAGAAGCTATTAGGCTGTGGACAGTTGCTCCCATCCGGCAATCAAACAAACTGGAGAACCTTGGACCTCTATTCGCGTGATATTAGAACGTCAACCGTTCTGGCGTCGCCGCTCTGTTCAAATACCGCAAGTTAAGATTAGCTCCACGAAAGAGAAGGCAACCAACCCACTGCCAACAACTGAGATCTTATCCTCAAGAGCTAATTGCCAATTTTGGGGAACCTCTGGCGAAGCTCTTACTGTGGTAAGACTCCACCACCATTCATCCGGTGTAACTCACCAGTGTATGGAAGCCTAAACCCGTCCTTGATAGCAATTCTCTGGGACATGATGTCCTCATGACCGTATGTCTCTCGCACTGAATCGACCGTCCACTGCGGATCTGCGGCGATCTGGTGATCCTAGCCGTAGCTGCGGACCCACGATTATGGAAATTATCTCAACGGACGATAAGCCGAAAACACTTCCTGCCTTTTCTGGACCTGCGCCCCCAATGCATCGCATTCCTCCCGACGGATCGCATGGTCCACCAAGTGTGCCGGGAATGTACGAACAGCCATGGCGCCATTATCCACCCTACGAAGGTCACCCAGCAGAACAACGTCGAACATCTACTGCTCCTCCGCCATTATCTTCACATGGGTACCCTGTTATCCCGAATCGCGAACTGCCGCAGCTTCCTCCCGACGGCCCGTATAGCCGACAGGGAAGCCTAACGGGCCCAAAACACACACCAACGGAAGCGCATCCATCGTTCCGGGGTCCCATGAACGGGACAGCTCATGAACCGGCACCGCATTCTGCGCCGCCTGAGTACCGATCTCGGATGTCTTTTACTCCTCAAGAGCCACATAGTAATGGCGATGCTCCGCCTCCATTACCGCCGCACTCAATTCCCCCGGCTCCATATTCTACTCCTGTTCCGCCCATGTCTCATACACCAGCCCCGTATGATTCTAGCTACTACCAAAGCCAAGCCTATGGCATTCGCCAGCGCAAGGCCGCACGAGCACAGCAGGCAAGTTAACTTTTATCCTCTTTGCCGCAGAGTGCCCACTGGATATGTATATGTGAAAAGGAGAGGGTGTTGCTGACATGTTCGCCCCATGGTTAAAGGCTTGCGATCAATGCCGAGCGAGGAAAGCAAAGTGCGATGAAGGTCGACCGTCATGTAGTCATTGCAAGGAAAACAACTTGAACTGCGTTTACAAAGAAGTCCCTCCGCACAAGTCTGTGTTCCTAGCTCTTCCAGTTCACTACTCTGAACTAATGTTTGAAGGACGCTAACAACATATGCAGACAAGAAAAGGCGACCCAGCTCTTATTAGATCGATTGCAGTCATTCCAAGACGCTATATTAGACAGATTCGATCGTTTAGACCAGCTAAATACGGAGCACGGGAACAATTTCAACTCCATCCTGGCGAAGATAGACGCCAAGTCCGCATCTAAGGAACCACGGAAACCGGCAGTCCCGCAATTGGCAAAGAAGGACATAATCGATATCCAGGAATCAAAAGCCAAGGATGAGAATATTGCTACAATGCAGGAGCAGATACCAGAACCAAGTGAAACGACCACAGAGCAAGTTGTTCCTTCTGGTGAGGATGGTGAGCTCTCAATCCCTGTAGAGCATACAACAGCGGCCCACAAATTGCTGTTGTGGCCTTCAATTCGGAATCTTCTTCGTCCAAGAGAATATGATGAGGATTATGTGATGAAACTTGAAGAAAAAAGGGGCTTAATCCGTGTCTATGGCCGTGGAGAGGGAGATGAGACTAGTGAAGATCATGGCATGTGCTCACCGCCAACGACCTTGAGTACTAGCTTCAATGAAAGTCAGCCATACTACCCGGCATCCCCCCCTAATGGACCTTGGGGGGTGTACGTGAACCAACCCCAGATTAAACTTGAGAACAAAGGGCTTGACGAGGACGGCATGCTAACCGCGGACCCTGATATGGTTCGTCGTTATCATAAAAGCTATATGAAACATATGCACCAGCTTCATCCATTTCTTGATCAGAGTGACTTGGAGAACAAGGTCGATCATTTTATCAGGATGTACTGCCCATTGAAAGGTCCTGTGCGGTCCCCAGGAGTACTTAACAATCACTTGAATGATATGCCTCGAGGCGCAAAACGAAAGCGTTCATGCGAAAATTTACAAGGTGTGGGATGCGATGCGCAGTCTGCTGCGGAACAGGGTAGCGGCCGGCGTATAGAAAAATCCATCTATAATGCTATTATTCTTCTGGTCCTCGCTCTTGGCAGTATCTGCGAAGCCAATCCTGTGCCCGGCCCAGTCACAGATTACCAGGTGGACTTCCGAAAAGAGACAATATCTGGTCCTCCTACGCACGGTATATTATCACCCGCGGGTTCGGATTCTCTTCCTCAGTCGCAAGGCAGCGGTTATGTCGCGGAAAATCACACCTTTGCATCTCCTTCATTAATAGGCAATCGACAGAGTGGTGCTGAGGGGCACCCAATATCCCAAGACAAAAACCTGGATTATATTCCTGGATTAGCATTTTACGCATACGCTACCCAGATCCTTGGAAGTCTCCAAGGAGCAAATAGACTGCCTCACGTTCAAGCTGCCTTATTAGCAGGACTTTATGCAGGCCAGCTAGCGCACCCCTTCCAAAGCCACGGATGGATCTATCAAGCCGCCAGGGCTTGCCAAGTTTTGGTTCGATCGTATGGAATACCATCTCTGTTCAAGCAAAAATAGTATATGACACTAATTAAAACCTCTAGAAAACGTTACACACAGATGCCTGATGGCCCCGACAAGGACCTTTACGATTTTGCGTACTGGACGTGCCTTCAGCTAGAGAGGTATGTGTGCACCTTCTGTACTTTTCCTTGCTTTCTTTTCCCTATAATCTCGGGGAAGTGCTGAACTTGTATCCAGTGATATACTAGCAGAACTTGATCTTCCCGCTAGCGGCATATCCCGCTCGGAAGCTCGCATCTCCTTACCAAAGGGACGGTTTACTCTTAACCTTCCGAATGAAATTTCCGCCCCAAGTACTATGATGATGTTTTTTTACTCGGCCCAGATTCATCTAAGAAAGGTTCTCAACCGTGTTCATACTGATCTGTACAAAGTTGAAAGTGAGTTCTCGGTGCTTGAAAATGATAGTAAGTTGAAGGAAGTATACTAAGATAATTGTCCGCAGAGCAAGGACAGACCCATTGGTCATCGCACGTTCAAGAAATCTTAAGTATGAATCTCGAACTTTGGCGAAACAGTCTACCTGCTGTGATGAAGTGGAAAGACACAGATCCACCATCAGAAGAGATTAACGTCGCACGGATGCGAGCTAAGTACTATGGTGCACGTTACATTATCCATCGCCCTTTACTTTATCATGCCCTTCATTACTATGGACAATTAGACCTTCGCGCATCATCGGATGGACCGTCTACTGAAGCTACTGCTATGACTTCTTCCAAATCGCAGCAGATATCACCGTCATTGAACCATAGTCAAGGTGCCACGAACATGGCACGTTTGTCAAGTGACATAGGTCCTGCATCTGGGCTTACAGGGATTGCACACCGCGACTTGCCCACAAAGCTACGAAGAGCTTGTAAAGTTTGTATTGATTCGGCTATGCTAAGTACAGTAGCCTTCGATGGCATAAAGGGTCGCCCGGTAGTGACCAACATTTTCGGCACTGCCCATGCGTACGTTGAACACCAACTGCAGATGTTATGTGTGGGTTGAAATGTATCAGCTGACATTCTTTATTGTACCCTCACAGACAATTTGGTAACATGTTGGTATTGTCCGCTACATACATGTCTAGCCTCTCGGAACTAGTGGATCGAAACGAACTCGAGAGACTTCTTAAGCGAACGATCAACTTTCTGCTGCAGAGTCGTTATATTTCTCCTAGTCTCCGAGCCGACGCGCGAATTCTTACTGAAATATACGAGAAAATATTTGGAAATCCCTCAGAGTGGAGGGATACAACCGATTAAGCTTGGCAGCCTGGCCTATCTGAATCTCGAATTTATGATCAATAGCATTGCTGGTATCTGCGATGTGCGCCTCAGTTATACGAGTACACTGCAAGCTGAATGACGCCCCTAGGTGGCTATAGAGTTCGTTGTGACCCGCCGGCACTTCGATTTCTCTGCTCCACCAGTGGGCTATCCCGAACGCGCTTCAACGTTCAACTTCGTATCTAACTCATGATATATACGTGTATTTGCATGGTGGCTCATTTGTTTGTTTTTAGTCTCGATTTAAGATACCACCTGCATTTGTGGTTTGTGTCTGTGGTCCTGTCCTGTGCATGTGGAGAGGAAGGGTGGCTATCTGACGGTTATCTCTGTTGGCTTTGTTTTCTTTCTTTTTTCTTTTGTGGTATTCCAAAGGTGTCGGTTGGCGTCGACTGCACCTGCTAATCGAAGCAGGAAATGGGAACGGGAGGGATCTCTTGTTGCATTTCTAGCGGTTCATGGAGGATTGCCTCCGCATACAATACATTTAGGAACTTCGTATGGGGTGCTGCGCAGTGCATATTGCAGATTAGGCGGTTATCACTTATGGTATTAGATCATTGGCGGCTCTTGTTATCGTTGCTTGTTGGAATGATAGGTGTCTTCTGAGTCAAGGGCGCATGCTGATTAAATCAATGGACGTAGGCTGGGTCTGCACATTATCCTTTCCTGTTCGACATGTCGCATTCATGGTACCTCCTTAGTTCTTGAGTGCGATGATGACTAAGGGGTGCATGAACCTTCAGTGGCCATTGGTCCCTTGTATCTACCGTATCTTAAACCTATAACGAAGGTTGGGGTTGTCCTACGCCGGCTATGACTTTGCCTAATTGTCAGACCCGCGTTTGAGGTTCGTGCCAGAGGGAATGCCTTGTGTCGGAAATGGCCATTGTAGGTTGTGATAAGGATGGTCATGTTCCATGGATGTTGTACCGAGCTTATTCGGATCCTTTTGCTGCCTCAGGCACCGGTTCCAGCAGCCAAAAGTCCAGGTTGTTTCGTACCACGTTAACCGGTTGGGCGGGGTGGAACCCTGTAACCGAAGTACGTACTACAGTGTACTCCGTACACTGTAGTCTTAAGAGGCTGAGTTCAACACTTAAGATATCTACTCATTTCGTACAAGACTGGTCACATCTAATTATGGGCACTAATGGTCCAGAATTCCCATGTTGTTCACATTGTGGCCCCAGCCATCTCTGTTTTGATTATGTGCATCGACCTGTCCCGCACGTGCAGGGCACCCACACCTCACCGTGATTTCGAATCTTTCCAACTAACCTTCTCTGCATTCCTCACTTTTTAACCTACTACTATAGGGAAGGCATCTCATCCTAGATCGAAACTCAGTTTATCTCCTACATCAGCAGCCTCCCCGCATTCCTTCAACAATTCTGCACCGTATGTCTCCCCTCTAAGCATTTCTTCAAACCCCAGCTGTCGCTCCATCCTTGCTTGAGGGCGCTAAGTCCTCTCGATCGCCCTAACTAGCGGTACGATAGTCTGGAGCAACCAAACTTAGATTGCTGACCAAAGTGGTCCTCGCCTCCGCTAGAAGCTGGGGCCCTCCGACTTCCGACCAAGAAGAAAAAAAAAAGAACCACAGTTCAGCTGCGCCAATGTTTACTACTCTTCCGTCGCAAAAACAACTCGGCTGAACCGACCGAGCAATCAATCTATACGCGTCCTTTTTGTTCTTAATAGTTAAAATTTCCCTCCAAGTATTCTATTCCCCTTACACTTTCCCTGTCAGCCCCCTTTCTTTCTTTCTTCCTTTCTGGGGGGTTTTTTTTTGGTCTCGATCTTTATCATCCTCACTATCTTATAGCCGGCCTGCATTTTACATTTTCTCTGAACACACGCACACACCTACCTACACTTTCCTTTGCCATCTTGACAGCAGCAGCAGTCCGTATTCCACATGATTGCCTGGCTTTTTAGGGCATCGCCTTGATCGCTCTCTGCCCACTATGTTTAAGGCCTTATTGGCCGGGGGCCGTTCGTCCGATGCCCGCAGCAGCTCCAGTTCTACGAGTAGTAGCCGTCGCAGAACAGAATCCAAAGCTTCTTCAACAGTGAGCCGCAAGCCCTCACGGGGTGACGACCGTGATCGAGGCTTGGGTGACCTGTCAGCCTACCCAACGTCTGGAAACCGCAGCAAGCGCTATGCGCCCAGTGCGGCAGGCGATTCCGTTGCGTCGAGCTATGCGACGGCGGAACCTCAAAGCGTGATCGAACCTGACCGAAATGTCATCGAACGGGCACCGAGGCGCAGAGATACTGACGATAGTGAACGTCGCGATCGATACTCGGACAGCGATGGCAGCGATGACAAACCCCGACGCAGACGCAATCTCTCCCGATCGCAGAGTCGCGAACGAACCCGTGAACGCCCTGACAATACAGATGAGCTTGATAATGGAAACCGTGGAAGTCGTCATCGTCGAGAGAGGCGACGAACTCAGCCTGACGAATTGCCAAGTGTGCCCATCTCCGGTGCTGAAGCAGACTTAGCTCCGAAGGTGGGAACTTTTGACTATCCCCAATTCCCCCCACCGTTCCACAACACACATCCAGTGACATCTATGCCAAGCTCGCCCAACGTGCCCGGTGTCTACGACCCTCATGTACAGCAGCAGTTCCCGGGCCAGTTTCCGGCCTTCGTTGCCGAACCTAACCCACCAAACCCTGCAGGCGCAGCAGCTGATTACTACGGCGACCAAGGGCAGTCAGTCGCGCAACAACCCGGTGTTCGGCCTGAGCCACCAAAGATTATCCCCAATACTCAAGCGCACTTGATGCCGGCATCACCGCATCCCAACCCGCCGCAAGAGCCTAGTAGTATGGGACAAACGCCGGCAGCGGCTGACTATTACGCAGATGATACAGACCCAGAGATCCAAGCACCCGAACAATCAAGTAAACCACCTGCAGGGCCGACACCCAAACCTCCCAGACCAACTATACAAACTGAAGGGGTCTTGGGGCCTGCTGCAACCGCTACTACGCATGACGAGGGCAGGCCCCAAGGTATTGGCTCTGGATCCTCTCCAATGCTAGAGTCGCCGACGCCTACGTCTGTCCCACTTACTGGTACAAGCCCCTCCAAACCGCCCAATGCTCAAGATATAGGTACAGCAGTTGGTGCTGCAGCAGCAACTGCGGCAGCAGGTTATGTTATGGGCCACCATCATCAATCATCCCTGAACGTAGAACATCTTTCTCAGTCTGGCAATCACAATAATGAGGAGGGTTTCCCGAACCTTGTGGGACCTGCTGGTCCATCTGCGTACTCGGACCAGCTAAATGCACCACCCCTCAATACTGCTGGTGCTGAGACAACAGCGTACGCTGCCGACCCGTCGCATCCTCATCATGCAGCTCTCTACCACGGAGCACCATTTCAGTCCGGGAGCATGGCATTCCAGCAACGCCAACGGGGTCCTCTGGACAAGTTCATTGATTTTTGGCGTGACGCAGAAGGGGTTGGTATGTTTGAGGATTACACAGAAACCATTGGTGTTTGCAGGCACTGTTTTGAACCGGGCACCTCTTCGCGCGACGCACCTCGAAGGCATTATTATAGACGCCGCCGTCGCTCTAGTGACCGCTACAGCAGTCGCTCACGAGTGGGCAAACCTAGTCGTTACTCTTCTTCAGAGGACGAGGGTCGACGTCGCAAGAAAACCTCCATAAGTTCTTGGCTGCCTGGGATGCTGGCTGGATACACGCCCTTTATAAAAAAAGACTTCGAGAACACCTATAGTGATCGATCCGGCCGACCTGCAAGCTCGCCACCGGATAATGAGAACCTATCAACGCTTGAGAAGCAGAGTCACACATCTCGTGGCGTCTGTGGGCGTTCACCCCGCCGCTCCTATGAAGGCCTGCGAGACAACGAATCTCGACGGCTGTCCCGCTCTACGTCCCGATCTTCGTCAAAGTCTGAGAAACATTGTGCACACCGAGATGTGGGAACTGCAATTACCGGAGTGTCTGAAAATCAGCCACGCCGCAGCCGGTCACCGCGGAAGACCAAAAGTCGGAAATCGTCATCTTCTGAATCATCCTTTGTGGATATCTCTAGACCATCCATGAAATCTGTGGGTGGCTTGAGCTCATTCTTCACAGCCTCTGAGAATCGTAGAAAGCGGCAAAGCAAAAAGCGGATAAGTATATTTTCATTCAACAACTCGTCATCATCCTCCCTAGATGCTGATTTAGCATTTGGGAATGGCTATGCCAAAAGACCGCCAGGGAAATCCAAAAGGCGGAGCAAGAAGAAAGACCAGGACGATGTGGATGCGGCATTACTAGGAATAGGAGCGGCAGCAACTGCAATAGCTGATTCAACTCATCATCGGAGTCGACGGACAGGTGAGGTACTCATTAAAAAAGAACCTACACCCACTCGTTTGGGTTATTCGTCGTCTTCTACCAATGACGACGCTTGGGAGGACGTGGACTCAGGGGATCAATCGTCGTCCAGTGTTAGTTCAGCACTTGCTTTCGGAGGTAGTGGACTCTATGGCAATACTGCATCACCGTCTTCCGATTCTGGTACATCATTATGGGGCTGGAGATGGGGCAACAGGAAAGGCAAAAAGCAGAAGAGAACGAGGTCCAACGCATCGGAGAGTCGTTTCCCTACTAATGCTGCTTTAGCGGCGGGAGCTTTGGGAACAGCCGCATTAGCCCATCGCTATAACAATCAAGGGAGACGTACTAGCGAGGGCGCTGGAAGTGGTGCTGGGAATCTTCAACATGTGGCTCCAGTGCCCACCAGCGATCCATCACAGTTTGACGCTGTGAACGTACCGCCTTCTCCCCCACAGCCGGTCATTCGCCCTAGAGGACACATCCCTCTTCAACAACCCCAACCTGTGGCACCGGTCTCTCAGGCTGTCTATACTTCGCAAGGAGAGACAATTCCTCCCTACACTGTACCATCTCGTCCTCCCCCGTTTGCCAATACACTTTCACACTATGACTACCAAGCTCATGGTTCTGGCCTTAGGGAGCATGAAATCCCCCTTTACCGTGATTTTACTGATATTCGATCAAACGTTAACCGGCCCCCTCGACGAAGTGACTCATCGCCTGTGTTTCACACGGAGCCTTTAGTGAGTACATCGGTGCCTAGTGCGAAACGTCGTTCTACCATGAAAGATCAGGGTTCCGTACAGTTTGACCTTACTAGGGAGCAAGCAGAAAAGGAGCGACGAGCAGATCAGTTTGAGCATCAAAAGCGCGATCATGGGTCCCAAGGAGTTGAACTTATTGATAGGGAGGCGCACGCGGATAAGAATCGATCAAGGCGCTACTATGAGGGACACCGGGATTCTGATTTTGGCCCCCAGGAAGGATACGGACGTGAACCTCGAGGGAAGAGAAGCCCAGCATCGTGGGATGATCTAGGTACATCTGCAGGTAGTGTACTTTCCGGTCAAAGCTTCAACGGTAACCCCTCCGAATCGAGCCAGAGGAGTCATCAGGAACGTTCAGAGAAGCGTCGCGCAGAAAGACGCCGTGCGTCAGGTTCTGAAATATCATCTGGCCTTCCCATGCCTGAACGTGCCTACGATGATGTTGACCAGCGCCCGAACCCGGTCCCTGCACAAGAACATTTTAAGACTTCAGTATTCCGTGATATTCCTCGCAAGAAGCCAGTCCATGACGATTATGCACAATTCTTCGCCCCCAAAGAGTTGCGCTATAGCCCTGACGCGTACGCGCGTCGCGAGCCCGCTTCAACTCCAACTATCATAGAAGCGGAACCTGCAAGTCAAAAAATTAAGGCAACTGAGGAGCACCATCCAGAATATCGCGGTCTACCGTGGCCAGTTCCAAAGCTCAATGTAGTTGAGCCCACGCCTCCTCAAAGCCAAAGTGGCTCCGTCAGAGATATTGCCTCTCCGATTCCATCGCCGCCCGAGGTCCTTGACGATGATAGGAAATCAAAGCGATCAACAACAGGCTCCCGCGTATCTTGGGGTAAGGATGAGACTCGCGAGTATGAAGTCCCTTCTACATCCTCTGAACTCGACTCCGCCGATCATGATATTGTGGCAGACCGAGGACAGGAGAAGCAGAATGATAGTGAAGCCACCCGAGAAATTGCAGCCATTCAAGCAGATCTGCCCAAGGCCGCAAATGGGTACAATCCTGATATTGTAGTCGCAGCAACAGCCGGTGCAGCTGCTGAAGCCTTAGGTTTTGACCCTTCCCTTGTATCGGTCATCACGGAAAAGCTCGTCTCTCCGTCTAGAGCTGGTAGCTATGTGGGTGGGGCGGTAACACTCGATGATGGAGAGAAGCAGCCAATCTTAAAGAAATCCTTTGAGAACGGACCGCTTTACTCTGAGCCTGTGTCGATAAGCGACAGTGTTAGAACATTTCATGACGATCAACAACCATCATCAATTGCGCAAGAAGTGATCCAGCAGCTCAGCGGAGAACAAGCCTCTGAGATGGGTGAACTTTCCGGAAGGACTGTGGAAAAACCGAATGAGGGCCAACCAACCTTGGTCTTTCGAGACGAGCGTTCTGGAACCAAGTCAGCTCCAGAGGAAGTTTCGCATATGTCTGGTGGATTTAGACTAGAGGAGTCAACCAGCCAGCGGGAGCCGCGTGGGAACACACAAGAACCAGTTCAGGATGATCTAAGGTCAATTATCCCAGCTGTCATACCTAGACATAGTGATACACCGATGGAGGGAGCTAATTGCAGCAAATACAGTCGCGATTCCGATATCCCTAGTCAGGCCAGTCCACCTGCCGCTGAAGAAGGCTCTACTATCGAAAAGAAGAAGCGAAAGAAAAGACATTCCAAGCGGGGTAGTGGTACTTTCGATGACTCCGTTTCTGTGGCATCTTCCCCAGCCAGAGTTGAAGAGACTAGTGACCGCGGCAGAAGTACGGATGAACAGACAAAGGAAAAGAGGGCAGGTGGTATCTTAAGTAATATATTCGGCTCTAAAGTCTCTGAGCCGCTAGCAAGCAGAAAGTCATCATCTGATAGCTATCCATCTCGCGAGGTTCAATCCGAAGTCGGACCACCGGATTCTGGGGAGTCTAGACGTCAACGGAGAGAGGAAAAGCGGCGACAAAAATACGGGGAATTAGCAGACTCGGGTAAAACAACGGAACGTGAGAAGGTATGGTTCTAGCTGTTTTCGTTGTTCGTAAACTGTGATTTGCTCAGTTTATTCCTATATTCGATTTTAAGCAAGGTGTATAACACATGTACTAAATACCTTCCTTTCCCTCTTCTTTGTACACAGGACCGGACAATATCGCAAGACGGAGACGACCAGCCGTCTTTTTTAGCTGGAAGCCCCGAAATGCCTTACCAGGTAGGCGATGGTGACCGTGAAGGTGCTTCGGGGCGTATCTCCTCGACGGATGCAGAACTCGCAGGATTGGGACTAGATGTTTTCGAACAGCGGCCAAGAAGTCGTTCGGCATCACCCCCTGCACCGGGGAGAACTATGGACCTAAGCCCGAAGTCTCAGAGTAGACCAAATTCACCCCGGTTGGCCCGGGGACATGAAGATGTCCAGGGCCAACAGTCACGGCGGTCGTCCGGAGTTCGACCGACAGAGTCTCCTACCGCCGTCCCCTTGCACTTTCGTCGACCGCCAACCACATCACCACGGGCTCATCGTTCATCTTCAGCCAGCTCAATTGCAGCGCCGTCTCCTGGCTCTCCAACAGGGCGTTCTCGGCGTCCAGCTTCTGGTGAATTTATAAACTCACGAGAGATGCGGCCCCTGTGGCTTGTCGAGCACCATGGTAGCAAAATTGAAGTTCAACCTGAGGAACCGTTACCTTCGCTACCATCAAGTAAGACGTCATCAGTGAATGCATCCGCTGAGGACCTCGCATCTCTGCAGGATGAGAAGATCTGGGAAAAGTTTGATTTGAGCCCTAGTATTCATGGAGACCAGCGGCCTATTGACGTTGATATGCCGTCTAATTCCCAACACAGAGTGCTTGATTCCGAGGAAGTAACACCTACTGCCGCAAGTTTCGGTCAGATGAATACCAATCAACTACTTCGGAAGGATAAGCCCAAGTACGAGTTCCATTCGCCCTCTGAGCTTCTCCAGGATCCGTCCACATATCCAGAGCTGCCCCCTTCTCCAACAATTGGGGCTCTTCCTTCTGCCGAGGGCTCTGCAGTCGGTGTAAAAGACGATGGCGGGCTGGAGCGCAACCTGGATAGCCTTCCACCTCTACCTTTGTCCCGGCCTGCTACTCCTAAAATGGAACAGATTCGTGCTTCGGATGCTGCTGAAGGACATCTGACTCGAGAGCTCACAGCTCCTGACCTTGAAGCGCCGAGGACCTCCGGGGATGTTGCTCCTTCTGCAGATGGCGACACGACTATCATGAATGTACTGAACGTTGATCTACCGGAGCTTCAGCCATCTGACGAGAAAACGCCGACAAAAGCCACCCAGAGTAACATTGAGTCAGGCGATGCTCTAATGTCTGATGAACCAACTTCCCGGGATCTGTCAAACGAAGTCGTTCCCGTGCCTCCGGCTGTCCAAATCCCAACAACAGAGGCAATGGAGAAAGGTAGAGAGAATCCAGGATATGCAGCTACTAGCCCTACTGAAGTTGTCAATTCCACAATTGCAGATCCTTTGCTACCTGCTGGTGAGGAACGTGCATTGTCTGCCGAACCGTTACAAGCTGTAACTACTGGCGAGACAAAGGCGGGAATTAGTGATACAGCAGATGAGATAACACAACCACAAGAGGCACAGCGTGGAATGAAATCTGAGCCACAAAAGTCTGCAACAGGGGATAATGAGTCATTGGGAAGCGCTGAGGCTAAACCTGAATCTAATCCCAACCTCACTTCTGCCACAATCATTTCTGTTGAAGGTGAAGAAACAGAGACTGTTGACGAAGCAGCAGTGACAGAATCAACCAAGCCAACAAGGGAGAGCACAGACAAGGCTGCCGACGAAGTAGCTCAAGCTCCCACTGAAGAAGGAGTAGTGGGTGCTACATCTCCAAGTTCATCGAAAAAGAAGAAGAAAGATAAAAAGAAAAAACCCAAGAGCGTGAATATACACGAACCGGAGTCACAAGATACCCCAGCCACAGCTCTTGCAGCCCTTTCAACCCCTGAAGACGTTGAGAAAATAGATGAAGCAATTACTCAAGGAGAATCTTCAATTGAACAGATTTCTTTACCAGAAGGCACCGACAAACCCTCAGAAGCGGAGGTAGAGTCCGCCATTGACCTCTCCAAGCCACACGAGGCAGCCAATGTACAAGCACCTGTGGATATGCCTATTTCTGAGCCCGAGCCTGTTGTGGATATTATCAAAACCGAAGACGCACTTGCTACTGAGGACGAGCTTGCTGTGACGGCCCTAAAAGCCGGGGAAGAAGCGGATACACAGATAAAAGAGGGACGCTTGCCCTCGGACTGGGAGCCTACTGCTCAGGCCGTAAACCCACAAAACGTCGTTGACCTAGCGGCATCCACGAATCCATCTAAACAGGAGCCTCCTTTGGAGATACCGCAGCCAGAAAATGCTCACCTAGCTTCAGACACTTCAGCAACTGAACAGAAACCCAATCCAGAGGTCTTGGTGACAGATGTAGCGCGGACAATGCAAGCACCCGAGGCCACTACGATCCCGGTACAAGGGTTACCCAAAGCTGAAGATGCTCCTATCATCACAGACGTCCTTTCACCTGAGCAGGCAATGCCTAGGGCGGAAGAAGAAGCTCACCAGGAAAGTTTACAGTCGGATAAAATGCTGGATTCAAATGCGAAGCCAGCGGCTACCGACAGTGAAGCGGCCGCGGATATAGATGTCCTTACCAACAATTTGGAGACTGACGAGGACAGGAGAAAGGTGAGCAAGAGCTTTGATGCAAATGAGAGTGTCAAAGAACTCGGTGACGTGGAATTTGTGACGTCCAGCCAGACGGAACCAGAGGTTACTTTGCAAGCAAGTGAGGAGCTTTCGAGATCTGCCATCGATGATTACCCGCCTGTGAAAGAAGCCTTACTGCCTTCCGAAGAAATCACCTCCAGCTCTGAGCATCCCGTGCAAGGTACAATGGAGGGAGCTGAAAGCCTGGAGTTAAGTGGGCAGGATGCTGTCCTACCTGAGACCCCCTTTGAACAGCCAGAACTACAAGAATCGACAGAACATAATACCTCTGTCCGAGAGGAAGCCCCTGGAGTTGTCTTTGAACCTAGCTCTGCAGTACTAGAGCAATCTACGGAAGCTGCGTCTGTGAGGGGTGAGAATAGTTCTGCAGCAGGTTTGCAGGAGGGGCTATCTAGTGAGATGAGTGCCGTTGACCCTGCGCCGGTCGAATCTGAATCCGGACCATTACAACTGGAAAGTGAGCAAACTACCAGAACAGACGAGGCAAAAGCACCTATGGAACCTAGCTCCGGACAGATATCGCCAGAACAACAGCAGATGCAGGGTAATCCTGCGCCTGTTGAACCAATATCTTCTCCTGAGCCGGCGGCTGAAATTGCTGACGCTGGTACAAAAACTCAAGATGCTGACGTTACCGACGCGCAAACTGAAAATTCCTTATCGCGACGAAACTGCAACAACATGGAGAAAAGTAAGCGCGATAGTGATACGGAGCCACCTGTGGAGAAGGTGGGGGGCGATGTTCCACCTGATGTGCCGTCTAATGACGGAGCCACGCCCCGGGCGGAAGACGAACCTGCTATACCTCCCAAAGAAGAGCCTGAAGCGAGGCAGCCCGAGGAAGCCCCGGACAACGCACACGAGGGTGCTATAAACGTTTCACCTGAAACGATGTCTGGTGCTGTCGCAGAGAGGCCAATTGAGTCTCAAGATGCTGGGTCGGCAGAGACGGCCCAAAAAGCCGGCTCAGAGGAAGCTCCGGAGGGGCAGCAGCCAACGAAGAAGGGCAAAAAGAAAAAGAAAAACCGCAAATCCATATCTTCGGATCCTCAAGCTGTGGCTGATGCGGAGACCCAACCTCCACTCTCCGCTGAGGGGCTTGCTGCCGAGACCCCACTGGCGGAAACAAGCGGTGTGGTGTATCCCACGGATGACAAACATATACCACAGGACGCTACTGCGACTAACGAGGTAGCAGAGACGACTGAAGCAGTAGATGCTATTCCAGCAGCAGAAAATGAGTCCAATGTACCTGTGGAGAACCCCGCTGAGACCAATCATAGTACACCACATATAGCTGAGCATGTCCCAGACGATCCTGTGCCTGATGCCGAACCTGAAGCGGGGGGATCTACACCGGCAGGCAAGAAGAACAAGAAGAAAAAGAAAAAGAAACAAAGCTTGCCGTCCTTACCCGACGCTCATGTAGCAGCTTCTGAACCCACATCGAACACAGAAGTTGCAAGCCCAAACATAGACATTCCTGTTGCTATTGAAAAGCCCCCAGCCACGGAGGGTCAAGAACTAGTTCAGGAGGAGGCAACCGGAAGCGAACAACCCCTCGACGTCACTGAAGCTGTGGAAGACACGGCTTCACCAGAAACAGCGCCCGCGATGAGTGCTGCTGAAAAGAAGAAGACTAAGAAAGAACAAAAGAAGCATCGCAAATCCGCTTCGTTGGATGAAACACTAGCTTCTGACCGCGCTCTTAATCCGAGCCCAGAAAATGCTTCCTTAGAACGTGATCCAACCTCTGTTGGAGAATCCGCCCCTAGCAAAGAACCTGAGGAACATGGTGCTTCAGCCGAGGAACCAACAGTTGTAGATGAGTTGGCGAGTGAACAACCTCGGGTTGAAACGGTCACAGACACAGAACCCGCCGTTGCGTTGAATGAGGGCTTGGACGAGCAATCCCAAGAACCTGCCCAGCAAGAGCCCGAAGAAACGCCCACAGACATTGCTGGTGTTTCAGCAATTGAAGCAGGAAATCTAGAGCTCGGCCAAACACAACATACGGATCATACACCATTGGATTTCGAAGGTACCCCTGAGAATGAAAAGCATTCAGGAGCCGATGCTGAGGAAAGGCACATGGTTGAAAGAATGGGTGTCGAGCAAGAGACCACGGGTGAAAAGAAAGTTGAGGTAGAGTCTGGGGACGCCACGCTCGATGCTGCGCCAACCATGAATGCGGACACGGCTCTGGAACAACCTAAGGAAGAAGCACCAAGCGAGGAAGCCGCTCCCGAACAGACTATAGCTGCCGACATCCCCTTGACTGACATTGTTCCGCAAGACACTATGGAGCAGCCTCAGGAAGGAGTGTTAAATGAAACAGCTGTGGCAGAACAGATTAAAGATGCTGACATTCCCTTGGTTGATATTGTTCCGCAAGACGCTCCAGAGCAGCCCCACGAGGAAGCACCAAGCGCGGAAGCTGCACCAGAACAGACTAAAGATACTGATATGCCCTTGATTGACGTTGTTCCACAAGACACTCTGCAGCAGCCTCAGGAAGGGACGCTAGATGAAACAGCTGTACCAGAACAAACTGAAGATGCCGAAATCTCCTTGACCGATGTTATTCCGCAAAACGCAGTTGATGGGGAAGCTGAACCTCCTGCTCCCAAAAAGTCTAAAAAGGATAAGAAGAAAAAGAAAAAACAACAGTCAATTTCCTTGGCAGATGATCAGCCTGCGGCCGCTAGAGAAGAGATTGTGGAAGAGCCTTCTGATGCGCGTTCGGATATACTTGAAATTCCCGAGCAACCGCAACTTTCTTTCCCCGATAATGTTGCAGAAGAGTCACAACATGCTTTTTCAGAAAAGCCTACGCAACAGCCGGAATCAAATGAGCCAGAGCCCACTGAGTCTCCAGAACAGGTCGACCTCACAAGGCCTTTAGAGCCTGAACCTATGGCGGATACTCAGGAATCAGTCTCCAAGAAGAAGGCCAAGAAGGATAAGAAAAAGCGCAAATCTGTTTCTTTCGCAAACAATGAACAGGAGGCTCCCACGAAGTCATCTGAAGCTACTGAAACAACAGAAGCGAGTCACCATGTTAGAGAAGCTAGCCAACCTCCAGAGCAGACAAATGAGCAAATGGCAGAAGCCAGTAGCCTAGTTCAAGAAAGCCAGGAAAATGCTGATAATACTACTGCCGACGAGGTACAGCCTAGAGAAACAACTTCAGACCTACACAAGGGCGTTCCTACAGTCGCACTTGGGGAGGATGGGCCAGAGTCGAACAAAGAGGTCGTACCACATGACGAACAGGTTACTCAGCCGTACAATGATTCTGTCACCGAAGCACAAGCCAGCACATTAGGGCCCATAGACCCTGATCCTATGGGTCAGACGCCGTCGGTGGCGAGAGAGCTAGTCAATGAAACTATAGTTCCTGAAGGAGGATATGCCAACGATGACGCCTCTGTGACCGAACCCCTTGAGGAACAAGTACAGCAGGGTACAGGTATTCAGACCGCCCCAGAGACTAGCGAGAAACATGGTGTCGAGTCCGCTCCGGAAGCTTCCGTACTCGAAACACCCCCTACTTCCGTGCAGGAATCTACCGTGGTAGTCCAGGAGGCCGAACAAGAGAGTGGCTCTTCCAAGTCCAAAAAAGACAAGAAAAAGAAGAAGAAACGCAAGACCCAAGAAACAATTGAGAACGAGACATCTGTTGTACCTGAACCAAGCATTGAAGAGGCACCCGTACAAGCTGAAGAGGATAACGGTACTGCAGCCCCGGGGGTTATCGAAGAGGTAATTGAGCCGGATAATGCTGCGAAGCCTTCCGAAATTTCCAGTCAAGATGTGCCATCTATGGCACCGGAGGGTATTGTCGAACATGCGCGAGCTGAAACCGAACAGGTAGTTGATGGTACTGTTCACGAAGTGAATGAGTCGGAAGGAACCGAACAGCAGGCGAGGGAGCAGCCTGAAATCCCCAAGAATGATGGCGCACCGGCTATGTCGGCGAAAGAAAGGAAAAAGGCGAAGAAGAAGGAGAGAAAGCGTCAGTCAAAAAACCTAGATGGTAGCGGTGCTGCCTCCACTGCCGCGGAGTCTGCCTCAATTGTACCGGAAGAGAAGACTCAAGGTCCCTTGATAAATGCGAGCACCACTTCAACTGGAGATGTCGCGCATGAGGCAACGGCAACCCAAGTCTCCGCTGGATTGAAACCCTCAGACCCTTCGGTTGATACGGCAACCCTACCTGCTGAAGATGACGGTAAAGAAAATCAGTCCCACGGCACCGAGTCCCACGGCGAAAACGATAAGAATCTGTTTTGGACTGATCACATGGTATCTTCGCAGGTAGATCAACAGCAAGCCACTCCCGTCGACTCTCCTACCAAACCCGTGCCTGAGAATACCGAAGCCGAAAAGGTAGTTGTCTCCGGCGAATCTGTCACAATGTCTGAGCAAATCGAGGTAGGAACTGAAGATCATGCGTCAACAACGGAGCAGGAGGCCACTAGCGAGGCAGATAGGGTTTCCCTCGAGCACCTGCCAGCTGAAGACGTTTCAGCGGAAACAGACGAAAGTGGCAAGGTATTTACACCAAACTGGGACGAGTTAAAAACCCAGCGAGATACGACTGCGGAAACCACAGGCCAAGGGTCTAGGAAAGATACGATGCCGGCCCAGACAGATGAGAAGCTTGAAGAAAAGGATCAAGAAGCAGTGCCTGAAGCATCTCTCGTTGCTGTTGAGGTGCGAGGTACTTCCGTGAATGATCCGCTAGCAACAGATGAAAAAACAGTTTCTCTCTCTCCTGCTGAAGCAGGGGTTCCCGAAGACCTGCGAGAGACAAACACCGGTTCAGCTATTGACGTTGAGAAACCTGAAGCAATAGCGCCTTGGAAGGATTTACATCAGGCGCAGCAACCAGACGATTCTCAACCGGAAGATAATTCTTCTCAGCCTAATCTAGTCTCTACGACATCAACCGATCATGTCACGCGCGAAGCCAAAGATTCGGAACTGGAAGTTAGCAACGCTGGACCAGCCACTGAAAATGACACGAATGAAGATAAGACTGCAAGCCCCAGAGAAACGAGACTGGAGGGAGTTGATCTTGTTTCAGACTCACAAACAGTGGAAGAATCACGCTGCAGTGGTGCAGAGGTGACTAACAAGTCGAAGTCTGCTGAGGCCTCAAGTGAAATACAGGCAGAACCCCAGGACTTATTGCCAGTTAGCTCAGGCGAGGAGAACAGGGAGGACAAAGAAACGCCCTCTATGTCAGATACGGCAAGAGAGAAACCAGATGGTAGAGAGACAACCGCTGAACTTCCGGAAGCCAACAAAAGAGCAACTTTAGATCCCGTGGAATCCTTGGGTCCTAGAAGTCAACCATTAGCTGAGAAGGAACTGCAAGCCAGCATTGAACCTACACCGGAACAGTTGAACCACGAAGAACTGAAGGGTGTGACTAAAAAAGGTGAAGAGGAAAATATGACACAAACTTTGAGCCGTAAAGCGTCGAAGAAACAAAAAAAGAAAGCGAAGAAACAAGCCAAAGCAACGTCAATTGAAATGGCTGATCCCTCACCCGCAGAGTCTAAAAGAGGGATAAATGCAGGGAGCAACCTTGAAGCAGTGGTCGGCTCCACCGCAATAACTGGTGCCGCTGAATCCAGCTTGGCGCCTGGAGAAAAGCCCATGCAAGACCAAGTGCAAGGCCCACAGAGCGTGTCAGGCGTATCGAAGCCGGTATTCGAGGCTGTATCTGCAACAGAAGAAAGAAGTCCGCCTATGCCTAGGGAGGTTCCTGCCCAGACTCAGGCCACGCATGAGTTGCAGGAGGGAGAGGACAAAGACGCTGAAACCCAAGGAAAGTTGAGCAGTCAGACTTCCGAGGGAGGTGATCCTGAGGCAGCCGAGGAGCGGATTGGAGGGCACTCTACGCAACAGGAAACTCCAGCTCCCGGGACCGTATCAAAGGAGGTGGGAGGGAGATCGAAGCAAGAGGCTGGGCTGCAGATTCCTGAGCGAGCAGATCAACCGGCATCAGGGGGAAATACCGAGTCTACTGAGGTGGCCCTGCTTGTTCACGAAGCAAAGCCAGAGAGTTCAGAGCCTCCAATGACTGAAGTAAGCACCGCAGAAAAATCTCCTTTCGAAGCATTATCTCGGGAGAACACGCAGAAGATTGAAGAGGACCTCAGCGTAGAGATCAGGGAGCCAGAAGAAATTGGAAGTACCAGTGGAAAGGCAAACGTGAAGCCTTCCCAAGATCAGTATCAATCAGAGACATTGGCAACGGAAAGGTCTGCAAAGGACGATGAATGGCCTTTGATAGATTGGGAGAAGGAAAAAGTTGATGCTTTAGAACAGACTCCCCAATCTTCACCTGAAGCTGTCGCGGCCCCATTTGAGCCAGGTATTGCCGATTTCGATGAGTTTGCTATTCCAGAAGGGCTAACCAGATAATCAGACGAGTCGGCTGAAGCCATAGAGGCGAAGGCAAATATGGGGCCGCAAGGACAAGATTCTGAGGCGAAACTTGCGACGCCAGAAGAGCAATTTGCCCCGTCAAGGGAGGAGCCCAAAACGGAGCCAATCTTAGAAGCGGCCCGCGAGCATTCCCTAGACGATTCTATTTCAGGGAAGCAGGCGATGGGAGACACTGGCTCGGTTTCCCAGAAGCAAAGCAAAATTGCCAGTATATTTCCCAACTTGGAACGAGGGTCATTTCGGCGACCTATCACCACCAAGTCGTCGGAGTCTGTAAAAGATGGGGCTGAGGATGAGACCAATGACCAAGGAGCGAGTCGCGGAGACGCGATGCAGGTCTCGGAAGCACCCATCGCTGCCACTTTTGGTAAGGACAACGACCACATTGCAAATCCTTTAATGGCTTCAGAGCGGACAACTACTGCTACGCTAGAGGACTTACCAGGAGGGACTACAGTTCATGATATCCAAATGCCAGTTGCATCTCGTTTAGCTCACGGAAACCACAAGAACCCCGAGGATGTCCTATATACAGAAGCTGAATCAGCTGGGACGGGTTCTCTTGCGCGGGAGATTCCATTATACGAGCCATCACCAATCCACGAGCAACCACCTACATTTATCAGCTCCTCGTCGAATGCCATGTGCATAGATCGGCAAGCCAGCCCCGGGTCTCTCCGTCAGCTCGGCCGCAGTCCGTCAATCCAGGGGACGTGCGACCCCTCCCCACGACCAAAGCCATCGGAAGAAGCTACACTACCTGCACAACCAAACAGCACACTGCCATCTTCAGCCTTTAGGGTGCCATCGGTGGTAGACAGAGGCGCAATCTCCCCTCCCCGGACCCCATTGCAACCTATTGCAGAACATGAACCAATTGATCGGACAAGGACCCCCATAGGAGTCATGCATCAGGAACAGGGAACGCCCTGCTTGGAGATGAAGCCAGAACATGTGCTTCCGCGACCCGAGACACTGATCAGGAAATTTACAGACAACGCTCTGGCGCGCCAGGCATGGCCTACTCTTGACAAGGATGGAGATCAGGACTTTCATATCAGGAAGCGTGGCTCAGCCAGATCTATTGACCATGAATCGCCTACGGGAGCTATTCAAACACCTGAAAGAGGCGTACCAATCCTGAGACCGAGCAGTATGGGTAGCATTAAAAGCGTGCACAGCGCACACTCCCAACGGTCGCTACGACGAATGGACCGCAGCGCTAGCGGTGATTTGCGGACGGCGAGCCAAGCACAAACAGGCGCCCGCCAATCATCGCGCAGCCCCCAGCCACCGCCTGTCGAGCCCCCTCCTTCCGATTTCAATATTGAGCACATAGCTTCCTCCTCTTCCTACGACCCCGTCACCGATAAGGGCAAACGGCCCCTGCGAGACATGGCTGATGTTTACGTAAGTATTCTTGGTTACCATATACTCTTTCTTGTGGTTCAGTCAACTCACGTTTGTTTACCTAGGAGGGTTGGGGGGAAACGCCGAACTCGCCTCGGTCGCCTAGCCGACCGCCCAGCATCCGGCACCGTCGAAGTATGCAGCACTTACAAGAACTTGAGACTCGCCTTGACCAACTCGTTTCGGAAAATCGCTTACTTGTTGCTGCACGGGAAGCTGCTGAAGACAAGCTCCGCAATGCAAGTGTTGCTCGTCGCAAGAGTGACCATGCTCTCAACGAGCGAGCTGCCGACTTGCGGGACAGGGAGGCTGAAGTGGAACAACTCAAGAATTCAGTAGAATGGCTTCAAAAAGAAGTGTCCCGGTTGACTGAAGAAAATGAAGGGCTGACTGTCGCGAACTCCAACATTACCGTCGCCCATGCTGCCGAGATACAAACCATACGGGCGTCATCAAATCGTGAGTTAGACGATTTACGCCTACAGAACCAGCAGTTGTCGAGCGAAATGCAAGATAGAGTACGTAAGGAGATCGATGCGGCGCTTTCTCAGAAGAATATGGAGCTGCGCAGGCTGCGAGAGGACTTGGAGAGCGCCCGGGACAAAGTGAAGGAACTACAACAGCAGATCGCCGCATCCATGCAAGATAGCGTGTTAGTCTTCAGGGATGAGGATTACTTCGACGCAGCGTGCCAAAAGCTGTGTGGCCATGTTCAACAATGGGTGCTACGCTTCTCTAAGCACTCCGACCTGCGCCGCTGCCGCAAGCTGGACGATATACAGGACGAAAAGATTGCAGACAGGTTTGAAAATGCCATACTCGATGGATCCGATGCTGATGTTTATCTCTCCGACCGGGTTCGTCGACGCGACGTGTTCATGTCGGTGGTAATGACAATGGTGTGGGAGTTCATTTTCACTCGCTACCTGTTCGGCATGGACCGTGAACAACGACAAAAGCTCAAGTCCATTGAAAAACAGCTAGGTGAGGTAGGCCCGCGCGGTGCAGTTCATCGTTGGAGGGCTACTACCCTAAGCCTTCTCTCAAAGCGGCCTGCTTTCTCTCGGCAGCGTCAAAACGATACAGAAGCTGTGGCCTTGGAGATTTTTGAGACGCTGTCTCGTCTTCTTCCACCACCGAGCAATGTAGAGCCCCAGCTTCTAGAGTCCCTGCGCAAGGTACTGCGGGTTGCAGTTAACCTATCTATTGAAATGCGCACGCAGCTGGCGGAATACATCATGCTCCCCCCACTACAACCTGAGTACGATACCAATGGTGACCTTGCACGGCAAGTTTATTTCAATGCGTCCCTAATGAACGAGCGCAGCGGCGAAACTACTTCAAATGAGGAATTGGAGTCCCAACAAGCTGTGGTCCGGGTTGTCCTATTCCCTCTGGTAGTGAAGAAGGGCAATGACGCGGGTGAAGGCGAAGATGAAGTAGTCGTTTGCCCGGCGCAAGTACTCGTTGCACGTTCTCCTAAAGACAAGAAGGTTACCAGAATGCTCAGTGGTGACCGAATGTCCTTGGATGGCACCAGGTCCATTCACAGTATTGCTCCGTCGTCGACCATGGACATGAGCAATGTGATTTGAGGCGTCACACTCGATCATATCTCGCCATGAGTTGACTTCGACCGTTGCTGTGGACAAAAATCATTGAGGAAACCACAGAATGGTTATATTTCCTTTTGGGATGGGAACTGGTATAGTGCTTGGGGCGTCAAGGTCAAGGATGGATGGTTGGATAATGGGCAATACGGTTCGGAAACACAAAAAGGTAATCATAATTACGATGGGATTGGGATTTGATTTTTATTTCTTATTTCTTTTTTCTTTTTTTTTTCTTTTTTTTTTTTTTTTTGTCTTGCTTTACCACTGTTCCTTTTATGATGACTATGATGACTGCCAACATCTCCGTCTACTTTTTAGAGCTTATGATGTCACGCCCTGTTTATTTCTTCACTTCTTGATATAATGACTGCTTTCTATGTACATGGGAGACGAGTTGGATTATGTTCATTATGTAAGGACTCTCGTTCGAGAGCATACTTATATGATGTACTTGTGTACTTATATTTTTTTTCTATTTTGATACCATGCAATGTCAATGAATTAGGTTTCATGGGGCCCGTAGAGTAGAAAGGCGGAATGCTGACCTCATACATCATACATACCGAAAGTTAAAGCGCAGAACAAGAACCATCGTGGGGCCTAAGTCTGACCCAGACCAAACCTCCAAAAACTGGGCTGTGCCTTGACCTCCTTTCCTACGCACTCTCTCACACTCAACACTCACACTGTCCATTCGACACCGTCTTTTATCCTGCAGCTCAGGCGACTATTATTATCTTCCAACGAGCGTCTCTTTTATGGAGTCCGCCCTTGCTCTTACTCATTTCCCCATGTCCCACCGCAACTCGCCACAGGTTCCATTTTCGCCAATCGTTGCTTCTCGCCCCGTGTTTCGGTGAATTGGCCTCGACAATGCTGGATTCTGTTACACTGGGCCTATCACAACTGCATATACGTTGAATTGGCACTTGGTTCAGTCCGGTACTTTATTACCCAATTTAGGGTTGACTTGTGCTCTAGAAGGGAGATAAGCATACTCGGCTTTCTTCGGTCTGCCAATCATCACGGATACCTCGCGTTCTGCACCCTCCGATCAGCATGGCTGACGCTCCATCTGCTGCGTATCAAACGAGTCCCAATCATGGGTTGTCTTCTTCACAAGATGGCCGCTCCGTCAACTCACGTCCAGACACTCGCCCCTCCACTACCTATGATCCCTTAGCTTCCGAAACGACCCAAGACCCTCAGATAGATAGCAAATCGACCACGGGAAAGCGCGCGAAACGGAAGAAGAAACATCGGAAACGTCGTAATCGTCGGCAATCTTTTATCGGTGCCGAAGATCCTCATGCCGGAGCTCCTACTACCCCGGGCCCCGAAGTGGAACACATGGCTATGATGGCGGATCAAACCAAGTCTCGAGGCGCGCTTCCGTTCTACAAGCTGGGGAGAGATTTAAGTAGCACTAGTCTGGAAAGTGAAGCTTTACTGGACCATAGGTACGTGTTGTCTTTGATGCTAGTGTCTATGCTAGTTTTATTACTGACCTAAGTCCGGAACTGCCCAGGAATCAACCCATGATGCGGCCGCGCAGAGACAGCCGACTTGCTCAATCTTTTCGACCCGGGTCCTTGTCCACTACAATCCGTACCGGTGATTTGGGCTCTCGTAATCAGCCGTCTGGTACAAGAACTCTTCCCGTGGATGATGACAGCGATGGCCCTGACCCTGTGGATGATCGGACACCGTTGATGCGTCCGTCATCCGCTCATAGAGCCAATATCTCTCGATATGGAACCGATTCAAAGTCAACTCCATTCAGTTTTCGCCAACGACGTTCATCAGTCCAAACGAACTCGTCCCGATGCTCACCTCGTCGTATCCCGAGCCCCGGGTTTCCCGAACAGGATCGCGATTACGATATCAACAATCCACCATCGATGCCAACTTCGCCGAAGCTTAGAGCCGATATGGGCTATGATGATGCGGTTGTGACGGGGGCTGATTTTGACTTCTCATTGGCCAAGTCTATTGACAATCGGATGGAATCGATGCCCCTATCACACGACATGGTGATCGATGTTGAAAGCGGTACCAATCGAATCCGAAGCTCTCCTCCTTCCGTGTCACCGCGGCATCGCCCTCCGCAAGAAGGTCTTCTTCGACGTCGAACTTTGCCTGCCGAAGAAGATGTTTGTTTTCCGACTGAGGAAGTATCTGAACTGGCCGATGAGGACGCAGCAAGAGCATCGCGTGAAACTGAGCGTCGGAGACGGCGGCGCAGAGAATGGCCCGATTTGTCAGTTTTGGAGGAATGGAGCCGTGAGGAAAAGGAGGAGCGCACGGGTGACTTTCGAGCAAAGAAGATTAGTGAGCCTGTGCTTATTGAGGGTCGTCTGCGCCCACAGTATCAGCTCTGGCGACGGGAGGAAGAGGAGGCTCCTTATCGATTCACATACTTCAACGAGGAATTCCAAAGTACGATACACGCCCAGACAATATCTGAGCTAGTACAACCCGGAAGCAGTTTCCGCGAGCTTTTTATCCCAGACCCTCCCGAATTAGAAGTTTCTTCAGAAGACGAGACGGATTCCGATCATGACCCTGAAGAAGAACCCTTTGACAATAAACATCACAACAACCATGGTTTTGATGGAAACCGGACTTCACCATTTATCAACAGCCACCATGACAATATAGACGGTTCAAAGCAACAACCTCGTATGTCCATCATCAGCGAAGCTGTATCTGAAGCACGCACGTCAGCAAATGCCTCCCCGTCTCGACGGCCGTACCAACAAACGAAGCCAAAAAAGTATGGGCCCCGGCCAACCTTCTGGCTTGACGTTCTTTGCCCTACGGATGCAGAGATGCGAGTGATTGCCAAAGCCTTCGGGGTCCACGCGCTCACGGCAGAGGATATCATGATGCAAGAGGCACGGGAGAAAGTTGAACTGTTTCGGAATTATTATTTTGTCAATTATCGGACCTTCGACCAAGACCCAAATAGTGAGAACTATCTGCAACCAGTGAATATGTACGTGGTTGTGTTCCGGGAAGGAGTCTTGTCCTTCCACTTTTCTCAGACACCTCACCCGGCGAATGTGCGCCGGCGAATCCGTCAACTAATGGACTACTTAATCCTCAGTTCTGATTGGATATCGTATGCCATAATTGATGATATTACTGATGTCTTCGGCCCGCTGATCCAGTCTATTGAGGATGAGGTCGACGAGATCGATGGCATGATCATGAAAATGCACTCCCCTGAGCCGGTAATGGGCCAAAGTAGCAAGCTAGAGGACGATGGGGTTGAAGCTTCGACTACGCTAGCTCCAGGTGAAGTGCTTCGAAGGGTGGGGGTTTGTCGGAAGAAAGTAATGGGCATGTATCGACTGCTGAGCAACAAGGCAGACGTTGTCAAAGGCTTTGCCAAGCGCTGCAACGAGCAGTGGGAAGTGGCGCCGAAGTCCGAGATTGGCCTATACCTGGGAGACATCCAAGATCACATCATGACAATGACGAGTAGCTTGACCTACTACGAGACGTATGTCACAACTCCTCTTTTCTAGAATACTTATAACTGATCAACCATCAAGGCTTCTGTCCCGAGCACATTCCAACTATTTGGCACAGATAAACATTCTCATGAATGAGCGCCAGGAACAGACTGCGGATGTATTAGGCAAGTTGACCGTGATGGGAACAATCGTTCTTCCACTTAACATTATCTGCGGCATGTGGGGGATGAACGTCAAGGTACCGGGTCAGGATGTGGATAGCTTGACGTGGTTCTGGTCGAGTAGGTTTCCCCTTATTTTCACACAACTAACAGCCCCTTGATCTGATGATAGACTGACTAACATCCTACCCTTGATCAGTTACGGCTGGTTTGATCATTTTCGCCTTTGCGTCATTTCTCATTGCCAAACGGGTGTATAAGATTGTATAGTTTGCAATGCAATAGCGCATTGCACCTTAAAAATCAGTTTATATTTGTCTAAAGGGGTTTTGGTCTTGCAATAATTGGGCCCCTGTATTGAAGCTATATGCGGTCATGTATTACTGGCTAGATCTCTGTTTAGGCCTGTATATAGATCTTTCTTTTCTTTTTTGGGAGGGGGTGGAAGGAAAAACAAATAATAATAAAAAAAACAAAAAAAACAAAAACTAAAATTGAAATTAAAATTAAACGTATATCACAAGAAAAATAGAAGAAGGATTCTTTCCCCCCTTCTTTATGAACTTGGACATGGTTGGTTTCTCTTTCGAGTTCAATCAAAGGCCGTGAAGTTTTGTTTATGTCTGTATGAAACATAACCTTTACCCAGCATGGACTGATTTGATTTGTCCGTCCCCTTCTTTTGTCTTCCATTTTCATGAGGTCATGATGACTAGGGTGGAATAAGTTGAGTAATTCTGGGACGGTTCTTTTCGTCCCGTTTCTTTTCGGTAACCGTAATTTTCCTTGGGTTGAATAACCTTTTTAGCTTTTTTGGACTTACCGGGGGAGGTTCCTTCTTCATCATTACCGCATCGATCTCCTCCTCTTCCTCCTCCTCGTCATCATCCTTACTCTCTTTTCTCATTCTCATTCTCTTTCCTCTCTACCCCCACGGTCACTTCCCTTTCTCTACTACCATCCCGACTGTATACTACCCTTCGGTCCTCCTTATCATTCGGGTGTTCCTCCGCGCCAGTGCCCACCGCTAACCCATCCTTGTGGGTGCCTTCCTGCCTGTGCGCCCCAGATCGTGCCCTCGGCCTTCCCACACTAAAGCTTTCGTTCCTTGACGTGGGCCCCTGTCATTGGCCTCGGTTTCCCCCCTCCCCTGAGTGGGTGGTCGTTAGTCTAGTCTACTATTCTTTCCTTCCATTACCGTCCTCCCGCACCCGGTTTAGTCAACCACCTAAACCTCTCTGGCTGCATTCGCTTCGGCCCTGCGAGAGCGACTGGTTTGAATCTGTGATTCCTTGCGTCTCACAGTTCGTTTGTACCTATTGGAACCGCTGTCGCCATTCCTGAGTGCTCCGTGAGCCCGAATCGATAATAGCCGATACCCACGACTCTCAGATCTCGTCCGCTGCCCAGGGCCGGTTCAAACTTCAGCGACTTTTTGACGTTGGTTGCGATCGACGGTAATTCCCGTTGGCTAAACGAGCTCGGAGCTTATGTTCTAGACGTTCCATCTCACCGTCTTCTGATCAAGTTATGTCCACGCTTGCGCCCGCAACTTTGACTTCGGTCTGCCTAGATTATTATTTGATTTCTTGAACATTGCGAATCATTCACCCTACTTGTCGCCTACAGACAACTTACGAAATCTGACTTTTCCTGTGGTATTCTCCTCGTCAGCATGTGGCCGTCGTCTATTCGTCCAACTTCCTCGCCCGTGTAACGTGTTTTTGTGTGCGACAAGAAGATCATCATTGTGTCGAATCCGTCGACCTCTCAGATCTACTCTTTTCGAGTCAAGAATCTCCTGACCTCTCTGTTTTCCCTTTTTTTTACTTTATCTATTTTTTCTTTTTTCTTTTCCTTTTTTTTTTATTATCCTTTTCCCTTCTGAATCGCCTATCGTGGTGTGATTCTCGAAATTTGTCACCCTTTCACCATAGGCTCTCCCGGACTTTTTTTTGCCTTTTTTTTGTTCTCTTTCTAGACCCGCCATTCCGGTCCCCTCTCGGATCTCCTGACTTTTCAAAGTCTTGTCATCGCAATTTGACTCGACATTGATCATGGCAGCGGAATCCGAGAGGTTGCCTTACCGCAATGGTACCTCTGGTGGATCCAGAAGGGCCAAAAAAGATGAGGCTACGACGTCTACGTCTCGGCGATCTACTAGTGAAGGTGACATGATAGAAGTGCCACGTTCAACGTTTAATTCGCAGATCCAAGCCTCCCTCGCATCCCAGATGCCTAAACTCACCCCTGCATTTCCTGGGTTGTCAGCTCCAGCTTCGTCAACAAATTCGGCTATATCCTCCCGTGAATCCTCCCCTGTTCGCTCCGCCCGCCGCCCGCACAACTCCGCCTCAACCTCTCGCGTTTCATCTCGGTCACATAAAGCCAGTGCAGGTCGCAGCCCGAGTAGATCGAGTCTTAACCAAAGGCAGGGCTCGGACACTCTTCCATCCACTACTATCGTACAACGGCCACTGTCCCAAACCAGCAAACCTCTCATCATCAACCCTCCATCTAATGTCGAACGGTCGACCGATGCTACGAGTCCGGAGAAACTTAACATGCCGTTATGGGCCACATCCCGTCGGGTGGAACAAGAACCGACCCTCCCGAATATGTCCAGCAAACGATCTTTACTGGTCGACGATTCTAAGTCCGACCGCAGCGCGCCTCGCTCCGTGAATAGGAGCATCAATGGGCCAGGTTCTGCCCTCGAGACGGTGCAGGAAATGGCCAGTGATCAGTCAACGCCATCGACAGAGACTATATTGAACCAGTCGGCGCTTGAACAGTCGCGATTGCAGAAGATCGATGAGGATAGCACGCCTAAGGCGTCTAGGCAAAATGCCGAGAGCGGCAGTGATAGCGGAGGAAATAAAAGCCTGGAACTTCGAGAAGAGAACCGCCGTCGTGGTTCGGGAGCCAAGGGCACCGATAACCTGATCCCGAAACGGTCCTCTACGTCGCTTGGAGGTGCTCGCGGTAAGCCGACAGATGGATCAGTTAGGAACATGATCGTCGAGACGGAGACAGTCAGTTCTATCCCTCAGGTCTCCCTGGGCGTGGTAACAGGTGACCGAAGCAATTCTGGTCGTGTAGATCCAGGCACTCTTCGAATGAAGCCCAGCACTGAAACCATCCGCCCGAAGAAGGAAAAGAAAAGAACGCGCAAGCCGACAGCCTTACCTAGTGGGGCTGCATCATCCAAAGCGGACATCTTCGAAGCCAAAGTAGCCAGCGCTGTAGATGAAGCCGATGTATCTGATTCTGACGAAACGTTTGTTTACGAGTCGAATCCACCGGATCCGTACCCAGTGAGACAAAATCGGTACCATTCCCGTACGCCTAGCGCGACATCTATGGCCAGCCAGGTTGACCAATTAGGCGCTCGTGGGCGTCCTGGAATGCGAGATGGGAATCATAGTGTTACAGGCAAGCGCAGCATGAAGTTCACCAATAACACGTACGCTGGCAGTGTCGATGGGGATGCAGGCGAAGAAAGTGCTCGGAGTCACTCAAGAGTCGACAGTGGCGGAACTCATACGCCCCGCCACCATCATACAGGGCGATATGGGCGCAACAATGCGTATCATTCGTTGTTCGATAGCGACTCCCCGTTTCCCCAGTCCCAGGCGTATCCAAAATCTCCTCGACACTTCATCGGAGGATTTCGGCAGCCGCGACATCCCGTCACTCGTGGAGGCCAGAATTATCGCACGATCAACAATACTAGAAAGGCGGGCGAGATATATGGTTACGATTTTGATGCGGAAGGTGCAGATGACGAACGGACTCCCCTAGTAGGCTCTCCACGTACAACTAGAAGTCGTCACGGCAATCGACGTCCCGGAAGTGCCAGTTTGCGTCAGATGGAGTACATGCAGCAGCGGCAGCGTGGCTTTTTCTCACGGTACGGCACTTGTGTTGTCATATGCATCTTACTTCTTGTTCTTATCGGAGGAGCCACGTCCTTTATTGTTGGCATTACCAAATCGCTCGTAAATGTCCAGATCCTTGCTATCCAGAATGTGCTCGCCTCAGAACAAGAGATCATGTTGGACCTCAGCGTACGCGCCACGAACCCTAACCTCTTTCCTGTCGCAATAGACGACATGGATATGAACATCTTTGCGAAGAGTCGATTCGTTGGGACAGACAAATTATGGCGAGATCAAGGATCGGACTGGAGTGACTTTCCCCGTGTCGGAGATAGCAGGAGACGAGCCCGTTTAGCTAGTCTAGCACGTTGTGCCGGAAGCAGCGGTTGCCTCCTAAACGAAACAGGCTTATCAAAACGTATGGGGTACAAGAACGGTGGTGTGGACAAAGGCACCGATCCTATCCCAACTGACCCGGCCGGTGACCCCCAGACAATGCTGTTAGGCCGTGTTTTCCGTTTTGATTCACCCCTAACCTTTGAAGCATCGCCATGGAACTATGTATCATCCACCTCTAAGGGCCAGATCCGTCTCGCTCGGCCAGGTAATAAGACGGAGGAGGGCGGTACAGAGCGGTGGGAGCGGGTACTACAACATCCATTCGAGCTGATAGTCCGTGGTGTTGTGAAGTACCAGTTACCACTGAGCTCCCGATTCCTTTCGGCATCTGTCAGCTCCAGTGTTCAAGTGGTGCCCGACAAAGGTGACAATGGCACTGGAGATGGCAACGACAAGCCTGATCCTGGAGACGACGACACAGTTACCATATCTAAAACAAGGTCACTTCGTCGCAGTCTGCCCGAGCTGCGTCAAATAGCCACCAAACGCTCAATGGTCGATTTGGTACGAGAAGCTTTGGGAATCACCGGATAGGTCATCACGGCTCGGTTGCCGTTGATTTCAATCCTCTATTATCGAACTCAGGATTTTACCGGCTCATTTCAGCCTTTGCCCTTGTTCTTTTTTGTATATCCTTCTGCTATGGTTAGATCCTCTGCTTCCGTGCCAAATCTTCGTCTTCCAACCAATACTGGGAAGATAGCCCTTGTTGCTACGGCCTTACTAATCCCTTTTGTTTCCAACACGAGAACAAGAACCCTTCTTGATCTGGAGTTACTTCAATTCTACAGGAAGGGGCTGTCAACGGATTCGTTTGACATAATGACTTTTCCTTTGTCAACTTACGGCTTCCCTTTTCCCCTATTTTATGATATCTATACTACGTTCCCCCAACGATGCGTCACGATTATCTGATATATTACCACGAAACAAACAGCAAAGCATGGAATAGCACGTTGAGAAAAAGACTTTGATTATGTATGCATCAGCACGGCGCGTTTCTGTCCATAGTTCTGGGGCTTTGTTTTGTGTTGTTCTAGGTGTTGCTCAATTAGAATTTTTGATTTGGGAATAGGAACAGGCGACCTATTCCGTTCGCCGCCAGAGTCATGTCACGGCTGGATTGAATCCATGCTTCCAATTTGTGTATGTATGTCTGTACATAATATATTATATCAGCGCACGTAAAGTGCCACTGCTGTATTTCTCAAGTCATCTGAAAGTTTTATGTATCTTGAAGATTGAGGAAGGGTCCATTTTTGGCATAAATCTTGAACATCGGTTAAAAATCATAATACTATTCAATTAAGGACAAAATATCTGATTTCAAGGCAGAATCGTTAAATCCATGATAAATATCATCACATCATATCGTCGCAAATTCTCCATATAACAACCCATCAAGAACTTCCATGAATCGTAAGGTCATCACGTCAAACCAAAACCTAAAAAGCCACCTAATTCCAAAATTTAAAATAACTAAACAAAGCAGCTAGACAAAAACTCTATTAATTCCCCTTAGCAGACTGTCGAGCCCGCCGGCGAACATATTGTCTTCGTGCTGGGGCAGAAGTCGGCCTTGTGAGTCGAAGCGATCAGGTAGGTCAATTGTCGAGTCCGAATCCGATTCTATCTCTTTTCCTGAAGTATTCGATCTCGCTTTCTTCTCAGATGCCATGCGTTGAGTCTCTGATTCCGTTCTGGATGAATAGGATTCAGAGGAAGAATGGTGCCGACGGTGCCCGTGGCGACGAACCCCGCTCGACGAACCAATCGTTGAATCGCTATCGTCAGTTTCATAACCCGGGTCCATTTGTTGACCATCTTCTGAACTGAGATCAAAAGCAACTGACTTTGACTGAGGAGACTGACTCGCAGCGCATGGTCTTCGCTTCTTCGCACGGGGGGTCCTCGTTGGAGATTGGATATTTAAACCTAAAGTCTTCGAGTTAGAATTCCCTCTGGTGCATTGGCAATCGTCCCTGAACCCACCATCATCCATATGAGCTTGGGAAATGGGAGGGGAAGAGTTCCATACAGCACTCACATTCTCATCTGCCCTCCGGGGTCGAGACACGAATGACTCGGGTCCTGGAGGAGGATAGCCATACTGCTGCGAAGGTGGAACAGCGACAGGGGGAGGAGGGTAATCGGCCGGGTTGTACGGGGCGGTGCTTCCAGCTGGTCGAGGGGCGGATCCAGGAGGTGGTGGAAAGTAATTGGTATTAGGGTAGTATTGATGCTCACTCGACTGGGGGGGCAGAGCAGTGTGCTGATACGGTTCAGGGCTATACGGTTCGCCATACGAGTCCTGGCGTGCATCCTCGTCGAATCCTGGTCGAGAGATATTAGTCCGACCACACTGTAACCCTCTCAATCTGCTATGGCCACTCACTTGGCCTTTCCCTCTCTTGCTCCGCCTTCTTCCGCTCTCTCCGCTGCGTATATTTATGAGCCGCATAACCGACGCCAGTTGCGGCCAAAGCAGCCTCGGCTAAGTCACGAGACCGGCTACGATGCTTATCTTGTCTTCTTCGCCGCCTTCTGCGATCGCTGCTATCAGACCCAGAAGGGCTACCGCTGTATCTTCCACCACGACTCCGGCTGCGGCTGCGGCTAATGCTGCGACCACGATGCCGTGACGAGCCAAATCCCGTGTCGCTGACAGCCGGGTCAGAAGCATCGGAGTAATAAGCCTGTTGACTCGTAGGCCGCCCGTAGTAGTCCGCCGTGGGAATCCTTCCGTGAACCGGATCCTGACCATACTCGATCAAACCAGCCGAGTCCCGTGTCGGGTCAGGGTAGATTTCGGAAGGCGCCCTGCTTCGAGATCTAGATCGTTCCCTGCGGCGCGAAGCTTCGCCCTCTTCTTGCTTCTCTTTGTGCTTTTCGTAAAGCCCCGTCGCAGCAGCGGTGCCCAAGCCAGCTGCTACGACAGGAAGAGCCTTTCGGAGCCTGCTATGGGATCGCGACTCACGTTTACGAGAGCGAGAGCGACTGCGTGCCTTCTCGACGAGACCAGCCACCGCAGCACCAGCCAAGCCAGCGCCTGCCATATGCTTTCTACGCTGCGACTCACTGCGCTTCTCGCCATCGGTAGTCTTTCCCGACCTGACAGAAGATGAACGGTGGTGTCGTGACCTACTTCGATGGCGAGAACGGCTTCGTCGCTCATCTTTAGATTTGTTTCGAGCAAGGGCCACGGCGCCAGCAATAGCGGCAGCACCCAGGCCAAGTTCTGCCAAAGTTCTTGCCCGGGAATGAGAATGAGAGTGACTGCGACTGCGACTGCGACGGGAGTGGCTGTGACTATGATGATGATGACGGTGATGGGAGCGAGAGCTTCGATCATCGTCAAATGAGTGCGAGCGATGTCGGCTTTTGCTGCGATAGTAATCTCTGGCTCGGGATGCCGCGTTCACTGCTACAGCACCCAGGGCACCAGCACCAATATCCCGTCCGAGGCGACCCACCCCACTCGAAACATCTTCGCCTTCTTTTTTTCGGCGATTGCGGAGTAACTCTGCAGCACCAATTCCGACCAAAGCACCCTCGGCAAGATGACGTCGATGATGCGGGTGGTCATCATACTCACGGGTCTCTTTGCGGATGTAGACCATGCTATCATCGCTGCTATAGTCGCGGTCATCCCGGTCATCCCGACGGCGGGTAGTCTGGGACACTGAGTCGCTAGGGCTAAGTTCACGGTGAAACCGACGGTCATTGTCATATTCGCGAACACGGCGATGATAATAATACCCAGGCTCTCGGTCCACTTCTGAGCGGTGGACAACCTCATAGTCGGACTCTCGCGGGTTGACGTAGACAGGACCTCGAGCTTCAACCATAAGTACTGGTTGCCTCTCAAGAATGACAACGGGGGTAGGATAATAGCGATGGAGAAGTTCAGGCTCCTTGTACTCACGTTCGTAATAATCCCTCTCGGAACGGTAGTCATAGCTGCGGGAGTCATAGTCGACATCACGCTCATAACGTTGGAGCATGACGGGTTCCTCCCGGTCTGTAGACCGTCGAATCACCAACTCTCGGTCGCCAGTAAAGGGATCTTCGCGTCGGTAAAGAACGTCTCGCTCTCGCTCTCGCTCTTCTTCGGGAGAGATGACGTAACGTTTGATCGTGACGGGAGAACGTGGTTCATCCCAGTCGCGTTCTCGCTCACGCTCTCTGTATATGTATGACATGAGGATAATTGATGATGAATAAAATGAAAGGATAAGGATTGTCTGGTAATGAATAGAACAGAAGGTAGAATGGTAAATTCAGCTGTTGGAATGTGAAGCGGGATGAGGGGCTGCGAAAGTGGGGAGGGTACAGAGGCTGGAACCGTGTACGAAGGGAGGAACGGTAAAGAGGATTGGTTAGAGGTTGACGGACGGGAAGGATGATGACAAAACGCCGATCGAAGCAGCAGAAGATTCGACACAGTTCAGGAGCCCTTGAGTGGAGGGGGAATACTGGATTAGCGACCAAGAGGGGCAAATCAGATCCCGCACACGCCGACCAGACTACTGATCACTAGTAGCAACATGCAGGGGCTTGGACAACTGGCAAAACCAGAGGATAGTTATTTTTAGGATCTGCAACACATCATACGATCAACCAAAGTGGGCATATAGAAAGGATGTAGATGAAGCCTGATGAACATCGACGACGACGATGGGATGAAGAGAGGGTGAGAAGGGTAAGCGAAGGTGTATAGGAAGAGGAAGAGAAAGACAAAGAACAACGGGGAGAAGAGGGGCGATCAACCCACGTGGAAACACCTCTCTCGTGATGTAATGAAAAGTCGAGTCACGAGTTAGTAATTCCTATTCAGCAACCAACGCAGTATATCAAATCAATATCAAAACAACTACAAACGAATATTCGAGTCCACGGTAAACCTATCAGTTTAGGGAAATGTGGATCATCTTCCGATGAAAAAACCACGGTACGGGTAATTTCTATCTATCTTATACTTGTTATCTTATTTTACCCCGACCGAGTCCTGGTTCGACATAACGATGACCTCATCGTTGATATGACACAAATTGAGGCTGAGCGCCCGATTTGCCCGACTCGGCCGTCCAGACTGAAGCCCCAAAATCCCGGCTAGTACTGAGTAGAAAGTAGTGAGGCTCTGTCTTCCACCATCTTTCGAGGTAATCAATGGAATGGTCCATCCATTCGTTGAATGGGGTTCCAACGGGAAACTCGTGGGGATAGGGTTTCCGAGGATTACGGGTTCCTTTATTTTTTGCTCACCGCCCATGGTTCGGAAAAGTGGGAGAAGTACTGTACCTGAGTCGGTACGTAGTTGAGGATGAGCATAGATGGGTACTATACATGTAAATACTAAATAGTCAACAAATAGTCCTAATACTTGCCCAAGATAGTTCTTGCGATCGTCAACTGTGACTATCGCGCTGGACCTATCTCATGTTAGTATCTGGGGCACGGGGTACGGGGCTCTTCTAGAAACCTTCCATTTTCGAAACACTTGCATTGGATCTGATTCATCATATTTTCAACGTCATCATCGTTGCGACCACAACAAAACCAAAGAGACTCCTGAACCACCGACAACCCTACCAGAAGAACAATGAACGACTTTTGTCCATAACAGCCGAGTTTCTGAACCGAAAGATAGGTATTTGATAAATTAGGCTAGTCTTGTGTTTTAAGTGTTATCTCTTTGGGAACCTCGTTATTTGCCACGCGGGCAGTAGTGCGACGCAACACGAAGCGCTACGAGGCAACTAAGAGGAGGACTGAGCTCATGCACCTTACATGCAGGGTGAAACACACATCCAATTTGCCTCCCTTCGTTTGGTTTTCCAGCCGAACCACGCACCGTCGTGAAATAAATTAAAAAAAAATAAATTAAAATTGAAGAATGTTTTAAGTAGATCGCTTAGGTGAGCGAGTCATTTTAAGGATCTTCGTTCAGGCTTCTAGAAAACCCTGTCCCACGATCATCTACCCACACCTGGAAATTGGATCTCATGTCAAAGCGTCGTTCGTACCGGCTAAGAGGTGCATCCAGGCGGTGGCGACTCTTTCTCTGTTCTCGTAGAGAGGAACAGATGTCGCTACCGAAGGGAATGTATCTTCCTAGTGTGGAATGTTATTGATTTTTTTATTTCCTTCTATTTCATTTTATTTCGTTTTGTTTTAATTCAATTTATTTTTTGTGATTCTTTCTTTCTCTTTCTTCAGCTTGGACTGAATTTTTCAAATGCTGCCCTCATTAATGTGATAGCAAATACCAATGTAGTAAATGTAGTCATAGTAGGGTGCTCTAAGTGTAGTTCGTTCTCGGCTTGCCTGTCCATGGGAGAGTCGGTCGGAAACAATTTCCATGGGGTTTTGCCGAAGTGGTTGCCGGATGAAGGGGCTGGGTGCATATCTGTCTGGGATGTTTATGCATCCAGAGTATGGACTGGACATCGCCGTGACGTCCGTGAGACAAGGGATGATAGGATGGTTCGTCCATTTGCCGACTAACCATGCAGAATGATGAGACATGTCACTACTACTACTACTTAGTAGTACGGAATACACGGAAATAATCCGAACAAATCCTGGGTCACGCTTGCATCTGTCCATTGCATGGCTACTAGGGGGGGCAAAAAAAAAAAAAAAAAAGGAAAAAAAGGAAAAAAAGAAAAAGAAAAAGAAAAGAAAAAGAGATGGAAAAGAGACGAGTTCCCCTCAGAAAAAACAATAATAAATAAAATAATTGAAGAACCCATACCAATAAAAGGAAAAGAAAAAGAGCGCCGCAAATCTAATGGCTGTGGGGAAATATCGATTTTCTGAGATGGTAAGGATTTCTTTTATTTTCTTTCTGCCCTTTTTTTTTTTTTTTTCTTTATCTTTCTTTAATCTGCACCTACTGGTATTCTCTCCCTCCCCCCACACACACGTCCTTGGGAACGAATCTCCACTCGGCGATCAGCCCCCAGCGGATCCTAAAATCCATTTCAGCCATTGTCAAATAGTCTTCCACGTTGACCATGTTCCTTGCTCCCTTTTTTCGCGTGGCATACCGTTCCACATGGCACAGAATCTGCCAAGTGAAAACTTTAAACCGATTGAGGCGCTAGCCACATGGCTTTTGGTTTTTCTAGAAGGCCTGGGCTTGCATGCCCCTGCCCAGTAGAAGGACAAGGATTCCGTTCCTGATTCGATATGTAGCCATACTGCCAGCCAACTAGGAAGGTAGTCTATGTTCCAATTTGTTGCAGGGTTAACTCTAATGGTCATTGCACATTCCTTCTACCGACAGCGCGTGGAACGGAGGTGTTCATCTCGATTCGGTGTAGCTCATCTACCAATTCAGCTCGCAGATCTCTGGACAAGGGCGTTTTCTCTCCAGTTTAAAGGCGACCGGAATTCTCGAGTTCTCGGAAAGGTGTACTCATCTCTCTCTATCTCTCTCTCTCCATTCAACCATTCAAGACTGTGGACACCATCATAGATTGTGGATTATAAGATCTCTTTTCCAAACCCCAGACCGTAACAACCTCCACTTGAAGTCTGATCGTGTGGAGTTGGCTAGACAAGTTCCTCTTGTCTCCCCATCGGTACTATGACTTCATCAAGTCGTTCCACTGGGAAGAGACTGCCCATTAGCTGTCAAGCATGCCGGACAAGGAAGATCCGCTGTTCCCGAGACGGCCGTCCGTGCCAGACCTGTGTCCGACGAGGACTAGGAGCGGAAGACTGTGTCTACTTGGGCCAGCCTCGGTTATCCTCCGAGAATACAGTGACGGCGGATGCGACTTTGCAAAAGGAGCTGCTGGCGCGCATCCGCAATCTTGAAGATACGCTGCACAAGCAGGCCGCCAGTTCATACATGAGCGATTCCCTTTCACCACAAATGTCGCCTAGTGTAGCTGGGAGCTTCTCGGAACCAGACAGTTCTATCGGCATCAGCCAACCTGACATCAGGAGCTCGTTCCTAGGCAACTTTGGCACCCTCCAGACGTTTTCTTCGGGCTATGTCCGTTATCTTCCGCTGGCATCTCAGTGGGGTTCAGTGACAGGAAGTGCAGTGCATGACGTCGATGCCGACATTCCAGAGGAAGGCGATGATTTACAGATTCCCTTTGCCAGAAACAACATTTCCAGAGAGGAATTACTGGCGGTGCTTCCTCCGGGCCGATATTGCGACGCACTAAAAGATGTCTACTTCCGAGTATTCTCTCCTGTAGGTCCTGCCCTATCTCATTCTCCCCCCTCGGAACTTATCTGTAAACGGAACTCTAACTAACTCGAATCAGATGTTCCATATTCTGCATGATTTGACGTTCGAAGCTGAGTACCAGCGATTCTGTCATGATCCAAGCAGTGTAAGCACGGCATGGATTGCCCTCTTATTTATTATTTTGGGAATTGCCGTCACCGCCCTCGATGACGATGATCCACTGCTTTCCGACTTGGGTCGTGAAAAGACGGTCAGCCGCAATATCAAAGTCCTATCAACGCGCTATCGCTCGGCAGCGCTGCGATGCTTGGCAGCCGATGGCGTGTTTTCTCGCCACTCCATCAACTCTCTCCAGTGCCTCGTCCTCGTGAACTACGCAAGGATCCACCGTGGACTACCTACGTGGACCCTGTTGGGCTTTACGCATCATGTAGCAATCTCAATGGGGTGTCATGTTGACCCCGAACGATTTGGCCTGGGCCCCATCGAGCGCGAGGAACGTAGGCGTGCCTGGACTGGTCTCATGATCCTCTATATCAACCAGAACAACACCTTTGGCGGTCCCGATCAGAGAATACATTCTCAGGATGTAAAGTTCCCGTTGGAGATCAACGACGTGGACTTGCTCACAGGAGGAACATCAGAGCCCGCAATGCAGCCCACTCAAACGACCTACCTCTTGCTGGAATATCAGCTATCCAAGATCTCTTCGATGATCTGCGAAACCCTCTTCACGTTCGCACCAAGATTCAGCATCTCGCAGATCGAGACGGAGATCCTAGCAATCCATGAAACCTGCGACAAGCGGTATCAACTCGATGCCAGCGGCGAAACACTTCCAAGCCACCATCTGGCCAACTTAAACACCTTGTACGGCCACCTCCACCAGCTGTTCCTTCTCTCCCTCCGTCCTAATCTATGCCGCTACTTGCAAGGCGAGGTTACACCCGAGACATGCTCTGCGAGAGCTAAGTGCGCCGCATCTGCCAAGGCAACCCTGGCAATCTACCAGTCTCTACACGACCTGCCCCAGTATTCCACGTACAAATGGTACAACAGTGGGTTGGGAAGCTTCCACGCTTTCCACGCAGTCGTTGTTCTCTGTGCTATTCTCATGCACCCGGACAGCCAGTTCGAATTCACCGAGACCCACGATCTCCTCTGGCGATCATTGGATGCCTTCGCGGCACTGTCGAACCGCAGTAATTTCTGCAGTAAGGCCGTGCCGGTTATACGCCAGCTTCTGTAAGTTAGACCCACCCCCTCCCAAACTCCCAGCTTAAGACAGTATCAAACTAACAAAAGACATGCAGGGACTTCGTCAATGCCCGAAACCAACAACAACAAACCTTAGTACCAATGGACAACACCGTCCCGACCTCAGCTGCACCATCCTTCATCCAACCCTACCCCACTCCACCGGTGGAATACATCCCAGAGCCACTCTTTGCTCAACTCCGTCCCCAGAACTGGGTGAGTCCAGGATCGGTCCAATGGGACGGATGGAACTTCCTCGCGCAGGAGCAGCGCCTCCGCCAGTCAGGATTGGGATAAATTGGCGGCTGGAGCCGCATTATCCGTACTCGATCTCATGGCTTACTACAAGGCCATGCTATTCCCGGCTAAGAGAGAACAGAGTCCAGCTCTGGTCGTGGAATATCCGCCGTTCGATCTAGAATCGACCCCGTCTAGCTTATAGGAAGAAAGCTAAAGCGAGGTGGCGGGAGCCCGTCGGAGTTGATCCGATGTCAGGACCCTCCTCGTATACGAAACCGAGCATGATATCATACAATCATGCTTGTTTGCTTGGGAGGAGGAGTCAAGTCACTTCGGGGTGACTGCAATCAGATTCTCTGGTGCGGAGATTTACCCCGCGTCCAGAAATCAGGACCTTCATGGTCTACACACTTTTACAGTTGGCTATATTCGCCGCAATTGTGATATCTCGAGAAAATGATCTGGATCATTCTCTCACACGCTCTTTAACACTTTTTCCTTGTCTTCTATATGGAAATGTTACATGATATGTCTCTATTTTCTTTTGTCACATAGAATATACCATTGAAATTTGATTATATCAAAGTATCCTCAGTAACTGGTGACAAAATTATTGCATTGGAAGATGGCGTCAAGCAACTTCCACTCGCTCAGATGTAGGCTTTCCAGCGTCATCTCCATCATCCCCATCCTTACCATTCTCCCCAGGTGCAACAACCTTATCACCAAACGAGGCAGCAATTTCTTCGAGCGTCTTCTGCTTGGTCTCCCTATAAATCACTCATCAGTAAATATCCAAAAGCAATAACGAATAATGAAAAGAGGATAAAAAGCGTACGGAAAGTAGAAGTAAGCCACAACTAGGAAGAAAGCCGAACAAGCCACGAAAACATAATAATAATTCTCCCCGATATTAGCGAACGCACTTGGGCCAGCTTCGGTGACTGCACAATTCAATACAAATCAGCATCTATACTCAATAAGCCATTTACAGATATAGGTTAACGAACTTGCGACATTGACGATAAAGTGCGAGGCAGCTGCTAGACCCATTACTTTGCTTCGGAGGGATATAGGGAGGACTTCGGCGCCGTAAAGCCAGGTTGTGCTGTTTAGCATTCCGTCTGTAGGAGTTTTTCATTGTTATTAGCTTTTCTTTTTTTGTTGCTTCGGATGTCTGTTATTTTGTATGGTGGTTTTCACTTACAGTAGGCTACGACGAAGAGGTAGATTCCTAGGACGGCGAAGCCCTTTCCGACTTGGTTGTCTGTATTCTGGAATTCTCGTTGCATGACTGCGGCGTATATTTCGATGACTATTATCCCTGCTAGACCTGAGAGGAGCATCCTGTTTTGGATTGATTCCGTCAGCGGAGTGCTTGGTCAATATTGCATAGGGGTGTAGTAAATCCTACTTTCGACGGCCCCATTGGTCAGTGAGGTATTTTGTCGTCAGGCAGTTGACGAGGAAGGCTATGGTACCGTAGACTGCAGCTAGAGCGAGGATGGTGTGGGAGTCTATGCCTAGGGATTTGTATAGGATTGCTGGTTCGATGTTAGTAAAGGTATGTTTGGGAGGTGGAGGTGACTTACTTTGATAGTACTTGTTGCAAATGTAGTTTAGTATTATCCGGGCAATAATGGATTGGCAATGAACATACCTGAATAACGTTCACACCGGTAAGACTTGTCATTGTCTGGACTGCGATTGATCTAGATATACTCTGTTAAATGCAAGATACTTAACCGCAGAACGAGAGGGAAAGAGAGAGAACCTACACTAGCACACGATGTCTGAAGAGTCTGAATATCTCCTTGTACGATGTGATCTCCCGCTCCATCTCGTATTCGATCTGCACAGCCATGATCTCGAACTCACGATGCATTTCATCTGGACGCAAGTCCCTCCGGATTCGTTTGAACTCGTCGCGCGCTTGCTCAACCTTCCCATTTCGAATCAAGTGACGCGGCGAGTTAGGCATGAAGGTGATCAACCCGAAGAACATAATGATACCCCACGGAATCTGAATTCCAAGTGGAAGTCGCCATTGGACTGGCCCATACGGTGCAAAGCTGCAGGCGTATCCAACCCAATTGGAAGCCATAGTACCAAGGGAAATCCCGCATCCCGAGATACCACCAATGAGACCGCGATACCGGGGGTCAGAAATCTCACTCAAGTAAATGGGCACAGTTGCCACCAATCCCCTATACAGCATCTATCATTACAATCCAAGTCTTTAAAAGTATAGGAGCACTTACCCAACAGCATACCCGGCCAATACGCGGCCTGCAAGGAACATCCCAATATTTACCGAAGCAGTCTGGATCGCAGTTCCAATTGTGACAATGACACACATCATCTCCATGAAACGCAGGCGACCAACTTTATCGGCGATGGCTGTCTGCGTAAGAGCACCGACTGCTTCGCCAGCAATATAGACAGCGACCACCTGCCTAGTTTAGACCACCAGTTTCTTAGCGAGCGTTGCAAGGTCAACTTACAGCCCCAGTAAGTCCATCAGAAGGGTTTTTCATATAATCAATCCAACTCTGATGGGCGATTGCTGATCACGGTATGAGTTTGCTGCTAGCGAACTAACAGGTCTTTTCATGCACTTACTTGTGGTCGCAATTCCAGTATCAAAGCCCTATTGGCGCATCAGAACTAATTCATCATATGTTTTGACGAAGAAATTAAGCTTACGAAAAGGAAAGTGCCGATTGCGGCGAAAAAAGCCACGCCAAGGGTGTACCAGATAGCCATCGTATCTTGCGTAGGGATAAACTGGAGAAGGCAGTAGTGATTTCACAGTACTTAGCGTACATACTCTGATTTATATGCGCCTTAGCCAAACGATCATTATACAGGTGACCAGCCGACCGAGGTGCATTTCCATAGACGACTAGTAGCTCGGAGCATAGCCGATCCAAGTGTCATGTCGTGGGGGTGCTGGAAGATTACTGGAGAGAATACGGGGAGGAGGATGACGATCCGGGGGAAAAGGTCCCGCGAGGGAGAGAAGAGCGGGGGAAGCCCAAGAAGGCAATCCCGCGTTATTGCAGCTGCAGGTATTCCTGCAGGTAACTTGAGGGCTTCAGTCGAAGCTGAACTACGTTTCTTGCTGAGTACTTAGTAGCAGGTCAACACACTAGAGAATATAGACTCTGAGGTAGAACTCGAAAGTATGAAAAGCTTATATGAAACATTTCTATAACTATATTGCCACAGATTTCCAGCAACTAAGATTATGCAGATTAAGGTTAGGCTACTCTCGGTACGAAGCAAAATGACCAAAGAAACCATGGCCATATGATACATAATTCGTTTGCTCTCCTCCACCGTTGAAAAGTAGTAGTCGCTTGGGGAATACCACCCTCATGACATAATTCTGAACCAGGTTTCATAAATATTAGTCTGCAAGGGCCAGCAGGTAAAAATATTGCTTCTTCTGAATAAGCATCCAAGATTTTCATTGTCATGCCATTCAGTTGTACCACGTAAAATATATATTGGTGGAGCCGAAGCCATGACTTGTAGACCATCACGCTTCCAAGATCCGAACTACCAACACTGCTAAATGGTTCATGACTACACTATTGTTTCAAGTAGTCAACTAAGGTTATATTTTAGAACGTACCACAATTCAAGCACCAGCAATATATGGTAAAGACAGTACTGGTAGCTTCTTCTTCTTCTCTATTATCCATTCTAATTAGTTTATCTGGATGTGAATAGACAGGGTAGGCAAATAGAGTAAGGTGTACTTCAGTATAAGCAATCAACTTTTTGTTCTTTGTGGGAACAGGCTTAGCCTGCGAAATGTATGTCTTCATCGTTCCCTGTGGGAAACGTTGCGTACAAAACCAAGTTTTCTTAGGAGGAAGAAGGCTTGGCATAGGGCATTCCGAATGAATAAAAGTTTTGATAATAGATGGCTTGGCCTGATAGCCAGGTGTGTGGAGACTACATGAGATACAAGATTGAAAGAACAATGCGATCGCCGCAGCATCAACAGTTTTGATACGGAAGACTCAAGTCATACGAAGATCCAGTAGGTACGGCGTAAAGCTCGGTGGCTGACAAGGACACGGTGAAGGAGGCCATCTTGCGACATTCTACTCGTCATAACGGGGATTAATTCATGAAGAGACTCATCAACTAGGAGTCATATATTCTTTTTTTTCTGAATATGAAGTCCTATTCATTTTCCCATTGCCCAATGTCATGTGCCCCGCCGCGGAAGTAGCGGCCTGTGCAATGCAGGAAACCCAGAGCCGAACAAGGAAATCGCAAATTTAGAAAACAAGAGCAGCACCCTTAGTCTTCTTGTCACCACTGTAGTATTTGTTAGCATTGGACGTTGATTGTCGACAGGCCGGGTGTTTCAGTCAAGACGTACCCAAGCTCGAAGTGCTTGCAACGCTTCAGAGAGAGCTGCTTCTTCTGCTTGCAAGCAGTGCACTCAAGACGCAAGACGATCTTCTTGGTAGTCTTGGCCTTCTTGTGGAAGACGGGCTTGGTCTGACCACCATAACCGCTCTGCTTCCGGTCATAACGACGCTTACCCTGGGCGTACAGGGAGGCCTATAGATATCCATCCGCATCAGCATTTGTCGTGGTGGTAAGAACCGGGAAGTTCGGGTATGTTCACCTTGCCAGCCTTGTACTGGGTGACCTTGTGCTGGGTGTGCTTCTTGCACTCCTTGCCCTTGCAGTAGGTCCGGCGGGTTTTCGGAACGTTGACCTGGTTGGGGAAAGAATATCAGCGCCTGCTGTTCGAATGACTTTTAACAAAGCTGCATCAGGATTTCTGGATTCCGGTCATCGGAGAAATGTAGTTCGACATCTGGTCGCTATAGCGGACATTGAGGGAGGGAAGGCTGAGGGAAAGGATGTTAAGATTTTTTGTCGCGCTTGTCGTTATCTCGAGTGCCGTCGAAAAAGATTCTGATCCCTTGACGCGACCGCACGAAATCCGGTTTGTGTGGGCACCTTTCGCGCTTCAAATCAGAATACATGGTCGCCTCATTTTCCGGTCAACCCACACCGTTCGGGGCTCCTCTTATTGATTTGGGCAATATTGTCGTCTTTTCTCGATCGTAGGCGTTTCGTCAAATCCGGTCTCTCAGCCCATCCGTTGAGAAGAGTCGTCCTCCGCAAGTATCACCGAGATGTCGACCACATATCTCCAATGTCCAGAATTTCCACATAACAGCAGCAAGCAAATAGAACAATAATATTAGGCTCTTACCATTTTGACTGACTTGGCCGGGGCGAATTCGGTGGTCGTTGATAGTCTCTTGTCGGGGAGGGATCGAGTCGGCTGCCCGTCTGATGGGTTGTGGGATTTCGTTTCGCTTAGGCCCTACTGCACCTATTACGGAAGTGCGGTCTAACCGCTTCAGGCAATGCCAAGACCATCTACCATTATTCTACCTAGATACCTCAGGCACAAATCAGCCCACACCCAATCAGTGTCGTCATTTGCTTGCTCTTCTATCTTGAATGTATGGAATGTATAGACAATCATGGGAACCCTTTCCCTGTGATAACATTCTCTCCTCCACCGTAAAATGATCTACCCTTACAAAGCTCTAGCCCTTTTCCTTGTCCAACAATCCACTCTCCTTTCGCAGTCATGGCCCCATTCTCCTGCGGCCAATATTTCTGCCGGAGTTTTTCATTAATCTTTTCGATCCTCTCGACCAGCGCAGCGACTCGCTCCTGATCTACAACTGGGACTGCATCTGGCCCTGAGCCTTCTACCATAAATCCATCGTGTGTAGTAAACCGCGCAATGGTAATATGTGCCGAGGGAACAATGTACCTCGGTTTCATCAACAAACCAGTTGCAGTCAGGCGATCAAAAAGATCACGTCGCAAATGGTGATAGGTATACCTATCCCCTTCATTGCAGTATGTCTGGTTTCCAACGGCGGTTTCCTCCCCAGCCGCAGGAACGAAGCTCAAGGCCATGGCAGTCGCATCATAGCTGAGAATGGGCTTAACCAACCGCGTCCGATGATGGAATGTGTAATCTACCAGGTCTGGTACCGTGCCACTTTCTTGTAAATGAGTGAGAAACGCCTCAATATCCGCTTCTGTCCGACAACTAGCCATCTCCATCACAGTCATGTGCAGGAAATCCGGCGGTGTCACCCAGATGGCTAAGCATTTGGTATCAGTGATATTGGCATGACTAGAGGGAAGATCATGAGTCATATGGAAACGAACCTGGTGCAGCATCTTGAACATCCGCCTGGATCTCAGCCACCAGTTCTCGGATTTGTGGTGGCGGTCGGGCATAAAGTGTGAAGTTGTTTCGAGGATCAACAAAGGAGGGCCCGTTGTCTCTTTGTGTGTCGGTTGCCTGTGCGTGCAACTTGCGGAGGATTTCATCTATCTGCCAGCCGGAGAAATCTGGGCCGAGAAGTTTGGCCTTGAATTGCGCATTCCTATTTGTACGGTGGTTTTCATAGCGGTCTTGTACTTTACGCTATCATGGTCCGATTTTGATTAGATTCGTGGGGTTATTATTGGAAGCTGGGGTGAAATAAACAGAAGTACCGGATCGTGTTGACAGTCTGTAAGAATCTCTTCAAAGGGATTGATTATATCTGGCTTGCTGGAAGTAATCTCGGTCATTTTTAAGCGTAAGCACTGTGGTGGTGTATCTGCCTTTGCAAGTATTGGTGGTGAGGATATGCTGTTGAAACTCGGGGTAAAATCGACGAACATGAGAGTTTTAACGCCGCCGGTATATATCACAGTGCTCGGCGTTTATAAATAGAGCTATATTTGCACACAACGAGGCCAAACATACAACTTAATAGTGCGAATACTATGAAATAAGACCTATGTACTAGACTACCTGACTTATTACGGAGGGAAAGTGAAATAAAAGTCGAGTCATGGGTTTGTGTACTTACCTTCTAGGGACGTACAGTCCTTTAAGCTCCACGGAATGGATTCGATTTTATTGTCCGCCCCACCAAAGGCCCCGCGCCACGGCGCAGCTTTCCGTCACCATCTCCAGTCAACCACCGTAGTTGAGCCTCACTGCCATTTCTCTCCCCCCATTATTCCCTGGGACTTGATACCCTACCGTTTAGATCCCGGTTCTCGGTTTAGACATTTCCCGGAGTCTCGAATTACACACAGTATTCGAAGATGTTGATCAAGTGAGTCATGTGTGCCGTAGTGCTTAGCCCCCATCCTTGCATCATGGAGATCCGACGAGACAGTTGTCCCGGTGAAGGTGAGACCATAGGCTGACCGCTGAGCGTTGCTGCAGAGTTCGCACCCTTACCGGCAAGGAGATTGAGCTGGACATCGAGCCTGATTACAAGGTATTGTCTTACCTCTGTTTATGGTTTCTTTCTGATTGGATCGCATCCGTTGATCTGCGCAAGACTGAACGATAAATCATTTTTCGCTTGAACCACGGTCACTAAAAGCACGCAGGTGTCCCGGATAAAGGAGCGTGTCGAGGAGAAGGAGGGTATCCCACCCGTTCAGCAACGATTGATCTTTGGTGGAAAACAAATGTACGTGGACTCTGGAACGAAGCCTGCCATACTCGAGACGTGAGGTTGAGCTAATACGTTTGTTACGGGTGATAGGGCCGATGATAAAACTGCATCAGAATACAACCTCGAAGGTGGTGCGACGCTACACCTCGTTCTCGCTCTCCGTGGTGGATCTCTGGCCTTGTAAACACCTACCTTGAGTCCTGAATATCGTACTCCATCGTGATTACGATTGGAGCGCAATATTTGTATCAGCTGGGTGGTTCTCTGCATTTGATACCTGAAGCCGCGCCGAATATTGTGGCATGAACTCAGCTCATGTATGTTTTCGTTCACTATACCCTGGAGATGGAAGCGGGCTGTTCAGTGCTGGCTGCAAGCGAATGGTGTTTAATGTCAGGAATGCTTCCTGAATCCGCATAGCGTGTCTGTGCCACATGCATGTCGCCCCCGACTCAGAATGACTCTTAATGTGCTACACCAACGCAGTAATGATAAGCTTCACGAAAGAAATTTTCAAAACACAACTTCGCAAAACAGGATAGAGCAGAAGACGTAGTCGTAGTAAAGAAAACAAAATTCAGAAAATTGTAAACTGGATATACCTTGAAAACTGACCGAGCAAAAATGCACATCCTTGGCGTTTGGCATCACAATCATAGACATCGTAAAGATCATGCGGTTCAAATACAGATACACCTTGAGGTGCTATTCGACACAACTCCATTCGCCAATGCCTTGAGTATACAGAGCCAGGAAAAAAGGAAGGGAAGAGAAGATGAACCCAGATAAACATGCAAACGCCCTGCGCTAATACCGTCAAAACGACAAACTACACACCAACTCCCTGAACTGCTAAACCTACAGAGCTATGGTAATCAGCTAGGATATGGGTAACACCGGGAAGGGGGACCATGGCAGGTTCGACTCCGATATGATGTTAGTTAACTTTTCTTTTTTTGGGTTGCATGAAAACATTTGGAGGAGGTCGTTTTCGGATTATCGCGGGACGAGGAGCTTGTGCTGGGGAACCCCTGGGCCCATCGGAGGCAGTACTGAGCTCCATTTCAGCAGAGCGATGTCTTTCCGTTGTGTGTGAGCGTACCGGTGAGCTAACTTCTATAGATGAGAGCTCATTGCGATTATTTGAGGTAGGTGTCTGGGTATTCCTTGACCTCGGGCTTGCTGCAACAGGCAATTGCGACGAAGCAGAGGAACTGGGGGTACTAGAGCCCGGTCGTTGCCCGGAGGCAATAGCTCGTAGCCTTGCTTCCCTATCCCGCAAGGACGTAGATAACATTGGACCCCGGCTTCTTCGATCAGGTATACTCTGAAGGCTAGACCGCCCGGGTGCTCTCAATGCAGGAGGGTTCGTCCGCCGAGGGATGGCGGGTTCTGTCGGCCGTCTATGCTCCTCGATCAAGGAACGAGGGGCTTGCCTGACTTGTGTGGCTCTATTATTCAGGTGTTTTGTGGGCACAGCTAGGGCATTATTCCGTTTCGGAGCAGTAAATATACTGCTTTTCTTCTTGGGTGGAGGTGGCGGTCGCTCAAAGGACCAGAGGTGTGAACCTTGTGGGTCTGACGAGCCGAAAGTACTCTTCGTAGATGTGAACATAGGTTTGATGCCGCCCATTTTTCGGTCATACGAAGCATACCGTTGTTTCGCTGTCGGTCTTTCTCGAGGTAGGCGAATATCGCGTCGGTCAGGCACAAAATTAACACTGTTTTTGGCACGCTCTGAACTGATCCCGTCCAGGGCCAGCTTCAGTTTCTCGGCATCTTCATCCACTTCCCTCTGCACACGTTCTCGAAGATCGCAGTATACGTCATACCAACAATCAGATTGTTCCGGTATATCATACTCGTCCCATCTAGGTATATCTCGCTTTATAAACTCGAACCAGAGCTCTTTATCTTCGTCTATAATATGAGGGGATTGCAGTTCTAGAGTTCTCTATCAAAGCGGCAGTGGTTAGGCAAGGAGCTGGTCAACTGGTCATAGAACGACTCACGAGTTTCTCAGGACTTTCGATCTTGGAGAGGAAGGGGCGCGCAAGGATATAGGGAACATTTCCAATATCATTTAAATCTGAGGTAGTCATGAGATTAGTATGAGGATTCCAAGCACAAGCTCGGTGAGATATGCGCACATTTCACGTTCTTAACAGCAGTCGCTGTACATAGCTGAAGGAGCGAAGGCGGCGGCATTATCGAGTATCACGGAGACCAAGAAGCAGCCAAGAAAGTAGCATGGGTAGATTGCGATATATCGAGTTCGTAATTGTGTGTGTGAGAGGAGGTCCCAGAGATATGAGTGACATGCCCAGGGGAGCCCAAACGGTGCATTAACCCAATTCAACTATTACAGGGGGATGATGTGTTGATACTAGTTCATGACTCGATGTTGAAAGCACTCAATGAAAGGCCCCCCGGGGGCGGATGACGCTTATCACATGATTTGATTGGCCGAAAGCACTTCGGGTCTACGTGGATGACCTTATTATCCGTTTTCCCGTACAAACTGGCCATCATGATGACCTCCATAAAACAACTCTGATTTCTTGTACTAAGACACATTACCTCAGAAACATAACAACCTTCGATATTGACCGATATTGACATAAGAAAGACAGTGGGTATTACGAAGAGGACAAAGAGAAGCAAAGAGAAAATGCAAGGACTGCAAAAACATCAAGAAAAGGAAATGGTAAATCAAAAGGATGGCTGGAGTCCCTTGTAGAATATTGGTTATATCTCCTCTTGATCATATGCCTAGGGAGTTGCGTATAAATCTTCAAATCCCCGGCTTCGTGGAAAGTCTATTACTTCCGTTTATTGACTTCACCATTCACAGGCATCTGGCCCAACCAGGATGGCGGGCTGATGCCGGTCTGGTCGTGGATGGTGGTGAGAAGAGGCGGAAGGCCTTGCATGATATTTCGGACGGGGCCCATTGCATCTCCAGAGCCCTCTCCTTGTTCTAAAGTCAGCTTCTCACCACATTATACCTATTGTAAATAGCGCTTAGGAGCGACACTCACCGGTGTTCCATGACGAGATCTTGGGTGATAGTCCTCTGATAGCATCACCATTGGCCTTGGCTAACTTCTCATATGTACCGTTCTCCATCATTCTGAACTGTAGGAAGGCTTGAGGTCCCCCGAGGACGTCAATAAGGGCACCGTATGCCTTAGACATCTCGAGAATTCCCTCAGCTTCGCGCTTTTGCTTATAGAGGGCAGCGTCGGCTTCTTTGCTTTGACGGTAATCTAAGTATAGTCAGTGCAGGAACCCTATATATCTAAGAGGTGGGTGAACTTACAAGCTGCGTCTGCATCCATCTTGTGTTTATACAACCGCGCATCAGCTGCTTTCTGTTCTGTATAGTAAGCGGCATCTGCATTCTCCTGTGCAGACTCGCGTGCAACCTTGCTTTTGGTGACCTCACTGGCTCTAAGACGTTCTAGTTCGGTTTCGGCACGCTTGGACTCCACTTGTTTCTGCAGTTCTGCATCCTTCATCTCTGTCTGGCGCTTGGTTGTGATCTTGCTGATTTGGACACTGGCATCGAGCTCAGTCTGACGATTCATGAGCTCGGAATCCGCCTTGGCTTTCTCGGCCTTCCGTTTCGTCTCCAGTACAGCAGTATCGGCATCGATTTTGGAAATTTCCTGCTTCATTTTCCCCTTTTTCTCTGCCTCTCCGATCTCACCTTTCATCCGTGCCTCAGCAACATCGATCTTTGCTTGGTTAAGAGCTCCTTCGTGCGCTTTTTTGCTTAGGATGCTGAAATATTCGCTGCCAGGAGTGTCCTGGAGCTCTTTGACATTGGCGTTGTAACTGTGCATCTGTTAGTGGAGGGATCATTCATTGATTTGTCGTGGCTTACATTCGCAGGCCAAATTGCTGAAGTTCCTTTTGCACGTTCTCAATCACTGTGCAACATTGTTAGCTATGTTGGGCTAGCCAGGTTGAATCGCAGCTACAGACCTTTGTTTTTGAAAACCTGCCTTTCCTTGAAAACTTCCTCCATGGACATGCTGGAGACGATGACTCGAGTTTCACCTTCAATAATGCCTTTCACAATTTTCTGGACATTGCTTTTGTCGTCAGAGTTCTCCGCAAGGAGCCGAGCATAATCTTTGAGTGCCTCCATTTCATTGTCGGCTCCGATAGTGAACACTGCTGGCAATGAAAATTGAAGTTTTTCCATAGTCATGGCCTGAAGATTGAGCGCCAGATCAAAGGGCGTCACCGAGATCCTTGCACACTACTCATGATAAAAACGGGGTCGTCAGCATTGAACCCCAAACAATATACTGGTTGGCTCTTGAAAAGGGAAAACATACTCGCTGGAAGGGCATTACTATAGCTTTCTTGCAAATGCGAATATCGTTTATCCCGGCTCCAGTGAGCACGAGATATTCGCTTGGCTTTGCAATTGCATACCTGTGCGACACCTAGTTAGCCTCCGCATGAAGGAGAATGGTTATTATGGGCAATGGTATACCACATTTTGAACGTGTTGTTATACTGAAATCTCTAATTGTGCCTAACAAAGTTGGACAGTCTTGAAGATGTCTAAGTTGTCTTAAGCCGACGTTACTTATATAGCGTAGACTAAAGAGCCTCAGGGCTAGGATTACACGATAATTACAGGTACACCCCGTGATGACGCCTGACGATTTGCCCTGCGTTCCATGAATCTTCGGCACATGTTCCGGACAAGGCATTGTTATACGCAGAAAGCCCGGGGCAACCCCTTGTAGTGAGGAGGCGATGCTGTTGGTGCCATGCAACACGAACGCCCGACGGGGCACAGCAATGGCAGACACAGCCTTGCATACATTAGTTAAGAATTAGCCCGTTGATAAGTCCCATACTAGACTAGTAGGACCCGCATCAATCCATGGCAAGGCTGGGCGAGTCATCGGCTTCCGGGGGTAAGCTGCGAGTTACCTAGGATGCTATGCTTCCGAAAGGTTGGGAGATAGCCATGTCCGTGTCAAGTGACTCAGTATATGACTACAGATTAGGAATGTACCGGTTAAGTCGGGGAAAATTAGGGTAGGAAAATGACATATGGATGAATCTATGATTACCCTCACTCTGGGATAGGTGACCCCAGGTCTATCAGCCTTGAAAGAATCTATGTAATGAATATCCTTGCCCCTGTACTACTGTCAACTGACAGACTGATGGTGTCACGTGTAACTGCATTCGCCCCCACCAAACAAACAATGCAAAATTGTTTTGGATAGCATCATAACTGCGGTGGGGTAAGAAGAGCCCGTCGAACTTCTTCAGTGCTTGCTAACATCTCCCGAAAAAGACTTTTCTACTGAGCTATTATTGAATATACAATATAACACATATTTCAAGGTATCTACGCTCTGCATGGTTTTCATCTTAGCAACCACAAAACCTTGTCGAAATCAAAAGGACTGCAGCGGAGTACATGGCAGCTCGCTTTTTGTTGTCTAGGATACCTGATCCTAACTACAATCATGCTCCTACATCGTGACTTCAAATATAAACTCCCTTCAGCATCACCAGCTCTGAATAACCCATTAATTCACACTCATATATACAGACTCCCCGTGAGTTAATGGCTAACTAAGTCTTTAGACATAAAGCACCATGGCGCCACGCTCGCAATTGGAGATCACCACCTCGTCTGTCTTGCGCCTGGTCAAGGAAGAAGCATCTTACCATCAAGAATATCAACAACAGACAGAGCGCATTAAGAAATTAGAGAGTCAACAGGGCGGCGATGACGAGAACAAAGAGTATCTGTTGAGGCAAGAGGTATCTGCATCCATGCAATAGCTATCATGAATATATTTGCTAACCCCATTGAAGCGTCTTGCACTTGAAGAAACCAAGAAGGTCCTCCCGGTCTTGAAAAAGAAGCTCGAAGATACGATAGCGACGCTCCAGAGTCTCCTGGTTAGTTTCGACAATTGCGCTTCACATGATTTGGATCCATCTGGCTAACACTCAGTGGTAGACCGAGGAGGGCAAGAAAGGACCCCAGAGCAACGTCGAGCACATCAATGCTGCCAAGGACGCTATTTCAAAGGCCAGGACGGCTGAGCGGGAGATCGCTTGAGGGCCATCAGCTGGGGAGGTCAATAGGACATCAGTGCAATGCATATGCTACTATGCTAATGACACAGCTACCTAATATCACAAATGAAGAGAAAAATTATAAATCATGAACAATACCATAATCGAACGCCGTCCAAGCATAACTCCTTACCTCATGAAGGATATATCAATAGCCTGACACCAAGAGATGTGTATGTCGTTTACGTGATATCCATTCTGTCAGGCACCTCTTCTCCCTCCTCTAAGTCATCAGGATTCTCTGCATTCTCATCTCCTGTCACTTCACCTTCATCCACCATAGTAGCATCCTGTTCTGATAATTGCTTCTTGTCATCCTCAGCCATTGTGACTTGCCGTAAGGGCGATGCTGCCCCCGCTGCTGTCAACCTCTCTGCATGTAGGCCAGCAGGTGAGCGGCCTGTTTCGTCGTGCCCTTGTTGGGATGGAGTGGCGCTATCAGATTCATGCCGTGGTGTATTTGCTCCACTAGACTTTCCCTTGGAAGGGACGTCGCCGTCGTCTCCATCTTCACCCTCTTGCATACCTTCCCTGCGTTCGACCTCTTCCTTTTCATCTCTGATAAGACGCCGGAGCTGCATTCCTTCTTCCACAATACGGCCAAATTGTTCTCGTCGTTCAGCCCAGGTCTTCGCGTAGTCCTTGCTCTCTTTCTCGAGTTCAGTGATCTCCGCCTGTAGCTTCTGTAGATTTGCCTGTTGGTCTTCCCGCGGCTTTAAGAGACGGTTGCTGGTGATCTTATCGGCCAAATCGTCGTAGCTTTTCCGCAGTGCTAGGAGCCGCTGTGCTTCTTCTAACTGAACCCTCAACTCAGCTGTGTTGTCGCGTACGGCTTGCATAGTGGAGAGAATCCGAAGCTTCTCGGCTGCATATCGTTCGCGTTCCTTCTCATTGCTCGTAAGGAGAAATTGAATGCGCGCGATACTACTCTCAAAAGCAGCAAAGTCCAGTGTCACGTCCTCGCGAAAATGGCGCCATTGTTCAAGCCTTTTCTGTTTCTCTGTCTCTGCTGCAGTGGCATCGTCGTCTGTTCCGTCTGGCGGAGGGGTGGGAGGAAGGGTTGCATTGGAGACGACTAGCGAATCGGGGTTCAAAAGTCGTTTTGATATACGTTTGAAAGGTTTCTCTTCGACGTTCAGCAGGCGCGACTTGTGGAGAGCATCTGGAAGGAGTTAGCGTGGTGAAGTGAAGGAAGCTTGTCCAAGGTCAGTGACAACGCCGACCTTCTTCCGACTGATCTAGTAAGCCGTAAGACGCCATTGTACGAGCAAATCAAAGTATGATTCTTGCGATTGACGCCGATAGCAGACGGTTGAACAAATCGGTGGTTGCTTCGGTCGCCGAGGAGGTTGGGTGCTTTAGAAAAAGGCTGATGCGAGCGGTCTGGGGATCCGCGCTAAGGCCGTTTCTTTCTTTCTTCACTCTGCCACCATAAATCTTGCTCGGGGTGCCTTTTATGGTACCGTACTTTCACCCACTACTACTACTACTACTACTAACTGTCATCGCTGCCAACAACGCCGAGTGAGCCAACCAACCACGGCCCTTTAGGGTCGAATGCTAGCTATTCATCCAGTGTCCGCTGGGGTTTTCTATAATTAGCGATGCCAATTGCCCCCCTATTATCTAGGCTTCGTGTCAGGCTGGATGGAGCCTTCTGAACATGCTTCTGGCGCTTATACGCAAACGACGCCCGACCGACCTACGAATTTGACATTAACGAGAGTCTATCGGTGTTGACAAACTAATAATGTTTTACTGATGGAAACGACTTGCAGAATCAATCTGTGCCTGTCCCATCTGCGGCACTTTTCCTTACCGTCATGACGGAGATATACTCGGGGCTCCATATGGGCCAACAGTTCGCGTCGCTGGAAGAGTTCAAAGCATTGGTACGAAGTATATCGGTCAGGCAGCATTGGGAGCTTCGTGTGACAAGGAGCAACAAAAAGAGTGTGGTGATAGGCTGTCGATCGTCGAACAATTGCTTTTTCCGCGTCGTCTGTCGCGCGAATAAGAATGCGACATACATTAGCAGCCTTCAAGACCGCCATAGCTGTCGGAGTAATGCAACCTCCACCACCAAGACACCTGTTCGGTCAGAAGTGTCGCATGTGCGGTTTCTCCTCAACGAAATACCGAAACTCTTCGATATGAGGAACAACGTAAAGGCGCAAGAGGTTGTGGATGCTGTTAAGCGTTACCATGGATATGAAATATCGATACGGCAAGCGCAGCGTGCCCTCATTAGATTGCAGCAACAACAGACACAAAACCAGGAAGAACGAGCTGATACTCTCGACTCCAGCGGAGACGACCAACAAGACAGTCACCTACCTCCATCTGAGGAACCGGCAGAGGGTTCAACTTACAGCAGTCTGTCTGGGCCGAGATGGATTCCAGATAATATGCAACATGGCCTCATGGACGCTGCTGAGGGAATTCAGCACGGTGGCATGCAGCGCAATCATCCTGCACTCCAAGCTCCACAAATCCACAATGATGCTTTGCAGTCGCACGCTCAACTAGAAGCTTCGCATCAAGTACAACCGGCAACTGCAGTACATCATCCACCCAATATTCAGTCACCGGAGCAAGCAACTTTAGGCAATTCTCTTAATCAGCCAATAACACCTCACCAGACTCGTTATGCAGTGTCAGCCCCCCACCCTCCATCGGCGCCGCAGACCGGGCAACCCAAGCCCCAAAGACGGCTTCAAACTGAGGGGCATCCGGCTGCTGCGCAACTAGTTCTCACAAACTTCAAGATCGAGTTCACATGTACTACGTGCGGAGCCTTGAACCAAAGCTTTTTCCCAAACCAAGGAAACATTACTGGGGGAAGTTATCTGCCTCAGCCTCCTATACCCGGTCAGAGCGCTGCAGAAGGCACAGGGCGCCCAACGCAATCTATTCAAGGTAGCAGTGGTGCTAGTCGCGTGGCTGAAGCCCATGGGTACGGGGGAGACACTGCGGCTGGTCATCGTGGCGTACATTCGCCCTGGACACCAGGTACTCTAGATGTTCCAATCGCGCCTGCGCACACCTAATCCACGTAGAATGATAAGGGTGTCATGGCTAGTTGTTACTGCTAAGAGGTGACTTGTAACTTTTCACCAGACATGTTCGTTCAAGTCTCTGGACTGGCTTGTTCTAATCAAGTACATAAGCTAAAATGGGTTGAGCCTAGACGCCACTGGAAATACACCTCACTTGCTGAAGGATACTCCTGATCGTCGTCAAAACCAGTAGGTCGAATTATTCGTCTTTGAATGTCGATACACCTCCTGTGCCTGCTTCACCAAGAATGGGCTACCCACATTGTTGATTACGCGGACAAGCAAGTGTGCATTGTCGATCCGGCCGAGTGTGAAAAGCAAAGGAATACGCTGTTCAAGGAATGACGTTAAGATAGCGATGAATACTATCTTAGACAAATATCCGGTTGCACAATAAGTGAAGAGAAGGGCGAGAAGAAATGAAGTTAATTAAACCACAGCTTAAAACACGGGAGAATTGAATAGAGCAGTGGCTTCGATAAACGCCGAGTAAGTCCTTGGACGGAATTCGGCACGCTCTCCGACCAAGCTTTTCGGACCTCCGATCATGGATTATCAAATGCCGATAGCAAAGATCCACATCCCTCATAGATTCCGAATCAGAGCAGAATGGGTCCCGCGCAACTATCCTAGTGCCAATGCTTGGGAAGAAGCGGATAGATTCCGCCAACTTGGAAGTATCTGTGGAGTTAGTTCCCTAGGCAATAATTGGCTTGGTCCTTTACGCCAGCGTCGAATGAAAATTTGTCGGCATAGACTCCGATGCTTTGTTCAGTATGAAAGATTACGACGATGGCAAAGACGATAAAATGCGTCACACTCACTAATGGTGTCAGCAAGGAAAAAAATCTTTCCCTTCTTAGTTCTCCAATTGACTAGGTTGCTGCGCATCCTTGCCTAATATATTCATGGTTCTGTGCCCTCCTTAAGAAAGAAAGGAGAAAGAAGATCTGTACTCAGCCACACATTTCATATCAAAAACTCTTGAATCCCAATTGGGGTCATACACACACTATATCTTGTGAAGAAATAGAGTCTGCTACATGATATCTCATACCCTCCTATCTGAAGCCGCTCATCCTCTAATGCAACGACCCAAATATTGTTCGAATAGAACGCGAAATGATGAATCGGCAACAAGCTGCAGAGAAAGCTTTGCATGATCAGACCAATATCTTGCCAATTGGTCAACTACTGATTGTTTTTGCTGGCTTGGCAGTGTCATTACTTATCACTTTCGTCGACCAGAATGGCATCAGCGTTACTCTCCCCACAATTGCCAAAGATCTCCATGCTGAAAATACTATCTCCTGGGCGGGTACATCGTCACTCATCGCAAATACTATGTTTACGGTGCTGTATGGCCGTCTTTCCGATATTTTTGGCCGAAAGATAGTCTACCTTTTTGCGTTGGCCCTGCTCTGTATTGCCGATTTGCTCTGTGGCCTGTCACAGAATGCCGCTATGTTTTATGTCTTTCGAGGACTGGCAGGTGTTGCAGGAGGTGGTGTTACCTCTTTGACCATGATCATTGTATCTGACATCGTGACCCTTGAACAACGAGGTAAGTATCAGGGAATATTGGGTGCCTCGCTTGGACTTGGAAACGTAATTGGTCCCTTCCTTGCAGCTGCTTTTATCATGAAGGCGACTTGGCGGGCGTTTTTCTGGCTCCTCGCTCCGTTATCAGTATGCTCCATAGTGGTGGGATATTTTCTCATACCAAACAATGCCCAAAAGACTAGTTTCAGAAAGAATTTGGGGCGGATTGATCACTACGGAATTTTTGCGTCGTCTATCGGGATCATCTTCCTGCTCATCCCCATTTCGGGCGGCGGCTCTTACTTCCAGTGGGACTCTGCAATGGTGATAAGCATGCTCGTTATTGGTGGTTGCTCCCTGATTGTTTTCATTATCATAGAGTGGAAGGTGGCCACACTTCCTATGCTTCCCAGTACGTCGTTCACATAATTACCTTGCGGCGGCGAAGACTAATGGTTCAATAGTGGTTATGTTCAGGAATAAAGTCATATGTACTTTGTTCCTGCAGAGCTTCCTTCTCGGGGCCGTCTACCAGTCCAACCTCTATTATCTGCCTTTGTACTACCAAAATGCTAGAGGATGGTCTCCAATCATCTCTGCAGCACTAACGACGCCCATGGTAGCTTGCCAGTCACTGGCCTCTATCTGCTCTGGACAGTACATCTCCCGCCGCAAACGTTACGGGGAGGTTATCTGGACAGGCTTCGGTCTTTGGACCCTGTAAGCACTTGCCTCATATTAAAAGGATTCTTTCAGATGACCGTCTAACAATATACGGTAACAGTGGTGCCGGCTTAATGCTTCTTTTCAATCGTCATACCAGTATCGGAGCAATAGTCGTAATCGTCCTCGTACAGGGCATAGGTATAGGCTTCACCTTTCAGCCTACACTAGTGGCCTTCCAAGCTCACTGCACCAAAGCTCACCGGGCAGTTATAATATCGAACCGCAACTTCTTCCGCTGCCTGGGCGGTGCTTGTGGGCTGGCTGTGTCGGCCGCGATACTGCAGGCGGTTCTCAAGTCCAATCTGCCAGAAGGGTATCAGAATATCGCTCACTCGACATACTCATTACCATCCAGATCAGGCGTTGCGGACGCAGATTGGGAGCAAATTATCACTGCCTATGCGAAGGCCTCAAGGGGAGTTTTCATTTTGCAAGTACCGCTGATCGGGATTTGTTTCCTTTTGTGTTTCTTTATCAAAGATAGAGGACTAGAAAGGCCCAAGGACCCCGGGGAAGAAGAAGAAGAGGAAAAGAAGAAGCAAAAGAATGACGATAGCCGTGGAGCCCAGGAGCACGCTACCCAGGAAAACAGTCTGCACTCGGATCTTGAGAATCAATCCGCTTCTGCTAATAATGCGAATCGTGGGGGTTAACCTGACAACTCCGAGAGTGGTCGAGAAATGTTTGTATTGTCTGAGATGGTTTGCACGTACGGCGTTTGGGCTGGGTCATAGATCAACATGCTTTAAGGTTACGTAATGTATCACAGCATACAAAAGTGAGTTCGGGCATTATTCGGATAATGATAATGAAAAAGTATCCACGATTTCCTCTAGGTAGTCTGGAGCTTCTGTCCATAATACTACGTTGTACTCGTCTAGTAATGTGTCATGTGTGCCCCTTATCGATACCACTCCACGTGTCTTGGCGTCCCGATATTCCGATTGTATTACTCCCATGTCTCCAACAACCATCTCTCCACATTTCTGGAATCCACTGACGATCTTTTGTTTGACATGAACCATGCCTTCACGTATATTTCCATGTCATGGATCTAAATGAATTAACGGGACCTTCTAGAGACTCAACTCCGTCCCAAGAATACAACCCTCGGAAGCGCGCCAGAACAGCATGCACGCGCTGTAAAACGAGGAAGCAGAAAGTAAGTCCCATCCTAGTTCTGATTATGGTAAATGTCGCTAGCAAAAAGTCCTGACAATTGGGTAGTGTGACAACGAGTACCCGGTGTGCTCCAATTGTCAAAAGGCCGGGACTGCATGTGACAAGGCCACCGTGCGACAGGAGAGTGGCCAGCAAAATGCGTAAGCTTGCCCACTTCAATAGTATTTATATTTCTCCTAAATGCCCTAATGCAAGTAGGTACACTCGTGCTTTAGAAGAACGTGTCGAGTATCTTGAGACGCAACTTAAGTCAGGGCGGAGGGGCAATAATGCCAGTGGTGGTGTCTCAAACCCAGTTGCTGCATTCTTGTCACCTCCTAACCAAGCAGCGGTTCAGGGTAGTTCTCCGACTGGCATCGACCACAACGCTATCGGGGACCTGGTGGGATTTCTTGCATTGAATTCCCTAGAGGCTCCTGCGTATGTGGGGTCGAGCTCAGGAGTCTCTCTGGCAGCCAACCTGGGTGAAATGGTTCAGACAACGGTCTGGAACCAAGTCCTGGCGTCGCCGCGAGGTTTAGAGAGCGCTCAATCTACCGGAAATGGCCTAAGTGCGAATCATGCAAATCTGGGTCTTTCCTATCAACCAGTTAGTACTAAAAATAGCGGTGATCGGTCTCGACCACCGAGGATGGAGGAACTACTGGCGAAGGGTGCTGAGCCACCGAATGACGAAATGGGATCACGAATCATGAATGCTTACCTGACACGACTCCATACACGGTATCCATTCCTCGATAGGAGAGAGCTATGGCGACTGCACGAAGCCCGCTGGCAGTTGGCAAAGAAAAAACGCGAGGAACTTTCCAAGGCCGATAAATTTGGGATATTTCAGCTATACATAGTCTACGCGATTGGGGCGACCTTTCTCCAATTAAGTGAGCGGTACTCATACATCCCTCCTGAGGTAAGTTGTACACTATAGCCTATCGAAACATGCTCTAATCTATAGAAGCGATTCTATATGACCGCCCTTCAACAAGCTTCAGCTATGTGCGAAGCACGTTCCATTGAAAACATAAAAGCCATGACGCTTCTAGTTGTGTACCACCTTCGCTCCGCGTCTAGTCAGGGAGTGTGGTACATGATAGGACTAGCGATGCGAACTGCTATTGACCTGGGGCTACACAGGAAAGCAAATGAGGTCAGCCTTGACCTATTTACAGCCCAACTGCGGCGAAGGCTATTCTGGACAGTTTACTACTTAGAGAGAGTCGTATCCATGTCCCTGGGTCGACCCTTCAGCATTGCAGACAGGAACATCGACCTCCCCTTGCCCTTAGACGTGGACGATGACGTACGGGACCCAACTGTTCTAAGTGCAGCCCCCCCGACAGATAGACCAACAACGATGACATTTGCCTTATTTTTAATCAAAGTACGCCAGATTGATTCCAAAGTTCAACATAAGATATATCGGGCAGATCGACCACTCCACACCCTCCGCTCAAAGATGGACCGTCTGTTCCTTGAATTAGAAGAGTGGAAACAATCAGCACTACTGCGATTTAATGGACCAGATCTTGACTATCCAATGTTACATTACAACCGGGCGCTACGACTTTTGATTCAGCCTTTTCTGCCGTCGCTCCCTCTCACAGACCCATATTATCATATCTGTCTCCGCGCGGCCGGCGACATCTGCCAGACCCATAAAAGATTACACCAGTCGCTCGAATACGGTCACTCTTTCCTAGCAGTGCAGACCGTATTCATGGCAGGTATCACATTGCTGTACGCCCTATGGACGCACACTAGCGAGGTATGGTCCGTGCAGATGAGCAACGACATCCGCGCCTGCTCCACGGTACTATTCGTCATGGGCGAACGAGCAGCATGGGTCAAGAAATACCGAGACGCATTCGAGCTCCTCGTCAACGCGGCCATGGAGAAGCTCGAAGGAAGCGACGCAGCCAAGAAAGTTGGAATGGCCGAACTGATGACAGCCCAACATGGCAGCGCCAATCCGCGCAACACTGCTAGCATGTCCAAGGAGTATCCGACAACCGGCCCGAACATGCCCGATGTCAACTCAGTGCAGATGGATCCGGCAGCACAGGATCACGGAGTGCGCATGGCATTCCAGCTTGCTCCCTGGATTGACCTGGAGGAAGATTGCCCGTTCTGGATGCCTGATTTTGAGACTTTAGAGAGTTTATCGGGGAATCTGTGGAACGGTGAGGATTCTGTACTGTTTGATCCTCTGTGATGTGCGACAGACTATACCATAGAAAGAAGTATAAAGAAGTATAAAGATTATTAGTAGATTAAGAAATAAATATCACTTTCAGGATTCTCTTAAAGGGAAACTGTTTGCTAAATACAGGAGAATAAAGTAGAAAATGCTATATAAGCAGTATAGTTTTCACTCAATATAGGAAGCCATAGAATAACTCCTCAAAAATAAAATTAGGCACTTGTAAATTTACAATTGTTTGAAAAATTTGTTCTCATACAGCAGGCCTGCCATGTAAGCACTATACAACAGATTCCCGCATAAATCCAACACAAACCGAAAACCCAATAAGAGAACGGGAACGTTGCCAGAAACGCGAGACATAAAATTAATAAGACAGTTGTGCAGGCAAGGTCTGTGACGTCTGGAGTTGACTAAAGGTCACGTCCAGATGACGTCGATGCGACATGGCATAGATCAGGAACCGAATACATCATAGTTCTACATTCGGATACATATACACATTGAATCAACGCAACCAAGCAGTTCTACAAGACATTTACAATCGATATCCATCCAAATAGCATAAACAAATATTTAACAAAAAATGCCACAGCAAAAGAAACAACACACCGTAGCCGTTATCGGCTCCGGAAACTGGTATATACATACCCCTAAATATAACCATAGCACCCAATACTAACCACCAAAAAAAGGGGCTCAACAATTGCCAAAATCCTCGCCGAAAATACAGCCTCACACCCCGAACTCTTCACCCCGAAGGTCCAAATGTGGGTATTCGAAGAACAGATTCAGATCCCGTCCGACTCCCCCCACCACTCTAAATACGGCGACAAGCCCCAGAACCTTACCGAGGTGATCAACGCCGTACACGAGAACGTGAAGTACCTACCGGGGATCCGACTCCCAGAGAACGTGGTTGCGAACCCGAACCTCGAGGACGTGGTGAAAGATGCAACGATCCTGGTCTTCAACCTCCCGCATCAGTTTATCGAGAAGACACTGGATCAGATTAAGGGGAAGCACTTGCCGTACGCGAGGGCGATATCGTGCGTGAAGGGCGTAGATGTGACGGATGGGATGGTGACGTTGTTTTCAGAGCTGATTATGGAGAAGCTGGCGATTTATTGTGGGTCGTTGTCTGGGGCAAATATTGCGCCGGAGGTTGCGGCGGAGAAGTTCAGTGAGACGACTATTGGATATGATACGCCGCCGATGGATGTCAAAGCCGAGGATGGAAGTCCGGAGGACAATAAGATTAAGATTGATGAGCAGAGGCAGGTGAAAACGAGGCCGACGCATACAAAGTTGACGCGGGTGCCGCAGGAGCTTGTGACGGTTGATGCGGAGCTGTGGCGGACGTTGTTTGGACGACCGTATTTCCATGTCAATGTGGTGGATGATGTCGCGGGCGTTGCGCTGAGCGGTGCGCTGAAAAATATCGTGGCATTGGCGGCAGGTTTCGTCGCCGGGAAAGGATGGGGAGAAAATGGCAAAGCGGCAGTCATTCGGGTTGGGGTGGTGGAGATGGTGAAGTTTGGACGGACTTGGTTCCCACAGTCTGTCAATGAGAGGACGTTTACGGAGGAAAGTGCGGGCATTGCTGATCTGGTCGCATCTTGTTCTGCTGGAAGGAACTTCCGGTCTGCGAAGCATGCCGTGGAGAAGGGGGTGAATGTAGATGAGATTGAAAAGACTGAGATGAACGGGCAGAAGTTGCAGGGAACGTCAACGGCGAAGTCCGTTCACGAATTCCTTGAGAAGCATGGGAAAGTGCAGGACTTCCCCTTGTTCGATGCTGTATATGGTGAGTCTCGCCTATGAAACTAGGCGCTGTTTCTGTGAACTGTGGTTGCTAATATCTGATTAGGCATTCTCGAAGGCAAGACCAGCGTGGACAGTTTGCCAAAGTTGCTGGACAAGAGGTTCGGTTAGATTGATACTGAGCCTGTAAAGCTAGAATGCTCTGATGAACTGTATATAGATAATAATTAAAGACGAAATGGATTGACCCTGTGCTGTTCAATAAATCCGGGTCTATGGTATTAAGCTTACTTATATAGAAAACATTACAAAGAGCACCGATGGTGCAATCAAACAGACGGTACCATGGTCCTCAGTCCCTTTGCTATCCGTTGAATCTGCCCCCCGTAATATGTCTGTTCCGATTAGCAAGCTGTCTCTTGAACGTCAATAGGGTATCTTACAGTTTCTAGCCCAGCGCCTATGATCTTCGTAGGAAGGAAACGAGTAATAAATGGAGCGGGAACCTTGTTCAGGAGCAACTGCGCTTTCTCATCTGGCACACTTTCATCGAGAAGCAATTGAGGGAACTTGGCGTCAATAGCCGCCGGGCGGCCGATTCCAATTAGATCGCATGCATTCTCCTTGATAGCGGACTCGGCGCCTGTCCGGCTTCGGAAGCCGCCTGTCAGCATGAAGACAAGATCAGGGTACCGCTTGCGGGCCTCGGTTGCGAACTCGATGAAGAAGGCCTCACGGGCTGCTGTGCGGGCACTCTTCTGCGGCTGTGTCCCTCCCATCATCTGTATGCGATGAGCCTGTGTGATAAACAGTTGGATGATGGAGCGAGGGCGCCTACACTGGGATCTTCATAACTTCCACCACTGACTTCGAGGAAGTCAATCCCGGCCTCTACCAGTAATCCAATTTGAGCCATGGTTTCTTCAAAGGTTGATGAGCTGTGGTCTGCAGAGTTGAGTTTGATGCCCACACAGAACTTCGATGGAACGGCTTTTCGAATTTCGGTAATGATATCTAGGACAAATTTTGCTCTCTTCTCCAGAGTGCCGCCGTACGCATCTGTACGAAGGTTTGTCTGTTTGCAAGGTGTTAAGTGGCGTTTAGTAGTTACCTGAATTGGGTCGTTACCTTCGGGTTCAAGAATTGATCTGCATTATTAGCAACTGATCCTGGAGACACCCGCAGGCCCACAGAGACGTACCGATTAGATATCCATGGGCACCATGCAGCTCAACGCCGGAGAATCCACTATCGGCCATTAACCGAGCCGTATCAACGAACTTCCTCGTTACATTTTCAATATCTGCCTGTGTCATTTCTCTCGGTGCCGGGAATGCGATCCTGCTAACGAACCAGTCCAACCAACCATCCCCAAACTGCACTGGAATCGCACTCGGCGCTATAGTCGGCGCAAAGAGACCTCGGTTGCCAGCACCGCGGAGTGACTGCCGACCGGGATGGCTGATCTGTACGATGGCAGGAGTTCCATGTTGTTGGCATGCTTGGGCATATTTGGCCCAGGTCTCAACGAGGGCTTCGTTACCCTCTTTGCCGGTATATTCACCGTGCAGAGCAGGGTCGAAGTGACTCCCGAGATGGTCTATGTCAACTTGGACGTTTCCTGACAGATCACATTAACACGCTGATATGGTAGGTTACACATCGGGCTATTAAATGTTTTACCTGTAAGTAGAGCACCCCACCCTCCTTGGCCCCATTGATTGTAGACCTCAAGCAGTGACGGTGTCGGAATATGCTCCCATCCCGCCATCATCTCGGCCATTGCAGCCTGGCAGCACTGTTAGAAGAATGGGTTTGCGGGTCAGGGTAGGTCTTTACCTTAACAAAGCGGTTGGGAAACACCAAACCGCAAGGTAATTTGACGGCGTCGCTTAGAGGAGACGACATTGCGGTAGTAGTATATAGAAAAAATGAATTGGTTAGGCTAATGTGACCAGGTACCGGAGGACGCTCAGGATTGATATACGTTCCCGCAGATCGGATATGCACAACCGAGGCAGATATCCACTGTTCTCATAGCGATGGGCGGAGCAAAGGCAAGCCGAACGGATAACGGATGGGGCATTCCGAAAGCTTCATGAAGAAAACTTGTCATCAACCATATTGATTAGTGATACTTAATAATGAGAGCCACCATATTAGCAATCCTATAAAGATATTAGTGATAGTAATAGAGGTAATGATAGTTTTCAGAAAAGAATTCAAACGAAACGAAACGAAACGACCCCGAGCGCATGGCAGTGTAGCAGGTTGCAAATTCCAGGCATCTCTCTACTGCTATCGTCATGCTCAATGAATGCGCAAGCTCTTGTTGCCTGGGGAAGAAGAAGACAATGGGAGGATACCGCAATCTTCAGGTTTACCGGATATGGAAAAGCCACGTGGAGCGGGGTCCAGATCATATAGGCAATGGTGGTGGTAACCAACCCTGACAGAGTTAGATAGAGGAATTCCTTGAACGTTCAGTTCCCACATGTTTCCAACATTCCACGGCGAGGGACCATTCATTCATAACTCCCAATACGACATCCATTGCGAAGGGGTAAAGATTAGATCTGCACAACCTTAACCTCAGCGCCACCGCCGGAGAGATTCAAACGAAGTCCTCCGCACTTCCCCACTTCACATGTCCACGAGGGGGAAAAGCTTGCGAGGGTCCAAGTGGAGGTTCACGGCCCCCAGAGAGATACCTTGCCTATACCAATTTACTGTAAGTGTTGGAATACGAAACATGATGGAAAAAAAAAAAAAAAACAAGTCCAATTCAATCAGTTGTTATTCATTCAATTTGCCCGAAATACCACAATCATGGACCATTCTAAAACGAACCGAACAAATACCCAAGTCCGAAAATGTAGGACAAATTGCAATTAGTGATGAACGGGGTATACAGGAACAAATACATCCTTCTAGCCAACGGCCATGAGGCATGAACAAAAAAGCGCTTCAAATCAAATCAAACCAGCCTGGATAGTCCCAGGATTTTAGTGACGGAAGGAAGATTGCTCGAAGGGAATATGCTACGGAGTCGAGCATGGAAAAGATGGAACAAGAGGATATCAGGGAAGAAGAACAAAAAGAATGCGAGCATTTACAGTTTGGCATTCTCTTCACTTGACAGCCCGTTCAAAAGTGAGGCTGGGTTCAAGTTGTGCAGGAGGGCACCAACTTCCCTCTCCAAGGCCAGAACTTCGCTGTGAGCATCATACATGCGGGCCTTGATCCAGGCATCAAGCGCGTCATCGTTCATGCTGCGCAAGGCAGTCTCACGATCAACCTTGTCTTCCTGTGCAGCGCGGATAACCTTGCGCGTCACCACAACGCTGACCTGGCGGATCCGGGTCAAGTCGGGGTAGAGGAGACCGCGCTCGATCTCCTCCGCAGTCAGGGCCTGCGAGAGGGCCGCACCCGACGCATAGATCATGCTGTCGGTGATCTTGACGGCCTTGGAGAGGATTGTACCCAGACCGATACCAGGGAAGACATACATGTTGTTGCCTTGGCCGGGATAGTAGGTGCGAGTCTCTCCAGCAGAGTTGGTGAATGAGAAGGGCTGGAAGGGGGAGCCAGAGGCAAAGAGAGCCCGACCATCAGTGTGAGTAATAGCGGTCTCGAAGTCACATTCGGACTTGGAGGAGGGGTTGGAGAGAGGGAAAATGATAGGAGCGGTGTTCCAGTCGGCCATCTTGCGTAGGATCTCTGGGGTGAAGACACCACCAATGGTTGACAAACCCATGAGGATAGTTGGCTTCACATAGTCGACAACCTCCTCCAGGGTCTTGTACTGCTGGCCTTCATTGTCCTCTCGGGCGAAGTAGACCTTGTGCTCGGCGAGCTTGTCGCCACGGTCATTGGTGACGAGACCCTTGGTGTCGACCAGGTAGAAGCAGGACCGGGCCTCATCCTCAGTCATGCCCTCACGCATAAAGAAAGCAACAATTTGTTTAGCAACGCCGACACCGGCACTTCCCGCACCAAAGAAGACAGCACGGTGATCCTTGCAAGGAAGGCCCGAGCGCTTCACGGCGTTGATGACTCCACCCAGGATGACGGCTCCTGTGCCCTGAATATCATCGTTGAAGCACGTGTAAATATCACGGTAACGCTCCAAGGCAGGGAAGGGGTTCTTGAAGTCTTCGAACTGAATGACAATGCTGCAGGGCGTGAGCCGTTCCGTTAGTGCCCGTAATATCGGAAGATGTTGGGTCGATCAGAGGAGTCACTACTTACCCAGGCCAACGCTCCGTAAGAGCAGACATCAACTCATCCATGAACTCCCGCTCCTCTTCCGGCGTAATCTTGTCACGATTGCTACCCATGTACAACGGGTCTTCCCGGAGGGTCTTGTTGCTTGTTCCCAGATCCAAAGTCAAAGGCAGGGTGGCCTCGGGGCGAATACCTGCACATGCAGTGTAGAGCGCCAACTTGCCAATGGGAATGCCCATTCCATTAATGCCAAGGTCGCCGAGGCCGAGAATTCGGGAGCCATCGGTGATGCATGTGATCTCCACATTGGGCTGGGGCCAATTGGCAATGACAGCAGCAAGATTGCCGCGATCTTCCCAACTTAAGTACATACCTGGTAAAACATCGTTAGCGGCCGGGTTTGATTCGTCGCAGCTGAGCTAGACAAGGTTCTGAAACTCACCTTCCGGTTGCTGGTAGATCTCGGACCATCTCTGGCAAGCTTCACCGACGACCGGGGTATAGATCAGAGGGGTAAGTTCCTACTGGATGTTAGATTTCTGATCTACGAAAATATAGCTTGCAGACATGGCTTTTGAAATGCAGCTTGTTTTCGTCCCCATTTTCTGCACATACCCTCAGATGATCCGTCACCAGACGGTAGAATAGATGCACATTGTTCTTGCGAAGAGTGCTCAGGTAGAGAAATTTGTCAATGGCGGTTTGCTTCAAGGCCAATTGAGCCAGACCTGTAGCGCAATTAGCTTTTTCTCATTTCCGTAAGCATCCGACACCCAGTGTACACACATCTTGTTTTCTGAACCTCGTAGGATTCTGCGCGCGGAGGAGTCAGGCCGTACGTGCGGAGGTACTTGCGGATGTACGGAGGGTTGGCTGTATCATAGTTGGCTTCTCTGAAGGGTCAAAAAGGTCGTTGTCAGCGAAGAACTTTTCTTTCATAGAGGTGCTTGTTCCACCGGCCGGGGACCCTTTGAGATACAGAAGGTACATACACTGGAGCGGCATGGTTCACATACGACGTCGAGGTCGCATGGACCTGACGGCCTTGTTGTGAAGGGAGACGAGCCATTGGGGCAAATTGAGTCACACTACTATTGGGGCGAGTACCAGCAACAGAAAATGATAACGAAGAAGACGAGAAAGATGCAGAGGAAATAATTGCACGAGGTGACGAAACGATAGGAAGCAGTCTGTTTTTATGTATGCGCGCTAACATTGAACCCCTCTGAGGAGAAATCCACAACATTCCGGTGGTCATAACACAGAACACCCGTTGTGATCTCCAGCGAGGTCGTCGCGAGGTCTAAGAACAAGGGCCGTGGAGTGATTAGACGAAGGCTCAGACTCATCAATCGGGAAGACTCGGGATCCAAAGGGCCAGTCAGGGAGGTCGGGATCGCAACGGTGGATATCGGGGAGGACGTTTAATGGTTGCATACTTTTTAGTCCGAGTCTCACCAGTGGGAATAGGATACGAAGCTTTTTGGGAAATTTGGGGACGAATTGGGATGGATGTGGAGAAACGGGAAGAGTCTCCGAACCCGACAAATGCGGAGAAATAGAATTTCAAAAGGACGAAGCGAGCGATGGGAAGTGGCAGACAGGGCTGAAAGCGAATGAGAATGAGGTAAATTGCAAAAGGAGTTGGCAATGGATTGCGGCAATTTTGGGTCCAGGACGATAACTACCGTGTAGCACGGAGTACAGGTCGGGACGCAGGTATCGAAAAAACAGTTGATCATCTAAGTATAAAATTTCACGTTTGCAAATTCCGATATATCGACTTTTAGTCACGGCTAGTGCGGAGACACATTAGTAGTCGGTTTCCAATAAGTAGAGTAATACATATACTATTTTTTGCTCTTTTTCTTTTTTTTTGTTGAGGAAATCCGCACCCGACCCCTTGATTGAGGCTTTTTACTGGACGTAAGCAAATATGAATTGCGGTTTTTTGTCCCATCACTTCTTCTTTTTCTCTATTTTTTTTTTTACTCCAATTCTACTATAGCTCCGAAGTACCCCCATTCATGCATATCATGACAAAATGCCTACGCGGTGTACACCTAAACTCGGATAGGCAAAAATATACTGTTAGTATTAGATTCTTTCTTCTCTTTTTAAACTCCGGACTCCGGTTACAAGTCCCCCCCCCCCCCCTAGATGGTAGTTCTGTGTAATATTGTGTCCCCACGATGATCGTTACCCTCTGTCCGACCTTCCTTTCCCCTGAAAAGTAGTGTAATATTAATCCTCTTGAGCCATCAGGGGAGGGATCCCGTAAGCAACGGCTTGCATCCGATATGGCATCCCGATATTTTTCACACTGTGGAGCTGAACCAAATAACGACACACGACCCTTCAGTGGGCAAAAAGTGGATCGAGTCTCATGTGGCAGAAATTAGCCTAATGTACAGGCGCACTAACTATCTTGGTCGTGGAGCTCCAAGCTAGGTTCCAATCGCAGTAAGTCTAACTGCGAGAGGAAGGATTCTGGACGGAAGCTGCTGATCGATACTCCTGGTTCTCGACACTCTTCAGTACTTTTAGTGTCTTTTTTTAGGCTCCCCGCAGTGAAAACGCGGCCCGGATACTGGCCGAGTTCGGGTTCTTTAGTCAGTGGCGGGTTTCTGATTACCTCACCTCGCACCTAACCTCTAGAGGTTTAAGGTATTTTCTTACTCATAGCAACCGTTGTCATTACTATTGCTGCATCGGGAAATACGATTATCTTTTGAAAGTTGGAGATTATACTCTGTGGCTGTCAATGTCATTTAATGACGCATAGACTTGCCGTATGTATCTAAGTATGTACAACACCCCCCCCTTACATACATACATGCGTACAACTACTATGCATATTGTATGAGTGCGTGTCGGTACACGTTTACCTGAGCCATCAGAATGCGTGATTTTTTTTTTCGCCTCCTCCCTATTCCCTAGTGTGGGCAGGTTCTTTCGTTTCAACCCTTTCAAGTCTTGACCTCTCCAACTTCAAAATTGTCACCCCCAAAATCCTTGTTTCGCTGCCCAATAGTAAGACTCTGAAACAGCAAGGCTCCGCCGATCGGGTCCGGCCGATGGAGACATCGGATGGAGCCCATTTCCTAGTTTGCGTAGTAGTCACCCTAGTCTTCCGAGCTTCAAAGTTCAAACCCGTAACACAGTTCTAATGTTTCTCATTAGGCGCTAACGCCAAGCTTCAAAATTGCATAGTTAATACATATTCTCTAGAATTGTAAACCGTTGCAATCGAGGCGGTTCCAATTAATAATGGTTAGATAGGCGATTACTATGACACCGGACTTTCCCTATCCAGTCGGTCATATTGCCACCATAGGCGGCAGTCGGCGTAGTCCAGATCTACCGAGTCATTTATGCACAATCCCTAGGTATGTTCCAAACATAAGGCTATGTCTCTAACTCAATTCCCTTGCTTTCCAATCTTTTACGAGAGAATAACAGCCACATCTTCAATCTAGAATGATACATACCGTTACCCACTCAGCCAGTTTCCCCGGATTTAAGTCGCATTGATCTAAGGCTTGGGTGGCGCCGATCCTTACTTCTTTGATCCGTATACATCTGGTCACAAGGGCCGAACAGTATGCTTTATACAGTGTAGTATAGGGACTGGGATTGAAGATACACAGTACTCAGTATACCGTTGGGATTTCCGCAACTTTAATCCCTGCATAGTCTTTGTTGTTTCGGAAGAGTCGTTGGAATTGATGAGGAGGATTCTTTAATTCTCGTGCATTTCCGACTTTGTCCATACCCCAGCAGCCTCACTGTGTTGGGGTGTGTGACGTCGAGACGGTGTTCGGGTTTCTTGATCGAGCTAACGGAAGTTACTTTCCGCGATTGTAGAAAGTTGCTTTTGTGTTCAGCTGAGTTGCCTGTGTCGGAAATACTCTGACATTCTTGGAGCATCATTTTTCTAGTGCTTTGGTACGATAGCGCATCTCCTATCCAGTTAGGGTTAGAATCGATCAGTGTCTCGATCAGGTCAACGATCATTAAACGATCTTGTACCCAAGTGAAGAATGAAAATTACTCGTACTGTTATTGATTTACTTTATCGTCCTTAGAGGTACCCTTATTTTCTCATTTATTTTATTTTTAGTGATTTTAGTCAGTCTCAGCCCCTGAGCGATGTGCAGTCATACGGTCATCGACTAGTTTACTGGCAATAAGCATATGGTATACTCAAATCTCGAATAACGATAAATAAATACATAAATAGAACATTCACCGGTCATGATTTTGGGATAGGGCTTAACTGAAGTATGTGTCCTTAGTTGGGTTGTCAATCATGCAACTGAGGTAGAACTAAGATATACTTGATCATGGAATAGAGGTCGTGTTATTACTCTATGTCAAATAAACATCAGGTGAGGCTCAAGGCGACTATGTCGATCTAGTGTTTCCGGTGTGGCAGAATGGGTCCATCCATACTCCTGGGTGTCAAGCTTTTTTTAGGATAGTTTGACAACAATCAGGAGACGTCAAGCCTATTAATAGAGATCTATATTATCATCCTACGTTCGATTGATAATAGGGGACTTAGGAATCGTTTTATATTCCCATTATATGTCCCCGACTATGGCTCTACGTGGGTGTCTGCCCTAGAATGTGCTCTGGTTGATAAACAAGAATGAAGCACGTGTGTGTTTGCTATATTTAATTATGATGTATGTGTGGAGTATAGGAAAATAGGTTGTAACAGTCAAGGACGTAAAATGTTGCGTATCAAGGTTTGTCATACAGGCTCTAATAAATTATCGAGGAATGATCTTATGGAAAGAACAAATTCAATTTTAAGAAACTATAGGCAGTTTGGAAGCACCAATACTTGATTCTCTTCCGCTATGAGATCATGCTGATTGATAAGTAGTACATACATACCGAAGGCGGATCACCTGATTGGCTAAAGCGGCGGGGGATCAGTGACGCAAGAGTGAAGCTGTTAAGCGCGGCAACCACGTAGGGAGGAGCTCATCTCACCCTGTCATGCAACCCATCATCCCTTCTTTGATCTCAGCTCCTTTCGGGGACGGTTGAGTTAATTGAGCCATTGATTCTCTCACGGAACGATTCGGGTAGTCTCCGGTGTATATACTGGGGATTTGATAGTCCTTCGGTCAATCAACAGAGAGGTACTCCGTGGTCAACGGCTGCCTATTTGCCATGTCGCAAGAGACCGAGCCCCTCCTTCCTCGCTACGAGGAGGACACGACCCTCCAACGGCGGTTGCATCAGAAATTGCACTCGTTTCAGATGCTGCGTGCCCTTTCGGAGGGTTACATGCCATCTACCGAGCAGGTCATCATTAATCTCCGTACCTTGTTGGCCTCCGATATCCTGAATCCTCGTACCCAGGATATCGGCTCTGTCGGTCGCCAACTCATCCGAGACTGTCGTATCTGGATACAAGTCTTCATCGAACTATTGCGCGACAAAAATAATGACGATAAACTTCAGGAATTCTTGTGGCATTTGTCCCGATCTAGGGCATCGCTGGATCGTGGCCAGGTCGCACAGCATGCCTCTCATGTGAAGGCTAGACAAGATACTAAAGCCGGTAAAATCACACGTATACTTGACGTAAATGTAGTAAACTGATGTTGGCATAGCGTATGATAGTCTTCGCACTGTGGGAAGCCTTCTTTTGACGAATGCCGACTTTCGTCTCTTTGTTGATGACTTAACCACCGTTGGCCGTCAGATATTCTCTGACACGGCATATTTCCTGTCGGATACTTCGAAACAAGTTGGGGAACAGATCAAACCTTCACAAGAAGAAATCGACGCGGTACAGGGCGCAGGTGCAGATGAAGGCCAGGCCCCCTCAAGCGAGGAGATACGCCAGGAGGTAGCTCAGGTCGCGGAGGCGGCCGGCAATGGAGTAGCTCGCACTGGACAGGAGGCAATCAAGAGCGCCAAAGAACATCTGGGGGGACAGGAAAAGGATACCTTAATCTACCGGTTGAAGCAAGCCGTCCTGAAACTGCGAGAACGATCGGACTATTCGGACTCGGTAGCCACCCTTTCTACCTTGGTGCAGAGTTACGCAAAGACATACGCCAATGCAGCCTCGGATATAATCACAACAGCTGAAGAAGAGGTCGAGGTAAATGAAGATCTAAAGCAAGCGATGCAGCAGCTCTGGGTTTTGGTTCAGTCGCTGGGCGATGCCGAGCAATGGAAGACCCTGGAACAAAGATTCCAGCAAGTGTTGCAGCATGCTAATAAAGACCCAGAATTTGAAAGACTAATGGGAGAATTAGGGTCTTCAGTGCAGCAGATGCTGACCGACCCAAGTTTCTTTGACTCTGCTTCAGAAAAACTCAGTGAGCTCGAGGAAAAAGCCAAAAAAGTCGACACTGAGTCCAATCTACGGCAGGATGTGGATGCTTTTCTGGAACAGGCAAAACGGACTTTGCGTACAGTCCCTGAAGATGCCGCAGTGACCAAATTGGTAGATGCAACCAACAAGCTATACAAAGACGCGTGGGACGGCTACTATGAGAGAAAAAGCGAGTTGCCCTCGGACATCCTTGAGGTCTTCTTTCCTGTTCTTCTTCGAACCATACAACACATTCCAATCCCCCGTCTGGAGGTTATGGCGCCTGAGCTTGACCTTCTCTTGGAGAACTTCATCCTGGAGCCAGGCCACACGGTTAACTATTCATCATTTCTCCCATATCGTCTGCATATCACCACAAGGAATGACATCGACGTTCTAAAGAAGCATTCAAAGAGAACCACGGCTGATCTCAAGACCACGTTTACTGCTACAGTCATGGGACTCAACGTTAGTGCTTCGGAATTTGGATATTGGCTCCGTACCCACTCAGGCCTGTTCCGTTTCCATGATGAGGGTATTGCCAGTTTTTATCTAGATAAGCGGGGCATTGATATCTCTTTGGATATAGAAGTGGGTCGGGAGCGTCTGGAGCAAATCTTTACGCTTCGCGGCGTGCGGGTGGTAATACACAAGCTCGATTACAAGGTGCACCGCAGCAAGTGGAAGTACCTTTTATGGTTGACCAAGCCATTCCTGAAGCATATGCTCCGTCGAGTCTTGGAGAAGAAGATCGCAGAACGAATCGTTGCGGCCGCTCACGCACTGAACCGAGAGCTTGTGTTTGCACGGGAGCGTTTGCGAGCTGCACGCATTGCCAATCCCCAAGATCTGGCGACCTTTGTGCGAGCGGTTTTGGCACGATTGCAACCAGTCTCAGACGTTGAGACTCGTATCGGCTTTGATGCACCTGGAAAAGGTGTCTTTAAGGGCGTTTATGCCCCTGGAAGTCTTACAAAAGTTTGGCATGAGGAAGCACTGAGAGCTCAAGAGGCCATTGAAGAAGGAGATGAGAGCTATGGCCTGAGAAGAACATGGCGAAACGACATTTTTGACGTTCCGACACGTAGCTAATGATTGACGGATGCTTCGCTTTTTGCTTTTTACACGGGTTTCTTTTCATTCACTGACGTATTTCACACTTATTTTTGGACATTCCCTGGCGAGCTGTCTGCTTTACTAAGTCTATGTATACGCTGGACGATCTTGTTTGTTACTTACTCTGTGCGATATATGTGTAATGGTTTGACTGCAGTCACTCATTTACTGCCATGCATGTCTCAACTGTCCACATAATACGGGCCATAATGAAGTGCACAATGTTATTATTTAGCAGACATCTCCAATGAATAAATTTGTCGTATAGTTTTGCCTAGCGGCTGCTTGCAATATGAAAGGGACCATTGTATAACCACACGTGATCCGGCCCGGTGGAACCATTCGCCGTGTTGCGGCCACCTAATCGACAAGCTTATGGTATATTTGGTTGACAGCGGATGGACATCTATTTAGTTGAGGGCAACACAAAGAGCCAATCCCACCACACGCTTCTTGAGGTCTTTGCTGATCTCAAGGCATAGTATACGTATATTTTATGGACTGTTCGAATCTGCTGCTATAATTCAAAAAGCAGAAATTAGCGAAATAACCAATTTTCCTTTCTCTCGCCGCTTATCTACTTCGAGATACCCGCAAGTCGACAAGACGCACCTCGATTGCAGCGATAACGCCGCCAACTGATTATCACCAGACGTACACGGGCTGCGCGAACGCAGCTCGTAGAAGATGCTATCCACAATGCGCCTCGCTTGCCTTTTCCTCGCGATTGCACTGTGCCTAGTGCAGTTGGTGCTGGCGGCAGAAGACTATTACAAAACTCTTGGCTTAGACAAATCGGCTTCAGAAAGGGATATCAAAAGAGCATATCGCACATTGAGCAAGAAATACCATCCTGATAAGAATCCGTACGTCTATACATTATAACAGAAGCACTAGTACTCTAACAGCAATTATGCAGAGGCGACGAGGACGCACGCGAGAAATTTGTCGAAATCGCCGAGGCATATGACGTTCTTTCGACATCCACCACGCGCAAGATCTACGATCAGTATGGACACGAGGGAGTGGAGCAGCATCGACAGGGAGGCAATGCGGGACGACAGGCGCACGATCCCTTCGACCTGTTTTCGCGGTTTTTCGGCGGCGGCGGACACTTCGGACATGCGCCGGGGCATCGGAGGGGACCGGACATGGAATTCAAGATTGGGTTGCCGCTACGCGATTTCTATAATGGCAGGGAGGTCACTATTATGTTAGAGAAACAGCAGATCTGCGATGCGTGCGAGGGTACGGGGTCGGCAGATCGTGAGGTTGTCACCTGTGATCGGTGCGCGGGACATGGAAGGGTCATCCAGAAGCATATGCTGGCACCCGGAATGTTTCAGCAAGTGCAGATGACATGCGATAAGTGTGGTGGGCAAGGGAAGATGATCAAGAAGCCTTGCCCTGTCTGTCATGGACATCGCGTCGTGCGCAAGGAGGTGGAAACAACGTTTACGGTAGAGCCTGGAATGGGGAAGGGATCACGGATTGTTTTCGAAAACGAGGCCGACGAGAGTCCCGACTATATTGCTGGCGACCTGGTGCTGATTTTAGATGAGCGGCAACCCGAGGCGAGCGATTACCAGTGGCAGACGGACGGCACCTTTTTCCGAAGGAAGGGTAAGGACCTATTCTGGAGGGAAGCGCTATCATTGCGGGAGGCATGGATGGGTGAGTGGACTCGCAATATCACCCATTTGGACGGACACACCGTCCAGCTTGGACGCAAACGCGGTGAGGTCGTGCAACCCTTGTCTGTGGAAACAGTTAAGGGTGAGGGCATGCCATTCTACTCGGACGGTCATCTCCACGAAAGCCACGACCAAGATGAGGAGCCGGGCAATCTGTACGTGGAGTATAGTGTGATCCTTCCTGACCAGATGGAGAGCGGAATGGAGAAGGAGTTCTTTGCGCTGTGGGAGAAGTGGCGCAAGAAGAACGGGGTTAATCTGGACAAGGAGAGCGGTCGGCCTGAACCATCAGTGAAGGATGAGTTATGATACATTAATTAAAAACACTGCATCAAGCTGTCTGGATGATCTAAATGAGTCCGTGGCTTTGTATATTTACTATGTACTTCATTAGATTAGACATCGATCTACAATGATCAAAGCAGCGAAACTCTGCACCTGCTGAACCTTGGCGCTCTCTTGCGAATTGAGTTACATATATACAACGATTATAGAAACTACAATTGTCGATAGATTTACAGCAGATCTTATCTCTGGGCTCTTAAGGGATGAAATAGATACCGGATAATTGATTAGGGTACAGATGAATGAGTCCTTGGCTCAGTTACACGTGAGTTGTGGATCAATTTGCCCATTCTTCATGTGTCTAATACACATAAATACGTAGTCAGATCTAGCTATTTATGCGCATTGATCACTTTTCCTCTTCATAGAAGGCTCTATAAAGCATCCGTATCAGGAAATTGATTTTCTTTTGGAATAGCTAATCGCCCACCTTTCACGTTGTTGGCGGCTCAGAGCTTGTCCAGAACCACAAGGCACATGCCCTAGCCATTCAGACCGATGACACCAACTTCTCCTATAGAACAATCCGAAGAGGAAGATGTGCTTGGATACACCTCTTCAGACACCTCAGGAGCAGACGAATATGATTTATTCACAGAAATCATGGAACGTGTACGACTGGATCGAGTCGCCAAGTACGCCACCACAATCCGGCAAAGCCTCCAACACAGCAACCCACAAAGTACCAGGGTAATAGAAATCAAGCCACCAATATTCGGCTCCTACCATGTGCTTTACCCAGTGAGATTTCACGACGAAGCTCTCTGGCTACTCAAAGTCCCTGCAAACGGGACCCGGGAAAAATTCAGAACCTCCGATGCCAGAGCTATACGCTCAGAAGCACTGACGATGCGCTTGCTGCGTCGTGAAACTACCATCCCAGTTCCAGACGTTTATGCCTTTAGCGACACATGCGACAATGAGCTCAATTGTCCGTTCATTCTTATTGACCATGTTGAGGGAGTCTCGCTGTACAAAGTCTGGTTTGATAACGCTTCGCCGAAAGATATTGTACAGGCGCGACGCACTCGATGCTTACGAGACCTCGCGGCTGCTATGGCTCAGCTGGACAGATTCTCCTTTAGCACAGGGGGGTCAATGGCTTTCGATGACCAGGGTTACCCATCGGGTATCGGTCCTTTACGACTAGTAGATACCGCAACCATGCGGGAGCGGTTAAGGGCTCGCGATCCCGACCAATCGACAGTCTATTTAGAGATGGGACCCTTCTCCAAAACAAAAGAATACTACACAGCACTACTTGATCATCGGAGGCAGCCAGATATGACTTTCGAAAAGGGCGTGCTTGGACTTCTCCGATTGTTCATCGACTGCATCCCAGAGCCAAGTGATGAACGGGGCACGTTCGTTCTAGCCCACCCTGATCTTGATGTTCAGAATGTCTTGGTTTCACGCGACGGGGCATTGCAGGCCATCATAGACTGGGACGGGGTTGGGGCTGTCCCACGAAGTGTAGGGAATGAACGATACCCGAGCTGGTTGACACGAGACTATGATCCAGCGACGTATTGCTGGACTGAAGACATAGAGCGACGTGCTGAGCCACTGGGTATTTGGGAGGATTCGCCCGATACGTTGAGATTCTATCGATCTTTATATGCTGGGTTCATCCAGTCTCATCAATTAGATGATGGTCCGGCGTGCGCTAATCTAACTACAAAATCTCTGATCCTCGGGAACCTACTAAACGCTGCGAATGATTCGTATGGTACGGTTGATACCGTGCATAAGATCTTCAATGCAGTCGTTAAGCTTGCCCGGGAGGGTGCATCGACTCGGTCACATGTGCTTGATGACGGCAAAGTGTGTCAGGAGGAAGATATAAAGATAAGTAATAGTGACTTTGATGACTTTCACTTCTATGATGTTGCATGTGCACTGGCTGAGAGAAGACTGAGCGAACACCATAGAAGATTCATGAAGTTCGGGTTTGATATCCTTTTATCACGAAGTAATATAATATAATTGGCATCTACCAAAACATGGTTACCGTTTCTCCTTAGGAGTTCTATTACACTTCGTAGTCTATAAGCGCATCCATGCTACAAACCCTATCCAAGTATAAGGCTTAATTGCAAAACAATGAGGTTTACTATATAGCAAGAGAAATACTCCAAAGGCATGGATAAAGCCTAAAACCTTGCCAAACAAACACCTTAGGCCCACTAACCACTGGACCATATCACCTACATTTTAGCACTATCGAAAAATAAAATATATTACAGATTCTGGGTTCTGGATAAATCGTACAACTTCCTATTCAGGAATCGTACAGTCCAATTCATCTACATAGTCATACTACATACTTCATGCCTCAGGCACAAACACCCAAAAGCGGTACCCCCAAAACCAGCAGAATATCACACCGCCCTCCAATTTTTTCCCCAATCAACCAATACAACCACCACAACAAGAAACCCCATATACAAAGAGAAAAAAAGAACAACCGTCAAAATGGTGCGTCAGCTAAAGTATCACGAAAAGAAGTAAGTTGAACTGCAGCTCCCGTGGTATCCAAATTCCGGCGCACGCATATCCCCGTCAAGCTTGACGATACACACAGCCTTATCTATCATCAAGCGATCATCTTGACTAGGATATCATTTCTGGCTTCTTATACGGCAACTCGAATTGGAATATTCAAGGATATAGAAACTAACGATAGTCTCAAACAGACTCCTCCGGAAGGTTGACTTCTACAACTACAAATCCGACGGCGGGCACCGCGAACACGAAGTCCGTCAACGGTACTATCTCCAGAATGATCTCGACTACAAGAAGTATGTTCCTCGCTAGCTGGCCTCATACAAGTATCCTAAGGACCGAATCCTAACGCAATATCTCAAAGATACAATGCCCTTTGCGGTTCCCTCCGTCAACTAGCGCATAAGCTCTCCCAGCTTGATCCCGATAGCGATCCGATCCGGAAGAAGGTCGAAAGCGAAGTCCTTGATAAAATGTGGCGTATGGGGATTCTGAAACAGAGCCGGGAACAGGGCGCTGGGTTGTCGAGGGTTGAGCGTGAGGTGACGGTTTCTGCGTTCTGTAGACGTAGGTTGGCGGTTATTATGGCGCGGAGTGGAATGGTGGAGAATGTTAAGACGGTTCGTTTTTCTTCCCTCTCTTTTCTTTTCTGTCCTGCTTTTTTTTTTGCTATTTTTGGCCTTTTGTGGCTCTGCTTGGGGTGTTTATGGGGTTGTGCGGAGTGTGAGGCTAACTTGCTTTTAGGCTGTTACTTTCATTGAACAGGGACATGTGCGTGTCGGAAGTGAGGTCGTGACTGATCCTGCTTATCTGGTGACGAGGAACATGGAGGATTTCGTCACTTGGGTGGATAACAGTAAGATCAAGAGGAACATCATGCAGTATCGGGACAAGTTGGACGATTTCGATATGCTGTGATGAATGGACGTGGATTGTTAGACAAAAGTGGGTGTGTGCTTCTGGTCGATACCCTTCACTATGATTTATATTATCTACATGATGTGCATGGCGTTACAAGGTGGCGATATTGGAAAAAAGTATCTCTCATTTCCTTAGATCAAGGCAATCTGATTAATTTTGATGCAAATAGATATGAATTCGGTCCAGTCTATGGCTTGTTGGGTATCACAATTTCAAATCTCCCGCCCATGCAAGGGAATAATCAAACGACAGTCTCAAGTCTCACGAGAAATCTGTGACACGTGTTCAACACACCTCACTCTGTGAGAGTGTCACAACTCGGAACTGTGGAAAGCTCCAGGCTTTTCTTTTGCTAAAGAAGGTTGCACAGCTGGTGGCTGTCAATGTCTTAAAGGGAAAGGTAGAGAACCAGCGTGGCGTCATGAATCGGCTATTCGCTCTTCCGACGACTGCTCATTTTAGTCGTCACCAACATTTGTTTCAGCTTTAGCGCCCGAATGGCATTCATTTTACGTTCCGGGGCAGGCTCGTCGGGGAGGTCCATTCGAAAGCGTCGGACACTACCCTCGTAGTTTCCTTTGCCGCCTTTTTCTTCAAAGAACGGCGTGCGATCATGTCCGAACTGGCACCACTTGGGGGCAACCCGGCGCCAGAAGCCCCTTACCCCGCTACTGGCACGATCGATCTTTTTGTATTCGCGCCTCCGCGTGGACGGGGACGTCCAGTCAATGACAGTGACCGAGGTCTGGATCGGAGGGATATAACTTTCGTCATGGATGGTGTTGGTGATGAGCATGGGGCCCTTATGATTGTCTGGACCCGTCAGGTCCTCACTGACCGTAGAAAATCGGGTCGGGAAGATTGGGGAAACCGGGGGTGAACCGGTCTCCGAAGATGTGCGGACGGTGTGTGGCGGACTATCGTGGATAGTTGGGGGAAGTGACGCTCTTTCATACTGAGTCGGAATAGTTCGCTCACTGTCTTGAAATAGACGACAGGATTCCCGATGCAGGGCCAGAAGGTCTTCCCGCTTGGCTTCCAGATCTTTGCTAGGAACTGATGGCGTGAGAGGGGCTGTGATGGTAGCTGCGCGGCGATGAGAATGTAAAGAGCTTTGGCGAGCTGTCTGTGCAGAGTGACGAGTGCTTCGAGATGATGAACGACGATGGTCTCCGGGACTTGTCGAAGAGGGCGACGGTGGGGAAGAAGTTCGTTTCCGCTTTGAAATGCGAGGTTTATCGCAAGCAGGAGATAGTTCTGGGGTGACGTTTGGATTTGTGGTCGAGGATACTTCCATGTTCAGCCCCATATCGTCGGCGATATCATGAGAGACTGGGGAGGTGGATGTATCCACGGTGATTTCGGTGAGTTCCAAGGTGGCTTTCGTATCGGCCAAGGTATTCAGGTTAGAAGAAATGTCAAGGGATGGAGGTAGCTGGGATCCAGCCAGGCAAGACGGAGGAATCCCGGTGCCTGGACCCAGAACAGTTGGCGTAATAGTTTGGACGATGTGGAGAGGGCGGCTATTGTTGCTATTATTATGGTGGTGGCCGTGCGGCAGGCTGTAAGGATAACCGCCCTGGCCATGCGATTGACGATGGCATGTGATGGAGCTCATGGCGGGCGACAATCACCTGCCGAGTAACCAAGTGGTTCGGATCGTCGAAAAGAAATAGGAATATCAAGTGAGGCGCAAAGAGATCGGGTGAATCAACCGACCATGAGACTCAGTCTCTGACCATCAATACATGACAAGAGGAACAACGGTTCTGACGGACCAAGTCAGTATATACTTCATGCTGGTTCCACACAAGGCCTTTTTAAATCCCCAGAATACATCACGGACATGCTTCCTACATACCGGTACAATGAAACATCCTGACGGTGAGTCCAGCCCATCAAACTCGAGAGAGAGAAGGCATAGGGAATAAGAAGGATGGGGGAGGAGGAGGGGTTAAGAGGGAAAGGGAGGGAGTATAGAAGTTCGTAGGATGCCGGAACCCACTTATAATAATAAGAATAAGAATACCCCGTAATCAATAATCAATCAATTAATTTATAGGGAGAAATAATAGTTGGAAGAAATCATAGGCGAAACCGGTTCTTCACCGACGGGGAACTTCCAGTGGAAAAATGAAAAACGAGATACACCGCAGACGATCAGTGGAGAGAATCGGGCACTTTACCCTTTCTCTTCGGGAAGGACACGAAGGACCAGAAAGGTAAAAAGAAGAGACGAGGGAGAAGAAGAAATTGAACCCAAGTGACTAGTCTCATAGCCTAGTACCCTAAGTCAGTTAAATCGGCGCTCCTTCCCTTTTGCCCACTCGATACGGAAGGACTCTAGACTAGTAAGTAGTAAAAAATACAAATTAAGAAAGAATAACACTGCGGGGCTGCCATCAGGCATCCAGGCAGATTGAAATTCCCCTGCAGGTTCGAGTCTGGACCTGCAGGTTAACCTCCTTGAGGACTCAGCGCAAGACCTGTCATTGGACCCTCGTTCCTTGTACCCCCCTTGCGACAGGCTACTCTTTTTATTTTTATTTTTAATTATTTCTCCTAACTGCAACCGTTCCCCCTCGGAATGATAGGCATCCATCGGATGTAATTTATATGAACCACACGGACTATCGTCATCAATTATTGCCAGCAAGGGGGTTCCTTACAATATATTGGAGGTAACTAGTAAACACAAGAGAAAGAAGATGAAAAAGAAAAAGCAAAACCGGGATCGAGACCCAACCAAGAATTAGACTACGGGCTATAGACAGCGAAGGACCAGTCATTTCCTTGGGAAGGCAAGCCAGACATGGGTCATTCCGTTGATGATCTCCCCCACCATGTGCCCCCGCTGCAACCAATGTCCGCTTCCGCGCCCCGCTGGAAGGGTGCACTCCCCCATTCTAGCCCCTATCATTGGCCACTATTTTTCACCGCCAGTCTTTCGCCTGAGAAGGCGGTAAACTGCGAACAATCTGATCTGCTGGACATGGACTCGTTTTCTTTTCGCAAGGGCATGTTCGACTTTCTCGCTCAGCAGGTTTTAAACTCTGAATAGAGGGAGGGATCAGGTGATGTCATCAGCACACCTCCCCCGCTATTGATTTAGTCCAGACCGAGTGACATCTGACTAGTACAGGAGCATTCCCTGACTCCAATGCATCTCTGTCAGGATTCTATGAAGCTTGTGTTCCCAACGGTATTTAGCGCTCAGACTACTCTGTACTCGGTAACCGCCCGAAAAGTGGGAATAAACCATTTCAGCCACTCGGGAATATTCTGCAAATGCCATCAATGCGTCTCTTCTCTGCTAATCTGTAAACGATCATTGTACTCGATGCTCGTGTCCCTATCGTTTCATGTGCTCGGTACTACCCAATACAAGAAAGGCTTCCCTTACTGACCAGAACGGCGATACATTGCATACCATGTGAAGGAAATTATGCACAGAACAAAGTACCACGGACTCGACTGCTGACTGGCTGAATGTCTCCTGGAATTTATAACCTATCTGTTAATGAAACACTACCTATTCGCCTCCGATTCTCTAGCCCCTATTCTGTTCTGTTATACACGGACCACCTTATCTATCACGTCTCCTGAGTATCTCCGACTAACTAGTAGAAATCCCGTAGGATTTCCACTCTTCCCACTCTGTAGTACTGCGGTCTTGATATCGTTGATGTGCATAAACAACCCCAGTCCAGGGTGGTAAATCAAGGGTTTAGTGAAACATGCATGCAGTATTCTTTCGCAGATCATGGACTGCAGCGAGGACGTTCTCGACCGGTCAGCAACAAGATATAAGCGATTACCACACTATTGAGGAAATGAAGGGTTTTGGCGGTAGTTGATGGTCTCGGTGGGTATGTGGAGGTCATTGAAACAGCGACTTGTGTCCGTCGAGAGAAGGAGTAATGGTTGGGAAACCAAATCGCTAGCTAGGATTGTGAGCAATGAGATGGTCCACTTGCAAAGGGAAACTCTTCACTCTCCACCTCCCATCCCCCCCCAGAGGCCACAAGTTATCCATAACCTTCTTTAGGCGGCTAGACCAATGCTCTGATCCCTTGATCTCGCCCCTCGGCAGTCCCAGGAAGTCCCACACCTCTGTTCCAATCTCCATGACATCCGGGGGCTGACCCATACAGGTCTTGCATGTGACGAGAAACGATCGACTCACTTTCCAGATGGCGTCTCTTTCCTCCTCATCATAGACAGCTGCACCAAAGGGTACAAGACGTAAACGCCTCAATGACTGAGTAGATTGTTTCGAGACGATAAGATCCCAGATCCCTCTAGCAAGGTCTTCATCAGTTGCAGCATTGATTAACGTGTCTCTAAAAGAAGCAGCCCAGTCATTTTGACTGTTCAGGCAGTCTGACCAGTGATAGCAACCTAGATTTATGACCAGAGTATGGAGCTGGGGGAATTGACCTATCGCGTTGTATATGTCGCACTCACGTGGGCGGCCTCCACGACGCTTTATTGGGAGGCGAAGTTCTTGTAGATTTGGGCAACTCCCTGACAATTCAGTGACATCGTGACTGTTGAGAAGCGGATATTTGTATCGAGTGGACAACCCGGAATTCTGATAGTTAGTATCCCATGGTTCGATCGTAAGGCCTCTCAATGAGCCGCCATGTTGTATAAGAATACGATGAAGTGACTCGCTTCTTCGCAAACCACGTAACCATAAATATTTGAGCGGATTAAAAGCCTGGACTGCAGCTATCATATCTTCGTCATCTGCAGATTGGCCTGCGGTACGCACCATCCATGGAGCCATTGTCAAAAACAGTCTTTCTAGACTCGTCAAGATTGAGGCAGCTCGCATTAACAATGCTGGATCCGAGTGAATAGATATATCTAATGACCGGAGCCGTGAAAGATCAACAAAACTTGCCATTTCCAGCAGCGTTTTCTCCCAAGGTCCACAGCGAGCCGGCGACGTAAAAGAGAGTGATACCAAGCATGCTGCTAGACCGGGTTTCACAGTGGCAATATATTCTTTGCTTACCGATTTCAGCAAAGTCACAGAACGAGAACTCCTCCCGCGTATATTAAGATGCTTAAGACTCGGAGTCATGCATACGATCGGCAGAATTTCGTCGGAATGAACCCAAGGTCTCCCTGCTTCATCCATGAAATAATCCATGGCAACAGTATGCAGCCCCGACGAACAAAGGATATCAAGGTTCTCGTAAGCACGAGGACGTTGGATTCGTGGTAGAATAGGCGTATCAAGATTTACACCTTGAAAAGTCCAGATGTTTAGACGGCATTCTGGATGATATTGGCGTAAGACTTGGTGGAGTGACGGCGGGTACATGTTCTTAACCACAAAATTCAGCTCACTGAGGTGTTCTAGATGAGCAATCAGTGAGATAAGCGGCTGCCAATTCTCCTCTTGATAATGCCGGAAATCTGGAATATAAGGCCAGAGCTCTGGGTCTAGGCACTCTGTCAAGCAGGATCTTAGAAAAGTGTTCTCCGAAGCCGGGAGACCATAGTGGACAAGCTCCATGCTCTGATATATCATATTCGAGTGACGCCGTGGCTTTTCGCTGTAGTTCCAAAGACAAACAATATCTAACCTTCGAGCATGCTTCAGAAAGAGTCGCCCACGACGACCCTCCTCCAGCTCAAAGACAGCTTTTTGAAGAGTAGCACTATCTCCAAACCTAACTATGAGAGTTTCATAGAGTATAGGAGCCGTCGCATCATACCAGGCTCGGCTTGTCAGGCTAAGGGGGGCTATAATACCGAAAGGATTGGCTTTAACCTAGATCTCATTAGTAATTTACAGAATCGCAAAGGTGATCAAGGATTCACATACAAAGCGGCAGATGTGCCATTTGATCTCGATAGGAAGAATCTCCATGACGGTCCATATCGTAGAGATGGAGTAAGCTAGAAAGTGCAGAGGTGGAAGACCGCGTATGAGACAGTGTGTTCCCTGGTATATGTTGTTCGCAATGGGAAAGCAACCTCGCCGAATAAAACCTTCGAAGCTGCTCTCTAGGTATAGACTTGAAACAAAGGCTATACTAGTCAATCAACCAATCTTCGAAAGGCAGGTCTTCATTCACTGATCTTGAAATACCTTCCGCGCAAGCAAACACGCCTCTGGGTAAGTGAATTACTATCTCCCTCGGTTGTAAAAGCAGGAGTTACGCAGCATGACCTTCCTACAGTGAGTGAATTTGTATTTAGAGGGCCTAACCAAGCATAGGCAGGGATGTGCCTGCCTTGTGATCAAGACAAAGAGTGTAGTGAATGCAATTGCCTTCCCAATCTGGCACCAATGACGCTATCCCATGTCTCGCTAGGGAAGTAGCGGCCAGGAACCTTTAGATATAAATACTTCCTTTCCCCCCAAGTCCCGTTCTTCTCCTCCTTTTTGTTCTTCTTCGTTACACTCCTTCTTCGACCTACTCATCTAGACCAGGCTGCCCAACGCACCTTTTCTCCATCTTATTTTCTTCTTTCTATTTGCTTGTCTTCTCTTTGATCTTCTATCTCTATATCTTGTTCTCTCCGTTGCCTGTCCCCATATATTCTTATTTTCTTGTCTTTTCTTGTCTTTTCTTGTCTTTACCTTTTCTCCTTTGCCTGTATATACAGCCTTCCTTCTATCGAACAATCTCTCGTCTGGAGTACTGGGTAGTGTCAGGGTGGGGAAGAGCAGAGCAAACTGCAGCAAAGAAAAAACAAACCAAAAAAACAAAAACAGAAAAAAAAAAAAGAAAAAGAAAAAGAAAAGAAAAAGAAAAATCTCTCAAGAAAAAAACATTTTCCCAAAAACACATACTGACAAAAAACAAACTAACAGGGTATTCCAAACCGGATATGCCTCCATATACGGGCCCTTGGTTGGGTGGTTGGGATGGGCCTGGGTTATCAGGCGGTACACAACTGCCTGATAACAAGTCTTTTCTTATCCTCAAATTCGAGTGAGTGATGTTTTGTCTGATCTTGGTTGACAGATATACTGACATGGTGATGAAAACGGCTTGAAAACAGTTCTTTGATGTAGGATGCTCCCCTCTCGGAAACAAAGACTGACACGATATATGGACAGTGGAGGACGGTGGCATCTCGCCTTTATTAACAGGTAAGCAAGCCTCTTCGATACTTTGTCTCGAGACTCAATCCGGTCACAGTTATTGACAAAGACAAGCAGAGTGACAACGCCTTTTCTCTGCCTCGTGTTTTCTTGGGAAATAACCATTAACATCTACGATCGTTTTCAATGCCTCGAATTCCCTGCCTAGAAAGACTCGAAGGTTTCAGGTCCACCATGGGAGTTGAAAGGAGTACCTTGGAATCTGTTCGCGGAGGATGAAAGTGTTTCGACCGAGGAGACGATGGGTCAAGAGGACAATGGAGAGGGCAATCCCGGCTACTGCTGTATTTGAAGCCTACATGGTCATATGAAAATGGAAAGGGACGGATATACTCAGTGTATATATCAGAAAGTCTTGATTGGATACGTCTTACGAACTGGCCATATTCCTTGCTATGTCCAAGCTCTATTCAAGTGGCAGTGTAGGTGACATACCTATATTTCCCCGCTGAGGGAGGAGCACACCGAGGATGTACACGGCTCTGCGGAGGAAACGAGGCCCCATGCTTCAAGAATGTAAGTGGTACTATGATAGACATCTGCTGGATTATCCGTGTCATCCGCGCCCTAAGCTTGCCCTAGGCAGGAAACTCATTAGCTGCGCCTTAAGAGTTTTCCATTCGGGTTTGATCAGCTCCTCCCTCGCGCTTTTTAGATATTTTTTTTTCCGTATATAAAGGTCGTCGATACAACGAAAGCGAATATAAGCAATCCGTTACATCTGACAAAATGACCGGCTTTGGAACTCTAGCTGTGCGATCTGGCTTGCCTCGCGATTCCACTACGGGAGCCCTAGTCAAACCAGTAAATCCGCATTTGGCCCTCAATGAGGCTGTTCATACATGATACTGACATTAACAGATCTCCCTCTCTACCACCTTTTCCCAAGACCAAGTCGCGTCACCCAGAGGCACATATATCTATTCGCGCTCAGCCAACCCCAACCGCAAAAGCTTCGAGAAAACCATCGCCGATCTCGAGGCGCAAACCACGCACTGGCATTCTCATCCAGCATGGCTGCCATAGAAGCCATCATACAAGGACTAGCATCGGGCTCCCACATAGTCTACATGGCCAGTCTTTACGGCGGAACACACAGGTACCTCAAGCAAGTGGCACCATCATTTAATTGCACAGTGACATCGTCAACGACATCCAAATTGAACTGGCGAATACCCTTGATAATTGCAAAAAAAACTGTCAAGATGGTGTGGATCGAGACGCCAAGTAACCCGACTCTATGGCTGGCGGATATCCAAGCTGTTACCGATATCGCGCATAAAAGTGGCTCGTTGCTTGTGGTGGATAATACGGTCTTGTCTCCGTATATTCAGAATCCGTTGAGATATGGGGCTGATGTTGTCTGTATGAGATAGTAGCAATGAAGTAATATCGATATTGCATGAAATATATACACTAGTCGCTGATAAAGGTCATAATATTCTGCGTTACAAAGTCATATACACGAAAGAAAGAATCTACAACGAATAAAGAAATTCATGGTTCTCCCGATCAGTTAGATCCAACCATCTATACACCAATTAGTAACCTATACTTCATGCTGAAGAAAAGATAGGGACGACACTCACTCTTGATTCTCCAGTCGCACGTAGCCGGAGCTCTCCGTGATCTGAATCTTCTTAGCATTCTGTTTGCTATACCACCACCAGATGAAGGCCAAAAGAAACAAACAGACGCCCCAGCAGACAATGATCGTGATCTCGGCGGGCACGTAGCGAGGGGCATCTTTGGGGCGGAAGACTTGAGGACCTATACAGATGATGCTGTTAATTTCCGATCGGATCTAGGTCAAAATGAAACGGACATACCGATGATATTTCCTGCGCAGTAGCCGATCAAAAATAGTGCAGCGACTGTAGTCTTTTTAGTATAACCGGCGACGTTGGAGGAGACCATCGAGAGCAAGGCCACGAATGGAGTCGGGCTTGCTTGGGTCATGTAGTAACCGATCAGACGTCCGACGTTGTTTGATAGGGGGAGAGCAACAATGAGGACCATGCCCACTATGGCAGTGACTAGGCCGCCGGTGCTGCAAAGGAGTCGCTGGCCTGTGTATTGACCGGCGTAACCGTTGAGAACTAGAGCGACAACCTCAACCGCACCGCCGGGAGTACCATACAGGAGACTCTGCTGGGGAGTGTAGCCGAAGCTAGTGATCTGGCGGTAATTTAATTAGTCATTGGGTCTTAGTCTAGTACGAAAGGGGGCACTCACCAGCTGGCTGAAGAAGTTTGTGATACCGCCATTGGGAATATTGGCGATAAGTGCAAAGAAGAAGAATGCCCAAGTCATGGGGTCTAGGAGTGCTTCCTTGACCTGGTAGAGCTTGAAGTGCTTGTTTCCGATACCCTGCTGGTTTTCTCTGACGCGAGCGACGGCGAGAACACGATCTTCTTGCTTTAGCCAGCGGGCATTCAGTTGGCTATCTGGGACTATCCAGAGGAAAATAACACCAAGCGCAACGGTTAATAGACCCGTGCAAAGGAAGACAATCTTCCATGGAGCGATGGCTGACCCGTGTCTCTCTGTGCCAACCGCGATGCCGTACGCCACAAAGCCTCCCAGGATCTGTCCCCAGCCGTTGAAGCTGAACCAGATGTTGACGCGGCTGCTTTGTTCACTCTTGGTGTACCACTATGCGAGAGGGTCAGAAACTGCTGTTATATGGAGGAGCTTGAAACGCACCTGTGAGGTCAACAAAGCAAAGCCTGGTGTAACAGAGGCTTCGAAGACACCAAGGAAGAAACTAACGAGGAATTGTCAGCCTTTGTTGGTGATTGTGTCAGAGTGCGGTCCCACCGAATAGCGATGGCTCCGGAATAATTGCTGACAGCGGCGAAGCAACAAAGAATGGTTCCCCAAATGATGATGCAAGCCGCAGAGTATTTACCCAAGGGGAGGCGCTGGAGCAATCGGTTGGTGGGATATTCCCATGCCAGGTATCCTACAGTCCAAGTCGTGTCAGTTTAACTGGTAGTGTGTTTCCACGTTAGGGCCATTGTTTGACGAACCGAAATAAAACAAACTGCCTAGCCATTGATATTCGTCGCCTTTCAAGTTCAGGTCCGATTTAAGTCCCATGACACTGGCGTAGGATAGGGTTGTTTCTGTGCAGGGTTAAGGGTTATCAATGCCGAGGTTAGAGGCGAAGAACAACATACTGTCCAAGTAGTTCATTCCATATACAAAACACATAATCGGCATCATATGCCAGTCAATTATTCTTAAAAGTCGCTTGTTTGTTGCGGCATCGAGCTCGATCGCTTCGCCGTGGAGTTCCTGAAAGGCTTTCAATGCCTCATCCGCATCCTGGGCATGTTCTTTAAGCACTGGATCGACGTGCCCCTTGACGTCTTTCTCCACATCGACGGTGGTAGGTGGGGAAGTCTTCTCATCCGCCATTGTTTTCTAATATTTTGGTATGGGAAGGAATAAAAGAGGGGAGGAGAGAATCAAGGAGGTCGCCAGGGATGGCGATAATGCCTTACATATGTGCGCACACCTCCTCATCCGCGGGGGTCGTGGCACTAGAGAATGCAACGATTGTTATCTGAGCTGGCCGATTAGACTTCATCGGCACAACCGCCATCCACAGATAAGCCGCCGATTATCTGGGGTACGCCAAACTACTAGTCGTAGTGCGTCCACTATGACGGCAAGCTTATCGTCCATGGCCAATCCCACGCAAGCAACGGCGGCTTTGGTTCCGCGTAAATTCCGTACGTTGGAGCATAAACAATGAGGGGGAAAAGAGGAGAAGAAGAGGATAGGCGATGGGATGTTGGATCCATTGGATAAGACAGCCGAGTATCTCTATCACGAGGAGAAACAAACACTAGTTGAATCAATGAGAAGATAACCAAGTCACTGTGTCCCCTCACTTATCTGGCGGACATTTCCGCCGCCAAGGGAGCTTACCCTTCTCCAGTCTCACTGGTTTGTCGATCTGCATCTGCCAAGAGGAGGAGAGAAGTAACAAGAGATAGGGTAAACCAAATACCACCTCGTACTTTCTCCACAGCTGAGGCGAACCACTTCGGCGTTCAAATATGAAGCCGACGAGCATCGGGAGATATCTCGGACGTTATATAGAGAACCTTAAGATCGTCTTCTTTCCCCCCCGTAATCTAATTTTAATGTCTTCCTTCAGGTCACGTTCTAAGCTTATCAGCTGCATATCTCTATATCTCCTTATCATCCTGACATCCACTTACTAAAGTGACTGCAGTGGGTCCTGCTACCTTTCCCCGTCAAGGAGCTTATCGATAGCAGTACTAGTTATCGATGATTTATTAGTATGCGTCAAAACCGCTAACAAACCGAGAGACTATATGCTTATACTGTTTACACTCGATGTGTATATACCTCTACTATCGGAATCGAAAGCGTTTTATCTGTCCGCAAAGACAAAATGAAATATGTTTGGGGATTTTCCAGAAATGTCAGACCCCAATCGGTTCCCGCGGAGCCCGGAATAAACTCATCCAATAGTGAAAAAAACTTCGCTGCCTGGCATCAATCCTAATGTCTACCTACGTTGCTGTAATCTAATATGGCAATCGACTGTGACCTGTCTCAAATTATAGAACGAAAACTCAAAGCCTTGTAAGGTGATGTGTGCCAGGACGGTTACAAAATCCACGATTGAACATCCTCGTCCTCCCGCCTCTATCGACAAATAATATGGCCGCCGAGCCACTTAGTATATTGCTGGTATATTTTCTAACCCCCTTGGACAAACAGCATACATTAACCTGAGGGAACTAGGCAAGCACAACCGCATCCCTCTCACTAGATCTATTCACATATCCCTTAGATACGATCAAAACCCGCATTCAGTCTCGCGAATATTCGCAGTTCCTGAGAACCAACACAGGAACCAGCATATGGAGACACCCAGGGATATTCCGCGGCCTTTACCAAGGTATCGCGAGCGTAACCGCTGCCTCATTTCCCACAGGTTGGTGATACCCAACATTATCCTTACCCAACTCATATTCATTGAGCAAAAAATAACGGGTCAAAGCGGGCGCATTCTTCATCACATACGAGTATGCACAGTCAGGACTCCAAGTCATACATCAAAAACTTGGAACGCATGAGTCTAGCTCAGCTCGGCTCTTTTCCGATTTTTGCGCAGCCTCCGTTGCGGATCTTGCTGCTTGCGGAGTCTTTGCTCCGGCTGATGCATTAAAACACAACGCGCAGATGATCCAATCACACCATCCAGACGCATCAGCACCTGTAGCTGGGGGAAGGGTAGGTGGTGTAGCCCAGAAAGCGACACGGCTAGCTTTCAAGAAGTTTATCAACCCTAGACAGCTTTGGAGCGGATACCCGGCTCTTGTGGCGCATAGCTTGCCAGTGTCGGCGATTCAGATGCCTCTGTACGAGTCTTTTCGGTATCGAATTTTTGAATATAGATTCGGAGATCGAGAGAAGGTGCTAGAAAGACCAAGAGAGTATGGAAAGAAAGAGGCCCATTCGACAATCGGAGAGGCTGCAGCGACAGCCGCAATAAGTGCTGCGGTCTCGGGCGGTATAGCTAGTGTCTTGACAGCACCCATGGATATGGTCCGGACACGAATCATGCTCGATGCTGCAGATACAACTGCACCTCAGAAGAAAAGGATGATCAATACCGTACGGGAGATTGTACGAACAGATGGCCCGAGAGGACTATTCCGAGGGTGTGCTATCAACACGTTTATGGCCGCTGTCGGATCAGGATTATACTTTGGTCTCTACGAGAGCACCAAATGGTGGCTAGGCTCTGACTCGATGGATAATTGTGCCGTGTTAGAGTAGGGGGTGGTGGGAAATCTTGTATATAATTGTGATTGTTTGTACGATAGTGACCGACTGTACATTAGTGATACCCCACTCTAAGAAAATAGACCAATCTCCAGCTGCACCTTCAGACACTCCGGTACAAATTCTCGTCTATGTTGGAGATTGTTGTGACTTTGAAACATGACCCTTGACCCTGATTTTGAATTTGTCCATATATCGAGGCAGGTGTCTTATTCGTACGGAGAGGGTATCTGTCGTAGACACATAGTAGTAGTCATTTCGAGTGCTGAATTTATAAATCGCATCATACTTGCGACATACTGCCATAAAAGGAGTACGTATCCACCACTACTTATTGCGCACCAACACGCTTCAGGTATGCATCCCATCCCTCCTTCTGGTACTGCTTCGCCGCCTCCACGGGATCAGGAGCAGCATAAATTCCACGGCCAGCAATAATAAAGTCGGCACCGCGTCCAACAGCCGACTCAGGAGTTTGGTACTGCTGTCCCAGCTTGTCACCCTTCGAGGAGAGGTTGACACCTGTCGTGAAGACGACAAAATCTTCCTCCTCCGAAGGCGAGCTAACTTCAGACTGAACCTCGCCAAGGTGACGTGTCGAGACGAATCCCATCACAAACTTCTTATACTTCCGAGCATAGTCAACAGAAGAAGTAGTATATTGACCGGTAGCCAAAGATCCCTTGGAGGTCATCTCCGCAAGGATCAAAAGGCCCCTCTCGGAGCCGTAGGGGAAGTCCTCGGCCGAAGCAGTCTGGGCCAGAGCCTCGACGATACCCTCACCGGGCAGAATACTGCAGTTGATGATGTGGGCCCACTCAGAGATACGCAGAGTGCCGCCATGGTACTGCTTTTGGACTGTGTTTCCGATATCGATGAACTTGCGATCTTCGAAGATGAGGAAATTGTGCTTCTCTGCAAGGGCCTTCAGACCGGTGATGGTTTCTTCGCTGAAATCGGAGAGGATATCGATGTGAGTTTTGATCACGGCAATGTACGGACCGAGTCCTGTTATATAATCCACCATTAACCATTACTAGATCACATGTAAGTGGCATCCCCGGTGCGCATACGGTCAGCCAAATCCAGCAGCTCTTTGGTGGTTGTCACGTCGGCGGAAACGGTGACATTGGTTTTCTTGGCCTCGGCAACCTCGAAGAGCTTCTTTACGAGCGCATTGGGGTGCTTGCTAGCGCGTGCGCTGTAGGTCAATTGCGACTTGGAAGACATGTTGGCGATGGAGGGGTAGCGCGGGGTTCTGCAAATATTGTATAAATGAGCACTTAGTGGTTGAAACTGGCTTATTAGTAGGTTAGTACTTCGAGTTTTCAGTAATTAGACAAAATAATCAGGATGTCCAACTACTAACTCTTGATATATGGAATGAAATGTAGATACAAACTGCACGACAATTGCCGCGAAAAATTAAATTGAATCTATGGAGGGGACTGTCATGCACTAGCCACACGTTTCTCCGCCTGTGGGGTGAGCCACATGCCTCATTTTGACCAAACACATCGATGCAGTCACATGTAGATAAGATTAGGGCCTATCCTTAGGGTACCGTCCACGCGGGGATTATGCCTGGCTTTTTGCCTGCTTTTGATATCCTTTCAGGGACATAGCAATAAGCCCAACCCTATCGGCCATAATAATGTCAATTCCAGCAGCGGCTTGGGTCTAGAATATTTAATCAGCTACCGAGCAACTTCTACATCACAGTTTGAAAGCACTAAGGATCAATATAGAAGCACTTACCTTCGCATTTTCTGGTATATTGTTCTGAGATCCATAGGATCCACAGATCAATCCTGATCGTTGAACATATCTGACAAGCCTGGGGCACATTACCAGCGCCTCAGATGCAAAGACAAGGCCAGATAAATTCCACCTCTTGGCAAATCGAACAGCGGACTGTATGCTGGCAGCCCTCATCTCTCGATCCGTAACTGGAGGCTTGCCGGCATTAGTGATGAACATCACAGGGTACGTCTGTTGTTTGATGGCCAATAAAATGCAGATCTCGGGAGTAAATGAGGATAGGATAATGGTCCGTTTTTTGTTGCCGTAAGAAAAGAGTCTCTCAAGCGCTTTGTCGATGAAGGTGTTGATTTCAATAGCCACTGGTGCTACACCTGCTTCTATAGCTTCATGAAGCCTGGGGTACTCTTCATTGGGACGTTGTTAGCTTTGTCTCCCGCAAGTGGAGAACCACCAGTGGCAGCATATAACCTACTTATCTCGATATTGAAGCTGATTGACTCAGGCAGCTCTTCAAGCAGTTCTTCCAGTGTCGTGAAGGAATCTTGGATAAAGTCACCTCTGGTATTAGGTTTGAATCCCTTGCTGACAAAATCAACTGTATACTTCATTCTATCACGGATTTCCCTAGTTCCCCTCTCGTGGTCTTTAGTTAATGATCGAGATCGTGGCTTAGTCGAAGTAACCTGAGTGGATATAGGCTGTGCATTCGCTTTCCCAAGCACAGATACGGGATCCCCTCGTGGCGACTGGATATTGCTTGCGTGCATGAACTTTGATGGGTGAGAATCAGTTCAAATCAATCTCAAAGATACTGACCTGATCAAGATTTAAGTCATGAATAGGGATATCAGTCCCTGACTCGCTCAGAGAAAAGTCATGGTATATGACGGGCACGAGATCTCTTGTTAACTGTACATCTGACTAAACTTTAGTGCACATGCAAGGTACGATTCGTGAGATGTTGTATTACCAAACTATCATAGTTGTCAGCCGCACTCGCTCACATATTGGCAGATCATTCTTACCTCAACGATTGTGGCGCCTTGCTTTGATGCCAAAAGGAATGACTAAATCCCATGTTAGGTAGGCAGGATTTGATTTCAATGGTTAAGAAAATGATGCGTACCTCTATAGTATTTTCTCCTATTTGAAGATAGCTGTGGCTGGCTGTGTTTTGTCCGAGACCTGCACACGTTACTGGTCTATTGTGGAGAAGGAGGAAGTAATAATATAGAACGTACCTCTATGACCCACTAGCTGTACCCCTTCTTCAACGACAAGGGGTCTGGCCAAGGGAATGGCACGGTAGGATATTGGTTTAGAGATGACAAAAGTAAAAGTGACCTTGCCCAGAACATCAAGTGTATCTTTCTCAAGGATAGGAACGGTACGTTCTCTGATGAGGCTTTCACGATTTTCTCCGAAATGATCGCCGGGGCTTCCTATCAGAGCCGTACCACCCCCCAAAAGGTTATATTCCTTTGCCAATGTAGAGCTAGCTTGGAGAAACTTGAAAGATAGCCAGGCTCTGTCCGGATCCGTGACTGGGAAAACGAAAGGTTCGTGGGTCATATCAGTCAATGAAGGTAGCTCTACAAGCTCCCTTATGCTTCCCCTCTCTGAGATTGAAATTTCCATCAAGAAGCCAGCATTCATAGAGATTAGCTCCTTCGGAGAGCGTTCTCTCAGTTCAACAGCCTTTACCTGTTTTCCGCTTTGTAGGACACCCAAATTGATGATTAGGTAGTGACAATCAGTCCTAAATGACTGGGTGTTTCGACGAATTGGCTGTATAAGTGTGCTAGCAGGCCCACCGAGAGAATCCTCAGTACCCAATGAAGTGAGCATCCCGGCTAAAGTTAGATGGCCTCTTACTGCTGCATGCTCTTTGGCAGTCCACCCGGAATAATCATGAATGTCCTGTTTCGCTGCCGCATCCAAAAGGAGTTTAGCCACGGCGTGGTGACCCTCTACGCAGGCAATGAATAAAGGAGTCCAGCCATGCACAGTCTCTGGGATATCAAGATCTGGAAAACTTCCATGCTTAAGGAGCATGTCCACATATTCTTCCTTTCCACTGCGAGCCGCAACATAGAGAGCTGTCTCTCCATGACTAGATTCGTCATGAAACTCTCGCGGAAACTTGGCAAACAGGCGGACTATGTCATCATACTGGTATTTGATTGCTATGGCAAGAAGATCCCTCAGAATATCGATCAAGATGTATTTGCTGGATTCGTCATTTGTTTGCATCATCGGTTCGAGAGCTTTCAAAAAGGCTTTTATGACCAGGGCGTGGTTGTTGATCACTGCGTAGTGCAGTGGCGTAAAACGTTGAGAGTCCAACGACATGATGAGGCGTGCGGGATACTCTTGACCCGACTTTTGAGACAAGTCCAGTAATAATTCACAGATACCTGGCAAGCCGTAAATTGCACCGTAATGGAGCGGATGACGGCCAAAAGCATCCTTTTCCAATAAGACGTCCTTTCCGCCGAGCGCAAGTTGCTCGACGGCCAAGGAGAACAGGTTACTCTCTGACTTACCACAAGAGTCTTTACAGCTGCACTGAGAACACATCCTAGATGCAGTGTACTCTTCAAAAGCTTGTTGCCGACCAGAAATTATAATCATTTGGTTCAATATCCTGTGATCTAGCGTAATATGATATCGGGAGAATGTTTCTGAAAGCAAAAAGGCAGCAGCCCGCTTAGAACCATAGACCACTGAACTCCCTGCTAGATCATAGACAATTTCCTGGAAGCATTGGCTCGTTGTTGTATTACACGAGTACGTCTCTTCCAACATCTTGGATAATTTTGGGACATCATCATCTATCACAGCGCGATCCAAAGCTCTGATAGGGTCACTGGAAGCAGAGAGATGGCTGGAGGTGTTGTCCAGACAGGATTTGTTGCCTGATTGAATCTTCATATCAGAACGGATTTGGATGATAGCAGTCATCAGTTCGTTTAGACTTCCAGTATACTTCAACCATGATACATCCCGATCAGCCTCCAAATCGGTCCACTTCACTTTATGACCTTCATCAGTGTGCCCGGTCGAGCGGCAAAGCTTCTCGAGCTTGGCATAGATCCTCTGAACTGCTTCTTTGTTGACTCGATAATACCACTGCAACTTCTCCGAATCCTTACGGAGCTCTATCACGGCTTTGAGGATGTTCTCTAGTTCATAGCAATTTATATCCTTTGTTTTTGACAAAGTTTTTGATTTGGGTGCTAGTTGATTGTGCAACTCCTCTACCCTTTGCCTTAGGATATCATAGTTTTCGTGGTGAAAGATACCGAAGGAATTTATATTATGCTCAAGGCAGGTATAAACCTCTACAAATCGTGTTAATAATGCCTTTAAGTTAAAGAAGAGAGTAACGGACCTTTGAAATCGGGCTGATTTGTTGCAGGGTCCGCCGCTCTGATAGCCGTCTTTAATAGCTTCTTCAGTAAGGGATAAGGTACATAAAATGGTGCCCATTCAGGCACCTGGTACCGGTGGTAATTTAGACCAAACCGCATGATCACTTCATGTAAACAACGCACAACAAAATAAGAAGTAAACTTTAGGCGCTGCCTAGCCTTTTAAAACCGATTTTACACATGAAACATCGGCACTCGGTTGACAGCCGTTATTCATATGCTTTATCGGCGGGCGCGGGGCGAAGTGCTTTATAAATGAGAACTATTTACTAGTAGTAGGTAGTACACTGGTCAGCATTCATCAGCCTGATTGATTGGTGGAACCCCGCGGCAACTTCCTAGTTTGTCCAAGCTTGTCTCATGGCGCCAACACCGTGATCTCGAATGGGCATGGCAGTCGGAATCTCCACAAGTGTGGAACGACAGCCTACTACGTAGTAGCTACCTACCCTGTCTCCTGACTACTACAACTACCACTGTGGGCTGATTATGCTTTAATAACTCCGTAAATGTACTATTTGACTGATAATATTATGCTAGACATAATCTAATTGTTGGTTTACACAACACTACTACGAACATATTTGGCTCGCTATGCATTGAAGGCGAAATTGAATCACATCCAGGATTGTTATAATGCATTTTAAAATCACCCCAGCGAACTCTATTTCACAAAAGAACTTAAGCAAGGCGGTTCAATGAAAGGCGTCGTGAATGCCCTCAGCTCGCCCGAATCCTCCTCATCTTTATATCGAAGCCTCCTTCACAGATGTTGATGGTTGGAGACACTAATGGACAAGGGGGTGCTTCTCCAAAGATGTATTATCTTCTGCTGAAAGGTGAATGTGCTCGAATGCATCACAAAAGCTGTCGTTGGAACTGCAAGCACTGTTGGGGTCATGATCCACTGCGCCGAAGTTTGCATTGATACGTAAAGGGAAACAAGAGAGAATGCCAGACTTTAAAATGCTATCCTGCTTGTCCTCTTGGCTTGGCACGTGGTTTATTACGCCTAGAAGGTCGTCAAAAGCCATAGCTAGATCATCGGTCAGATCAGGGCGCTGCCGTAGACGATTCCCAAAATCCCCAAGCGTGTATTGTTTGTCATGTTTCGTCTTGAAATGGTCCGTCGCTGCCAAAATACGAACCGTCTCAAGATCAGCATACAATGCTGCTATCTGAAGAAGATGGGGTCCCTTGAGGCGCGGGCAAGTAGAGTATTCATGCCACCGATCAAGGATCAGTCGCAATACGTTATGGCTGTTATAGGTGATCGCAGTAGTCAAGGGAGTTGATCCGTCGGCAGAGATGGCATTGATATCTGCTCCATATTCCAGTAACAACATAGCAAAACTAGCGTTATCGGTCCTAGCTGCGTGAATCAGTGAGGTTCTTCCATCTGTTCCACTAGCATCTACATCCGCTCCAAAGTCAAGAAGACTTTTCAATAGTAAGACATCGGTAGCATTGCGGGCTGCGCAATTCAAGGGACTACCCTTTTTCTCCCCATCAGGATAGGGAAAGTCGGTCTGCGCTCCAGCTTCCAACAGTAAACGGACGGCAACAGTGTGGCCTTGAGATGCTGCATTCGACAATGGACCGGACAATTGGACATCCATAATATTTGGATCCGCACTATGACCTAGCATTGTAACAATGGCGCGGTGGTCTCCTCGTGCGGCTGCCCAAGCCAACGGCGTGCGTCCCATTGCATCTGTTGCGTTGACATCGTCCGGATTTTGAAATATCTCGTCTTCCAGGCTCGAGAAAGAGAGACCCAGAATTATTTTGTGTGTCTTGGTGAATCCTGCTTCATCTAAGAAATCTTCTAGATAACCGTTCTTTGTTATTGCGCGAAGAGCTTCAACTGCAGCATCGGGAAGTCCACCTTCAAGAAGGAAATGGCAAGCCTTGTTCCTTGGACTATTGTCGCTAGCAGCAATGGGCCTGTAATCAGCATCCGCACCTGCCTGTATCAAGAATTTGCATGCTTCGTATTGTTTCCCATACAGAGCCCATCGGAGGACTGAGTAGCCTCGTGTGGCACTTACATCACGAGGAGAAGCCAAGCCATTTTCGAAAAGATACTTCAGTCCTTCGATGTCACCATTCAAGGCATAGCTGACACACTGTGCCGTATCTGGCACCCTCCTCAGCGTATCAAGTTGTAATAGAGTTCCTATATTGGGCTGGTATCCCACTTGCAATCGTACTATTGAAGACGACAGGAGTCCCAAAGGAAACCAATATTCTAGACTAACCTGACTTGCGCGCGACTTTTCGCACGCCTGAAAGCTGCATTTGGGGCTAAGAAATGGCAGCCCAGAGTATCCAACGAAAAGACGCCCAAGAACACGGTTTAGGAGCGCAGGGCTGGTTGATTTCCGCTGTAAATGACAAGCGCATGGGCAACCTGGCCGACAAGTAACAACAAATGGTGTGACACGAACACCCATCCCCTCCGAACGTGTCGTATTTGGGTAGGTCTCTTTTTTGGTGGGCTGATGTCGTCGCCTACGAGCAGGAGGCACGTTGTACAACGATCCCACCTGCTTGAACTGGCTAGCCTGGACTTGACTGGCTTGGACCTGCAACATCTCCTCGACTCTAGCTATGCGCTCATTAACGGCAGAAATTCCATCCAAAAAGTTCTCTTTGAGCAGTGTCTGCTCTTGCGACGACTGTAATGTTACTGCGGAGATAGCCTCCACATCAAGACGGATCTTCGTCATGTCTTGTCTATAGCCAGTTAGCCGCAAAGCACACTGTCCCGGCTTCATCTGCTATCTGTAAAACCAACGCTGCATCACATACGAGTTAGAAGCACCAAGCATTATGTTTAGATTTGCCTTGATCGTCCTGATATCTTCCTGGAGCATTTGTAGCCTGCCTTGTTCTTTTCGCCATGCGTGTGCTTTGAATATGGGGCTCCGAGAAGCACGGCAAGCATCGGTCAGTTGAACGACTATGTCTTTGATCTCATGCAATTTTACATCTGCGCGGTTCAAAAGATGCGAGAGGGCCGACAAGTTGTTTTCAGGAAGACAAGCTCGGTCCTCGATAGTTAGGGAGACTTGGAAGAGGACGAAGTTAAGGTCAGCAACCTCATTGTTCACCGCATGAAGCCGACCTGGTAAGCTTTGGCAAAGCGACCTCAGGTCCGAGAGGGCGGAACATGTTTGAGCAGCGAGGGTCGCGATCGCAATAACACCTGTGCCTATCGAGAGCGGGTCCATCGTACTAGAAGACCTGATAAAGCTTCGCTTTCGGGTGCCAAAGTAGCAAAGAGAACATATAAACGGAGCCAAGCAGAAGATTGATGATTCCTGGGTAGTTGTATTCGAGAACCGACCGCTCTTATCTATCTAGGGGCATTGTCGGGGGGGAGGAGGCTTGGACCTCACGCGGTCACATTTATATGGATTAGCCGCCGACAAATGCAGGATCACCCTGCTTTCCTAGTTCTCTATTGGTCCTTGATTGTTGTAGTGCACATGGGCCCCGTCACGGCCCGGAAGTTAGCGGGTCAACATTTATATCACGTTTTTGCGGAGGAAATACATGTACTGAGTGAGCAGTGTGGCTGCATGAGAGCCTCTTGATAGCTCATTCTTTATTCCTATGTGCAAGGATTCTCGCTGCCACTTCCTCGAGTCGCCTTGCCAACGACTAAGTGATCTGCTTAATTGTGAACAGAGCTCCGGCTCAAGGGATATTAAATGCTTTCCTTCCAAGCTTACTATACGGTCGGTTTAGTATTACCGATTAAAGGAAACCTATTTGAGACTGATAGCCTTGCGTCACATACTTTGGATTCTCGCATGTCGCTTTGTTGTGCAGTAGTATTCTAGTTTAGGCTGTATTTGCAACTTTAGAACACGTCGCTCGCATTTACTATACTTACCTAGTAGCACACGACTACCTAAATTATTGTATGGGTTACTCCATCCGTTTAGAGCCCTCACATAATTCCACTGAAGCAACGCGGCGCCAAGCTTCCTATACACTCCCCAGATGTATAAGAATGCTAGTCCTTACTAATGCACACTGGCCTCTATAGCATATAGAATATTATACATTGAGATATGATACCTATGAAGCCGCTAACCTGAGCTTTTAGTTGCAAAGTTCACCGAGTAAAGACATCAAATCCCGGCTTCGCCACAAACCAGCTGTTTTCCAGAAATGGGATATTAGAACGAGATAAGATCCTTTCCAACACCAAATACACTCAGGCCCCACAAAGCTCCCTGCACAAGCCAGAAAAATCCTCCAAGGAACCTTCCCTTACCCTGTGGCTTGCCCGAGTACACGTATCCGTACAAGAAGAGCGAGCGAGCCACGAACCAGACGGCGCCAAGAGCGGTAGCCAGCTGGGGGTATTTCAGACCTGCAACCAGAGTATAGAGTATGGTCTGGGGAGCATTTTCGAGGAAGTTGGCGTGCGCGCGCTGAGCGCAGTTGAATTGTTCGGCTTTAGCCTATCGGCGCATACTCTGTTAGCTCTTATCGAGGTTGCTTATGTCTGTGCGATAATTCATTCTGAAAGTCGTGGTAAGTGGGACAGTGAGGGGAGACTGGAGGTATTACATTCGACTTGCACTGTTCGACAGTCGCATAGGTGTGAGGGTAGGGAACTTTGGCTTCCTTGCGGAAACCCGACACAACTAATCCATGGATAAAGCTGAGCACAGGGATAGCTCCAAGCGCGACGCCAATAACGGCACTGGAAGCTCATAATTAGTCAAAGATGGTCTTGTTGCCTTCTGGATGGGGAATAAACTTACCCGTAGTTGTCGGGAACGGTTATCGCGACCATTGTGGAGGGTAAATTAAATATTAATCAAGAGTAGACTGTTGATTGATCTTTTGGTTGTTTTCTCGAGGTGCCGTGGGATCTAGAAGCATAAATAGTGCTGGGTTCTTTGACGTCAGGAACTCGGCAAAGTTGATTTCCATTCGGAGTGCCGACGAACCGACATCCGTATTCACATTGCCCACTAATCATTTCTAATCATTTGGGGCCGTTCTTTCTCGTAGGCTCTACAACACGAGTGATGTATAACATTGAACTTTAGTGCCTCTCGGTTGCAGATTGACAACCAATCAAAGTACAACGCCAGGGGAGGCATCCATATGAGATACGTGTACTTTCTCCGTCTCACTCTACCGAGGGACTCTGAGAACAATTTGATAAGGATAGTAACTACTGTGCCTGATTTGAATAACGGTGGCCGACTGAACATCTCACATCTATCATTGTTATATGTACTATAAGATAAGATCATCCCTGGGTCATCTTGCTAACGCTGCCATACTTCGCCTGCCAAGCAAAGAAATACAGCAGTGCCCCCAAAGGCTGTCCAACCACGCAAAAGCTAACCCAGAATATTGAATTTCCAATTACTTTCCCCGAAGGATCTTTCATCTTTTCTAATGGGGCGGTGATGGCGATCAGTGGCAGCTGAAATAACATTCCTACGAGGGCGACGCCTTGTTATCGGTTAGCTTGGAACAAACATTCGCAGGGCATCTCAGTACCTATCATATTATGGGTAGGAATCCCCACAAGCAGTTCGTGCAGAAGAGCGGAAACTAGAAAGACAACAGTGCTTGCCGTCAAAGGACTATATCCCCGCCCAATTAGAGGCGAATACACATGCCTCTTCATGAAGAGATAGACAGGCCTGTTCCAAGATCTCCAGTACATACCAAGACTGGAGCTGTTCCACCAGTCGAGATAGAACTCTCGGTCTCCAAACCGCAGCACTTCAGCGAGGGCATTCAAGAATGACTGGAAAAGAGCGAAAAAACCAGCAAGCCAAATGATGAGGGAGATGGTAGATAGCTTCATCACTCGTTCAAAGATGGAAGTAATGTCCATGACAGCGATTTTGTCAATAGAATTTCGCAGGACAGGAGCAGCGTACTGGGCGGAGAGAAGCCATATGAATATAGACAAGCTTGTAAATTCGAACATGCGCTTGCCCACAAACGACCATCGGATTTCGGGTGACCTGGGATAAACTGGCTGATAAACCAGCGTGGGTGCCAACCAAAAGTACACCAAGTTCCCAAGCGTAATATTCCGTGGATAAGGGCATGAAGAGTAAATCTCGGGAAGGGCGGACTCCGCAGATGGATTAAGCATCGCTTCGCGGAGATCACGATTGGTGAATGCATAGGACCAATTCTTGAGCGCTACAATAATCGCATGAACTTCGCAGAGCGTCCCGATCCCTGGGTGATGGATGTAATAATAAACGACATAGCTTGTCACCGCGAGATTCAGCAAGGTATTGAGGATATGAAAAGATAAGGCGAACCGCCAAATCGTCCGGAATTCACGTTGTTCACGCTCGCCATCCTCAGCTGATTTGTCTTTCTTCTTTCGGCCAACAGTTTCTTTGACTCGCCCTGCTACAGCCAACTCAAGAACGTATGCAATAAATAGCTGACAAGGGACAATGACAAAGAGCATTGAACCAAGGATGACATCTTGTTTCCGGTAGTCATGGCATCTAATGCAGATGAGGACGCCATACTATGCGATAAAACGTTCAGCTCTGTTTACCCCAGGTACTTAGTTCTACGATAACACTTACTTTCATAGAATTTTCAATAATCAATCGGAGATTCATCGCCACTAATCCCGGGGGAAAAATCAGCTTCATAGATCACCATGTTGCCCAAAAGGAAAACATCGTACCCAGGACGATCACCATCAGATTTCGGAACCCGAGGAAACTAGTCGGAACATTGGATTCTCGGCTTAGGCTCGAGTGTTGCGACTTCGAGTGGTAGGCTGCCACATGCCGATACTTGCTCCTCCTTTTCCCTTTGGGCACTCCGCTGGCCTCTCCCGAAGGAGGTGAAGTTCTGGTGTGAGAAGAACCGTTCATGACTTCAGAGGATGAGGACGAAACCGCGCCGCGGGTATTTACATCGCTGCTTGACGCAGATGCCTTCTCTGTAACATCCATCTTCATATAATCTCGGAGAAACCCGGCAGTAATCCACAATGAGCACACAACGACCTAAAGCAAAAAATAAAAATAAAAACCACGAAAGGCTTGGTCAAGCCGCGTGGAAGCGACGGGATTGAATGTGAGGTCAATTGCGGGGATAGCTTAGAATACAGGATATCAATCCCAGCGACCGGACCAGAGAAGAGTTGATCATGACAGGGCAATTGAGGGTATTTATAGCATGGAAACAATGAGACAAGCCAGGAGCAGCACAGCGGGGCTGGCAAGGACGCATTGCAACGGTGGTTGAAGCAAAGGCCTCTTGAGGCGACCGGGATTGAGAGAGCCGTTTGGTGCTAATCATTACTTGCTCTGCCGCTTAGTGTCCCGCGGCCAATGATCATCACCGCCGCGCGCTCGGCCCAAAGTCAAGTTGCTTTTGCTCCCATTCAAATCATCAACCACATTCACGACAAGAATCCATCCACTCTACCAGCCGCATGCACGCTATGGAAAGACCGTTCTAGCTGAAATCCCTGTCACCTCATTTGAGGGGCTGTTGTTTGTCATTCGCTCCGCTCCACTTATCTTTTACTCGGTCAATGGTCGCAAACTTCCGTGAGCTTCTTTTCCTTTACAACCGAGAATAGCTTGCTTGTGATGGCATTTTACGACGACTCTGGGGCCGACTCCCAGCCATTTGGAAGACCTCAAAAACCCTATGAGGGTGGAATTGTGGGACCACGGCGACCACGTACGTTTATTTCATTGATTTGAATTTCGTTTTCTCCTTAATATACCAGTTTCTTTTCTTTTTCCCGTTCTTTCTGTTGCTCCGTCATTCAACCACTGTGGAAAGCTAATAGCCTCCAATTCAACAGGGCTTGTCACTGATTATGGATCGTCACTCGTACAATGGATGCGCACACGGCGTCCAAGATATAAGGGCGGCCACCGAATGGAGACAGAGAGGCCAAGCGCAAGCTACATAGTTGATGTAAACAGCAACACCCTGCCTTAAAAGACGTCGACTAACTCACTTTCCCTATTGCAGATGCTGCCTCCATTAGCACGAATCCATTCCCCTGTGGATACCATCCCCGTACGACACCTACACCAATCCATTGGAAAGTCAAAGAAGCCGATCACAGTCGTGAGATGGACCCCGGAAGGGAGGCGTTTATTGACGGGTGGGCACACTGGAGAATTTATGCTATGGAATGGAACAGCATTTAACTTCGAGACTGTGATGGACGTATGATTTTACCTCCCTTTTTCCTCATCCTTTCAGTTCCCGATTGCCTGGATCTCTTCTGACCACGGAGATAGGCACATTACGACCAACTGCAAGCTGGAGTTACTTCGTTGGCATGGTCCCACAGCCATGACTGGTTAATTTCGGGCGGACAAAAAGGTGATATAAAATATTGGCGGCCTAATTTCAACAATGTCGAGACCATTGATGACGCGCATCATGATGCGGTTCGAGATCTTGCGTGGTCTCCCAGCGATACGAAATTTCTCTCCGCTTCTGACGATACGACTCTGAAGATCTTTGATTTCACCTCAAGAACCGCCGACACCGTCCTTACCGGTCATAACTGGGACGTCAAATCATGCGATTGGCACCCTACGAAAGGACTTCTCGTCTCTGGTTCGAAAGACCACCAAGTCAAATTCTGGGATCCCCGCACAGCAAGATGCTTGACAACACTCCATAGCCACAAGAACACAGTAACCGCAACGAGGTTTTCGCGTGTGAATCAAAATCTTCTCGCAACATCATCTCGTGACCAGACAGCCAGGGTTTTCGATCTACGTATGATGCGGGACATTTGTATTCTTCGTGGACATGAGAAGCCTGTTTCTTCTCTAACATGGCACCCCATCCACAGCTCACTCATCTCGACGGGGAGCGAAGACGGTTCGCTGTATCATTACCTTCTTGACGAGCCGAACGTGCCCTCTGGACAGATTCCGACAATAGCACCTTACGACAGTCCGGATCCTGCGAACACACCTGCGCAAGTAATCTACCCTGCCCACCGGGTCCAGTATGCACATAGCGCTACTATTTGGTCACTGGATTGGCATCCACTAGGCCATATACTTGCGTCCGGCTCGAAAGACAACTTCACTCGGTTTTGGTCTCGAGCAAGACCGGGAGAGACTAGCTACATGAAAGATAGATTCCATATCGGAGAGGAGGCCGCCGAGGCCCAGGGAACCTGGAGTAGGGGTTTCGGAAGGCGACAAATGCGCGAGGAAGAAGAACAAGAATTACAGGATGAAGCCGAGAGCCTCGTTGATCAGAGGAAGCCGACCGGGTCTGTTCTTCCTGGAATACAGATCGCACCTCCTGGCGGAACGCCTCACAACGACGGGCTAGGCTCGCAACTACTACCAGGTATTGGCGCTCCCCAGCCGCCACCAGCACCATCAGCCGGTATACCTTCATCTATGCCTCAAATGGATCCCAACCGCCTAGCCGCTTTGTTGTCTACCCAAGGGGCCCCTCAACCCAATAGTATTCCTCCAAACACGGGATTTCCCGGGTTCCCCATGCTTCCTGCTCTCTCAGGAACGCCACCCGCCAATGTTGACCTTGCAGAGCTTCAAAAGCAGCTCATGTCACAGGGCATTCCACTACCGCAGAATTTCGCTCCCCAACACTTTTCCCCCTTACCGGGTACCGGAGGCCTCCCTGGTTTGCAGGGTAGCAATACACCCGACAATCCTTATGGAAGATGACATGCATGTTTTGAGTTGGCCTAGGGACGATTGGCGCAATGGCAGATAGCTTGTTTGGGTTTTCTGATAGCATCGGCATATGTTTGAAGAGTATCACATAATTCCTCCGACTGTACTATAAATCGGTGTTTGAAAGGACTTTTCGATTCTTTCGATAGAAAGTAAAAATCGCATGCACAGTGCATCGCGTTCTCCGTTTATAATGCCAGTATTTGAGGCATGTTTCAAATCTCAATCCCATGAAGGGCGCACTGTGTCAAAGCGTACGGATTATAGTCCACCTTGCATTGGAAAGCTCGATAAGATGAGGACCAGCATGTTGATGCCACCCCATATCATGGGAATCCACGTCGACATCCTAAAATTACCGGCCTCATAAACGGAGCCCAGACTGATTCCCGAATTAGCTTCATAGTTCGGTTATAACTCTTGGTGCTCCATATATACTTACACTAAACCAATAATACTCCCAGCTAGAAGCGCCTCTAATCCTGCTATAATACCGTACACTAGTGGAATAGCAATACATATCCGCCAACTTCGGCCTTGCATCGCCAGGGCCCAAGCGGCCACCGACAAATGGCTTGACAGGTAAAATATCAGGGTCCAGTAGAGCGTGAACCGCCAAATGTCCCTGGTATAGTAGAGGTAGTAGACGGCAGCATTTGGTCGAGGAAAGGGATCATAGAGCGATGGGAACGCTGGTGTCTGGTAGTTGATTGGGACACGGTTGTCGGTCATTTGTCCTGACAAGGTCGCCTTGTCAACAGGGGCAGCTGCACGAGAGAAAGTCAACTACCATGGTACCTAGCGTAGTGGGGACGAGCTAAGCTTAGTGTATTATGGAGCGTAAAATGTACGGTGTCTCCGTTGTGATCACGGGAGAGTCGTCTTAGGTTTTAGCTCGGAGCTATGGCCGGTTTGCATTGTTTGCCTTGATGCTCCCAACCTCGGCAGGTGATCCGGGGTCCTCCGCGGTAACTGATAGCGTTGGAGACCTGTGGTCTACTCCAATTGCCGAAAACGACGGCCTTTGGCAAGTGTCATTGCATCTTGTTCCTTGCATGTCCCTATCCTCAAGTCGAGCTTTCCTGTGATCTAAGATGGCATCAGCGCGCTCTTTGGGCGCTCTTTTACGATCGCTCCAATCTGCATCCGAACTTCAAGATGCATTTGCGTATGCTAACACCCGCTCTATCGCCCGATCATTGGCCTCAGCTGACAATTATTCTTCAGCCTGCTCCCCACGGCTACCGGCCTCTTGTCAGTGCTCGCAAATCCATTGAATATTAGTTTGCTTGCATCACAACTGCTTGTGGCCCCTTCAATATGGGATCATGCAGTCGACCTCCACGCTTGCCGGAAGATACTCAGTGTATTCAACACAGCCGCCATGGCCATCATCCGAAACGAAGAATCCGATGACCCAAGGATACCATACACTAAACCTGTGAAGATAGAACGAGAAGCATGGGTCAAAGCTGTTGTCAGTGGGGCGGACGAGAAATCTCCGCGTTGGAGGCATATGCTTCTAATCGGAGGAGTCCTTCTAGGCTTTGAAGCACAGGATAGACAAGGCTTGCCTCTCAGTGTCCGTAAAAAGCTTGAGTCGGCCCTTGTAACTGCTGCGCAGCTTGCTATCGAAGAGCTAGATCCCCACAACAAGATCGACGGTCTTTGCATCACTATGGTCTTGAACTATACGTTTCCATTGCTGTCCGACTTGGAGAGGAGCAACCTTAACTACGACCGGCTATTGCCGGTAATGATAGATGCGACATTTTCATCGCCGGAGGGTCTCGAGGGAGGATACTTTTTAGGGACAATTGATAAAGATATTGTTGAGGCACCAGGGAAGCGCTTCCAATGGTCCGCACAATCTGATACTTTCATCCGCGTGTCAGCAATTTCCTCCAGCCCCCTCATCTCGGCGCTAGGGCCACTGTCCCGACTTATTGCACATGCAATTGAGAATGTGCATGACCCGGGACTCATTGCGCGGTCAGTCGATCATATTGCGGATTTTGTCCGCACACTAATGATCCAATGGCGCCAGAATAAGTTATCCGAAGTTGACAAGGCCGAGGAAGTGGACTTCTTGGATGCGGAATCATTGAAGACAACTATCCCAGGATTATGGAAACTACTTCGCAACAGCTTGTATTCGACCGTGATTGTCCTTCGAGCTGTTCTTGGGAGAATCATCAACGATCATATTTTGGCTGCGAACAAAAGTCAGTTGTCGTGCAGGTTATATACTGATGACTCTTTCAGCTAACCCTACTTCAGGTGCACCTTTCCTATCGATGCAAGCGCTTCACATACTCCGTAACTTGTACTTTATTACGTCTCGTGTTGGACAAAACACTTCGTCTCAACATATGTTTGTGACTTTGACAGCGGTGGATATTCTCGCGCAATATCCGGATCTAAGTGAGAACTTCTTGCGAAGCATCAAGCCGAACGAAATCGGCCAAATCCCCGCCCATCCCCTTGAAAGATGCCTCGATCTATACTTTTTGAATACATCAGAACTTTTCACACCCGTCTTGTCTCCAAAATTCAGCGAAGATGTTCTCGTCTGCGCCGCGGTTCCCTACTTGCCCGCCGGGGGGGATAACAATCTTCTTGAGATTTTCGAGGCTGCACATAGCGTGGTTCTCGCAGTGTTTGCGATTCCAGGGAACGCACAGGTAGCAGCCAAACATCTTCCATTTTACATTGACAATCTTTTTGCTGTAAGTCAGGTCAAACACTGAGAAAACTCTGGTACTGATCAAGTTTTTGCAGGTATTCCCAGACAATCTGTCCATCCGCCAGTTCCGCCTCGCTTTTAGAACCGTCCTCCAAGTCACTGCTCCTCCGTCGCCAATTGCAAACACGGAACGTCACCTGCCCTCTATTCTGCTTGAAGTCCTTCACGACCGGGCACTGCACGCCTCGAACAAGATCCTACCGCAACCTGCCGACCATGGAGCTGGATCAGAAACCAGCAAGACGCCACCGCTCTCGGAGCAAGCTGCTCTCACACTTTCTTTAATCGATGGTCTGAGCTTCCTTCGGGTGGAAGACTTAGAAGAATGGCTGCCCTTAACGGCCCAACTTATCAATACTATTCGCGAGTCTGAGATGCGTACCGCTTGCGTTGAACGGTTCTGGGAGGCCTTGAGTAGTGGCGAGATGGATGTCGAGCGGGCTTGTTACTGCGTAGCCTGGTGGAGCACTAAAGGTGGGCGTGAACTCGTTCTCTTTGGTAACGAACCCGGTGCTGCTGAATCGGACCCCCATGGCCCTTATATGAGCGGTGCAGTTGGAGGAGTTGCACCGGAAAGAGAGAGTAAACTCTAAGTTTCTTGGTTTGTACATATTATGGGGGTTTCTTTAGATCTAGTCGTTGTAGCGCATGGCGTTCGGTGTAACATTTGATACCATCGCAGTTTTATACAGCTGTCTCTAAGGCAGATACGATTTCTATACAGTTCTATAGACACATAGAATTCAGATCAACACTTCAAGCAAAAACATAATCAATGGATGCCTGGAATTCCCACCCACGACCTCTTCTTATACTCAACGTAGTCCTCTCCGAAAAAGGCAATCAAGAACTTCTCTTCCCCTAAGCACAAATCCATATTAGTACCAAAGCAACACACATGCGAACAAAGAAGTAAGGGAGTAGGGGACAAAACTTACGAAAGATCCGACTAGAGAAGAACCTCCACAGCACCAAGGTATATCCAATAAAACAAACCACATTCCCCAGCACCAATTGCGTCCCTAATCCCCACCAAAAGAACCCAAAGTAGCTGGGATGACGCAGCATGGCGTAGATACCATGCGTAACGAGACTATGATCCTCCTTCCGCTCGACCTGCACCGTATGGTTAAAGTTACTTCCCGCCTGCACCATCGCTAACGTGCGAACGACCTGGCCAACAATCATGAAGACGAGGCCTAGCACAACCTGAATCTTTAGGCCTGGTGCGAGAATTCCCCAGTTCAGGTAGGCGGCGGTCGGCCAGAAGCGATGGGCTAGGAGACATTCCAGGGCGGCAGATATGTGCGCGACATTGTATGCCCAGCCATTGGAAGAGAGGAGGAAGGCGGAAATGCTGGCGTAGCGGGTGTTGTAGGCGGCTGTTACATAGTATTCGAGGAAGTGGAAGAGGGAGAGGGAGGCGAGGAAGAATGGGATACGCCAAAGGGGCGTTTCAAGGAAGCGGAGGACAATGGTGAGGGAGATGGAGAGGCCGAGGGTCGTGCCGATTAGGAATGCACGTAGTGAAATTCCGGCGAGAGACTTTTTGCCATTGGGGTAGTTGGAGGGGTCGAGGGGAGGTGGTTTGGATGTTGAGGTAGGCATCGTTGCTGATGAGGTTCGGTTGATGGAGAAGGAGGAGCTCGAGTTGGGCAGTATAGGGTCCAAAGGAATGGAAGAGGATGAGGGAGTTGTATTTTGGGCCATCATATTGTCTAATATGAAATTTGACTGCTTTTCCTCGTGCTTTAGAGATCCGCAACAGATGCGGTTGTGTAAGAAGACGCGAGTGGTTGATTGGCGTCGCAGTGGAGAAGAGAGAGGGAGAGACACAGCTCAGGGATTTAATGCGTCATGATTGAGTGGATATACAACAATGAACTTGCTCTATTGAAGCTTCTCAGTGAGAGAATGTTGAAGCTAGAGAATGCAGACAAGAACAATGAGTCGGACGGAGAACAATATGAATGAAGATTCAACTTTCGCCATAAATTAGTTTGTCTGGTTGGTTCTTGCCGCCAGACAAAGAAAAGGTCCAGGCACCCCCGCCAATCTAGTGAGTGGTGTGAGATGGACACCTAAATCAACCAAGTATCTTCTCAAAAATCTATTGACAGTCAATGAATTTATTTTTAAAAATGGACTCCGAAGAAGCCCGATTAGCCAACCGGGAGAAGATGCGACAGGGCGAGCTCTATTATGCCTTTACCCCGGATTTAATTGCTGCTCGATCTCGCTGTACTAAAGCTTGTCGCCGCTTCAACCACGCCGAGGATGTCCCTCGTCGACGTCTTGTAGAGCTTTGGAGAGAGTGAGTACGGGAAGCACTTGCACAAACGACCCTTGCATACGCAATCCATACTCAATCTCCCCCCATCTCGTGTTCCATATAAGATAGACGTCTTTATACTCTCATCGTTGCGACAGCCGACCCATAAGTCAGAAGTTGCGCTACCACACGGGATACATAAACTAACTGTGGTCCAGTCTTGTCCAGGACAAAACCCCTCTCCCACCCCTCAAGGACGACCCAGAGGAAGATGAAGCTCTCTTCGAGAATGAACCATGGATAGAGGCTCCCATCCGAATGGACTACGGGTTTAATGTGAAGGCGGGTGAAGGCGTCTTTATCAATGCCAACTGCCACATTATCGACACCTGTCTGGTGACGATCGGGGCACGGACCATGTTCGGTCCCAATGTGCACCTGTACAGCGGAACTCACCCTTTGGACCCTGCCCTGCGCAATGGGACCAAAGGCCCCGAATCGGGAAAGGAGATCCATATCGGTGAGGATTGTTGGTTGGCCGGGAATGTCACTGTTCTCCCCGGGGTGACAATCGGGAAGGGTGCAACTATTGGAGCTGGAAGTGTGGTCACGAAGGTACGGATATATTTTCCTCCCTGTCCCTGCCCTCCCCCGAACTCTGTCGATACTTACGGTGCGCAAATCACCTAGGATGTCCCTGCTTTTCATTTGGCCCTGGGCAATCCAGCAAGGGTTGTTCGAAAGATTGAGACCGCAATGGAGGGGGAATCGTCAAGTTAGGCGCTTTTTTACCACCATCCTTGATTTACTTTATAGGTTCTTGTCTATCCTGTAGGCTCTCTAGAAGGTTACACTGGTAGATCATTGTGTTCTCTTCTAGATACGGTTCTTCATTGTATATAAGAGACAAAGCCGATGTTTTTTAACTTTGATCTTATTCTGAAAGGTCAACACAAGTCCGTCGTAGCTACACTTCAATGTAGCACGGACATTCATTCATTGCATTAAGGAATGGGGTGATGCATATGTCTCTAAAGGTCGACATAGCAACAAGACCTAAGTTAGAAATCTAGACCAATGGGGCCCACATATCAGCAATTATCAATTGTACACGGAGTCGTGCACGGAAGCTAGAGCGTGGAATGTTCCTGTGGATCTTCGTTCGGGAGCTTTTTAAGGTTAGGGAAAGATTACAGGGTAAAATTAAATACTAAAAGAAGTAACTAAAAGTAGTACTAAACAAAGGCCATTGATTAGCGGAACGATGTCATACTTGTCAAAATGCGGGTGGGTTTTTTTGTATCCACCGATCAGTATGAATCATTCATTGCATTGATGCAAGGTACAGCTGAGACCCTTCGTACCTTGTCTACTACTCATGCTTAAAACCAAGGCTGGCCGAACATCCGGAGAATGAATCAAAGTAAGGGGGGTATAGATTTTCAATCGCTTAAGGTTTGTTCGATTCATGTTCTCGTTCTTGTTTTCTTGCTCGTTGATCCCTAGAATATGGTTTAATAGAACCCTCGTGTTGAAGTAGCTTGAGGCGTATATTTTAAATGATGTCATAATCAATGTTGGTGAATCAATTGAATTTATTCTCTCCTGTACGAAGCTTTTCATTTCTTATATCAGTGAGGATAACACTTTACCATGGAGTAACTTGGAAGTACTGTATTCGGTACTGTACAGTATTAGTACACCCAGTCAAAAGTTCCTAGAGTTTCATGGCACAATAATGTTTTGTTCTTCGATGTACATATTGCTCTTGAAGAAAAGGGAAAGTAAAAGAAAAGAAAAAATGATCGAAATCTCTTTAATGAAGTATATACTACTACTCCCCTATTTTTTTTTATACAGTTTCCTTTTTCTTCTTCTTCATTTATAAAGAATAAATGGAACAATATGCGATATCTCCGTAGCTAAAAGGCCGTGTCCAGAAGGGCCCTTTTTTGGTTTGCTGTGCAGCCGCCAAAAATTAAAAAGGGAAAGGTAAAAAGAAAAGAGCCAACGACTGTTGAGCTTCTCCACCGCAACGTCAGAGCTGTTGCTCTTCTATGGTTCTTTGCTTTGCATATCTTTCCACCAACTTTACGGAGAGCTATTCTCTTTCCTTTTATTTTAATTTCTACCCTGGTTAAGTCAACTCACCCCCCAGGCTGCCATTTTCAGCCTACCTTTAGTCCTCTTTTTCTACCTCACCTACTACTGTTACTCCTCATCTATGTTCAGACCGAGCTGAGCGCTGCGTCTCCGCAAACCAATCATAAATAAATTCTATTTTTTTTTACCCGCATCATTCGCCCTTCCTTCCCGTCACTCTTACAACTCTCATCTTTCTCTCTCTCCATCACCTTTCTTTCACTACTCACCTGTGGGTGCCGGTCTTCCACTGCTTTTTTCTTTTTTTTTTTTTTGTGGAAAAACTTCAATCATTCCTACATCGTTGATTTTCCTGTAGCTCCTCAGAGAAACACAGGAAAATGTCATGGCAGCTGCCCCGCTAGAGAGCTCTAGCACCCCGCTTGATCCTATATCGACCGACTCGACGTGTTCCCCTGGCGATTCCATGGAAGAAAGCGATCCTCAATCTACCCGGAAACGCCCCCGTCTGGACAGTGGAAGCGGCATCCGGCAGCCTTGGTCAAGTAACGAGGTCTCTGCGTCTCGATTACCCGAGCGGACTCCGGATGCTCCTGCCACGACTGAACAAGAAGCTCCTACGTCGACCCGCCCGGCTAGCCGAATGACTATTAACACGAAATCTCCAGTCGCCGATAATATGACATCTACCCCCAAAGATACCCCTGCTGATCAGTCAAACGCACACTCCCCCGCTCCCTCCGCGGATGACGCCGGCGCTCGTCCCTCCAATGTTATATCCTTGTTGTCCTCTCCTGCCCAGAGCCCGGAGATTGAAGTGGCCGAGCTCGAGGACATGGACCAAGATCCAAGCACATCGAGTTGGAAGCCGTTGGGCGAAGCGCTAGGAGATTCCGAGGTGGTTCAGCTTCATGAGCAAGCGCCTCTCACGGACAACTTCCCCAAGTTCCGCAGCGATCTCGATTTGCGAGACAACTTGGAGGAGATCGGTGCAATCATTGAGAAAGGTACGGCAATACCACCGGGTTCAACGGACGCTGCATGGATTGACTAATTTATTTGGTAGGCTCTCCGCCGGAGGCAACGCCGTTCTTCCTTGCTGTGAAGAGCTGGCTCGATGACGTCGCAAATAACCTAGAGCAGTTGACCTTCGAGGGCTTATTGGATGAGCGGGACTTTTGGGAACAACTTCCTGTCATACCGGAGAGCCTGCTGCGGAACTCGTAAGTGTCCCTGAAAGCATCCACTTGTCATATATACTGACGAACTGTAATAGGCAAGACCTGCAGCCAGATGAAGGCAGGGGGCCTTGGGTATGCCTGGAGGAGTTTTTCCTTAACTATACCCGGCTTGCTCTCCATATAGTCCGCCTGGATATTTTAGTCTTGGGCCAATTAATAGAAGACGCAGACTTGCAGGTATCGGACTTAATATCAAGAGCCTATCTTCCTTCACTTGGTTGGATGCTCCAGGTAAATGGTATACCCTTTTTTCGTACTGCGGAAAGGGTCCATGGCGTGGAAGTGATCAACCTAGTTGCTCGTCTGAACGACCACATTCTGGCTCCTCCGTTCAACGTGCTCCAGTGGCTATCCGAGTATGCCGCCTGTGTCATGACTCTGATACCCCGTTGGTCCCAACTCTCATCCCCTTTAGTTTCAGTTGTGACTATTGTGCACAACTTGATGGATTCCGGAAACGAGCGCAGGAAGTATCAGGCAGATGAGGCCCTAATCAATTCCCTTACATATCTACGTGCCATGAAATCGGCTTACAGCCTGATGCGGATCATAGACGAGAACTACCAGATGCATGTAAGCAAGAAGTCCTCCTGGGTCACGAGCGACGTCAGTGATCCGATGCTCCGTTTCATATCTTGGGTTTACTTCACCATCTCTCTCCGTGGCCAAGACCTGGGCTTGCAGATCGCCAAGGATCTCTCCATTGCCGTACCTGAAGGTATATCCTCGGACGAGTGTGCTTCCATAATCTACTACGGGTGGAAATTTGCTGCCCTAAAAAAGCATATTCTAGACGGGCGTATGGAGCTGAGAGTCAACGGAATGGAGACTATGCAAATGGACTTGGTCAATGTGTGGCGGCAGTATATCCAGAACGACCCAGCAGGGATTGAACATCCCGTCGTGCAATACCTCGTCCGGTTTTTACGGGAGAACGAAATCGTCGAATATATCGTTAGCATTGATTCCCACCCTCAGCTTATCAGCAGAAGTGGCAACATCGTCGGCTTTTTGATCGTCACGTCCACATACACGGACACGGATACGGACACAATCTGGAAGGCCGTGACCGAGAGCCCCGATCCCCGAACGGTGTCCGAAATCCTTAGAATGCTTACGAGAACCTTTCAAATGCATCTACCCACTTCTCCAGCGTTGTTGTATTTGTGCTCAAAGCTTCTTGATTTGCCTCTTTCCCGATTTGATTCACGGATGGTGGATTTCTGTGAGCAACTTCTCCTTCACGTACGCGAAAAGCACCGCGAGAGATACCAATTGGTGGATGAGCCGCATGTAGACGCTGTTCCACTGCGTTTGTGCGTACGCCTCATTCGCGAAAGTGCTGCAGCGGACGATCTTCCTGTCGAGCATAAGGCTATCCTTCAGAAGTTCTCGAGTTCGCAGCTTACCTTATTCATGGATGTTGGACTCAGCGAAATGGACAAAATGGAAACATATGAACGTTGTGTCCAAGACCTTGCCGAGATGAATCAGTTCACCGTTGGCAGCATACAAGCTTTGAATGCCCTAGTTCCTAGCTATGACACTCAAGAGATACGAAAGCTTGCTATGGACTTTGACTTGACACGCTTGTTGATAAATGAATTGGCCCACACTGTGGATATGAATCAGACAGACTTCACGGAGTCGTTCTCGCGGAACGGCTTTCTTTCGCGCGTCCACTTACTAGCCTGCGTTATCGACAAGGTCCCAGACACAATAACCACTGAGTTAAGTGATGTGCTGTGGAGAAGGGTCCTTATGTCGCAAACGCTAGCCCAGCAAGGCAGACGAGCACTCTGGGACACTCTGTGTACACTTACCCGACATAGTACGAAGAGCAATCCATTCATTGAACGCTGTATCCACGGGTACCTGTCTGAACTATCTCCTTCCAAAGACTACTTTCTGGAGGTCCTCTCATTTGCAAAGCAGGCAATCAACTATGAGGTTCGCTTCAACCCTCCGCCCATTGCTGGTGATAATGAGGTCATCTCAATCCCGGGTATAGACCGGATTTGGGATTTCATTTTAACCGCTCCACCCGGCTCGATCGAAACCGATGCCACTAATTTTGCCATTGAGGTGTATCTCGACCATAATATCATTCACAGATCACCACGATCTGCAGTTGAAGCAACTCATGTTGCCCTGGTAGATCGCTGCGTTGACCAACTGAAGTCGGCTGCCTCCAAGTTGAAGTCTGCCCGTGGCCAAGGTGCCAATGGTGCTAGCGATTCAATGGCTGCGGAGATCCCTGAGGAGGAAACTCAGGCGGAAGAATTGCGGTTTAGTCGTTCTCTGCTCTTTCTGCGTCAGTTCCTGCAGGGTCTGCGCAGTCGACCCCAGTACAGCCCGCCCCAGAACTCGCCGCCTGGCTTGCCCGGTAAACCTGTAAAAGGCGAGCTGGTCAATATCCGTTATCAAGCTTTCGACGGCAGTACACAGTCTAAAGTCCGCTTTTTGCAGATTGGTGATCTCTCAACTGCATCCGAGTTCGTTGAGAAGCTTGTACAGGTAACCGGTTTCACAAAACTCAACACTATCTATAGTGGGCATAGGATTGATCTTCTTGAAAACCCTACTCTCACCGTACGAGACCTCAAACTGAACTCGGGACTGCTAATTGTTCGCCGAGACCCTGACAGCCGTGACGTTGCACTGACAGGGCGGCGTCAGTCTCTGACATCGGTGGATTCCGAAGTACTTAAACATTTTGATGATCTTTATGATCTTTTAGGTCTCGAGGACCACTTAGCTCGAGAGATTTACGACTTCCTTGTTGTCTTCCCTCCCCAGGAAAGGGTCCTGCAGTTAGTCAGGTCTACCGACAAGTCTGCGCAAGACGCGTTCCCTATGGGTAAACCGTATAATTTCCTTTACTCAGTAAATGCGCTTTCTATATGCCTGAGAGAGGAAGCACTAGAGTCATCACCAAATCAAACATTTGTGTCTCATAGTGTCCGAGTTTTGGTTGCTGCTTTAACACGCTCCGAAATGTCTGATTCATTGGATAATTGTCCAATGAAGCTCCTTTTTGCCACTAGTCTGGTTGAATGTCTTCTTTACGCTCTTCTTGTGAGGCCGCCCCTAGCCGGCGATACAGTCTCAATTCCAGATTCGACTGCTTTGGTTCGGCAGTTGCTCCATCTAATGGACGTTGGACGGTATTCGTCGACGGGTCATCTTTCGGAACTTGGTATACATAAGCTAATCTGCAACTCCTTTGCTATCATGATCGAAGGCTCTGTTCGCGACCCCGAGTTTTGGGCTGTGATAAAACAGCAAGCAAAATTTGACCAGCTTCTGTTCTCACTGCTATTGGAGGAGGACCGCCAGCCTATTCGCAAGGGCATTTCGGAGAACATAGCCGTTGCCTGCAGCCCGTCCAAGTTGCTCAAGAAAACAGGGAAACCAGAAGTCCCTGAACAACGGGAGATAACCACTTCCGAGAATCCAGTCAGAATCGATATTCTCGCTACAATCTGGGAAGCCTTTGTGCAGAACTTCCCCCGTACACTGGGCTGTGTCCAACAGTCCCAAGAGTTTTTCGAAATCGCTCACTTAGTATTCCAATCGGTTGCAGAGAAGTCACCGCGCGATCTCATGCTGAGCGAGTATCTCAAGCAATGGAGCGCCATCTTGTTGAATCACCAAACCGAAGAGTTTGTCGGACGAGAGCCCGTCGACCATTTACTCCTAGGCTTTTGCCGTCTCCTGAGATCGTGCTTAGACTTTGCAGGCTCAACTAATACCGCAGTGGACACGTTTGATCTCGCTGAGAGCTTGTTTGACAAGTATCTCTTCCCGGATCTTTCGGAGTCAACATCCCTTGTTGCCATCACCCCTCAGACGCCCGTCATGCACGCATCATCCCGGCAGGAACTGTACGGTATTCTGAACCTGCTTTGTAAATACGACGATAACTACACTAAAGTCGTGGAGCGCTTGAGTGATCTCATTCCTGAAGACTACACATATTCACCAACCTGGTGTTTTGATCGCTACAAAATGATCAGGTCGCCTGAAGGCTATGCTGGGCTGAAGAATCTGTCCAACACTTGTTACTTGAACTCGCTTTTAACCCAGCTTTTCATGAATGTTAGCTTCCGTGACTTCATGATGCGTCTTGATCTCGTGGATCCTCTTGACTCCCAGATATTACTTGAGGAGACAAAGAAGGTTTTTGGCTATATGCAAGAAACCTGGCTTAAGAGTGTCGATCCACAAGGGCTAGTGGACTCAATAAGGACCTACGATAATGAACCAGTCGATGTCACAGTACAAATGGATGTTGACGAGTTCTATAACCTGCTTTTCGACAGGTGGGAGGCTCAAATCTCTAATGCCGAAGACAAGAAGAAGTTTCGCTCCTTTTACGGCGGTCAGCTAGTGCAGCAGATCAAATCCAAAGAGTGTCCCCATATCTCAGAACGCCTTGAGCCGTTTTCTGCGATTCAATGCGAAATCAAAGGTAAGGCGAGTCTGGAGGAGAGTCTTCAGGCGTATGTCGAAGGAGAAATCATGCAAGGAGATAACAAATACTCCTGCACTTCCTGTGGAAGACATGTTGATGCTGTGAAGAGAGCCTGTTTGAAAGATGTCCCGGATAACCTCATATTCCATCTCAAACGCTTCGATTTTGACATGGTCACGATGATGCGGAGCAAGATAAATGACGAATTCCAGTTTCCAGAGCACATTGACATGAGCCCGTTTAAAGTCGAGTACCTCTCAGACCCTGACGCGGAGGTTCAAGAAGACCTTTTCGAATTGGTTGGTGTTTTGGTTCATAGCGGTACAGCTGAATCTGGTCACTACTATTCGTACATCCGTGAAAGGCCTACTGCTGATACTAGAGGCTCGTGGGTTGAATTCAATGATTCAGACGTCACCCGGTTTGACCCATCCAAGATTGCAGACCAGTGCTTTGGTGGTTACAATGACTCTATGAACAACAATTCCATGGGCCAAGTCCGGTTCAACAAAGTGTGGAATGCTTACATGCTATTTTATCAGCGTGTCTCGAGTATGGAGTCATCCAAGTCAATTTATAAGCCAACTACCAACCATTGTCCGGTTCGTGTGCAGCTGCCAGTGCCTCTTGCCAACCACATTATGATGGAAAATGAAATTTTCATACGGGCTTTTTGTTTGATGGATCCATACTACGCCATGTTTGTGCGACACCTTCTACATCAGCTTCATGATGTGAGGGATATTCATCCTCTGGGTGACTTGAAATTGGACAAATGTATTATCTTCATCGCTTTGGATACACTTGAGCAACTTATTTCAAGGAACAGAGAGCCATTGGGTCTGGATGCGGTTGTGTCTGAGCTACTTAAGGCAATCAATGAGCTTCCCAAGGCGGCCTACAGAGTTTTACAGTGGGTTGCAGAAAGACCAGCCGGCATACGCAATCTAGTTCTGAAGTGTCCCCATGCAGCTGTTCGAAACAGTTCAATCAGGGTCTTCATAAGCTCGCTCTCAAAGCTTCAGGAGCTGTGCAATAATGTTGAGCAGGAAGAGGGCTATAAAGACAAATGGCATAAGCGGTACTTGGATGGCTTTGAGAATGTGGTCGCAGCATTGCATGGCCTCTGGACGATTCTGCACACTGCAAGCAGGGCATGGGATGATTACTTCGAATTCCTTTTACTGCTTGCAAGTTTTGGATCTCTTGAAGCCGGGATGGTGCTCAGTTACGGATTTCTTTCAAGATGTCTGGAAATTGTGTGGCTTGATCGTGATGATTCAAAGAGACTGAGACGCCACTACATTGCTTATTGCAAACTCCTTGAAAAGGGAAGAAGATTCTCACACAGGAAACTCACAGATCTTCTGTCTGTCTTGCTACAGAACATCGATTTTTCTGCGCCCCCTACGCTGGGCGAGGAAAGACAGACCTTACCCGACAATAGGTATTCTCTTACAGTTATGGAAAGCGACCTTCTTCGGCCTGTTGGGAGAAACAATGAGCTATTAGTTCTGAAAAAGCTTCTTCAGCAATACAGCAGCCCGCAAGCATGTAGAAGCATTGTTGGAATACTTGTTGATGCGGAGTCCGAAGCTGGCCTCACAGACCCAATCTGCAAGGCGCTGGAAGATGGCTTAAGAGTCGCGCCTGCCGAACTTTGCGCTCCGTTCTTGGAGGCTACATTGATATTCTGTCGGCGGAGTACTGATGAAGAAAGAATCGTTTCTTTGATCGACTACGTTGCGAAAGGAGTAGAGTCAATCAATGACAGTGGAGGTAAAGAACACCTTGCATTCTTTACCAGCATTATGGCGTGCCGCAACGAGCGACTTGATCTCAATGAGGCATGGTTCCTATCCCAGCTCATAGATAAAATCCCAGACTGGGCTCCGACATTGCTCATGTTCCCTGACAGGGCCGTCAGGAATATGACCATGGAATTTCTACGCCGAATATTATTCACTGGAGAGGCTAGCGACATCGGCGATGACTGGCAATCACGCCATACACAAGCGGCCAAGGAGCTGGTTCACGCGAGTATCAGCAGATTGAGAAGGACATACCTCTCAAGCCCTGGGAGCAACGTCGAAGCGAAAGTTGTAGAGACAATTAAAGCGGTCGTCGAACACTGCCTAGTTACATATTTTGATGACAGTGAACAAGACGAGGGATTTGTCCGTCAGGCGCAAGGTATGTCATAATCTTTAATTAACTGTAGCCTAGTCTTTTCCTCTCACTAATAGCGAACATAGCCGTCCTGGGAGCTATTGAGGAATTAGCTGTTGATATGCCTGAAGAGCTGGCTTCCGGTAAGTATCCCATTTTATTGCATCCTTATCAACGTCTAACCCCCGGGGCCTCAGAATCTGATGTACCTTCTCCAGAGGAATGGGAAGACAACTCAGCGATGGCAAGTGATTCGGAAATGGGAGTTGCAGGCACTCCATGAGGCCCTGTACGCAATATACTCTGAAATTCTCCCGTTGTATCATGATTAAAGATGACTCGATGAACGTTGCTTGGGGGGAAGAGCAGAGGTAACTCCTTTTGCTTTTGCTCTTTACCTTCGTTGTGTTTGGGACTGCATTGATCGGCGTTTTGTTTGCCCATCCACACTAGAAATGGGTTCTCTGTTTCTGAACTCTGTACAGGGAAAGGGTTATGTCTCTTTATGTTTGTTCTTTTTCTCGTGTTTAATTTCTTTGGCCATGTGTTAAATAAAGAAAGGGTAATGGTGGTGTTGTTCTGCAAGAGCTTGCATTGCTTTCGTTGGAGGGCCTTCACGGTTTGCTTCTGCGTTGTCGCTATGATGAACCAGGGAACGATATTGCTTGATTGAATGACTGACGGCTGAAAATGAGACTTTTTAAGGCAGTGGTTCCTGGATAGTCCTCAGATCTATGGAACAATTTTAGAGGGCCTATCTTAGAAAGAAAGCAGGACTTTCATCTGAATGGATTGGTCTCTTCGAGAATATTACTTTGTGAATTTTAGTTTTGATCATTCTCTTTTAGACTCATAATACAAAGATATCCTAGCCGGTATTCGAGCTAACAGGAGCTTTGGGATAAAGTCAAGGCAGAGCCAATGAAAATCTACACCAACGTGAGAAATTCGAAAAAAGAGAAAGAAGAAACGAAGGCCCAGTCTATTGATATTCCCCCTTTAGACCTTCGTTAAGTAAATATCATACATATATTCCTTTTTTTCGTCATTGTGTTGTTACTCTCCAACAGATCGCCTTCTCCCGGGCGCCTGCGCCGAAAAGGGTTGAAGACGACTGCATGGTAGAGTTCCACCTTCATAAGGGCATGCTTTGAGCCAGGCTTCTTCAAACATCTTCAAATTCCTCGTCGTCATCTTCATCAGACTCCTCTTTCTTGACCTCCGGTTCGACTTTGACCCTCTTCGCTGCTGGGCCTTCATCTGTAGCAGATGGTGTTGCTGAGGCTGTTTGAGGAGCACTGGTTCCAGAATCTGTATCGAACTCGCGCTTTCTTCCCGTGGACGTTGTATTCGTAGGTGCACTGGTAGGACCAGCGCCAGCACCGCCAATGGCCGGTGACGCAGTGTCGCTCGCAGAAACACCACCAACATCTTCGAATTCTTCGTCGAAATCGTCGGAATCCTCCTCTGCACTGCTGGAATCTTCCTGAGCCTGAAGAGCCTTTTCCCTCTCCATTTCGGCATAGTAGGCGGCGACCTTGTCGTCGAGAGCATCGAGATCCGGCTTTCGATCTTCTTCCTCCTTGATCTCGGACTTCACGTCGACGTCCGTCTCTGTCTTCACCGTGTTGAGACTTCCAGCGCCTGTAGACACAGTAGAATGTGTATGCCACACCGGGAGCGCATTCTGCTTCTCCACGGCGGCCTTGCGTGCTGCCTCTTCCGCTTGTTCGGCGGCGCTCTTTTCCTCGCTGGATGTGAGGGAGATCTCAAGGGCGCCAGCATCGGTCTTAGTGTTACCGCGAACAGCTTCCTGTTTCTTGGATGGCACAACAACTGCAGCTCGTGTCGGGTGAGTAGCCTGGTTTCGCACGACATCGATCTTATGATCCCAAGCGGTATCGAAGTCGTTTGGTGGGATTTCGACGGAATCGATTTGTTTAAGCAACTTCAGCATAGTATCCAGTTGAGCCATAAGCTTGCTGTTCTTCTCGTGGCCTGTGCGGTCAATCCCTTCCGCCCCCTTTACATCTTCTGTCCGCTCGAGAATAGCCCCACAGTTTTGGCATTCGAAACCTTCCTCAGAGTACAAGCTCAGCACATCAAGTTCCGTCCATTCTGCCCCGCATCTTAGACAGATATACTCCTTCCGTTCCTCGCTCGGCGTATACTGGGCCTTGATCGTCGATGTTAACTTCGAAATCTTGAACTTAATAGCGTCGATGACCGGGTGTAGCGGGATGTAATAGTATTCACGGTTAACGGGGCGAGTTGAACCGTCTCGGATTTCTGCTCGTGTATTACTGATGGATCATGTCAGCATTGTCACTGCCCAGCATAACGCGGTACTGCAGGCCAGCCATACACTGATATTAGGCGATCCTCGCGCAATTTGGCGCATAGCTTCCGGAGGTCTTTCTGCTGCATTCCTAGGAGAAAGGCGAGGTCTTCGGCATGGAGTCTACACGATAGGTAATAAGGGTCAGAACTGATGCTGCGAGTATAATAGAACTCTTCATAAGTCCAGGTATAGTGAAGCATACACCGAATGGATAAAAAGCGCATCAACGACCAAAATGTGGCGGGTCTCGTAGAAGGCGCGGACCACAGTCCGAATAAGTGTATTCGCAAGATCCATGTTGATTTCTAGAAACGCCCTGATAGAAAAGGAAAGTGAGGCTTGACTTTGACTTTGGATTAATGAGGCGATGTTGGGGCTGCTGAGCGCAAAGGTTCTCGATATCCCGTACTAAGGTCAGCGCAAAACGAGTAGCATGGCTTTTTTTCACTCCGGATGTCAAAGGTTGAGCGAGGAAACCTGGGGAGATATTATGAATAGAAGCTCCCACGGGACAATATAACAGCCCGCGACGCTATAGCTGAGAACACTAGAGTAAATAAGAAAAGAAACAATAGGGTTAAAGGGAAGTAAGGACGAGCACCGGCGCTACACCGGATGAACTGCCCGCGGCATCCATTCTTGCCTGAGGCCCTGATACGAGCTACCCTAGTCAGGCCTAGCGGGAGAGCACATACGCACTAATCCCACTGCGGCTAGAACATACGGAAATTCAATCGCAGGCCCAGGGAAAAGGCACGATTTCAAGTGTCGACGACGCAAGCTTTTCCCCTCGAGACCCGCTTCTTCATGCGTAGCTACGTCTCCGCGCGTCAATATTTGGCAGGCTTTCTTTGTCGATCTTTTTCGCCTGTCAACTCGCAGAGGCATTTCACGTCTTATACGCCGCTATCTAACTTACGGAGATCACTGGAACCATGGACAATAACGAAGGAAGAGCTAGCGGATCCGAAGAAGCTGATCGCAAGCGTAAGAAGGGGGATCTGGGAAGGGCAGAGTGGAGGTATGTCTCGCGGGTTCTGGGATACAAATCCGACAGTCACCGGCTAACCAAGCAAGCTGGCAAACGTCAGATAAGAGAGGACGATTAGATAAAGAGAATGAGGCCAAACGACAGAAGCTTGAAAAGGGAGAGGAAGTCAAAGCTCCAATATACGCCACGCATTTCTCCCAGGAAGACATCGAGAATGAACAGAGACGGCCGAAGAAGAAGGTGGCTGTACTGCTGGGATACTCTGGAACGGGCTACAAGGGAATGCAATTGTACGGACAAGTGTTACATCCTGTCTAACCTAGACGAGTGCTAATCGTCTACAGGAGCGCAACTGAGAAGACTATCGAGGGTGATCTCTTCGCAGCGTTTGTAGCGGCCGGGGCTATCTCCAAGGCTAACGCAGCAGACCCGAAGAAGTCGTCGCTGGTTCGATGCGCCCGTACAGATAAAGGAGTCCATGCGGCTGGTAATGTCGTGTCCTTGAAGTTGATTGTGGAGGATGAGGATATTGTTCAGAAAATCAACGCACACCTTAGCCCGCAGATCCGCGTTTGGGGTATTCTGGTCGCGAGCAAGTCCTTCAGCAGCTACCAGATGTGCGACTCTCGTATCTATGAATATCTGATGCCTAGCTACTGTTTTTTGCCACCACATCCCAGCACTTTCTTAGGCAAAAAGATCATAGAGATTGCCGAGAAGGAGGGTGATTTGGAGGCTCACAAGGCCCGACAGGCAGAGGTCGCTAATTACTGGGAGGAGGCCGATGCGAAGTATATCCAACCCGTTCTCGACACCTTGGACGAGGATATCCGCGAGGTCGTCAAGAATGCAATCTACCATGAGAAGCCCGAAGATGAATCATTCGGAACCGAGGAACAATCTCAAGCCACAGAGGGAGGAGCAGATGCCGCCACAAAGCCCGAACTCACCGAAGCCGAGCTAGCTCACAGACGGAAGATCATTGACGCAGTCAAGGCTGTGAAGGCTGCATACAATACCGCAAAGCGATCTTACCGTATTCCTCCCGCGCGCGTTGCCCGTTTGCAAGAGGCGCTGGATAAGTACCTTGGAACTAAGAACTTCTACAATTACACCATCCAGAAATTGTACAAGGACCCCTCTGCAAAACGCCACATCAAATCCTTCAAAGTCGACCCTAACCCGATTATTATCAATGGTACCGAGTGGCTCAGTCTGAAAGTCCACGGACAAAGTTTCATGATGCACCAGATTCGTAAAATGGTGGCCATGGCCACCCTTATAGTACGCTGCGGCTGCGATCCCAAGCGGATCGTCGATTCATATGGACCGACCAAGATCCCAATTCCCAAGGCACCCGGTCTAGGCCTTTTGCTGGAACGCCCCATCTTCAATGGATACAGCAAAAAGGCAGAAGAACTCGGAAAGAAGCCCATTAACTTCGAGGTGTATGCCACGGAAATGAACGAGTTCAAGCAAAGAGAGATATATGACCGAATCTTCCGTGAAGAAGAGGAGACTAACGCGTAAGTTCTCAGCTATACCTTAACTCGTGTATTGAAACGATTCAACTAACCAAAAAAAAAAGTTTCGCTTCATTTTTCAACCATATCGATCACTTCCCCCAAGAAGAATTCCTATACGTTACATCCGGTGGTATTCCAGCCGCAAAACCTGCGACTCAACCTTCGGCTGCTACCGAAGACGCTCAGAAGGGCCGAAAGTCTCAGAGAGAAGCCCTAGCAGAGATCGAGGAAGAATCCGAAGATGAGGGCAATTTGCCCAACAATGGAGAAGAGGGCGGTTAAAATATCATCTATATATGTATATAGTAATAAAAGAACTTGTCTTTTCCATACACATGCATCGGAGCTCTCCCAAGGTAACATTAATTGTTTTTCATAAAGTTGCAAAGTGGGAATCTACAGGGTTGTAAATATATATAGTTGGGTTATATCTTCGCATGATTGGTGACTACCTTGTATCCTAGGAGTAGTTATTTCAATCAGCTTATGACATACTTCGTTATCAATAGCACCCACCGTAAGAATGAACTGAATAACATAGCTAATGTTCGATAGACTCGAGCTCATCATGGGCGTTAAGCGCCGAAGTGAGCAATTTGGGCCATAAAAGTATTTCTCGAGTGGGGCCTTGGAACTTCTACCTTCATACGCATGTTCGCAGGATATTATATGTGACGATCATTCGCAAGCGATTCTACATGACAGTGTGCTACATAGTTACGATTATATGTTCACCAAGCCAGAGGTAGACTGCACATCCCTCAGGTACAAGGTCGACCATGGAAAAAAGAAAAAACAAACTCAATTATTGACGGAGGAAGAGAAAGGCGCTATGTATCATTAATGTACGACAGAGTGCAACACGACGCTCGGTGCTGGTGAAAATTGGACTTTGAACAGAAGGAAACACAAAGGAAAGTCAAGTACACCAACACCGCAGAGAAAGAGAAGTGGAAAGAAAGAAGAAAGGACAAAAGAAAAAGCAGACAAATCAGGGATGCACGATAGAAGAATGAGAAGACAAGGCCAATATGACAAATTTGAAACACAGAAGAATCAAAGAAGAAAAAGATGTAAAGTAAGTAGCCAACCCAACCTCTTGGCGTGGTTAGAATATCAAGGAGCGGGCTTTCTGGCGTCGAGAGTCCGCACTGCGAACCTCGGGTTGAGACTGGGTGTAGCGATGTTTAGCCCGTGGCGGTGCGGCTGCCGGCGCCGGTGCCGTGGATGTCGGTGGAGGCGCAATATCTTTATCTTTTTTGACGGGTGGGGGAGGAAGAGGCCCATCGAGGCGCCGATCAGTCGTTTCCCGTCCCGACTTAACACTACGCTCACGCTTGAGCACGAGCTCGGTCCACTGCTTAACTTGACTGCTTCCCGAAGAGCCTTTGCCCACAGCGTCGGCCAAAACCTTCATCCAGCCTTCCTTGTCGGCAGCACTATCCGCATAGAAGTCGATCACTTCGCCGTTGCCAAAGCGGATACGGAATCCTTCTTCCACAAACATGTAGCCCTCCTCCTCTTCGGCAAAGGCAGACTTGCGACGTCCACCACCCTTGGTCGTGGTCTCCTTCTGCATCAGGGATGATCTGTCATCGATAAGCTTGACAGCCTTTGAGAGGTTGATTGTCGCACGAGGTTGTCGGGTCGTCTCATGGTACGCGGTCAATTTGGAGCCTTGAAGCTTGAAGAAGCGGCGACGCCAGAACTGCCAACGAGAAGTCAGTGAGCCGATTCATAGGGAATATGAGCCAAGTGAAAACTTACAGGGCAGTCGCCTCCCTGTTGAGACAAGAATCCTTCCCAGCTACGGGATGAAACACTCTCCGCTTCACGCATTTCCCGAATGCAAGCGTTCATGCTCTTCGGCATATCCTCATCCTTCGCACCTTTTGGTTTTGGGACAAACAACAGCTGCAGCTCTAGCTTGCCAATCTTGTAAGGAGGCCGCCGTTGGGAAGTAGCGCTGGAAGTGCTCTTCTTGCTCTTAACACTGCTTGGCTGGTCTTCAACGGCCCATTCATTGAAGCAGGCCACATCGACTGTGTAAGGGCGGCCAAAAGCATGTTTCTCATGGTCGCTCAGTGCTACATACGCACGAGCGAAACTACCGTCCCTAGCAATAAGAGTCCTGAGGCGTTCCCAGACACCTGCGTTAACATCAGTTTTCTTCTGCTGTTGGGAAGCCAGTTGGTGCTTCATATCCAATTCCTTGCGCTTGCGAGGGGAAGCAAACACCCTACTGAAAGTAGATGTCTTCTGTCTCGTGGGCGATGCTGTCGGAGGAGGCTCTTGGACTCTGAATTTTTCATCATCGACCTTCATCTGTAGAGTCAACTGAAACTCTAGGTCGTTTTGCACAATGAGTTCGAATTCCTGCCCGACTGGGGCTGTCTTTCCGAGTTCCAACCAAGCCGTAGTAACACAGTGAAGGCCATTGTCAAGTGTCAGGGAGAAGTACGATCTCTCGCCTACATTCTGATTAGATGATGTCGCTCATGCACATAGTGGCATCAGGAACTTACCTCGGGGCAGCGGCAAGTCTAGGTACTTCATCCCAACGACTTTGACGAATAGACGACCCCGCTCTTCTCCTTCATCCAAGGCGCCATTCAAAGCGGGCTCGTTTTCTTCGATTGTCGCAGGGTTTTCTTGAACATTGCTCTGTTGACCTGGAAGAGGGGGCACAGGTCCAGGGACAGGCTTCTTGCGGATTCCGCTAGCTTGCCTAATGCTTGCACGGCGGGTTTGTCCGTTCCAAGGCACAGTGGTCCAGGTTTGCTGGCTGGCTTTTCGGGGTGTGGGTATAGCCGACTTTGTTCCCCTAGATTCTGTCGGGGCAGCTCCAGGAGCAGTGGCAGGCTCGTCTTCATTGCGGCTGCTTGCAATGATAACTTTTGTGTTATGTCTCATGAGGTAGCCTCTCTGTTTAGGGATTTGTTCGTTAGCAATTGGCTCCATATTATTGCCAAGGGACTCCTGCATGTGTCTATTGGGCCCAGCACGAGAATACAGTTGGGAAAGGGATAACTCAAACGCAACCTTTTGGTTTTCAATGACGCGGTCGAACTCTTTGTCCAAACCAAAGCCGAGGCTTTCTTCCTGGATGCTGAACGGGATGTCCAGCTTCACGAGACTGCTTTGTCGTTGGGAAACTTCCTTCGCAGGCTGGGACGGTGTGGTATCCTCGGGGGCGGAATGCTCAGATTCGTTTGATGGCTGCTTGCTGAGCCCGGGCATGGGTGGGGGATGTTGTCCGCTTATTCTACGGCGAGTGGCAGCCATGGATTCTAGATCAGCTGGGGTCAATGACGGCCGTGTTTTAAGACCAGTTCCGGGGGCTTTGACTGTCGCAATTGGATCAGGAACACTTTCTACCGATAGAACTCCTGTGTCGCTATCATCGTCGACTGGATGACGAATCACGGAATCTGGTGTCGAGGGCTCCGATATTTGACCGTCATCCTCGGGGGTTATTGGGCGTTGCAAGGCCTCTTTGATGGTTGACATTTTGGAACCAGGTGCGGGCTCCGCTTGGGTCTCCTGGGGTGTCTGTTCGCTGGAAGCCTTGTCATCCTGGTCTGTAGCCACGGGCGTCGCCTGTCCTGCGTCAGAATTCCGAGCGCTACCTTTCTCTGTTAAGTCATCTTCCATCTGCTGGCTCGAATAGCGGCTCTCCTCATCGCTGGTCAGCTTATCCTTCAAGCTCTTGAAAGAGGAATCCTTCGACGGGATTGTTTCATAATAATCGGGGATGTCGTAAAGATCGTTGTCATGGTCTTCTTCTTGTTTGATCACCACGCTATTGGTGTCATCGTAATCGTCATCGTCAAGCATATCATCATTTTCAAGTGACGGGATCGGAACATCTGGGTCGTAATTCATATAAGAATGAGGGCTGGAAGGGATCTGGGAAGACTCGTCGAATGAGTCATCCATGAAGCTTTCGCTCCTTCGGAGGTCACGCAGGATGGAATCCCTGGAAATATGTGGTGGTGAAAAGACCTCTGGGGCAGCTCCAGGAGTTTCATCTGTAGACTCAGAGTCATGTTGCTTCGGTTGATTGGAGTGAGTCTCGGTCTCGCCTTGATTTCCATCATCATGCTTCGACTGCGGCTCAATATCTTGATGTTCTGGTTTAGCATCCTCCTGTCCGTCCTCTTGTATCTTCATCAAGCGCAGCCTGTCCTCCAGCGACATCGAGGAATGACCAAATTCGGTAATATCTGACTTGCTGTAGGAAGCTGGTCCTGGAGGGGATGGCAGAACCCGCTGGCTACCACTTCCGAGTTCAAATGCTGAAGCCAGCTTACTGGGGGATGAAGGATGTGGCGGGAAAGATGTACGCCCTGGGAGAGGAGGAAGGGGGCGAGGCTCGCCATTGGAGTCCAGCGATTCAACGGGAGCGTGTTTCTCAGATGTCTCTTGTCGAGACGAAGGCCGGGGATCTGGATTGTGATTCTCCTCGTCCTCAGTGAAGGGGTCTTCGTCCTCTTTAACCAAATCGTCGTTTGCGCTGGATGGACTCATGTAACGCCAATCCTCTGGCAGTACGACCGGGGTCTTCTCGAGGTCCTCGAGCGACGCATCAAAGCTATCCTCGCGGTCTGTTAGTGAGTCACGGTCGAAACTGATGTCCGGAAACTCGTCCTCATCAGACTCATAACTGCCTTCGCGAGAATCAGAGGCGATTGAAGACGGGTCAGGTGTTGTCATTTCATACTCGTTGACCTGAGGGGGAGCGGCATCGAAGGTGACGCTTTTAGCATGTCGGTTCTCCGCATCAGACCAGATTTCGGTCTCTGGGTCAAAGCCCATGTCCTTAACGCCAAAACGGCTTGCGCGGGATAAGGACGACTTGGCTGGAGGTGCCTGTTCCTTGCTTGGTGATGGCGGTCTTGGGCCTATTGGGCCAGCCTCTTGCCTGTTCGACATTTGCGATGTTTGCGTGCTTTGCGCTTCCTTCTGCGGCGACCGGCTTGTAGCTAAGGGCCTTTGCGGTACATAGACATTTGTTGGGTCGTACTCCTGGTTATAGTCGCGGAGCATGTTGCTGTTCCTGACGCGCGATTGCCGCTTTAAGTTTTCGATAGATGGTCGTTTTGAGCTGGAAAATGGAGACTCGGGGTCATAAGGAACCTGGTTTTCTTGGCTTTTGGGGAATGGAGATCCAGATTCTCGTCCTTGCCAAAAGAGACGCGGGGACGATTTGACATCGTAAGCGTCGGTACTGTTCCTCATCATCTGCGCGACTATCGTCAGCGCAGTAAACATGTTACACGGAGTAGTAAACACATACTTTTGTATTTTGGTTCCAGACAGGCGAGTTTCGTCGTTGAGCCATAGGACTCACTTCCGAAAGTGGGCGTTGGCCAGTACCACTACCCATCTTCACGGGGAATTTTTGTTCTGTTGTGATGCAGACCAAGACAAGTGAGGAGGAAAAAGCGCTGGGGTGAAGATGTCAGTGTCGCTTGTTTCCTCATCACATAGCATGGATGAAACTTAAGATTCCCCGACGTTGACGTCCCTTGCTGCTGGAATGACGCGCCTTACCTGATTCTGATAAACAACAACAACAGAGGCCGATAAGAAAAGTCGCTTTGAAATTCAAGAACGAAGTCAATTGAAATTGAATTGGGAAGCGCTTGATTTGTTCGTAAAATTCGTAACAGGCCTGCAAGAATGCGTCACAAGGGGGAGGGAAGTATACAAAAAAAAAAAAAGTAGCACGTTCAGAATAATTGCCGATTCGTTAATGTTGAAGTCCCTTTGTTCCGTGTAATGGAGGGATAGTAATGCGATAACGAAGGGATATAGAACGACGTCCGATGGGGATGAGATAGGTCAACAAAAGAAATGTAAATACAAGGGGGGGAAACCAAAATACACCATCCACCACCGAACCACGGAAGGGAAGTAAATGAGATCGGAGGATGAAGAGGTAAATAGACTTTGTTAAGTAGTAAGACATCGGGACTTGGATGGCGATGGTGGAGGTCGAGGTTCCATGTTGACATTTGCTGGCGGGAGTCTCCATAGCAACACTTGTTTCGGCCTCGCCGCCTGAGCGCATTGGTGGCCTTGACGCCTGGGGCCCTGGTTGCGGCTCCGATCGCTCTAGGCCTACCTGGGACTAGTGCGGGATCGCCAGGTGCCCCGTGCTTTCTGCCTTGATTTTCTTATCCAAGGAATTTTCTTGGAAGCGGGTAAGGAGATTTCATCATCCGTCTTCTTCGCAACATCTCACCACCATGAATCGGTTAGGCAGGATGTCCCTGGCGGTTCGTCCTCCAGTATGTTTGCTCTGCCGGAGTGGGGCCCCTACTCTCCTCCCTTCGAGCGTATCGCAGGTCGCGCGCTCTATGGCCACAGCTCGACTCCGTCGGAAAGTCGCTCGCATGGCCTTGTCCCCGGATGTCGCCAAATCATCGATCAACCAGAAACGCTCGGGCAAAGCTAAGTTCGGACCATGGTCAGGAATGAACCAGACCGAAGCTCACATTCGAGGTGAGCCAAGGTCACGGTCTCAAGCGGCCTTGAGACGCTCGGGAGAGAAGGCAGCGGATACACCTCGGAAAAGCGACAGCCCCTTGTACAAAGCTCTAAAGATGCAGACCACACTTGCTCCTGTCCCTTATGGCCGTAGGACTGCGGTCAAGTCTAAGATTGCCGACATTACCAGCTTTGATCACTTTCCGCTCCTACCTGTTGTTCGCCACTCAATCTTCTCTCAAGCTCTTCCCGGTCTGGTCGATGTCACCCCCACTCCTATTCAACGTCTCGCAATTCCCAAGCTCATGGAAGATTCACCGGATGGAAAGCGAGGAACTAAACTTGAGGATGGAGATCCTCAGTACGATCAGTACCTTCTGGCAGCCGAGACGGGCTCTGGAAAGACATTGGCATACTTGCTCCCTTTGGTTGACGCTGTTAAGCGGCTAGAAGTTGAGGATAAGGAGAACGAGAGGAAAGAGGAGGAGCGAAAGGCAAAAGAGAAAGAGGAGAGGCTGAAAAACCGGGCTTTTGATCTTGAGCCTGAGGAGCCGCCACTGTCCAATGCCGGAAGACCGAGAGTGATTATTCTGGTGCCAACGTCAGAGTTGGTTGCACAAGTAGGTGTCAAGGTTAAGGCGCTTGCTCACACAGTTAAATATCGATCTGGGATGATTTCGTCCAACTTGACTCCTCGCCGGATTAAGAGTACCCTGTTTAACCCGGACGGTATTGACATCCTCGTTTCTACTCCTCATTTGCTTGCATCGATCGCCAAAACGGAACCTTACGTGCTGAGCCGGGTCAGCCACTTGGTTCTCGATGAGGCCGACTCGCTTATGGACCGATCTTTCCTGCCAACAACTACCGAAATTATCAGTAAGGTAGCACCGTCGCTCCGCAAGCTTATTCTGTGCTCGGCTACGATTCCCCGAAGTCTCGATAATTTGCTACGCAAGCGCTACCCAGACATCAAAAGACTTACTACACCCAACCTGCATGCAATCCCACGTCGAGTACAACTAGGAGTGGTGGACATCCAGAAAGAGCCCTACCGAGGAAATCGAAACTTGGCCTGCGCTGACGTGATCTGGTCGATTGGGAAAGCTGGCGATTCGGAGCCCTCGGAGCCGTTTGCTTCTTATGTTGGACCGAATATCAAGAAGATCCTTGTGTTCGTCAATGAGCGCGAGGAAGCCGATGAAGTGGCCCAATTTTTAAGGTCAAAGGGAATTGACGCCCAGTCGCTTTCTCGGGACTCCAGCGCCCGGAAGCAAGAAGAGATCCTCGCCGAGTTTACCGAGTCGGCACCTCCGCCCAGCCCAGAAGAAATCATGTTAGCCCAGAAAAAGAGGCGTCAAGAGGATGCCATTCCCTTTGAACTGCCCGAGAACCACAACAAACCCGAGAATGTTCGCCGATTGGCTAACACCAAGGTGCTCGTTACCACCGATTTAGCATCCCGAGGCATTGACACCCTCCCCGTTAAGACTGTCATTCTATACCACGTCCCGCACACGACGATCGATTTCATCCACCGTCTGGGACGTCTCGGTCGGATGAACAAGCGTGGTCGCGGTATCGTGCTGGTTGGAAAGAAGGACCGTAAGGATGTTGTGAAGGAAGTCCGTGAAGGTATGTTTAGAGGACAAGCATTGATCTGAGGGGCGTCGAACGGACACAATCAATTTCAACGTACAAGGACCGGCGTTAGGACATGGCGACAATACGGAAATATGGACAGTAAATATTTGTACAGCACGGCTTCAAGCATGAAATGTATAATATTGTACAATAGATATAGTATAGACACGAAATTCACTCACGCTCTTTTCTACTGATAGCCATTGAGGCTGTGCCTCTTGATTTCACATAAATATACAGAAGCTAACTATACCGGGACCCTTTCTCCAATTGACTTCCAAAAGTCGCACCTCTCCTTCAACAGCACCAGCTCTGCAGTTTCGAATCCAGTGTCAGTTACAACGAATTCATCGCCAGTACTCTGGAGCATCGGCACCCCTGGCTGCGAAGAATTAGTCAACTTATGCGCGTTAGGATCCCCCGTCTGAAAGAAACTGGCAAAGGCACCGGCGTAGCCTTGGTATATTAATTCATCCGTCTGTTGGATTGAGTTGACTTGATTCCACTAAAATAGCTGTCAGTAAAATCTCTGCGAGAACCCATATAGTGAAAATATACAGATACTGTGGACTGAGAAAGACATACATAGATGGTATCACTTGCATGCTGCGCAGGCGAGATAGTATATTCACCCGCATATCCAGCAGTTCTGGCAGCCGATGCTATCCAATACGCTGGACAAGCGAGAACAACATCCCTGTAGATGAGGCCTGCACGCACATACGTGGAATTGTAAAGATCAAGAGTCTCCGACCTCCCTACAGGAGGGTAATACTTCGACTCAACAAGGCGTATTTCCTCAGAAGACAGTCGAGGCAAGAACCCTACCAGCCATTGGTGGAAGCTAGGAATAGAAGAATTTAACCCATTAGTCATGTTCAGCGAACGAAAGCCAGGCGGCACGAAGTTCTCGCCTTCGTGGGTGTTGTACATCCCGAAGACGAGTTCTGTTTGGAGCGAGTCGCTTGCCACAGCTTCGGTAAGAGTGTCGAAGAGGAACTCGCCGTCGATGACTGGGCCCCAGGTGAATGTGCTTGTTGTATACTTCTGGCTTTCGCTGATGATTAGGTTTGCATCACGTATGGTCTGGACATCGACTGCTTTGAGACAGGCGAGGGTTTCTGTGGCATTCGCACAACCGGTCAGGTTGGTCAAATGTTCATATATCGCCTCTGCTTCGGGGGCATCGTAGGCATAGGTTTTGGGCCAGAACGGTGAGCTCGCCAGAGCTTTGGAGAAGAGCTTTGGCTGTCTGCCTCGGCCGTTGGCTAGCACCTGGGCGACTACTGAGCCTCCTCCGGCGGATTGTCCCCAGATGGTGACGTTGTGAGGATCACCACCGAAGTGATGAATGTACCTCTGAACCCACTTCAGAACGAATTGCTGATCAAGGAGCCCTGGGTTGAGATCTGATATGGGTGATTCCTTGACCGCTCGTCCCGGGAGAAAGCCGAACGCGTTCACACGGTAGTTGGAATAGATGACTACATAGTCATTCAGGGTACTCGCATTGAGGACTGGATAGGACGACGGCGGTAAGGTAAAGGAGGCACCCCCTTGAATGAAGCCACCGCCGTAAAACACCACCAAAACGGGCCGCTTCGTCGCAGCTGTGGAGGAGCGGACATCCCAAGGTCGGGAGAACAGGCCAAGGTACAAGCAATCCTCGGAACCGTTGACAGTACGTTGCGGACACATGTCAAAATCCTGGTCGGTATCATACACATCGTCCAGTATTCTCATGGGAGGCTGAGGAGCACGAAAGCGATTCTCTCCTGTTGGCGGGGCCGCAAATGGAATCTTACGGAAGTAGGAAAGATTATAGGTCGAGTCATATCTACCCTGGAATACTCCATAGTCGAGACTGACGAGAGGACTTTCGTAAGCTCTGGCAATGGAGATAGTTAGAGTGAGATAGAGGGCAAGCAGATGGTGGATGAGGAGCGCCATAACTGAAACAGGCCTTCTCACCAAGGCGACTAACGCATGCGGGAAAGACAGACATGCTCGCGAGCTCTTTTATACACACCTTCAAGAGGGCATTTTTGCAAAAATCGGTGGGAGATATACCGAGGATCGTATTTCCACTCAAGCGGCAAGATACGAAGGGACTAAAGCTGGATGAACGGAGACGCAGCGGGACGCCATTGGTGCAGGAATATTCTCCAGCTTCCATTAAATCTCCATTCAATACGCGGGGTGCAGTCCAATGAATGCGGGGAAGAATCAACAAGAACGAAATGTTTTCCTGTGGAATCCTAATAGGTCTGTTGTACACCAGAGGGACTTGAAACCATCCCGAATTAATGATATGCAAGAAGTCGCTCCCCCCAAATCGTGATGTTGTTCAGCACACATAACAATAATAAATAAATGAAGGCCTTTGAGAAGATAAAGGATGTCTATACATAATAACCAGAAGAAGCCACTGGCAAAGGAAGAAAAAGAAAAGGAAAAGGGATCATCTAACCAGTCCCAACAAGCCCTATCAATCGCACCGTGTCCAGGTATAAATCAAACGCCAACTGTAGTGTAAAGAGTTACCCGAAACTCCTGCTCAGCATCAAATCCTTGCCTATTAATCGATTACACATCATCATCGTTACATAGTCATCCGAAGTGAGCGAGTCCGTGTCCTGCTCGCTCTAGTGTTGCGACGGTCATCGCACGCTTCACTATCCTCGGTCTCTGTTCGTGGCTCAGATAATTCGGGAGTGGGTGTGACGCCAAAACTGACCCCACGATCTTTGCGAGAGATGCGAGCTTCTTCCTCCGGGTACAAGAACCTATGAACAGTCCGATGATCCATCACTCGCTCCTCGTCATCCATTGAGCCCTCTTTATCCGTCTTTGGCCAGCGAAAACCGTAGAGCATTGAATGACGCTCACAGCGGGGACACTCTCGCCGAGTGAGATATGAATTGTGCTGCACAAACCAAACATTACAAGTATGGCAGTCTACCCATCGATCATAGGCTTGCGCAAGCAACTTAGAAGTTTTTGTGTAGTCACCAGGGACCCGAACACGGTGTGACTCTTCCTCCACCGACGGGACAACACCATGCTTCCAGCGAGAACCCCTTGACCTTTTCGGCTTCTGAGGATTGTCAGTTATCTCGGACAATTCTGACAACATGTCGTTGTCAGTTCCCGGTGGGTGTCGGTCGTTGTGAGGCTGGCCTGTGATTGAAAGTGTAATATGGGTCGCCGACGCCGACTCAGTAAGGGACGCCTCCACCGTATCTTCCACCTTGATCTTGACATCACCGATTGATGTTGGTGTTGTTGACGTTGACGAGTGATGCGACTCGTCGGCCTCGAGCGAAGGAGATGAGTCACAGTCAGTAGCAGACGCTTGAGAGACCTCCACAGCAGAACCGCTTGCAGGTACAATAGTATCATTGGTTATACTTGCGGCTCCCGTAGTTTCTGGCACAATTGAGGTCTCTGCTTGGGGCGGTGGATTATCCGATCCCGAACCAACGGGAGCAAAATCTGCAAGTGATACTGCTGATCGTAGTTTAGAGCTCTGTCGTGTAAACTTACTCCTCTTCCTAGGCGTACTTGAGGGTGAGATATCAGAATCACTATCCAAATGGTGCTTGCGCTTTCTGGGTGAAAGTAAACTATCGTTGGATATGGCTTCATCGTTCAGAGCTGGGGTAGATGCCTTGCTTGACCCTTCCTCGGAGTCAACATGAGGCGCCCAGCCATTGCGGACTGCCCGTTCGCATGTTAGGCAAAGACACTCGCAATTGTCAATACCGAAGTAATCGTCACCGTATGAAACGGTGATCTCTTCTCCTATGTATATGTCTCGAGTGGCCACAACTTGCATGCCCTCCGATCCCCGTGTTACCAATCGGCCATTGGCATTGCAGTCATGGTTGGCAAAGCGAGCGGGACCGAGAAAAAACGACGGCGTTTTTCTTCGACTAGACATGACTATGCTGAAATCCTTTCTCTTCAGATCCAATTCCTGCTCTTCTTCGCGGGTCATGGGAACAAGCGTCCCACTAAGGTACTTGATTTCCTGGCCCTGTTTGATGAATTTCCTAGCGCATATCGCCGCCTCATGTTCGGTAATCGTGTAGCGATTGGTTGTAGTAACTTCGAAGGGCGAGTCAGGGAGATACATTTGTATATATTTGCGCAGATGCCGACGAAACCATTCCTTTTCACGATCATTCGGAAGCTTAGCCAAGTACTTCTTCATACCTGACATTGCTAGCAATTGCTTTTCCGCTTGCGCAGAGTCCTTGGCAACAATGACCTCGTGAAGGAGAATACGAGCGACATCATCCTCATGTACCCCTCTCACGGGAATATATTTCGTACGATTTTTGCGGGTATTGGTCCAGAAATAGGCCTACGATGTGAACAATGTTAGATACAATCCAAAAAGGGTGTCTCTGAGTAAGATGGCGTACCCGGTCAACCAGCGCATCCGTCGCGACATCGTCATAGCTGGCCAATTTCGCAAGAGTAAGACGGTCGCGACGCTCCACAGAGGGACTGTCTCTTGCTTTCGACGACGGCATGTCAATCTGCGAGATCACAGATTTCCCATATAAAGATTGTTTGTGGTGTGGTGAAGAATTTGTCTTAATTGGTTGGTGTTGTAATGATGTGTCTATATGTCAAAGGAGGAACAGTAGGAAAAAGCGGGAATACTATTAACACCAAAGGGGGGTAGAACTGTCGAAAAGAGCGTGATGGTGAAACAATAATTAGATAGGATAAGAAAAATCCAGTTCAACAGGCATAATGAAAAGGAAGAAAAGGGCCCCCCAGGGTAAGTTAGCGCGCACGAATGGGAAAGTGGGCGACTATCCAAGAGGCTCCAAGCACGACACACACGGCTGTGTTGCCCAGTTAATCAAATAAATGCGACTTAAAATGAGTTGGAACGGTGCCTCCTGCAGCAACAGCGCCCCGTCCGCCGTCCGGGGTCGGTGGTCGGCAAAACCTTTCCGGTCCGGACGTGCTGGAAATCTTTCGGACGGATAAGTCTACCCTTTATCTGATACTTTGGCCGTTCCCCCCCCAGGGCATGCGATCAAGATGATTCAACTAAAGGTAAACCCGCGATTTTGTCCTTTAACAAAATTCTGGACTTTCTTGGCTAACAATCATCCGTCAGACGATGCTGAATTGCATCGACAACTCCGGCGCCGCAGTTGTCGAGTGCGTGAATGTCCTGAAGAAGAAGCGGCCGGCCACAGTCGGTAGGTTCTAGTTTTCTCTCAATTTTCCTTGTTGATACAGCTCTGACGCCGATCGATGTGATGGGAATTAGGTGACCGAATCGTTGTGGTGGTTCAGAAACAGCGGAACTTTGGCCCCGAAAGCTCGAACAACAGTGGTATTGCAAACAAAGTCCGTCGCGGAGATATTCGTCATGCCGTCGTCGTCCGAGCGAAGAAAGAAATGCAGAGACCAGATGGCTCCATTGTCAAGTTCGATGATAATGCCTGCGTGTTGGTGAACAAGTCTGGAGACCCGATCGGCACAAGAATGAACGGTGAGTAGCCTTATCCTGACGCCTCTATTGCTAGGTTCTGACACACATCACAGGAGTCGTGGCTACGGAACTACGAGGAAAGCAATGGTCGAAAATTTTGTCGTTGGCACCGATGCATGTATAATATCCCTATGAAAGCGAAGCGTCTATTTACATAACTACTCTGTATCAATAGAAATATGCCTTAAAAAAACTTCTTTTTTTTTATTACTCGAACATCGCCGTAACTCCATAACCATGCTGAAAAGGACCACAAATGGGTATCGAAAACACGATGGTGACAAAAGACGTTCCAAATCATACGAAGACGTTACCGCACGCACAGCAGACATAGTACAGTTTCTGCAGAGTATATGTCAGTCACTCGTCGAAGATGCCGGTCGGTAGATTTCTCACCATTCCGGTTTCTGCAGAACGCTGCTGAGACTGGAAAAAGACCGCTTCGGCTTCACCGCAGCTCGGGCAGAGCTTGTTGGACCGAGGAAGCTAGAACGAGAGAGAGCATGTTAGCCAGGGAAATTACAAGATCACTTGAAATCTCTCCATGACACAAATTGGAGCCCCTTCTCAAAGCACTGAAAACCCCTCGTAATCATCTTCGGACAACTCATCTTCAGAGGGCTGGCCGCAAGAGTAACAGGTGATCTCCTCCCCGCAATGAGCACAGAAACCTGGGAGACAAACCGTAGGATCAGATCCCACATCCTGAGTCACACCAGCTGTGTCTCCGACTTGGCTGTTAAGCTTGTTTTGATAGACGCAGTATGAGCTTGCGGGCTCGCCGACATGGCAGGTTCGACACGTAAACATCAAACGGTTGTTGACGCGGTCTTCTTTCGGGTAAAGCAAGTTCGAGCTATAGCAGGCAATTAGTACAATCGTCAATAGAAGAGAGTCAAAAAGGATAGCGCCTACCATTCGCGACAAAATCGAAAGTGGACCTGTTCATTTGTCTTGCTATCGCCACCAGCGGAAGGAGATGGGCTGGCAGACATTTTTCTGAAAGCTAAAATATTCGTCGAGAACTCGAGTAAATGATTCGATAATAGGCTTAGGCTTAAAAAGAGACTTCAAGGTAGTTGCAAATTCGAAGAGTGTTCAAGTGTCTTTATAAAGGAAATGCTTGTGGCGAAGATAGTGCCTGGTACTAAGAATAATACCTGCGATGGAAGTCCGAAGAAGGCCTACCAGGAAGTTGCACTAGTCACGATCGGAGTGCACGGACACAGCCTTATTGATCATGTTTGTATTGTTGGTGCTGTTTGCATGCTTTGTGTCTGTCCCTCTTCTCCCCCGCAGTCTGTCCCGCAGGAGCTGCCACGGCAACTATTACTTGCATTTATTCTTCTTATTTCCTGCAATCCTGCCTATCCAGAAAAGGCTCCTTTAATAAAGCTTGTAATTTCATACCACCCTTTATTCAAAATCATCATGGTATGCTTCATATGACATCTACCCAATGCGCAATCATTATTTAAAGCTTTATACTGATTTGAACTCGGCTTTTTCTAGGTTGAGACAGGTCTTCCGGCCGGATGGGAGGTCCGCCATTCTAACTCCAAGAACCTCCCTTACTATTTCAATCCCATGACAAAGGAATCCCGTTGGGAGCCTCCATCAGGCACTGATACGGAGACGCTCAAGTTTTACATGGCCAACTACCATAGCGGACCCACCAGTCGGCCTGATGGTACAGGTAATGGTGAAGGGAAAATCCGCTGCAGCCACCTTCTTGTCAAACATAAGGACAGCAGGCGGCCCAGCAGCTGGAAAGAGTCAGAAATTACTCGGTCCAAGGAGGAGGCGATTGAAATCCTTCGTGGTCATGAAACGCGTATCAACTCGGGCGAGGTCAGCTTGGGAGATCTTGCGATGTCAGAATCAGACTGCAGCAGCGCCAGGAAGAAGGGTGATCTGTATGTACATCCTTCAACATTCGTGGGTTTGTTGCCATGTGGAATTAACATGATATTAGTGGCTTCTTTGGACGTGGAGAGATGCAGAAGGAGTTCGAGGACGCTGCCTTTGCTCTACAGCCCGGCCAGGTCAGCGGTATCGTGGACACGGCTTCAGGTGTCCATCTCATTGAACGGTAAGCTGGAGGTGTTGCTTGGAAATACATCTGAATAAACTTGCTAACGGTTCTGCTCTGTCGCATGCAGCATTCAATAAATTCGTGATCTCCTATTTCGATACATAAACATAAATACATTTAAAGAGAAGACCGATACCTTTGTGATATACTTCTCTTCCCCCTTCGTGCGGGGACTATATATCAACTTTTGAGAAAAATGCATCTGCTCATGACATTAAATACCGGAGAGCGACTATCACTGATGGTCAGACATGCTGACAGTCAATAACTTCCTGTCCTGCAAGAGTTCATGGGCGCGACCAGCAACGAATAAACCCTATTAAATCCAGATTTTGAATTCCAATATAACATTCTAAATTGGATAAAATAACCAATCTTGTAATATTTATTGCAGTAGTACAGCACATCCTTACACATGACCCATCCATTGAGAGCATTGCTTCATGCTAGTAGTATGTTGCCAAGCTAGGGCATCTTCTAGTCATGTGCTACACTACTATTTATATACCTGTGCCCTGTATAGCACCTACTAATAGTAGCAAACACGGCTACAAAGACTAGCTATCAAATATATTTCTCCGAGGTCTCTGTGAATAGGATCAACTAGTGTCTCGGAGTAAGCCACTAGTGATCTATCAATATTTTGTTTGCCAACTCACGAGGACGCTGCTACTTAGTAAGGTTCGACATATTCGCGTTGCCAAGCCGGTATTCAAAATAGGGGTATGGAAAGGGAAAAAAGAAAACGAAAAGTATAACAGAAACATAATGATTACCTGGATAAGAAGCGCTTTCGAAATAGAAGGGGGATATGGTAGGGGACTTGAGCAAAGCTACCCTTCCTCTCCTTCGATCTTTCCAATAAAGCGACTAAATGGGATATTTTGTACATTGTCAAATAATATACTATAAAGAAAGAAGAAGGAAAGGCACTATTAAATAAAAGAAGACGCAAATTTCTCCTCGTTTGATAGTAAAATGCAGAAGTAGAGCTGTACTGAAAAGACAAAGTTGCTGCGTATTTGCTTACCTGTGTCACTTTCAAAATATATTGAGTGAGTGACTAGGATTTGCTTCATGATTCATTATCATTACCCACACTAGTAATTTTTAGAAAGTATGCAATACAAAACCTATATGCACTGTTCCAAAGCAAGAATATCAAGGACTGTTCCTTCTGCTCGCACCCAAAGCGCCCGAACCAACCCCCTCGAATATGGAAGAGTAGCAACAAAGCAATGAGTTAACTGCTAAGTCTGATCCTAAGTGTTTTCGCGAGACGACTATACCTAGCTCCATATAGACTCCAAAGAGCTAATCGCAGGTTATCATCCGACCAAATTCTTAATACTGCATCTCCCAAGCGATGCGCAACCCAGACCAACAGAACTCCTATAAAACCCTGACAAAACGAGTGTTTCCAAGAGCGACATGCTGCATCAAAGGACGCGTTTGCCAGGAATACCATGAGCAGCATTGGCCAGCGTATCCTCTGCTCCCTTGACACATTCCAAGATCGCATTGTAGAGCTCGTCGACGATCTCCTCCCAAGACGGGATAGCAAGGGCCATAGCCCGAAACTCCCATTTCTGCATCTCGCCCAGAAAGTTGGTGTGCCAGAACTGATTCCACATTCGTTTTTCCACATCGTTAAGCTTAGACTTAGCAACTGTTGCATCCACGGCGCGCTTTATATTATGCCACGCCAGGAAATGACCAGACATGAACGTTTCTTGGTATTTGGTGAAGATTGTTTGATAGCTCTGATACGCAGACTGGTCTATGTGGAAGCAAAGGATGGCTGGATCGAGCTTCTCGGTTGGAGCAAGAGTTGGATTTCTCCAGTGGTAATCATGGCGCCAGCTGAAAAGACGTAACACAGACATTTGATGGTTGTAGTAGTTTATGCTCGTGGGAGGGCACATTGCCTGGTAGCGATTTGCCTGGCGTATTTCGAGATATTCTAACTGTCGAAAGGTTTGTCCGGCTATGTATTTTGCGCGATAGAATGCAGTGCGGAGCTCTGCTGGTATGATTGTTTCGAGGTGAGCGGGGATATCGAGGTGTTCTTTCTGGAACCCGTAGATGCGGACGGCTACCATGTTGCTTAGGGCTTGTTCCTCGTTAGAGTATTCGAGACTCCTCAATAAATAGTGATATGAGATGTCAGTTAGAGAACATTGTTAAATGGAGTGGGGTTGCAATATGACAGACCAACGTTGGGAACGTTAACTGCATTCACTTGGCAGTTGCCATAGTGAATGCTACAGTCTGGACCCAGGTAGGTGCCATGGTTTTAAGTCTCATCCCCATGGTGCTACCTATTAGCTGTCCATTGATCGTATGTATATTCCGCCACAAGCCTTCAATTACTTAGTTGTCTAAGCCACCACTTAACTGCATCATTCCCGTCATCTGTAGTCTTCACCTGTAGTCTTGATCTGTGTGCAAGTCCAGTTGAATATCAGCAACAAAGCAGATACTCATCCTCCTGCATACCCATTCATACTCTACTACACCTGAAAAATTTGCCATTATAGTGGTTGATGGATCAACCCTTCGTCCTATTGCACAGCATCACATCGAATCACTAGGTCCATATTTGTTCACGTCTACGAGCACTATGTGTACATACTTGTCCTGCAAGTTTACACTCTGCGGCTGCATCTTCGACATAGGGTCTATACACTGCAAAGAACTTCCCTGGTGTACAGGTCGAAAGTTAATACAAACTGAGGAAGGCTGTATGTGTGAGGTCTGCTCTACGAAAGAAGGCATGGTGCTTAGACGGGCTGCGATGGTAAGGAAGCTGGAGTCAAATGGGCTCGGGACACCTGCGAAGTCAGACAGGGTGTCGGAAGAAAATGTGTCCAAAGAGAAACTAATAAAAGCAAATATAAACGATGTCGAAGTGAAAGGGCAGCATGAGTGTGATGTGTCCAGAGCGTGTGAAACGGTTGTCTTTCGGAGAGGCATAGAAAGATGCAGAGTCTGGTGAGAAGACCTCCGTTGTTCTACGTGCCCTGTCTTTCGTCGAACAGGAGAGAAGTATCCAATAAATAATGGTGGTTTCCTACGATACTACCCGAAGAGACGTACTATACAAGCTGTCTAGACAGACAGACAAGAGAAAGAAACACCATGATCGCATCTTAGTTGCAGGAGGTATTATCAACTATGAACTTCAAGTACTACGTATTCATGCTCTTTCATGCTCTTTCATATACTTGCATTCAATCGCTCCAAACGTGACGAAATCGCTTCAATAACAGCAGACCTGGATAGGAAGAATCGTCAGTACAAGCTACGCAAAAACTCCGACAGGAAGGAAACTTACTCTCGTTCCACCATTTTCATTGCATCTGCAATCTTGGCCCGCTGCAGTCTCTGGGGAACTCTAGGCTGAGAACCTCCAGGTGATGCTGGACTACCAGGCTCGGTTGGTGAGGGAGCCTTCACTGCTATGGACTTGGCCTCAGCCAGGAGGTCGGCTGCGATTTCCTTCACCTACAGGGTTTTTTAGCGTCCTAGTAGGATGCTCTTGGTGGCAAGGAAAACTCACAGTTTCAAGTCTCTCAGACAGCTGCTGACCATTATCCCGACCTTCCTGTCTCGAATCTCCAAATGACTCTGACAATGTTTCCACTTCCGACACCCAAGCCTTCTCCTTCTCGCTGAGTGGTCTTCCACCGGACTTTAGAACCTTATTACGAATTGCCTCATATCGCTGCACAAGCTGCTCCTGTTTATCCTTCGCCGCTTGGAGTCTCTTATCCAAGGCCTCGCCACTTCTGGAGTTCTCTTTCCGCTCTCCATCTTCACCAATTTCGCTCGATACACCCTTGATTCGCTCGGACACATCAGTGAGTTGCTTCAGTTGCTCCTGCATTTCTCCCTGCAGTCGTTCACACCGACGAAACAGGTCTGATGCTGCCCTCTCCAGGGCGTTGGTGTGAGCAGATAGAATCCTATGTGCAGCGGCCACCAGGTCTAACGTCGCCGGGGACAGGCGAACTTGTTCCTTGAGAGTGTGTCGCTGGCGATGTGGAATATGTTTGTCGACGAAGAATTCCAGGGGAGAATCCGAGTAGAAGACAGCAGGAACCTGATAAGGCGGCCGGCGTGGTGGCAATACAGGGGAACCAGGAACATGGGCTTCCGGATTCGGTTCTGTCAGTGTTGGGAAAGAAACTTCAGGAGTATCCATGATAGCAGCATATGGATGAGAACCACGATAGGTCAGTAATAAGTAGCCAAGGTCATAATCATAATAGACCACCGAGGAAGGGAGATGGTCTGGTTGATCCTTCACAATTTGATGGGCCTCGTCTGTCTGAAGAATGCGTTCCCTCAGAGACACAGTGCCCTCACAGAGAACCTCCAACCGGAAGCCCGAGCCACTTGTGTCCTCAGATTGAAGTTCCGCCTCAAGTCTCTGCACCCATGAAGAAAGGGAAATAAACGTTACATTGTTCTCCGTAGTCACGAAGAAGCCATATCTCGAATGGACGTCTTTCGTAAATGTAGGCCAGTTCTTTAACGACTGTTGTCCTTCCCTCATAGTGTCCAGCGACTCCACCAAGACTAGATCAGACGGCTCCGAGAGTGGGGTACTAAAGGCGTTCTTTCTAGCCCTCGGAAGCCACTGCCCCTCTACCCCGTCAAGTTCCAGGCAAACGTGAACCCTTCCACTTCCCGTAGAAAGACAGATAACCGTAGCTGACAGCTTGTCCTCTCCATTGTCCTCGAGCAAAAGTTCATCCTCGCCCATCATGAGGGCATCGACGTCAACTTTGGCCGCGATAACATGAAGATCACAGAGATCCAAGTCATCGACCTCATCTCCTGTATCTATACGGAAAGGTCCTTGCAGTCTGGGGATCGCGCTGGGGTTGGCAGGGCGAGTAAGGATTTCCGACTCTGGGCCCGTATCTGATTCGTAAACATGCAAGGGGTCTTGGGTATCAATTTCCGTCAACCAATCGTACTGTTGCCGGCAGGCAGTCAGCTCATCCTCAAAATCAGCGGGGTCCTCCTCAAGAGCTGCCAGCTTCGGAATTATAGCTGCGGAGAGCGAAGGAACGGTAGTAGCTGGGGCTCTCCATTTGGAGGGCAGTAGCGGACAAAGGGCGTAAAGGTCACCCGGTTTCATCGCAACCCACAAGGTCATTGGTGCCCAAGCGTCCTCCTTCTCACTGCCTGTGCCCCCAAAGCAAGCGGATGCGACTTCCATATCAACATAGTCAGCAGAGAAACCTTTGTTCTTTCCAAAGCCGGATGGCGAAAAGTCCTCGTCAGATGAGGTGCCATCCACCAGCTTTCTCAAGTCGATCGCCAGTGTAGGACGGTCGAAAGACCATTGATTATTTCGGTCCAGCTCCCAGACCCGTACAGCGGCATCTACAGTGACGGTAACGATACAGCCTCCAAGGTTGCTGTGAACCCCAAGCGGATGCCATAAAGCTGATACTACAGGCGACTCGGGTATCACGTGCGTTGTAGGCCCAAGCTGGTAGGTCTTGACACGAATCGGCGAGCTGTCAGTTCCAGACAAATGAGAAGGATCCGGAAGCACGGCAATGTGAACCGTATGGTCCGCAACGATAGCCAGAAAAGCGCCATTGGGGGATGGTATGAGTTGGCGGATTTGTTCGTAAACCGGAACTGTCAAGATCTGAGTGTTGTCAGTCGTATATTATAATAGCAGCAAATTCCGCAATAGGATTTCTCATACTCTGTAGTGCACATTGTTGCTAGCATCCGACTGTCCTTCTGAGTCTTCTTTCTGGTCAGGAGTTCCTTTCCTTGATCTTGTCTGCTGCTGCCATTCGTTCTTCAATCGCGTTAGGTTCGACCAACGGATCTGGTTGTCGACCACGGTAAATGCTTCATTTCCTCTCTTTGCTAATACGCGAGTGGGCCCAGCGTAATCAACTTCTTGCCGAAGCTTGCCTGAAATACTCTCTGGAGCTTTAGGGGTCGCGCTTGAGAACAATAAAGCTCCCGGAGAAGGGCGTGAGAGCCACGGAGGTATATAACTGATAACTTTCGGCATTGTCGAAACATTTATTCCATATAGAAGTTGGGTTCAATGTTATGCTTCCCACCCCTACCAGCGATAATGTTGCGAAATGAAAGTGACAGTGCTGGGAATCCTGGCGGGAGAATGCGCCGGTAACAGAACAGTGTCTGGGGAAATTTTGGTGGAAGCACTGGACAACGGGCGCGCGCCAAGAGCAGCGTAAGTTTCCGTGAACAAGCTCCATTGGTGAGCTTTCCTTGACTGCATCTGCCACAACCTCCTGCGCTCAACTTGCTCCGTTATTGTCTTCCGTTATTCTTCTTCTTCACCTATTATTATCGCGGCTTTACTTAACTATCATCGAATTTCAATCGTTATTTCCCGACAATGACCGTATCACCACGCAACACCGTGGAGAGGCTCGATCGGCCGAGCGCCTACTACCTGGGAAAGGTCTAGCTTCATAAGAGTTCTTCAATGGCAACTGGCTGGATCGCGGGAATAACTAACATGTATCTTATATATCCAGAACAAGAAGCGCAAGTACAGCCAAGATGACGCGGACAAGGTTGCAGAAGATCCAACCGACAACTTAAAAAATGCTACCACTCTTTATGTCGGTAATCTGTATGTCCATTGTCTTGTCGACGGTTTAACATGGGTCTCTCTTCATCTACTAACTACTTTAGTTCTTTCTACACAACAGAGGAACAGATTCATGAACTTTTCTCAAAGTCAGATACCACTCAACGACCGTGCTGAAGATCGCATACTAACTGATAGACACAGATGTGGAGAAGTTAAACGGCTTGTGATGGGACTCGACCGATTTACGAAGACACCCTGTGGCTTCTGCTTCGTCGAGTATTACACACATCAAGATGCGTTGGATTGCTTGAAATACGTTGGTGGCACCAAGCTCGATGAGAGAATTATCCGGACGGATCTTGACCCTGGTTTCGAGGAAGGAAGACAATACGGGTACGTGGAGAGGCGTTCACTTTCCATAGGCAAAATTGTTTCTAACATCCATGCAGTCGTGGTAAATCTGGTGGGCAGGTTCGCGACGAATACCGAGAAGAGTACGACCCAGGACGTGGCGGTTATGGACGGGCTTATGCAGATGATCAGAGACAACGGGAAGAAGAAGAATACGGTAAGGGTAGGTAATATTGATGGGACTTTGTGTGATTGGCGCATGTACGGCGTTTGCATGCATTATATTTCTTTGATTTGGTAGAAGGAACGGCATCAACAAAAGAATATTTACATCCGATACCCAATCTATCGACGAAACTTTCTATACAAACTCTTTCTATAATGCAAAGCATCAACTAGCGTTGCTCTAAGCTTCCTCCTCCTTCTCACGGACTCCTCCACCTGGCGCAGCCACCATGAATGTATCCGAGCGTCGCCGGTGAGTTCAGGATGGAAGCTTGTGCCGAAAACATTTCCCTGCTTGACAGCAATGATATCTCCAGCTTCTTTGTCTGCATCGATGTTCCTCCCCTCACTAGCCAGTTTAGCGGCTCTGCCTGGAAGTGTTGCCAGCACTTCAACCTGCGTTGCCATTGCGTCCAGAGCCGCCTGGTCTTTCACGTGTTTTGAAGGTGCTACAACAGTCTCGTCTCTTCCAACCTCGCTTGTTTGGATGCCTTCTTCGTGTGGCAATATCTTTTCGACAACAGGTGCTCTGATGAAAACGGCTGGGAAAGGAGGCTGGTCTTTCCCGCAAGAGTTCAGGAACGGCAGATCCAATGGCGCTTGGAAACTTTCGGTCTGACGACCAAAGTGGTTCCTATTTACGCGCACATCTAAACCTCCGATAAGCTCTTGGCCACCCTTCTTTGTCCGGTTGGCGGACTCGGCAAGCAAAATCAACCCGGCACAGGTTCCCCAAGTTGGCCTGCGATGGACCCTATCGAGGATAAATGGTCAGTCTCTGGAAGCAGAGCAGGCTTTCTGAGAATACATACTTTACGAAATCTCTCAGGGGCTCTAAAAGATTAGACCTAGCTGCGACAAGAGAGATAGTGGTGCTCTCGCCACCAGGTAAGATAAGCGCATCGCATCTATCCAATTCCTGCGGGGTTCGCACTTCAATGAACTCCCATTTTGGCGAGGCGTGGGTCTCTGTCGCCAAATTGGCCGCTGCCTGTTTCAACAGTTGTACATGCTCGTAGAATGCGCCCTGTAAGGCGAGAACCCCGACGGTGATGCTCATTTCAAGGCGGTCTAATTCATAGAAGATGAGTCAAGTGTTGGCCACGGCCTGTATATATCGCCGGATCAACATATATCCGAGTTATCTCCACGTGCCGCCCCGCACGATAAGGCGTTCCTGCACGGTGATCAATCTGGAAAACGTAACCTCAGCTTATTCTGTACGGGGAATCATGAATCTCTGCTTCTAGTTGAGTGTTCTGTTAATCAATAGGCCAATCTGAGATATTCATTAATAACAATGGATCTATGATGGTGGTTGAGTCATCTACACTATGCTCTATTTTATACCCTGTATACTTCGCGAATAAATATTCCCCGCACCGGATTCAGTCTATCAACAAAGCTGCTCTACGTCTCACCACTCCGCTTCATAGTATTCCACCCCCAGCGCATTAAACATGCAACCACCACAGGACGAGTCCAGCAATTGCATGGTACGGTGGTATATCGATACCCGGGACCTAACAGCAACCACTACATCCCTCCCTCTACTAGAAACACTCCAACCACCAGACCAGGAGTCGGCCAAACGCTTCTACCACCTGAAAGACAAGCATATGTCCCTTGCATCCAATCTCCTGAAATATCTTTTTATCCACCGAACATGTCGCATCCCATGGAATCAAATTACCATCAGCCGAACGCCAGCACCGCATCATCGGCCGTACTTCAACGCTGCAGGCTTCATCCAGACCGCAGCTACAGACAAGCCAATTCCAAACATTGAATTCAATGTCAGCCATCAAGCATCCCTGGTAGCTCTCGCAGGGACGATTCTGCCGCCGTCAAGCAACAATGACTCAATTGCGCCTACCAATGTCATCACAAATCCCAATCCCACCTCTACACCCGCCTCATCTATACCTCAGGTAGGAATAGACATTACCTGCGTGAACGAGCGCCGCAACACCCCGGAAACTAGACAAGCATTAGAAGAGTTCGTCGGTATCTTCTCTGAAGTCTTCTCCCAGCGAGAGCTGGATACCATCAAAAGCTTGCACGGAGTACCATCACATATCGGCAACGACGAGGACGGCCTTGTGGAATATGGGTTCCGGTTGTTCTATACCTACTGGGCGTTGAAAGAAGCATATATCAAGATGACAGGGGAAGCGTTATTGGCGCCGTGGTTGAGAGAATTGGTGTTCACGAATGTTCTTGCGCCGGAGCCCGCAGGCCGGCACTTGCATACTTGGGGTGAGCCGTATACTGGGGTCAAGACATGGCTGTATGGGAAGGAGGTGGAAGATGTGAGACTTGAGGTGGTTGCATTTGAGAATGATTATCTTATTGCTACCGCGGCAAGAGGGGGTGGTATTGGGTGGAGAAGTGAAGGAGATGGTGCAGATCCATGGCAGCGGTTGGAAAAGATTGATATCGAGAAAGATGTTAGACCTTGCGCGACGGGTGTTTGCCAATGTCTGAAATAGGTTTTGTCTCGTCCCCACTGAAGTCGTGCCACAATGCTACGTTTATATAAAAATGCACGTAAGATTTGAACAGCAAGTGGATATGTTCTATTGATCTGGTAGCCTACATACAGAATTGGTCCAGAGTATACAGCGGGAGGGAGGGGCCCGGTACTCTTGAACGGATGACATTATATACACCTTGGAGGAAAAGGTCCTATCCATTAGGTATAGGAACCGATTATAATGAACGTTTCATCAGGGCCGACCGCTCTGTCTCATGTTGTTTCTCATGTCTACAAGTAATGCAAATCTTAGGCCCTCGTCTCTAGACAGAAACTATTTGAAGTACTCTGTCGCGGGATCTGTACTGGAGAACAGAAGACAATGATTATTAGCGGGTGGTACGGGGACAACAACGCCCGGTATTCATGTCTCATGTCGCGTTTCAACTTGTTCGTGGAATGGTGCGTGCATCTGGCGTTCGATGAAGGGGATGCCGAGGAAGAAAAGGGTCATTGTCATAACTCAAAGTTGCAACGAGGTCAGATCTCAACGGCAGTAGAAGTACCATTGGCATGCGAGTTGCCAACCTCGATTTCGTTCTTCTCAGACATCTCGAGTAGAGTCTTGAGCATGGATTCCCGAGCCGACTGAGTCAGGGCATCGACATCAGCCGCAGTCAAACCCTCAGTACTGATGGGAGGGAGGACTAGGATGGGTCAGCCTCGCTCACATATGCATTTGCTCAAAGGGGATGAGGATAGGAAAGTCGTACCTTTGACCTGGATTGAACCAGCATTAAACCTCCAGTTCCGGGGAGACAGAACATGCGAGTAATTCTCCGAAACAACAGGAACAATAGGCACACCGGCTTTCACAGCGAGATGGAAAGCGCCCTTCTTGAACGGCAACAGCCCCGGCTTGTCCGAGTAGCTTCTTGTGCCCTCAGGGAAGATGAAGACACTCTGACGGTGGTTGCGCATCTCCTCTGCAGCGCTGTCGAATGCCTTTACGGCCGTCTGGCGATTGGCCCTGTCGATGAAAACAGTGCGAGAAAGAGACATGAACCAACCGAGGAAGGGCACATGGCGTAGCGATTTCTTGGCCGTAACACTGCAGTACGGGGGGAAGATAGAACCCAACATGAGGACATCTAGCTCAGATTGATGGTTCCCAATAAAGACCGCTGGCCGGGTGGAGAGATGCTCCTGGCCTTCAACAATGTCAAAGTGTACACCGGTTGTATACCGCATGACCCACTTGAAGCTGCGCGCGGTGGCCCATTGCGACACCCGTCCGTAGCCGACCAGGCGCAAGACAATTGAAGCGATTACGCCATAAGTGGCACATAGGAGAAGGGAACCGTAGGAGGCCAAGCAGCGAGCAACGAACGCTGCGCGGGGAATCTTCTGGCCCAGGGTGAAAAGTGAAAGCGTGACGACGACGAACGAGCTAATGCCCGAGGCAACGTAGGGCAGAAACGACATGGTGAGGAGAATAAGATGCTGTCTACAAGAAGGACCCTAGTTCCCAAGTTGAGCGTCAGCACTATATAGGCGGTCCAAGGTAAGAAAGGCACATCCTTACTTGGTACTGTCCAGTGGTGATGAGGTCAGGCGAGAGAGTCTCGGGAACAGCAGAGGTGCACGGGAGAATCACAAAAGCGGTTGGGGCATGGCAATGGCCGAAGTGAATATTAATAGAAAGCGAGGACTCCCAGGAACACTTAGAAGAAGAACATTAGGAATATTAGGGACTCTAATAGGAAGAAGAATGCAGTGAAACAGAACTACCAAACAGTCGTCTTTCCACTTCCGCCTTTTTCTGGCGAATTTTGTTGGACCGCTCACCGCCTTCTCTTCTCTGATGTGCAGGTGACAGTCCATTTGATGAGCGTCTTACTGGCTTTACCTCGGTTGAATTCCTCCAAATGTAAGAATATGCATAAAGATGAATTGATTATGGAAATGCCTCGCACGACAGACGGTATATGTCCACGAATCTGTCGCCTGGTGTCTTCATGTCTCATTCGCAGCTAAAACGCGAGAAAGCCAACCCACGCTAATGTACAGAACCAAGAGCCTCGACACCTTTTCGAGAGCCTGATGCTGGGAAACACACTCTCTACTCAACCGGCCTGTTAACGCCTGTGTAATGCTGATGCTCACGCAGATTTGACCCAGAAAGGAGAAAAATAGGGAAAAACGCCAACCGTCATGAATTAGAACCCCAAGCAGGAACGTGGCTCAAGAGCAAATGTTGAGAAACCGAAGCAAATAAGAGGAAGGTAAAGAAAGAGTCACATGTGCGGAAGTTTAGGAAAGCTTGGGACAGGGGCGGGGGAAAGGAAGGCCGTAGAAATCAAGCCATATCTTCATCGTCCTCCTCTTCGTCATCTAATGATTCCATAGCGTCCTTTATGTATTGTGCCGCCTATTGGTAGAAGTGTTAGTGACCCTATCCCCATGGTAAATGTTGATATGATTCTTACCTTGGGATCTAAATTCAAGGCCGTGGTGAAATGCTTGATAGCATTGGCCTTGTCATGCAGCATTTTGTAAAGCTTACCCAAGAGATAATGCACGTTTGCTTCGTCTGGGGCCATGTCTTTAAGAATCTTCAATTCTGCTAGAGCCAATTTGAGCTCTTGCAGCTTCATTAATGCGCGAGCCTTGCGGAACCTAGCAAGGACGGAATGTGGTGCCAATGAACAGGCTCGCCCATATTGAATTAGAGCTGCCTTTGGATTGTTCATCTTTTCCAGGACCAGACCAATACAACAGATGAGCACCGCATTTGTAGGGTTAATACTTGCTGCGTTACGGAAATGTTGTTCAGCAAAGTCGAGTTTGCCCATTTTGTCATAAACGGTGCCCAATCCGTACCACGCATTGTAGTGGCGGCTATCAGCACTGATGCCATGCCGGTAGGCATCCAGTGCTTTATCGTATTCTTCGTTTGCTACATATTCGTGTCCCTGCAAGGTAAAACCATAGGCAAAATGAGAATCTAATTGTGTCGCTCGCTTGAAACACTTTAAGGCCTGGTCGTGATCGCGTTGGTGCGAGAAGGAATTGCCAATGGCGCACCATGCCTGGGGGGATAAACGGTCGACCTCCATTAGCTCATGCGCCAAATAGGCTAGTTCGATGTCGTTTTTCAGATGCCAAAGAACAGTCGAGTAAATCTCCATGTCATCCAACCTGGACGGTGCTATGTTTCTCACCCGTACGAAATACTTCTCGGCGTCTGAATACATTGCTTGCTCGTAGTACGCTCGCCCGATTTGCGAAAGAACCCAAGGCGTCTCTCGCTGACCCTGAGATAGCGCATTGAATATTTGTATAGAATCCGTACACCGATAACGACTCAAAGCAAAGTATCCCGACGCCAGTTTGGAGAAGAGCTCCAACAGCCATGTCAGAGCTTCAATGGACTTCGACTTTTCAATCGTCGCGGCCTTAGAGGCAACATTGGTAGCCCCACTATGAACAGTTGATACCGGACGATGTTCTTTCCCATCGCTCTCGTGTATCTCGCCGACATGTTTCCTGTTACCGCTCACAACACGACCTACACCCGTGGCTGCCGTAGCACGCCCCTTGGCACCAGTAGCTTTTACCTTTTTGAGTTCCCTGCCGTCCTTTGTGCCTAATGCCGTGCCTGAGAGCTTGCTAGTTGTAGGCTTAATCTGGTTGAAAAGACGTACGCTGCGGCGTTGAGGGGCTCCTGGTTCTGTTGGTGCTGGTGGATGAGCTACCTGGCCGGAAACCGTTCGCTTGCGGTCGCCAACTCTAGATCCTGTCACAGATTCCTTTTCCACTTGGGTTGTCGTTTGTTCCTCTTGTTCAACCCTCATTCTCGTTCTTTGTCTGATACCCGTAGGCTTCATTTTCGGCGGGGGATCCATTGCATGATCTGCCCCGATCGATTGAATCGTGCGATTTTTTCTGGCTGGAGCTAAGGGAGGTTCCCACGAGGTATCCCCAACCCCGTTAGCCAGGCGGAAGTCATCAGACTCACTGCTCTGGCCACCAGGGGTTTCTGTTCCTTCCCGAACAGCTGGTGTTGATGTTCCATTCGATGCCACGCTGACAGTGCTTCCGTTCAGTTTCTCCCATAAGGCAGAGCTTCCATGGGTAGTGCCCGAGTCACTGCGGGATGCGGCAGACATAAAGGGGTCCAAGCTTGGATTCACATTTGCTGAAGTTTGCAGCGGTCCACCTGCAGGCGCAACCTTGTCAGGCGGAAGATCAATATCTTCCTGTGATGACGATAGAACGGAAAGTAGTTCGGAGCTCATTTTGTAAATATTAGGGACCCGAATATTGACACCTTCAAAGGGCAATTAGTTTTTAGTACAAAGATAAGGCAGGCCGCCAAAACCCACCTGTCTCGCACAAACCCAGAAATGCATCCCACATAAAAGGATTCAATTTCAAAGCTTCGACATAGCATTCTACTCCCTTATTGAGGTCTTTATGAGCGTGCCATAGTTTACCCTGCAAGCATAGAACTGCAGCCGCGTCGGGTAGGTGCTGCCTGCGTGTTTCGCTGTGTTTGTCTATACAATCGACGGGAGATTATCAGCCTCAGCCACATTGACGAAATTGTTCACACCATGAATGTAGCGAGAAACAAAGGACAGAATGCTTACTCCAATGATTCTTAGAAGTCCAAAGGCTTTTGCTCCGTTCCAGCGCCGCAATCCCATCAAGATACTTTCCTAAGTCTAGACACGCCTGCGCATACACATACGAGCAGCCCAAATGAGTACCCCTCGACCCAAAATTCTTGCTGTAGTCATAAGCTGCCTTGATTTGCCCGTTGAGTAGATGGCATAGGGAGAGTAGATAGGAAGCCTCCGATGTTCGAGGTTCATAGGCATGCAGACGACCAGCAAGAAATAGCGCATTGCGAATCAGATTGTTATCAAGGTGATAGTATATTAGCTGCCTCAACTGGCCCGATATATGGGATGTCGACGGCGACATGTTGGGGTGTGAATGTTTAGGCTTCGCGGCACGGAGAAATTTGGCGATCTAAGAACGGGGGCGCAGTGTCGGTCGTGATGACGGCGGAGGTTCGAGTAGATAGGTAGAGAATAATCAGGGAGATGTTCACTCAAGAAGAGCAAGCATTTGGTAGGCAGTATGTGATACCTAGCGCTCTTTGATAGAAATTCCGGCGACGAGGGAAGCACGAGATTCTTTGTGATGCGCGGATCCAAAGTTGTGTTAATAGCCAGAGGACCGCCGACAGAGAGAAATCAGTGATATTATCGCTCTGAGAGACGTTCCCCTATTACGTCCTTCACAGAATCCCTCAGTTGTTTTACCCGCGATATTATACAGGGTCGTGTCTCGGAGAGTGAATGACGTCCGGCCAACTCGTGACGCCCCTTTGGGCCAGGTTAAGATTCAGAGGAGAGTAAATTGCATGTCGCGAATGATGGTCGAACAGTTGAAAGAGGAAAGCTGCGCGGGGTCAGCAAAGTCTCGCCAAGAGAGATGCAGTGGGATGTGGCAGAGGCGATCCTGATTGTCGTCACGATGTCTTTTCGGCCATCAGATGTTTTGGGGCGGCAGTTCAATGCACCGCTCTTAGTGGCTGGTGGAGGCGCGGGCGCTTGTCTGGTTGTGGTGGGCAACGCCATTCCCTAATCGTCTGTCAGTCCAAAAGTTCCCACCAGCGAACTAAATACCACGTTGAGCTTCCGCACTAGCTTCGATCTTGATCTGTCAAGATTAGGTAGTAGGTATGGCTTAGTTTCTGTACATACAACCAAATATATGCAAGGAGCTACCGATTGTTAGGATCTGCAATCATCTACACTCATCCTGAACACATCAAACGATACGACTTAAATTAATCCTCAGTACTACTAATCTTTGCAGGACCGTTCAACATGGCACAAGTTTGTCTCCCTCGATTTCACTACTCCCCACTGATCTCATATGTCAATAACAAATAAAGGGCTGACCCTTTCTCAAGAAAGCAGCAAAAACCCTCGCGACTCGAAATGCCTCCCTTTTACTCCGTACCCATATAACTACTCTTTGTCTTCATGCGGCCTTCCTCCTTCTCCACTGGATATTCAACCGCCCCCGCTCGTTAACGCCTTATATTACCTTTGCATGTCCGACTCTGGCTATCGAATTCTATCTGGACCGCCTGGGCCGTCCACGCTATAATCCAGCTGATGGCTCACTTCGCTCCCCTGGAGAGGACCTTGGGGCGGCCGGTTTAACGGAATATATGTGGGATGTCTTGTATTGGACGTGGGGCTGTATTGGCGCGGTCTGTGTCTTTGGCGATCGCGCCTGGTGGCTGTGGATTGTGGTGCCCCTGTATTCCGTCTGGCTGGCATATACCACGTTCACGGGAATGAAGAGCGGACTTGCCGGGATGGGCGGAACAGAACCAGCTGTTACGGAGAGTAAGAGGCAGAAGAAAATGGAGAAAAGAGGAGGCCAGCGAGTACAGTATCGATGATTTGTTGGAATCGACTATTGCATGTACACTATGGGATATCTCGTCGTTATGAAAAATTTGGGTACAATATCTTCAAATGTTGGGCGGACATAGTATGAAGAAAAATGTGTTGTATTACGTTCTCAGGTGAATGTACGATAATGGCGTGCACATATATGGACTTACAAAACCACGGGTGTGCTAGTGTATACAACAATATACAACAATCATTAGGCTGCAGGAGTACGCGCAAACACAAAAATCAGCAATATAATGTACCAAAACATACTTGCAGAAAACTATGTGGGGAATAAGTAAGGTCAGGTCATCGTCAATCTGCTAGGATAATCAAGCTAGTGGGAAGGAACAAAAGAGAGGGATATCATTCATGAGTATATTGCTTTGAACCGAACCATATATTTCTCCAACTCATATGGAACTTGGGTTCGCAGCAAACAAACTTTGCGTATCTTCTGGGATCATAGGCCGTCTCTATCAGGCGTCTCTTCAAGGTTGTCGTCCGAGTTCTGTATACGATATGTGGCAGTCTCAGTGGCGTCCAGAATCAAGTCGCCTTCGTTGGTAGCAATCATTGCATGCTGTTCCTGTGTACTTTCCAACGGAAAAGCAGGCTCACTTGGGGTGTAAACAGCACTGCTAGTGGCAGATTCCACAACAGGGGTAAATGCCTCAGGTTGTTCATAGCTATCCTTCACGGAGTCTCCACCAACGCGCATGCTAGTAGCCGGTGAAAATGGAATGGAAGCGGCCCTATCGTTTGCAACAATATCTTTTTGTGGTTCGGACGCGGGGTGTGAGGTTCTATAAATAGCGTGTAGTTTGTCCATCACGTCCTGGACAAAAGAAGGATCTTTCCCGGCGAGCAGCTCAGAGACGAGGTTTTCAACAGCTTCGTAATGAGCACTCGAGGAGCTTGGAGCTTGCGGCTTATGAAGGTTTTGAGAGTCATCGGGTTGTTCGTGAGCCTCCTGCTCGAGCGACTGGGATGATCCCGCTCCAGCTGATCTTTCAACTTCCGCATAGTTTTTACGAACACTGTTTAGAGCACTGTAAACATTTTCAGGAACTTCCTCGAATTCAGGTACGCCTTGTTTCGACATAGCTTCAGCCGCAGCTACACCCCAAGTTGATTTCGTGGTGTCTTCCTCCCTGTCGGTTTGCTGTGCTCTGAGTGGACCGGTCTCTATATGACCACCAGATTCCGCAGGAGCTTCAGACGGCTCTAGTTCTTCGTTCGATAATTCCACCCCTTCCGAGTTGACATGGTCATGTGCTATAGGTGCATCGTCAAGACCCAGCGCTTGGTCTTCGGATTCCGCAGCACCCTGTGCCGCTGAGCTAGCGTTGCCGGTTTCACGGTGCATTGAAGCTTTGTGATTTGGAGAGTCTGCATCTAGGTAATGCTCTTGGGGAGCGGGTGTAGACGGTTCACTAGGCATTGGCCGTGGAGGAGGAGAGCCGGACCTAGTATCGAAGTTGTCACTCACTTCCCGCGCCGCAATCTTCCATCTACCGACATCTTTCAGCCTGGCAAGTTCTTTCGCAGCAGCTTCGGCAACATCCATTCCACGAGATAAGATATCATCAGAGAGTGCCCTGGCATCTTCCAATTTTGGATGGCGCATGCCGACCTTCCGGAATTTACCCTTCCAATCTTCAAACTGTGCTTTCAGTGCATGATATTTTGCCCAATCTTTGTAGGTAACACCATCCATCCAAGCCCAGCGCATCCCTATTTCCTGAAGCCCCAGGTCACGCACACTGTCAAGCACATCTAGGGTAGAATTTACTGCGGCAGAGACACGATGCACTAACTCCTGATCAAATGAGCTGTGCCATTCTCGGATAGCATGAGCGCGATCCCTAATGACGACTGCGGCTTGTCTGATGTCCTTAAGAAGTTCACTTTGCGCCGTTTGCTCCGCTGGAGAATGTTCACTAGGCAAAGCCTCAGTCAACTCGCCTATACGAAGCTTGACAGCCGAGAGTTCGTGTTCCACAGCGGTTTCCAGAGCCGTAAGAAGGCTCCTCCCATGATTCTCGGCCCCGCCATTTACATAACCCCCAACAAGTCCGTATAGGCGCTCTTCAAGATCTTCGATACCTAAATCCGCAGCCACAGAAAACTTTTCCTGCCAAGTTCGCAGGTCTGATTCAATCTTCTCGCGAGTTTGTGTTGCCAATTCTGTAGGGGACAATGCGCGAGATGTAGATGAAACCACCGTTGTAGAAGTTGTGGGAGTTGATTCGATTTTGCTGGTTTCTGATGACGCAGGAACAACACTAACCAGTTGTTCCGAAGAGCTTGTGGTACTCGACGTCAGCCAACAGAGGGTAACTGTTAGGATCAAAAACTCACTTGTCAACCTCATCCACAACCTTGCGCAGCTGATTTCCCTCACGATAGCTGGCCAGTCTCTGCCCGATTTTGACTAATTGAGGTTCAACATTCTCCGAGTAAAGACCGGTAACTTGTGGCCAAAGCCAGCTGTTCACAAAATAAACAACGGATGACCATGATGTTTGAGCATAGGGCATGACGGTGGTTGTTAGAACATTTTGACCAGAGGTATACGTCTTTCCAATAAAGGGTCTTGTCCGAGAAAGGAAAGGTTGAATATAACCAACGCATGTTGTCTTAAAAGCAAAGTTCGCCTTTTGATAGTAAGGCGACATCACCGCCGTGACTCTTTGGACTTGAGGTGCTACCTCGGCGTTATACAGCTCGCTCGCACCATCCTTTGCGGATTGCAGAAGAGGAGCAACTTGCTTCTCCCACTGCTCAGATCCGTAAGCATGGGCTTGTTCCAAAGCAGGTGCGCCGTATTTATCATAGCCAAGCTTAGCAACATTCGCGGCAGGCGTATAAACCTTCTCGTTGAGAACCCCTACATACGGACGGGCTTTCTCAACGTAAGGGGCACCGTAGGTGTTGTAGAATGGAAGAACGTGAGGCTCAACATAGGAGCGGGCGACGAGATACGGTTTGCAGACTCGCGGAGAGGACTCATTCAGATCCGACAGTTGAGCCGGGCATCGAAAAAATGGGGTGAGCAATATATACCAGATACAAAGCCTAAATTGGTAGGTTGTTTGTCAGATCATGGTTGTAAAAAAATATACCTAGACATGAATGCAAGCATACCGCACCACCAACCCGAGCGTCCATCGGAAGATACTTGTGTTTCTAGATTTCGGTTGGACCTCTTTATTTCCCATATCCTTAACAATGCCTTCTGAGGCATGGCCGCTATCTGAGGTGGTCATCGCTGGCGACCTCGCCTCGGTAATTAGAGTCCTTTGTTTTGAGTCAATAGATGCTAGCGCTTGCCTGCCGTCGCGCATATAATCTAAATAGATACAAGACTCGAACAACTTGCCGTTGCTATCTAGATCATCGCAATTGCACTACGGAGCCACACCGTCTGGGCTTCAGCAGAAATTGAGACCGGAGGCTAGAGTTGATAACCTAGCCCTTCGCTAAGTTTCAACAAGACTCGTACGCGACGAAGGCCCAGGTCTTGGCGCGTGTTTCTTTGTCGAAATATGATGCACTTCGTTGAACTGATGAATAAAGTCGATAATGAGCTGGTTTGTCTTAGGATGTAAAGATAGCTTGAAGAAAGTTCAATCACAATAACATCAAGCTAACAGGGACTTCAGGGTAAATGCACGAAGGCTGAAGTGAGGTCATCGTTTAGTTCAGCGCATCTGGCGTCTTACAAAGTGTTACACTAGGGTCCCTCAGCGGTAGTTATCAACTCTGTCCCCTGGCTGTAACATACTGTATCCCCACGTGATATTATATGTGGCGTCGCTAGTGCTGAGTCATCATCGCCTATGGTAAACTGACATCGATGCTTGTCATCAATTCTCAAGGATTCTTTGTTTTCGAGGGTAAGGGGACTTAGCATAGGTACCCTAGCTCGCCGGCCTCATATCTCAGTCCTGGTCAATTTGCGATTCGTGTAAACTATAGATATGATATCTTGCTATCGCTATTAATGACGATCGGATCGTCGACTCGAGCTTGTCGAAATCATGGAACCCCCGACGGATCAACGCTCCGACTATGCAGGAATCGCCGCACCATCTTTTCCAGACGTGATGAATGACCCAGCCTACGCTACAAATTACAGAGGAAAGGAAAGGGATCTGGAAGAACCTGATACTTGCCGAATATGTCGGGGCGAAGGTACGGAAGAAGAACAACTGTTCTACCCTTGCAAATGCAGTGGTAGTATCAAATTTGTCCACCAGGCATGTTTGGTGGAGTGGTTATCACACTCGCAGAAGAAACACTGTGAGCTGTGCAAAACACCATTCCGCTTTACAAAGCTATACGACCCGAACATGCCTCGGGATTTACCAACGCCACTATTCCTAAAGCAATTGTTGGTTCATAGCTTTCGCACCGTGGTGACATGGCTGCGATTCGTTCTTGTTGCATTCGTCTGGCTTGGATGGCTACCCTGGTCCATGAGGGCCATCTGGAGAGCGCTGTTCTGGCTTGCAGATGGCCGCTGGTCCGGTGGGGATAACGCTATGCAAGGACCGACTCAGGAACGCCTTTCTCAAGTAATTGCGAACAGCACTGCTTCGCTTCATAGTGTAGGTGTTGCGACAAGCTCAGCCCTGGCCTCTACATTTGAAACGGACACGGCCGATACGCAGTCCATGCCGTCTCCAGCATCGTCAATATTTAGCTTCTCATCAGGCGAACCGCTACTCCTTACTATTATAAAGAAAGCATTTTCTGCCCTTTTTTTTCCAGCTATATCCTCAAGTTCCAGTTCAACAACCGGAAGGTCTTCAAATATAACGGTAGGGTTCTACAAGCAGCGGCATCCCTCGTGGCTGTCTGATGTCAAGTTCTTGAATAATATCACACCGTCTCCCACGATTAACAACATTATTATCGACACATTGGAGGGGCAGTTAATTACGTTGCTTGTTGTCATATCCTTTATTTTAATTTTCCTTATCCGTGAATGGGTTGTCCAGCAACAACCGATGGCCAATATTGCAGATGGAGAACGAGAAGCGGCTGTCCAGTTAATAGCGAATAATCGACCAAATCCTGTGGACGAAAACCCTCGCCTAGGAGATCATAGACCTCTACATCCAGACGACGAACAACAGGAACAGGGAGGTCACGGCCATGAAGATCGCTTCGTTCACGCCGACAATTCCGTCCCTGACGCCGTAGCTGAGGTGGAGTCGCCTTCTAGGAACATGTCGGTTCGGGTTGATAATATGGCGTTCGGGGATGAACTCAGCACATCGGGTTCCTTCCGTCGGAACTTTGAGAGCGACGACGATGATTCGAGCAATGATTTTGCAGCGGAATCAGCATCCCAGATCAATCAAGCCTGGCCTGGCGTCGAGACCTTCAGAGACCTGTGGTCACGTGGGCACGGTGACCCTGAACAAATCTTACGAATCATACACGAAGAGGGCCGCCAGGAAGAGCTCGGTTGGGTTGTCACGGCCATGACAAAGCTTCAGCGCAGTGATAGTCCTAGAGTGTCCTGGTCTCATGATCAAAGCTCCTCAGGTCCATCTAGTTATGTCCCGGGTCCGGGCGAGACAGACTCAGAGTTTGCAAGTCATAACACAATTGCCTCCGCAGGCTCATCACTACCGGATTCTCATTGGAACACTACATCTCAGTCGTCAACTCCTGTTGGTCGGCCCTGGGATATCGCGAGCCCGCACGCTAGAAACGATGCTGCTATGGACCAGTTGCACACTGACTTCGCTTTCGATTTTCCAGAACTTGGACCTGGAAGCGAAGAGGATAGGGAGTCGCAGTCAGATGCTCGTAGCTCAGCAAATGACTTAGTTGGGGCTGTCCAGGAATTCACCCCCCATGACCCCTCAAGTGCAAACAATCCTGCCAATTTAAACCAGGAACCAGCTGCAAACGTGCCACCCCCAACACAGACGGATCATCCTAGCACTGCGCCTCCTAGGAATCTGGTTACCAAGCTCTTTGACTGGTTCTGGGCCGACATCACGCCTGACGATCAGGCTCAAGAGCGCCCACAGCCGGATGAGGAACACGTAGTTGAGGACCCTGCATTGGAAGAACCTTTTGTGCCCTTGCAAAACAATCGACGCCTTGCCAATGCCGGCGCACAGGATAATCAAGGGATCTTTGCGGATGCTGGAATCGACGGAAACGATGTTGACGCTGTCGAGGATGGTGATGATCTAGAAGGGATTCTAGAACTCATTGGGATGCAGGGTCCGATCTTCGGTCTCCTACAGAACGGTGTATTCAGCGCGCTGCTTATATCATTCACAGTTTCTGTCGGAATTTGGCTGCCTTATCTTTGGGGTAAAATCGCCCTCGTCCTTCTAGCCAACCCTATACAATTGGTCTTTGGCGTCCCAATGACGGCAGTATCAGTTTTTGCAGATGTTACACTTGACACTTTAATTGGCATCCTGGGATATGTCATGTATGGTGTTAGTCTTATCGTGAAGCTGTTGTTGAGTCCCCTTAGTGCTCTATTACCTCTGGGCGACTGGATTCCTGAGACAAAGTCTATCACCACCGCCTCTCTTTCGCTCATTGATGCCAGCAGTCATCGGCTAGGCAACGTGATTAGTTCCTTCTTTGTGTTTCATGAGTCGGATGTTCCCATGTTCTCCGTCCTCTCTCACCAAGCACTAAAGATACACGAAGAGCGTATCACCAGCTTGTTTTGGCTATGCTTTGGAATAGGCAAATTTGTGTTGTACGATTTCCCACTGCGGTTACTTGCTATTGAGCTGCCTGACTCCCAGTCGCTCAAGCACGGAATTGTCGATCTCATCAGTTTAATACCCCAGGCTCGCGGTCAACTTTATAAATTTGGGAGCCAAATACTCTTCTCTTCGAACGCCAAATGGTTCAATGCAAGCGTGACAGGATTAGCTTCAGGTGCCATAGCTGTGGATTATGAACTGGCCGTATGGGACACCAAGGATCGGGTCATTGCCATTTTAATGGGCTATCTCTTAGCGTCAGCTTTGGGTCTGCTATACCTTCGTATCACTGGCCTAGTATCTGGTGCGGATAGGGGGCAGAGGGTGGAAGGCATAGTTGCCGACGTTCTGCATCAAGCTGGTGGAGTTATGAAAGTCATCTTGATCATCGGGATTGAGATGATCGTTTTCCCGCTATATTGTGGTACTCTGCTTGATGTCGCATTGCTGCCTCTCTTTGAGAACGCTACTATTGCATCGCGCCTTGAATTTACATCGTCGTCTCCGCTTACCTCATTGTTTGTGCATTGGTTCATTGGCACCTGTTATATGTTTCACTTCGCTCTTTTTGTGTCCATGTGCAGGAAAATCATGAGAAGTGGTGTTCTCTGTAAGATCGATCTTCCCTACGTCTCGATGATGACTACTGACAGCATTTCACAGATTTTATTCGCGATCCCGACGATCCGACCTTCCATCCCGTGCGCGATGTTCTAGAACGTAGTATCACTACCCAACTGCGCAAGATTGCATTCAGTGCTCTTGTGTATGGCGCTCTAGTCATCATTTGCCTTGGTGGTGTCGTCTGGGGTTTGTACTATGCATTCGACGATGTGCTCCCTATTCATTGGTCTGCAACAATGCCAGTCCTTGAGTTCCCCGTCGACCTCCTGTTCTACAACTTCCTCATGCCGCTTGTGATTCGATCAATCAAACCTTCGGACGGATTACATGGCCTCTACAATTGGTGGTTCCATAAGTGCGCACGATTCTTACGGCTGACCAACTTCTTTTTCAATGAGAGGCAGCCGGATGAGGAAGGTTACCATGTACGACGGTCTTGGTGGGCTACGCTGTCGCTGGCAAAGGGGGATACTGGTCACCCTGTAAAAAGTGGAGAACAGCGACGTGATGCTGATGACAACCATATTGATGCCTACTTTGTCCGGGATGGTAAATTTGTCCGCGCCCCTGCATCTGATCAGGTCCGGATTCCCAAGGGTAATTCCGTGTTTCTGGAGGTGTCAGAATCAAATGAAAGAATCGATGGGCTTCCAGAGACGAACGAGGGATTACACAGCCGAGCGAATCCCATGTTTGCGAAGGTTTATATTCCGCCCTTTTTCCGGACGCGGATTGCCGCATTTATTTTCTCGATATGGGTATTCGCGGCTGCTACTGGCGTAGGCGTCACAATTATTCCATTGGTTGTCGGCCGGAAAATTATGTCTTCACACTTCCCCAACCGACCGGTGAACGACATCTATGCCTTCTCAACAGGCATCTGCATAGTTGGTAGCGCTGCCTATCTTGCGCTGTATTGCCACACCAGCTTTGCTGCGGTGAAGGACCGTTTGAGGCCATACTTACAGTCTCCTCGCCAGGCTTGTCTCGGGTTGACCGGTGCTGCAGCCAATGCCCTCCGACTCATCTACATCGCTTTGGCGTTCTCGGTATTTTTACCGTCACTATTTGCTCTTGCAATGGAGCTCTACGTGTTGGTTCCCGTGCATACGTACCTGGATGGTGCTCAGACACACGTCATCCATTTTGTGCAAGACTGGACTATTGGAGTACTCTATGTCCAAATGGCCATCAAATTCGTACTCTGGTATTCCACTTCTCGTCCCGCGGCCGCTCTTAATGGCATTTTCCGCGATGGTTGGCTGAAGCCCAATGTCAAGCTCGCCACGCGAGCTTTACTACTCCCAGTCATGCTCTTAACGGCAGTAGCGGTTGCCTTGCCGTTGGCGGGCGGATTCCTGGTCAATTCAACCGTATTTTATTCTACCCCTGAGGTTCAGTTCAAGGTCTACCGTTATGCATATCCTCTCACATTGCTTCTGAGCTTGCTGTTTTGGATTGGTTTCCTCGTAAATCGACAGGTGGAGAAATGGAGGGTCAACATCCGTGATGATGTTTATCTAATTGGAGAGCGCCTTCATAACTTCCGCGAGAAACGGGCGAAAGATGTCGGTGTACCCAGCCAAGTGATCACTGGGTGATTCAATGTTGACTAAAGTACAAACTTTTGAAAAGAAACCCTTATGCCTTCAATTCGTGTACATGTTATGACTGATGAATAAACCTTTTTTTCGCTTTCGATCACATTCCCACTGTATATTTGCTTTATGGCTGCCTGGTCTATTTGTTATGTGGGTATCCACTCAAGTGGGTCTCAGGAAACCCTCTGTTTTTTTCTTCTTCTCTTTTTCATAGAGTACCTCCCTTACTAGATTGCATAATGGATCATCATTTATTGTGTACTTTGGAAACGTACAATTCGGTACATATTTTACAGACAAGATAAGATTAGTCGGGTGTAACATTAGTAGTCATCAACTAAGGTAAGATCGATCTAGGGTGTACATAGTGCATCATCCTGCAAGACCTAAATGACTTGTTACACGCTGTTATACTATTCATCAAAGATGAGCAATGACCTATCTATCCAAAATCTCCATGTTGACTTGAACCATGAAAGATCTACCAGCTAATCTGTATGAATCATGAGCTTAATCCTCTGAAACAGGCAAGGATGTGGCTTGTGCAGACGACGCACGGATGTTATGCATGCGCCACCGCTAGCAAAACAGCCAATCATTCTGGCATGCGCCTGGGGCCTGGGAATCGCGGCTGCCTGCCACGTGATGCGCCAAGCTTGCGCGGACTTGTGGCTTGGCGATGGAGGCTTTACTGCACTCGCCACTCCCTATTGGTTAGGCAACAGAATTCCTGCCCACCTTCAATCTATTCTTATTCCTCCTGTCGCTCTTTGCCCCTCGACTTTGATATCTACTGAACAATTGTTGAATCCGCGCGTCCAAACACTCCTAGCAAGAACGGTCTTTGAGATCATGCATTTCCACTGGTAACGGCGGCGTGTTATCTGCAATGCTCTGAATCCCTGTTGAATCTTACAATTCGTCCCGGACAGCCTGCGCGCCAAGATGTCCGTTCTCCGTCACGGAGGTTCGTACCTCCAGCGACGCCTTACCAAGATGTATACAGATACCAAGACCTCTTGCGAGAGTGTGACGACTGCTTCAAAAGCCGTTGATGACCCGGAGCTAGTTGCTCTTCACCGGAGCTTTCGAACACAAAGAGACAGACTTCTGGCATGGGGTCTAGATTGGAGCGACGCCAGCGCTGCGCAGCCGAATGATATCGATGAATCGCTAACGCAAGCTGGCTACAGCGATGTTGTTGCCAGCGTCATGTCCTCAATTCAAGAGCTTCTCAATGAAGCAGAACGCATCCAGCATGCAGGGACTTCCGACCTACCCCCCAAAGGCGCTCGGTCAGACCCACCCTCGAAGGATGGTCTTAGTAGTCTGCCACTCAAGACGCACTGGACTGACGAAGACATCAATCGGTCTAAACATCTCCTCGCCGACCTAACCGCTTGCATTGACACCCTTTATGACCTGTCCCGCTCACGACGCAACATGACCTCTAGTGGGCAGTCAGCTACCAAGGCCCGACCACGCCAATATCCTGGGTCAACAACAGAGGATACCATCTACACTGTTTTCCCGGATTCGAAATCATATCTTGGTGCCTCTATTGACACCAAACACCCCAGAACACAGCTTGATAAATTCGAATATACGCCATTTTCCAATCGCGCCGCCGCGACCCTCGAAAAGCCACAACTCGATAAATCATTCAGCAAGATATCCCTAACTACGAATCACTATATTATTGATCGTTCTGCTTTGCAGCTGTCCGGAGCATCTCACGACAATAGTCCCCCGCCCTACGAAATGGTAGCCGCCTCCACCAATTCGCGAGCCATTGGGCGCATGAAGACATCAGCATCACCTTTTCTGCGGGGTACGAAAGACTCTACTGTGACCATTCTGGTTGAGTTTACTCCCATGATGCTTGAGAACTCGGGAGCGTCTACTGCACCAGGAATTCAACGGTTGGACCATGTGCATCAGACCCTTGACCAGCTTGTCCAAAACGCCCGTGTTTCCCATTTGGGATTGTTGAAATTTCTCGGCTACTATGTTGATATGCCTAACTCCCGATATGCCTTTATCTATCAGATGCCGGTTGACTACTTTCCTTTTTTACGCAACCCTACCGATCTCTTGAACGGGCTAAAGCCCAAGCCTTTGTTGTCGCTCTTCCAGTCGGGTGAAGAGTATAACGTACCTAACCTAGAAACTCGTTTTCGCTTGGCTTATGACCTTTTAATGGCTGTTTTGCAACTACGGAGCCAGAACCTTGTGCACGGAAATATTAACAGCAGCAATGTTCTTGTTTTCCCTGGGTTGACAAACTCTAATACCGATGAAGTTGGGCTCACAGAGAACTTGCGACGTCCTTACCTGACCTCGTTCGCTCAGTTTTCCGGGACCAGTTCATCGCCTGAGCCTCTTTCATCGAGCATGTATCGTCATCCAGATGATAAGAGGTCTCTGGGAGATGACGCATCCTGGGCTTATGACCTTTACTCGCTTGGCCTGGTGTTGATGGAAATCGGTCTATGGACGCCTATCAGCCGTTTGTGGAAGATGAAGTACAACAACTCGATGTTCAAACAAAGGATAGAGAATGTCTATCTTCAAAAATTGGGTCCTAAGTGTGGTAGCGCATACCTTCACGTGGTGCAGCTCTGTCTAGACGCACCCAACTTTCATCTTTCAACCCAACCGTTCGATGATTTCAACCTTAGGGTTCCTCAGACATTTCACTATCCCGTGTTAGATCTTTCCGAGCCTGACAGTATCTTCTCATTCTCCATGAACTTCATTTACACTATGTCCAAGATCGTTTGGTCTTGCTGCAGGATCGATATTTTCTCGGCACCTGGAGCTGAGGAGCTGGACGATTGCCTACCACTTGCTCTTGTTCCAGGATCAGACCCCGGGGCTACGAAAGCACCTGTCAGGGACTACAACCCCACTCCCGAGCCATTTGTTCCATATACCGAACCATTTGCCACGCTTCCCACTGCCGAAATGAAATTGATAAGAGAAAAGATGGGCTTGGATGAGAGGAAAGTACGGAAGAGAACGTTTAAGAAACTCACCAATGTTGAAATACCTCAGGAGCATCTTAACGAGTGGAACTTCCAGATGTTACCTCGGTTAAGAAAACTCCTACAAAAGATTTTAAAGGACTCCTCTGAGTCGTGTAGTGTCACTCTCATGATGACGGGCGAGGCCCCTGAAAGTGCCAGGACGACAATCTGCGTGACGTGTGCTAGTGCGAAAAAGGTCAGGGCTGCTTTGAAAAAGTACTTCGTTCTCGATCGGGAAGACTGGGATCTGATCGTTCTTCGGGGCGACATCCAACGCTCAAAAGTCCCTCGAAAGAAACGTCGTAGGCCAGCAAAGTCTGGTCCGGAGAGAAACGATGTGCCCGCATCTTTTCGTCCGGACCCAAATCCTTGCTATCAGCCCCGGCCTCTCTGCGGTGCCTCCATAGGCGCCTTTATGAATGAAGAGCACTTACCTCCGGTAACCTATGGTGGGGCGATTCTGGTGGACGGAATGCCGTACGGTATGACAGTACATCATATGTTGGAGTCCCCCAGTGACCAGGAGGACGGTGAGGATGAAGATCCCGGTGCTCCTCTCCGGTCAGCAGGGAACTGGCCTCGAGATCCCGGGCCCCAGGAAGCAGAGTTCATGTACAGCTGGTGTGATGAAAATCCGTCGGAACTCGAACTTGAGATCTCAGAGGACGAGGACGGCGACGATAACTCCATCTCCCTTAGCCTAGAAGGAACTTACGACGACTTCAACCTCTCCGATGGCTTCTCCTCAGATGAAGACGCATTTGACATTGACGAAGATGAAGACTCAGCTTCGGTGGGTGACACGGCTGGTATTGATCCAGGCGACGAGCCACCGCTGTTCGTCACCCAGCCAGCAATCGATGACGTTCGTGAAGACTTTTTCCCATGTCCCGAAGATCGTGACGACGAACATCTAGCCTCTCACTCTCTTGGGTTTGTCCATGCGTCTTCTGGTGTCAGACGATGGACACGCAAAGGCATCAAGCATGAAATTGATTGGGCCTTGATCAAGATCAACGATGATCGGATTGATCCTCGTAACATAGTGTTCAGTCAACAACCTATGCAACAGACTGAAACTATTTATTTGAACGACATCGCACGCCTAGAAGATCTTGGTGGCTTGAAAGTTCATTGTTGCGGTCGAACTAGCGGCTTGCAAACTGGGCAGATATCTCGAGCAATGACAATTGTAAAACTCCACGGCCGACAGACTTTCTCGACGAGTTTCTGTGTAGACGGGAACTTCGGTGGTAAGTAAGCATACCCAGGAGCCCTGGTTATTCTGAATTCTTCTCTAACTTATTCTAGTTCCCGGCGACTCAGGAGCATGGGTCTTCGAAAAGTCAACCGGTCGAGTATGCGGCCACGTCCTAGCTTGGTCAGAGAAAAGCCACACGGCATACATCGCGCCAATGGAAGTCATGTTAGAAGACATCGCTCGCACCCTGGACGCGACATATGTCAGTCTACCAGGCTATCCACATGAGTCTTTCTCGTACCCAACGCCCGGTTCCTCCCACTTTGAACCACAAAACCCAAGATATCGCGCCCCGCTCCCACTACCAGAGCAGCTTCCAGTTGATATTGGACGTCTACGTTTAGAGGACCCCAGCATGGGCCCGGTGCACCCCAGCCGAGCTCGAGAGGTCTCCACCCCATATCGAGGAATGCCACCCATCCTGACTCCACCCCGCAGCTTGGAGAGGCAGCTCGCATAAACTTCGTTCTTTTTCGTTCTCCTTAAGTTACTCTCTTATATCCATCTTCGTGCCGCCATTTTCTATTTTCTATACCCCTTCTCCCCCTTTTCCTTTTCTTTTCAGTTGCTGTCTCGAACTCTATATATCGTCATGTATGACTCTTGGATCTGGGCCGGCATTCTGCTATTCTGTTCTTGCCTGTTTTTTATGGTTATGATTATACATGAGTGGATGGGAAAGAACTAAAATAATACCCCCTTGCGCATTTGTTACATAGTTTCTAATCTTACTTTCAGACAACGGGCGATTTACTTCCTTGGGCTTCTAATAGTCTCCCTTTTGTCTCCCTCATTCCACTTTGTGATCAAAACAAAATTCCATCGTCTTGAAGTTGACGTCTGGAGAAACATAGTTGTACATAGGACTGGTTGAAGTGAAACTGGACAGTCATTCAGTAATCTCTTTACGTGCTGCACAACAGCGTGAGTCGTCAGTGTTGATAAGGATCAGCTGATTCAACGCTTTGGGTCATCCTTAGTCTATCTTCTGTCTATCTACTCTTTTAATACCAAGATCGAATCTTCAATTATTTATACGCTGTGGTTCCAGGTAGTTACAAGCCTAGAACTCGAGTTGCTACTCTGATATCCTGGGGTGCTTTTAATATTTTAAGACTGATTCTTTTTTCTAACTAGAATGTACTGAACACATAAGGATAAATTCCTAATAACCGACATCAAACACGTCATATGCATAACAAAAAACAGAAACTTGACATACACCTCCCAAAAGCCGAACCCCGATCCCTGCCTCGTGCCCAATGCTCAAGTGCATGACTTTATATATGATATAAACGAAAAACATTACATGAGACCATCCACACAATTTAATACTTAATGCAGGATTTATGACGAAAGGTACTTAAGAACAGCTTCCTTCTCTTCGACAGGCAGCATGCTCAGAACCTGCTGGACACCCTTCAATCCACCGTCCTTGTTGCCGATAAGCAATTGCGCAACATCTGCAGCAACGGACTCGGTCTTGAGGGATTCAATCTTTGTCTGGATTAGCTTCTTGTTCTCCTCATACCACAAGGCCACACGTTGGTCATCACGCTCCAACTCGTCATCAAGCATTCCAGTCCAGGTACGCAGGGTGTGAAGGTGAGTCGAGCGAGCGGATTCAGTAGAAGAGACGTTTCCGGCTGGGGTGGTCGGGATGGCACCACTGCTGGCGTCGCGGGGTGCGGGAGACGGTGCCGCAGCAACCATGCGCTTGAGGATAAGTTCCTCGCTGAGACGGCGACGCACACGCCAGTAGAAGAATCGACGTGCGTTCTTCCAGGTGAGCGGCCGGCGAATAGTGTTCTTGGCCTCCATGCGGCCAGCACGATCATGAAGATCAGCAAACTGCAGAGCAATCTGCAAATAGACGGGCAGAAGTTGCTCCTCGCGGGCAGCCATCTTAGTCTTGATCTCCGACAGCTGCTCTTTACTGAGCGACGAGTCTTCCAGAGAGCGTCGGAGCTCACCATAAGTAGCATCCAGGCGAGCCATGGTATCCAACTGCTTGTCACGGCGGTATTTGATGTTAACAATACCCTCAGGCTCAAGAACACCACCGCGAGCTTCCTCATCAGCGTACATCTCCATTTGGTCTGGATTGATTGTAGGGTCAATGACGACCCAAGAACCACCACGGAGTTCACCGAAGGGCGGGATGTAGACGAAGATGGGCTGCTCATATTTGACCAAAGCATCGACGATGTATGACCCATACTTCAGAACCTCGTTGTACATATCGCGCTGTCCACCTGAGAAACCCCTCCAGTTGGCCAGGATCATGACAGGCAGTTGTTCACCATTGTTGAAGTCACGAAGGGCTTGGGCTGTCTTGAAGGCAGAGTTGGGGTACCACACTCCACCGGCTTCGGTGCTGATCATCTCCATCGAGTCAGGGTTGGCCGGGTCGGCTGGAGTAACGTTCTCCACCGAGCGGGTCTCAACAGCGATGACACCCATAGGGATACCACCCAGTCGCGCGCGACCAACAACAACAGTACGAGCCCAGCCACCAAGAGCTTCTTCGAAAGATCCCGCATCAAACAAGCCCGGAAGGAAGCCCTCCTCATCCTCTTTACCGGCAATGAGCCAGCGAGGGTCATAGGCCTGCTTGGGCGGAGGGTGGTACTCGATGTCACGGTCCCAATTGTCCGACCAAGGACGGATGGGATTGGGTGATCCCTTCCTGTCAGGAACGAAGGACATCCATTCCACAATCTTCTGCACACCTTCGAAATCATCATTCGCAGTCATGTGCGAAACTCCGTTCCTATACATAATCTGCGTTCCACCAAGTTGGAGGTTGGATGTGTAGACCTCTCTGCCCAACAGCTTGTTAATAGCCGGAGCACCTGTGAGGATAATTGGCTGGCCCTCGACCTGGATAGCTCTTTGTCCGAGACGGACGAGATAGGCACCGATACCAACCGAACGGCAAGTGACCAGAGTGATGGTGAAGATGTCTTCGTAGGCCTTGGAGGTAGCACCTGCAATTAGACCAGAGCCCTTAAGACACTCAACACCAAGGCCGTCCTTTGCACCGATGATAGTGGTGATCTTGTGCCGCTCTTCACCTTCATCGTTTATCAACTCAGTGATAACTTCCTTCTTTTTGCTCGCGTCGAACTTCTCCTTGACCTCGGGAGTCAGGTAGAGGTACTTGAACCCAGCCTCGGGTTTTCCAGGATCATTCCAAGCGACCGAGAAGTAGGGAATCAGCTCATCAGCCATTCCGATACGAGCACCCGAGTTGGCAGAAAGGTAGATACGAGGAATGCCAAGCTTTCTTGCCAGCTCAGTACACTTGTGGAAGAACTTGTCCTCCTGTGGACCAAACGATCCAATTTGGAATGTGATATCATTGGCAACGATGATGAATCGCCGTCCACGAGGATATTCAGGAGTACGGGCAGTCACGAGCCAACCAACCATACCGTGCGTGTTCGTACCAGGGCCTCTCGAGATTTCCACCAGGTTGTCAGTGTCATCCAGCACAAGCTCCGTGTAGTCGATGCATTCACCAACGGGAGGGCGCTGCTCCGCCAATGATGGCACCTTTGCGATGGCTTTGGTCCAGCTATTCTGGAATGCTTGTCTGAAGAGCTCAGGGAAATCGTACACATATTGAGTGCCCATCAGATGAGCCTTGTACCGCTTAGGTTGGAGCCACTCCTTGGTGGGGTAGGGCGTGGAGACAGGGCGCAAATGCATGGATCCGAGCTTGTTGGTACCACCAATGCTGTGGAAGACCCATTCGCCCTTTTCGGACTTCTTCTCAATGTAGAGTTCCACCTGAATGATGAAACCATAGGTGTTGGTGATGATCACACGCAGAGGGTATGGGACTCCGGTGGTGGGGTCAGTGCACAGGATACGGATTTCAGCACCAGTGACGCGAAGTCGCCAGAGGCGACGGCCGAAACGATCCAAGAAGCCAGCCAGAGCCTCCTCGACGTCCTTCGGCTGCAGGTTGAACACAGGAGAGAAGTTGATGAAGATGTGGTTCAAATCAGAGTTGTTGTTGCCAATGATCTCGAGAGCATCCAAGATATCGTTCATCAGTCGGTCAGCCTCGGAGATCAGATACTCAGCCGTAGGGATATCGTCACGAAGGCGGCCCGGACGCACTACCGCACGCACAAAGTACCGCTTGTCCAATGCTTTGTCACTCTCCGGACCCTTACCAATCGCTTCATAGACGTGAATGTTACGGTTTTCTGTGAACACTGGCTTGATCTTAAACTTGGACAAACGGCCGAGTTCCAGCTGGAACGCCAGGGCAGGCTCGCTGTGACGGATGCTCTCATCCTCCTCGTAAGTAGGTCCTCGGAAGGTGTAGTAACCTGGGTAGATGCCATTCTTGCCACAGATAAAAGTCACACGGCGGATGCGACGAGCAAGCAACTCATCCTTGACATCAGCCAGAATTCCATTAATTTGAGAGACAATCTGTGTGTCGTCAAGGTCTTCAACATCGCGGATAGCGATATTGCAAACACCAGTCAACTCGTTGTCGCTTTCAATTCGAGGAGCTGGTCGACGCTTGCCCTCCAGTGTGGCAAGAAGGCCATTATCAGAAGGCTTCTTGGCCTTTGAGCCAGCCCGAGGAAAGACCTCCAGGGCTCTAGGGAGGTATTCCTCTGCATCCTCCAAGTACTGAACTGGAAGAAGGACACCCTTTCTGGTAGGCTCGTTGCTTCCATCATTGACCAGATAGGACATGTCACTGATGGAGTTCAGCCTGCGGAAGGGATTGCTCTCGGTTGTTGGGGTGCTTGGAGTCGACGGGTGTGTAGACGTGACGCCGCCAAACTCAGGTTGTCCAAGCTTATCAAGGGTGAAGTCCCACGACAGCAGGGGCGGCTCGCCGGAAGAGTGATACTGAATGCCTTTCAAGGTGTAGGCACGGTAGGCACGGCGAACATAGACCTCGAGAGCAGCCAGCGTGACCCACGCATCTTGATGCACGAAGAATCGAGGCAGCACATCGAAAACAGTGTACTTCGAATCGACCACCTCCTTCAACACGCCGAAATCGGGTTCGCGATGGTCCCAACCGGTCTCACCGTAGCGCGACTCAACAACCGAGGAACGCAAAATTAGTTCCATTTGCGAGAGACGTTCCTCCAAAGAGGGAAGAGCGCACTGGATGAGAACCTCACGTGCCTTCAGAGTGACCTTAGCGGCGGATCGGGATTCGAGTTCTGTGAGTTTCTGGAGGATCGGCTTGAAGTGCTTGCTAACGTTGCCGACGCCAGGTTGGTTGGGACGGTACATTGCCAGAATGGCAAGGATCAGGTTATTCTTGGCACCAATGCGACTATGGGAGAGCACAGTCTGGACAACGCTAATAATATCATCCTTATGCTCGTCTCGGAGTTTCAGGATAGCATCTTCGTCACGAGTGTTGCGACCGGAGAATAGCTTCTCCACATCGTAGTATTGCTCCAAGAGTCCAATGAAGACATTGAATTCGTTGGTCTTCAGTCCGTCGATATACTTGTTGATGACTTGCTCCAGAGGCAAGAGAGTTGTTCTCAGGATTTCAGCATCCGCGGGATTGAGATTTTCTTCAATAAATCGAGCAATAGTCTTCTGAAGCTGCTTGGCTGGGAATTCAGTCTTGCGGGCGCGTGCACGATCGACAATGTTTTGAAGCTGAGTGTCCAGTCTCTGAGGCATACGAGAGTGCAGAGCAGAGGATTGAGCATTCCACTCTCCGTAGGGAAGCTCAGGGTCCCGAAGGACTTCCACAAGCTCCTTGAGCGTAGTACCCATGATTACTTGGTTATCAAATCCTCGCAGAATGTTTTCCAGGATGCTATGGAGCAGGAAGAACCTCTGTGGAGGCTTGTTACCCACAACCTGAGGAGGTCCAAGATCCGGCAACTGCCCGGTGAACGGCTGGGCATGTTTAACGCGGGAAGGATCATCCAAAGCGAGGATACCGAGGATATCACCGGCCTCCAAAGTAGCACCAGGCTGCTTGATCAATTGGACAATTCCATCTTCCTGAGCGATCAAAGGCATGTACATCTTCATCACCTCGACTTCAGCGAAGGCCTGACCAGCCCGGACGTGCTCACCATTCTCAACAGTGAACTTGACAAGTTTTCCGGGAGATGGCGTGCGGAGCTGTGTCGGGTCGTTCTCCTGCTCTAGCAGGCAGGTCTTACCATCGACACTGAGGCGTGTCGCAGCCGCTTCCTCCTTCCAGTAGACGTTGTGGCTGCGACCGTCGAGGAGGACCAGCAAGCCACCATCGGCCAACGCACGGACGCCGACAGAGCACTTGGATCCGTTAATGAACAGGTGGTAGCTGTCCAAGCTTGCTCTAGTGGCGGTGAATTTGTAGCGCAGACCTTCGTAAATGAAATCAACAGGGAAAACGGTCTTCAAAACGTCCTTCGAGGGCACTTGACCCTTCTCGAGACCCTTCCGGTACTCCTCTACACCTGCTTCGCTGGCCTGGTGTGCCTTAGTAACCGCACCACACAGCACGGCAACAATGGGATCAGGGCGTTCAGCAGTGAGTTTATTGGTGATCAGCTGATCAAGCCATCCAGTCGTGATTGTGTTGTCCTCGAATGCAGGAGTTTCCAGTAGCTTGATCAAGTACTCGACAGTCGTCCGGAAATCACCACGGATACTCAATTCCTTCAAGGCGATAACCATGTGTTTCCTTGACGCAGAACGATTCTCACCATAGGCGAAGATATGACCGAACTGACTGTCTGAGAAACTGTGAATACCTCCGGCTGTACCGACAGAGAAGTAACCCCAAACATTAGACGAACTGCGGAAGTTCAGTTCGTGCATGGTACCACTGGAAGGCTTGAAGCCCTCGCCGGGATCTTCGGAGGTAATACGGCAAGCAGTCGTATGTCCCTTAGGTTGCGGGCGGCGTTGCGTCTTGTAGCTTTCTTCGTTGGAGAAGTCGAAGTCAATCTCGGAAGATGTGTTCGGGTCCACACCATAGAGCAAGCGGATGTCGCGAATCCGGTGCAGGGGAATACCCATAGCAATCTGAAGTTGGGCAGCTGGCAAGTTGACACCCGAAACCATTTCAGTTGTAGGGTGCTCGACCTGGAGACGAGGATTCAGTTCCAAGAAGTAGAACTTGTCATCTGCATGGGAGTACAGATATTCCACGGTACCAGCTGACACGTAACCAACCAGCTTTCCGAGGCTGACAGCCGCACGCTCCATAGCCTGGAATGTCGTGGGTTTGGCGATTGTTACGGGAGCCTCTTCAATGATCTTCTGGTGTCGCCGTTGGACCGAGCAATCTCTGCCAAACAAGGAGATGTTGTTGCCGTACTGATCGGCCAGCAGCTGAACTTCCAAGTGGCGGGCATTTCCAGCAAGCTTCATAATGAAAATCGGGGATCCAGGAATTTCATTCGCGGCGGCATTGTACAAGTTAACGAAGTCCTCTTCACTTTCAACTTTACGGATACCCTTTCCTCCTCCACCTTCGGAGGCCTTGATCATCACAGGGAAACCAATTTCCTTGGCTTTCTGGAGACCTTCCTCCGGTGAGAAGGTGCAGCCGCGGTTATAAACTTCATCTTCGACAGTGACAATGCCCTTGTCGTCGACCTTCACCTCCTCGACACCAGTTCCGGACCACGGGATGCAAGGCACACCAGCATGTTGAGCGACAATTGTGGACGAAATCTTATCACCCAGTGAGCGCATGGCCGAGGCCGGTGGTCCAATGAAAAGGATCTTCTTGGGAGAAGCAGCGAGAGACTCAGGTAAGCGGGGGTTTTCAGAAGCATGACCCCATCCGGCCCACACCGCGTGGACGTCCATTCGTTCGGCAACATCAACGATCAGCTCGACGTTCGCATAGTTGTTGTTATTTGTGCCCCCCGGAACCTAGGAAATCCGCTGTCAGCGTAAACATCGCAAGTCTAGCCTTCGACCATTCCATACCTCAACATATTGGTCCGCCATACGGATATAGTCTGCATTTGCCCGCAAATCTTCTGGCGTTGCCATCACCGTAAACTGAATCGCACGTTCATTGCCGAATGTTTCGTAGGCCCATTTCCGGACCGAACGGATTTCTTTCACAGCTGCGATACCATTGTTGGCAATCAAAACCTGTGCGAAATGATCTTATTAGTTTCGGATATTTCCTGCTGACACTCTCCAGGCCATCGTCGGATGTACTCACCGAACTAATTACTGAATGACCGCCATGCTTGGCCACAAAGTCCTTAACACTGCTTGGCGCTGCAGCTTCAAGGTGGTTACCACCGATAAAATGTGAGGGGAGGTTGTATTGGGCTGTCGAGGTTCCGTTGACGTGGGCCATGACGAAATCAGTGAATTATAGATTATACAATTCCCATGCGAAATATCCAGGTAAAATGTCTAGAAGGGTAGAGGTAGAATCAAAGTAGAGCTCAGGACGTAATCAGCGAGGAGAAAGAGATGACTGTAGAATTGCCTGGATCGTAGTGGTACACGTGCTGAGTAGAGGAGATTAGAATATGAATAACGTAAGAAAAGACCTTCTCTGGAGAAGCAAGTAAGCCTCCACACGGCGTCAGAAAAAAGAAGTCGTCAGAAGAAGGGGCCGTATTAAAGTAAGATGAGAGGGGTCCCCTAGCTGTGAGGTGAGAAAGTAATGTCAGCAATCAAGCCGGAGAGCGAAGAGCGAGAAGTACGGGCAATAAGAAAAAAAGAGGGCATGGATGGAAATGGATGGATGGACGGGAAACGTCGCAAACGGCAAGTGGCAGTTCTGGGAACCGCGCAGGGAACCAGGTACGGAACGGTAACTTAAAGGTAGTATGTACCGTTGTACCGTAGGTATGTACTCCGTATCTCTGTACCGAGTGTAGGAGGGTAGGTTAGACACAGGAGATCTTACCTTTAATTACCACCTCAACAATATAGTAAGGGATTGAATAAAGAAGAGAAAGGTGGAAGAGGTCCGGAGTATGAGTAGAAAGCAGGAGAAGAGGGGGTGAGAAGGGTTATATTCAATCTCGTCCTTATTTATTTTTTCTTTTCTATTCTCAATGTATCTAGAGGTTTAGTTGTCGAGAGCCACTAGTCAGGAAGGGGTTTAAGGCGAAGAAACCTGAGCAGGGAAAAAGAGCTGTGGGTCAGCGCCAACTTGGGAACGACACCCCAACTTCTTCCCAATGCGCTTGTTGGGCCCCATGACGTTTACTTCCCACCACTTTTTTCTCCTTCATCAACATTCTCTGCGATCCAATCAACTGCCCGAAGTCCACGGCGGAACTGGCGATGATTAGGTACCAGCCAAGTTTTAGAACTCCATTCCAGACCTGATGCCAATCAACGTATCGTGATTACTCTTGCCCTTATCTTAGTGTGCATCTGTGATATATAGTCTGAAGGGACCGCTCCCAAAAACCATCCCCAAGGCAGCAACCCCAAAATTTATTCACCAAAAAAAGGTAAAAACTCGATGGGAGAGAGAGACGTATCCATTGATTTAGTTCTAAACCCAGAGCCATGATCAGCGAGACAAGAAACACTGTAAAAGTCCGTACTAAACAACCAATGCGAAGAACATGGGTCTCGGCATTTGCATGCCACTTGTAGAGAACATACTCCGTATGCCGCATTGGTCACCAGATCTGAGTCCAAGCCCTAGTGGTCTATTCCAGCTACGGAGTAGTATATTGGTCTATATTGGTCTATAGCTCTACATCTGTGCTCTGGGTGACAGCACGTGCCTTGTCACAAATATAAGTTGCGACGGCTTGATTTTTGTTTGCCTGATGAACAAACTTGAGACAAGTGATTATATCGACATGTTAACTTTTCCACCTCACAAGCACTCTCTTCGTTTCGCCCTACGGACACATATTCCGACACGCCTCGGCGGTCAATACAAGGGGGACAACGCGAAAACATAATGAAATGAATAAATCGCAAGAGAGGCGAAGAGAGAACGGGGAAGCCTCCTAAAAATTAAGGAATACAATTCAACATACATGCAGCACAGGACCATATTTGCTGACGTAGTGCTCTTTCAAGTGAAGTGGTAATATAAAAAATAGAGAGTATATACTCCATTAAGAAGTACTAGACCACTCGATCTCATCCAAACTAGGCCAAGACTTTTCAGAACTAGGACAGACTAACCATATTTGGACAGTGTTGACGTCTGAATCCAATCTCGACCAATCTCGGGGGTTTGTCCCGTTGGGACCGAAATGATCGCCCTCATCAAACCCTACCGCTAGTTCTTCATTTTTGCCCAATACATATTATCCGGGGCTTGCCTTCCGAATACCGATGGAGCCCGACAGTTCGGTCTTCGGAGCCTCTTATCGCTTACAATTTTACGGAAATGTTCGGTGTTTTCCCACAATTTGATAATCGGAAAGCGAAACTTGGGTTTCAAGAGAAAGGTTGATCAACAACGATGACGTGTATGAAGTTCTAGAAAAGAGATCATAGCTATAACTGCACGGTACCTGGCACACCCCTAGGGCTAATCTCCGTCAGGGACGGGCCTGTTCCGACTTCCACGTGACGCAGCCTATATAAAACGGGGCATATTTCCGTCACTATTACTAGTAATAGTCAGGTAACCAGAATGGAACACATCAACTGTCAAGGAATCTCCATCGCCGCATTTGCAATTGCCAGCACTAAATTTGACATGTCATAGCACCTACCATCAGGTATATATATTCTGTGGATACTGCCTGATCCCGTTGGTCATTATCTTTCACCACACAGCCGTATTTCTGCGAGCTTCTACTGTGTGCGGAGTATAATGAAACATAAAGAGAAGGGTGGGGGAGAAACCATGTCGGGTGAACGCTACGACAAACTACCATGCTTACAGGATCGTTTCATCAAACTATAACTGGGTATTGTCTAACGCCTAGGGCACACTGTAACAACACAGAAGAAATATACAGCCAAAAGAAAAATAATGCTGAGTCACAGCTTGGACGCCGATGGGGCTTTCCATAGGAAAACCCCCGGCTGTTAATCGAAGAGCCATCGAACCGGATGCACTGCCAAACTCCGCCTTTACCGAGACTGACTGTACAGGCTATGATGACCAAAATGTGGTATAATCGCAGCAGTAATGTCCAGGGGAATCCTTGAATCTATGAACAACTGGCCCAAAAATAAGTCCTCCCGTTGTACCCAAACCCCTTGTGGGAGCTTGCAACTTTGCAAAAGGGGTAGTGATTAGGAAATAGAAAAATGATAAAAGGGACAAGGAAAGGTAAAAAGAATATTGCAGTCTGAATGGTAAACTGAAATGTATCAAGCGCGCGTACCAGCCGTGAAATCGTGACGCCCTTCGGAGTTGCCCCAATGTGTGTCTAATGGTAGGCAATGGAAGGAATAGGTAGTGGAAAATTCACATGGAACTTAGAAAGTCTCGCCCAGATCGGTGGTGGTTTTTGTCTTCGAATCGGGCGGCCCCATGTGACCCTCCCGTCGATCAAGTCCCGTGCTAGTGCGAAAGCTGCGAGGTGCAGGGATGGAGGGAATTCCGCTGGGGGTGCGCTTCTTGAGCCCACTGGGGGTAGAAAACGACGGAAGACGAGTTTCGCGGACCTCACTAATCTTTGCCCGCATGGACATGTGCATGGAGAGATCCTCATCTTCGTCAATATGAGACATGCCGTTTATGGGTACATTTTGTCCCGCCGGATTGCTAAGCGATGACCGCGGCCGCCGACTTTCAGTGGTTGGATTTGTCGAATAATGTCCCAGTGGCGTTTTGGTCCGACTCTGGCGACTTTCAGGCCGAGTCGAAGGTGCAATACTAGGGTGTGTGCTGTGGCTGAACGAACTTGAGTAGCTCGTGCGGCTGCTTGGCCGACTGTTAAAAGATGGTCGACTGGTTGAGACATATGATGAGACACCATCGCCGTGAATTGAGGAACTAAAGCTGCTGCCACTTAATCGTTTACGAGGTTCCCTGCGAACAGTAATTGTGGAAGCAACAGGACTCTCGCTAACTATTGACCCGGAGCGAGAAGAGACCCGGGACGGTGAGTCAGAGGGTGCCGGGAGTTTGGATTTGGCCGACTGGACCCTTTCTTCCAGTTTCTGCATTTTGCCGATCAGACCACGAATTTGATACAATGACCCAGACTTAGGCATCCCGGACGACCGAGTGCTGTTATTATTGTTGGTGGATTTAGAAAGACTCGGGCTGGGCCTGGAGAAACCCGGACTGGCCCTGGAGATACTGGGGCTAGGCTTGGAGAGACTGGGACTGGGCTTGGAAAGACTCGCGCGGGAAGTAGCCGATGTAGTCGAGCGGCCATTGCTGTGTGCCGAGGACGTTGCGCGAGAGTGGGCGTGGGAGAGTTTCTGAGTCCTGGATCCATGCAAAGATCGAGAGCTATATGACTCGGAGCCAGAAGCCTTCTGCCGGGGGAAGCTATGCAAAGATCGAGAGCTATAGGACTCGGAACCAGAGGCCTTCTGCCGAGGGAACCCAGGAGTCGCATTGATGGACTTGCGCATACTGGTGGATGACTCGGATATCGGCGGCGACGGCGGGGTTGCAGTCGCAGCTATTAGTGACGTCTTCATAGGTGGTGTAGCAAATATAGGAGATGACACAGTCGACGGTCCTGGAGAACGGTCGAATATTTCCGGAGTCTGTGGTGTGGATGGAGTGCGGTGCAAGGGAGCTGGCTTCCTGCGTCGGCCACCGTGGGATTCCGCATTCCGGAGTCTCTCCTGTACAATCTCGCTTTCGACCTTCAGCTCAGACAATTCAGTACGAAGATGCTGGTTCTCAATGCGCAGATTCTCTCGTTCCTTTTCTCCGATTTTGATCTCCTCTTCTAGCAATACGCTTCTCTCAATGGCCATGTTGTATTTCGACTCCAAATCCTCCAGGGATGAAGTCGTATGACGGGCCTGGCGCTCATAGTCATCGTTCGCGACTTCGATGTCACGTAATTTTAACTGTAGGGTCCGGTTGGCATCTCGTAGTGTTGTTATTTCCTTCTGCAGGGTATTCTGAGCGGTATTGGCTTCTGATTTGGACTGCTTGTACTTGGTCTGGCAATAGAGCGACAGGTTAGCACTTTAACGGCCACTGTAGAGGGTCTTAAATAGGGTAGTATATCGGCTCACCTTCCACTCGTCAACCTCGTATCTCAAGTTGTCCACCTTCTCTTTTAACTGACGCTCCCGCTTTTCAGATGCCTCAATGTCCTTCTCCAGCTCCGCTTCCAGTTCACGGCTGGAGGACTGAAAGTCGGCCAACTCTGCTTCTAACTGTTCATACTGTTTCTTATAGTACGCCAGCTCATCCCGGCTCGAGCTGGTCCCGTTGGGTCGAGAGGAGGTGGAATCATCGGCCGATGGCATTATATCCGCGCCGGCAGCTGACGCCGGGGAAGGAGGCGCACGTTCCAGCAAACCACGTCAGAAGATGCCACTGCTGAAGGAATACACACTCAACCAAGACGCTGAGTGGTATAGTATATTTCACAAAATCTAGCCCGAGATCATTCACAGGAGCCAGTCTTAACAACTGGGTGTCCGGTCGTTATAGTCGTGGAGGGGCCGAGGCGGTGTCGCGATAGTCGGGTTGCGACAACGACGTTCGGGCGGGAAAGGAAATAGTAGAAAGTAAAGGAAAAGAAACAAAAGAAAAGGAAAAGAAAAAACAGGGTCACTGAGACTGAGACAGTCTCAGTAACTTGACTTACCTGTAAGCGTCCCTCACAGAGGGGCAAGAGGGTAGAGGGTTGTGGGCAATGTTTTGGGGGGATGAAGTAAAGGTGGTGATGCTATCCAGATGAGTGGGCAGCAGATGCTGGGCCGTGTCCACGGGACAACAGTACGGGCCCATACGAGAGAATCATAACAACCAATACCACTAAGCTAAATCGGGTTTAGCACTATGACAATTCAATTCCACCGCCTGCGGCTGTGCGTCTTCCGATGATGATCTGTGAGTGACGGGCTCTCTGGGGCAATCGAATGCCTCTGGCTTGTCTGGGGCTTGTTTGGAGATAGATCGAATTTCTACTTGGATTGTGCTCGGGTGAGTTTGTTCGACCCTCGTCCCATCTCCCATTCCCCGGACTAGCTCGGATTTTACCTCTCATAGTCCCCTGTTGCCTTGAACTTCCCCCTTTACCAACAATTTATTGTCCTCTTGGAGATCCGCCTCGTGGCTGTCTCCAGAGAACGTTCGCTATGTCCACGCACGATTCAACTCACGGTTCAACTTCTTATACTATGGATTGCTTCCACGCACTTATTTAGTTCAAGCTTCTGTCGTGCTTCATGATGCCCCGTTTTTCTTCTCCTCGGCTTAAAGCTTCATTGTCGCTTTTCAAGGCCATGCCGACAATGCTGACACTTCGTTTCAGACCTCCTCTATCCTATAGAGATCCACACGCTTTGTTATCATGGCAGACCCCACTGACCTGAACCTCGACGCTCCGAGCGATCTTCAAGATATTCCAGAGATGTCAATGCAACTCCTTCCACCTCCCGAAGGAACATTTCCTGACAAGTGAGTCTACTCGTTCGTCCATTTGGCTTGGCGGCGGAGATCCCCGCATTGACTTGATTGTGGAGTTGTATACTTATGCTGTGTGACATATGAAGGGCATCCCTTCTTGCAGCAGTGCAGACACACGGCAAAGCGCACGGGTACAATGTTGTAGTCAAGTCTTCCAGTACTCCCACTGAAAAGAAACCCGGACGGACCGCGAAGGTATGGCTCAGATGCGATCGGGGCGGACACTATCGTCCGCGCAACGGCCTCACCGAGGAGACGAGGAAACGGCGGCGAACGTCGCGGTTGATGGACTGTCCATTCATGCTAGTCGCAGCTGGAACTCCTGGCATCTGGACGCTGACCGTTCTAAACCCGACACATAATCATGGCCCAGTTGTCGAAAAACCCCGGCAAGCTCCTCATCACAAGGTTCGGAAGGGCCAAGTCGCGGCGGCACCGTATGATTGGCCGCATGACGCGACTTTAACACCATATACGACTGCATTAGTGCTTATCGATATGCAAAAGGATTGTATGCACTCTCTCGTCCCGCTAGATCCTCTTGTGGATATCGCTCGCTAACGTAACGCATCACAGTCTGCTCGCCAGGGGGTTACATGGAATATCAAGGCTATGATATATCAGCTGCCCATGCACTTATTCCTAAGCTACAACATCTCCTGAATGCGTTCCGAGCGTCTGGGTTTCCAGTCTATCATACACGTGAAGGTATGGTAACCATGTACAGCCCCCAAATCTGTATGTCCCAGTACTGATCTTTCTAGGTCACCGACCCGATCTCTCAACTCTCTCAAGTAGAGAGGCGTACCGGTCACGAAATAACGCTTCCGGGCTTGGGATTGGGTCCCCGGGTCCATTGGGCCGTCTCTTAATCCGGGGTGAGGTTGGCCACGACACCGTTGATGAACTGTATCCGATTCACGGGGAGCCAGTCATCGATAAGCCTGGTCGTGGGGCATTTGCTCACACTGACTTCGAGCTTCTTCTCCGGAATAAAGGCATCAAGAACCTGGTGATTGCAGGAGTAACTACCGATGTCTGTGTGTCCACTACTATGCGTGAGGCGAACGACCGAGGGTTCGACTGCGTAATCTTAGAAGACGGCACGGCGGCCAGTGAGCTTTCACTTCATGTGAGCACGATTGAATCGGTCAAAATGGAAGGTGGAATCTTTGGAGCGGTAGCCAAAGTGGATGATATAGTGCACGCTGTGGAGAACTTTAAAAATAGCACTGTGAAGAAGTTGGCTCCTCAGATGACAGTTTGACAGTTGGTTTGATTAGGCGTTATGATGTATTTTTGAGCGTTTCCTTTCCGTTTTACAAGCCATGGGGTTTATCGTGCGGATAATATTTTTCATTTGGTCTATGTGTTAGCGACAACTTGGAAGTTCGAGATAAATCTCAGTACCGGTCTAGACTGTTAAAAATCCGACGAATGAACACAGTTCACGAAGTAAGGTAAGAATAAACTCACTGGCAAGTCACACTGGCACGCAACTTTCAACTTTCCAGAAGATTGCCGGCTTTTTTTTTTTTTTAAACGCGAAGGGGTCCTGGCCAAGTACATTATGCTCTGGTGGAGCCGTCCTTTGGTCTTGCCTATTTATAATATTTTAATTATCGCTGGGTGTCGAGAACTTTTTTTTCCTGAGGCAATAGTCGTTAGTTATACTTTAATAGTAATAAAATAAGTAAAAAGATATCTCGTCCCCGAGCTGGAAAGCCAGCGACCCTCTGATTAAGTGGAAGTTTCCATCACAGTCAGATGCCATATCCAACTAGACCATCGGGGGTTTTGAGACATTTCCATCCTTGAAGATATGGATATATGAATCATACGTAGAGTAAAATCCCAGTATGAGTAATGAATTGAGCTGGCTGCCTAAATTACTTATGTAGTCCGGGATGTCTACACTTGCGTAAGAGTGACTGCGGTCTTTGATGTAAATGCCATGCAATAACTGTCTTTTTTGTAAGGACAGTCCTGGAAGGGGTGTTTGTTTGAGGAGACTAACAATTGATAGTAGATTATCTGTGTGACACCGGTATATGGACTTGAACTTTTTCACATATAATTGTAGGGCAAATCACATATAAGTGATTGTACATATAAACATAAATAGAAATAATATAACAACGCAGAAATAGGCCACACAGGTATTTGGTGTTGGTACCGAAATGCTGGTTTCTTGCCCCGGGGAGCAAAGGCCACTCAGTAGTATCTTGATAAGAAGAGCTCTTACACTTATTCGGTTAGCATCATCTATTGTATATGGAAAGGAGTGGAGAATATTTACAACACAATTTATCTGCCATGCCGGTAGAATGGCCCACAACGCCGAGCTATATATAACAAAATCGGTCATGCAGTCTTCCACGATATCACCTAGTCCAATCATGCTATAGTACTGGCTGATCTGTTGTGCGCAGGTCTCCTATGTGAGCCTGTGTCCTGCGACTGATCGTCTAATTCCAAGGTCTCAGCCTGCATCAATCGACGCGGCGAAGACTCGGTAGCTTGCCATTTCCTCAGTGGAATGGTCAACAAACTACTAAGGGTCGTTTGGACCCCCTGGTAGATGACCATGGGCAACTGTATCCTACTCTGAGCGGCTTCAGACAGTCCCACAAACATGATTGTCGTTATTGGCACACCCATCGCCGGGGTTTTGGTGGGCACCAAATATGCCACAGCTATCGTGTCCTCGCGGCTGAGCCATAGCCATGAGACTCCGATGGTAATGGCAATCCACACCAGAAACAGTGCTATCAAGATAAAGACAACGAATACCATATTATCCGATTGCACGCCGGAAAATGCATCTGACTCGAATGCGCCATCGTATGTACTCCAGATAACGATTAACAATGCAAAAGAGCTCAATTTGCTTAATTTCCACTCTATGAATACTTTCTTCACTAGACGTGGAAATACGCTGACTATAATTTGCCCGACCAGCTAATCATAGAGAAGTATTAGCATCGGCTTTAAAAATCACATGCTATCAACGGGAATGTAGGACATACCAGTGGGACAAAAACCGAAAGCCCCAGCTGCTTGAAGACATATCGATATGTTTCGGTGAATCCTTCGGTCTCCGGCAGGATATCTGTGTACCAGGCGCCAGTACTGGTATAGAGCTTTAACAAAGCTGTCGTCAGGAATGGACCAAGAAGATTCCCAATGGTCGACTGCGCGATAGTCAAGGCTCCATTTCCGTTGGCTTTTCGGGTCATTATTGTGTTGAAAGAGATGCTTTATGTCATCGATTTCGGATTAGCGATTGTCTTACAGTAGAAAGAAAACCCATCGCCGTGGATTTCTAATTGGGTTGACTTACGCGGTAGGAAGGCACCCCACAATAATGATTCCGATTAATAGTGCCGGATCCATAAAATCCTTGTCGGTTGCACAGGCGCTGACAATACCATAGCTGATAGATGAGGTCAGGAGATAACATTGCGCCTGGGTGAAGATGTGCACCTTCCAGCGGCTCAGATTTTCTATTAGGACCTGTGTAGGAAGTGTGCATCCATTGATGAAGAAAATGACGGAGACTGCTAGATAGTTGACGACGGTTTGCTTCAATTGCTGCTGGGACTTGGGCACCTGCACCTGAGAGGCAATAGCAATCAGGATGCCCATGACAATTAGAAACCATTGGTCAACCACTAAGTCCCACATTTTAAGTGGCCATCTCCTCCGCTGCTTCTTCTCGCTAACGTTGGCTCGGTGTCCGCTCGGCGTCTCTGGGGAAGTGTCTCGGTGTCCAGAAGATTTCAAGGAAAGCTGGTTGTCTTCCACATCTTTTAGCGGGGCACCAACCGGCGTTTGAGAGTGAGAGCAAGGGGGAGGGGAAAGGCTTTCAGCTCTCGGCTTGTACTTACCACTACCTCGGAGTGAGAGACTTGAGGCGCCATCCGGCGTCATTTCAGATTGTCCAGTCATGACCCCCCGTGGCTTGTTGGTGAAATGGGGCTATGATCCACGAAGCAATCATAGGAAAGCAAATATACTGTGATGAGTTACAGAAGAACTCAGTCAGATCGCCAGAAGGAGGGCGATTTGAGCTACTATTATACATCCCCTGGTGTCTCTGAGAGACAGGATAGCATCAAAGCCAGGGGGGACTAGATTGCTGGGTCGATCAGAGTATTCATTGTAGATCACGATGGGTGGAGTAGTCCCACAAAGCCAGCCCAAGACAACATGCTGGTACTTTCCGGTACTTCCAGATTACATGTAATCAGTGTTATGACGTCTCATTGTGGCTTTTTTCAGGTTTCTCATGCATGTGGTATGCAGAATGCTTAGATTGAGTTGTTGCACATCTTGAGGTGAAGTGTAGTAGATTCACTGTAGCTATCAAAGAGCTGATACACAGGGCAGTATAGATCATTTGAGATTGATATCCCTTCCGGGCATAGAGGACGCGTTGCCAGCAATGTAGGGAGAATGCTTGTACGTATGTATGTAGCATCCTATTGCCGCTAGTCAGTCCACTACTGCAGGATCCAGCACCAAATGGGGCAGGGTTTATGCTGGAGCACATGATTATTAGGAATTACTGTCGAGTCTGTGCCAGTACATGTGAGCTTAAAAAAGAAAATAATCTCTGGAAAGAAATAGGAGTCACGCAAGGGGGGAAAACAACATCAATCAAGAAACCATATGGAGATAACTAGTATCTTATCGCCACGTGACTCGCATTCCATTATCTACTCCCCGTACATCATCATGGTTTCCCTGAACCAATACTCCCTCGAAGTTGACAAATACAAATGTCCTACTACTTCACCATCCTCTCCTCCACGGATGTCCCTTTGTTCAACATCGCCTTCGGCACCTCCAAAGGTGGTGGCGATGGAATTGCCCGCTTCCGCTTTCCGGATACCGCACAATATATGAACCAATTCATTATCCATTCAAGTCTGGACATTGTTGAGGAAGCCCAGTGGATGAATGGGAACCTGTTTGTCTCCCCTTTGCGTTTCTGACGTGCTTGATTTGATACAGGCTGCATACTAAAAACATAAAATATGAAGGTATCTAAAACACATCGACACCTATCCCCCTGCCTCAGCCTACATCTCCGCCTTCCTCGCTCCCTCCGGCGCCCGCTTTCTCCTCTTACATCAACCCCCTCAACTCCCCTCCACCTCCTCTACCGGAAGCGGATCTTCTTCCATACTAGGAGCAAGTTTCTCGGCCTCTGCTCTAGGAGGTGGTAGTTCCAGCCGCGCGTCATCCAGTTCAATCGGGGCGAACCCGACCTCCCCGCAGACCGAGGAGGCCGTGCGCCAATTCATGAACGAGGTTTACGAAAATTATGTCAAGACGGTGATGAGCCCATTCTACAGACAAGGAATGGAGATTAAGAGTCCCGTCTTCAGGTCGAGGGTTACGGCTGCGGGAAGAAAATGGCTGTGACCTCTCCGTTTCTTTTCTTCTCTTTTTTCCCGCTTTCTTAATACCACTTTCCTGCTTATACCTGTTTGTTCTTTGAGCATATTTTCCTCGTGTATATTTTCTCAGGAGTCAATGGTTAGATTCTACTTAAAAATTCCAACAGAAGGGCCCCCAATCCGATAGCTATTCGATTCTGCCTTATGTACGCCTGGTGGGCGTCAGCCACGGAATTATAGATCTATTTACATGTGATTGTGCTTTGGCGGAAGTCCAACACTCATTTCGTGGTTATCTAAAGTTATCTGCCGGGCCGATGAATGCACAGTGATCGGTTCTAGGGGGGTGAACATAAAGTTTAGGCATGGATGTTTAGTGAGATCTTAGCGCTTTCTCTCACACTATATATAACCAGCTGCGCCCCATGCCGCAAATCTGACCGAGGCCAACGGTCTACCGTCATCCATGATTTTCGTCTAAGGTTGAGTTAGTGGACTGGGAATCTAACAGATCTATCTGTTCTATAACTGCCAGAACCGAATGCTCGAAAAAAGCATCCAGCAGTTGGATTATACTCGTGCCAGAAATTGGTCGTAGAGGGTACCGTGTCAACTAGCCCGCTAAAGAGGGATCGGTGTGCATGTAAAAATACTAGCTACTACAGGTACTTGAACTGTAGAAATAATCCGATTTGGGTCGGCTCACATGTCTAATTCTCCAATTAGATTCGGATTTCAAAACGTGGATACTGTCTTTAGGAGATAGGATGTTCAATATCGCCAGGGCCCGATATTCCACAAGACTAAAAGGTCACATAATCCTATCCTTTATGAAATGTCTGTATTGATAATTATTGGTTAATTATACAGCAAAAGCTCTATGTAAGCAAGTCCGATATAAGCAATTAAAAAGGTGTCTGAGACTTGGAATGAAGTCCCATACGGAGTACAAAATTCCTTATAACGGGACATTTGTAGTAGGCCCAGCCAACCAATTATAATATTCGCTGGGTTGAAAAAAAGATCAGGTGTAAATCTCACGGGAATTCTAACTTAGTCTAGAACTGGAAGCTTAGTACCTATTACCTAGCATTGACGAAAATATATATATGTGATTTCGATCCGGCTCGCCTATAGTGCGAATGGCTTCGTTGAACGAGGTCGGCCGTCGATTGATTTCGAGGATCCACATAGATAGAATTGCACTACTGTGTAAGACTTGCGTACCCCTGAGGTTGCAAAGCCTTCGGACATAAGAACCGTACATTTCGCCTGAATCACATATAATTACAGTCTTACCTTCACTCTTATGCCGAAGAATTATACTAAACAGTAAAATACTATATAAGTATCACAGATTTGGTAACGATCCTGCAAGGTGACAGTACAGTATACCATGCCCCAAGTGTATGGACAACTCGGTGGCCGAACGGCAACGTCGGAGTCTATATCCGCGGGCTTTTAAGTGACGTATAATTGCCCTGCCTGGAAATTGTATACTGAAAATGCTAGGGGCCTTTGGCTATAAATTCACTCTGTTGATAGTGGAAAAAATCAAGAATTAGTCTTATATTCAACATCTACTGCCTGACGTTTTGCCTATGTATCCTTACCTCGTTGAGAGGTCTTCTACCCTGACTAGTAGATATTCCTCTGACAATAATAGTATCTCCTTATACTATATCTATATCCTAGTAGGATTTGTATAGTGATCTGGGTATAAGCAACCCATAGACATAATCGGTAGCCAAACAACTTACCTGCCCACAAACACCATCGATACTCCCTAAACTCCAAACAAGAACTATACGATAAGCCACACCGATAAGATAATCCTATCACCACGTGACCGCCATCATCCAGAATCAGGTCCAGCCCCGAAGCAACCCCGAACACGGACCCAACATCCAGCACTCAGAACAAAACCTCAAACTCCAAAATGCCACCCCCAACATTCTCCTACGGCCTCAACCTCGCAAACAAAAAACAACCAAACGCGCGCCCAGGCGCACCGGGGGCCCTCGGGCAAAAGCGCAAGAAAACAATCTTTGACTCAGACTCAGACACGGAAAGCAAAGACACCGGAAGCGGGGAAGTCGAGATCTCCACAATCGGCGGACTAGAAGAGACAAAAGCCGCCTCGTCCTCGTCTGCGAAGGTGTCGACGACGGAACCTCCCGCGAAGCGCAGAGTTCCGTTCGGGGGAGCGGTGACGGGGAAACCGAACGTCAAACCGCTGAGCAAGAATTCTATTTTCGCGGACGATGACGACGAGGACGAGACTACGGAGAAGCAGACGGGGGATAGTGGGGTTTCGTTTGGGTTGAATACGAAGAAGGGTGGTGGTGGTTCTGCGGCGGGGAATAAGGATTATGTGAATTTGGCTGCGATGCATAGTAGTAAGAAGCATGCGCAGGAGGCGGAGGAGCTTGATCCTTCAATTTATTCTTACGACGCGGTTTACGAGAGTTTGCATGCGAAGCCTGGGAAGGGGAAAGCGGCGGCGGAGAATAAAAGTGAGGGGCCGCGGTATATGGGGTCTTTGTTGCGGAGTGCGGAGGTTCGCAAGCGCGATCAGCTTCGCGCGCGGGATCGGATGCTGGCTAAGGAGCGGGAGGCTGAGGGCGATGAGTTTGCTGATAAGGAGAAGTTTGTGACGTCTGCGTATAAGAAGCAACAGGAGGAACTGCGGAGGATTGAAGAGGAGGAGGCGGAGCGGGAGAGGCAGGAGGAAGAACGACGGAAACAGAATGGAGGTACCGGTATGGTTGATTTCTACAGGGACATGCTATCTCGGGGCGAACAACAGCATGAAGCTGTTATGAAGGCTACGGAAGAGGCTGCACGGCGGGTGCAAGCTGGAGAAGCCCCGGAAGAAACAGAGGAGTCCAAGGAGAAGACAGAGGCGCAGAAGGCCGAGGAGCTCAATGCGCGGGGTGCCCATATTGCCGTCAACGACGAAGGACAGGTCGTCGACAAGCGGCAGTTGCTGTCTGCTGGTCTCAATGCCGCCCCGAAACCCAAGCAACAGCCCTCTGCGGCCACGGCTGCCGCTGGATCGCGTGCTTTTGCGCCAAAGTCCCGGTTCCAATCAGAGCAACAGAACGCTCGGGCTGGCCAGCGCGCTCGTCAAACAGAGATGATTGCTTCGCAACTGGAAGAGAAAGCGCGAGAGGAAGAAGCGGCCGAGGCAGCACGGCAGAAAGAAATCGCAGAGCGCAGCCGCAGTCGCAAGACCGAGGGAGATGTCTCGAGCGCAAAGGAGCGATACCTGGCGAGAAAAAGGGAACGAGAAGCCGCCGCGAAGGCAAAGGGTGCCTAATCCTTCTCCCTTGGCTTTTACTGTATACTATTTTAATTACTTGGGAGTCACAGGGATTATGGGTGCATAAATGAGGCGTTGGACATGGTATTGTATATGCGTATTATAGATGTATGATAAATGCGAAAATCAGCATTCCCCTAGGGCTACAATTCGTGAAACCTATTCCACTTTCAGCTGTGCGGTAGACATAGACTGGAATGTAGTAGATAGCTGATATTCACTGAAGGACTGATATTTAACATGCAGGCAAATTCAACCCAGCAATGACCTGTATTCCTTCCTAGTACAATTCACAGTTCAAGAATGAATTCTCCAGCTATCCAAAAAGACTATAGATGATCTAGTCTAACTTACCCTTCGACATCTTTCTAATCTACAGGTTTAGAGACTAGTACAGAGTAATAGAGACACTCAAAAACAAAGTCCAGTTCCATCTACTCCTAGTTTTAAGGGAATATGTACGACACTATCAAACCTAGCAGTAACTTCTCTTATATAGTAGTAGCAAGTAACCATTTTACAAAGAATGAATGACTCGATGTAAGATTTACCCAGCACATGACCCCGAGATCTGTGTCACCTGAAACCATGTCAGATTCTCCCCCCTCTCGCATCGTGTATTCAGTACCCTACACCGCAGTACTACTGATTTCTAGCTACATATGGTATCCTCAACAAGGGGACACGCTCATCCTACGGCTCATCAAACAAGCCTAGTGATATCATAAATCTACCAGACAGTTCCACTGCGTTACCCTAGTTTGAATAACACACTCACGAGGCCGTAATTTACACAGAGGCTTTGATTTATCATTTCCTATCTACATTCTACAATACCCCTAGAAAAGGAATGCTACCCTCATTGCAGCAAGGGCGAGTTGAGTCTCCGTTCAGCAACACTTTAAATTAAGTGAATAGGTAAAGACATATCTCATAAAACCCAAAATCAGAATCATCACTCGTTGCGCATTCATGAAAAAGGCTTAACTCCTAGATGCTTTATCGCTTTGGCTTCCCTTTTTGTCTATGGAGATGCGTGGTGTTTATAGTAACTCAAACTCAAGCGCCAAGGTATACCAAATAAACGCCTAGTGAATCATGACAATTATGCAGTCAGGGCAAAGCTGAGGCCCATTATACCCATTCCCGCGATGGCAAAGCCGATTGACATCCCCCGGTTGTGCGTCAGTCCCAAGCCCTCGCTGAACAACTGCAGGGCCACGGAGGTCATGACCCCTGCCGTAGCGGCAAACATGCCTCCGTACACGGCCCAGGACGAGTCAGCATCGTCCCCGGGGCTACCGGTTCGTCCAGCGCCCCAGATCCAAAGGACTGCGAGACCTGCACCGGCCGGTTGGCTGACACCGCCCAGAAGGCTGGACCAGAAAATCGCTTTGCCGCGTGACTGAAGGGCTAGATAAAGAGGCAGTGCCATGGCAAAGCCTTCGCTGATATTGTGGATGAAAAGGGCAAGAAAAACGGTCAGACCAAGTTTTGGGCTAGCATGGTTGGTAGCATAGGTGATGAAGCCCTCGGGCAATTTGTGAAGAGCGATCGCTATCGAGGTCTGCAGACCGATCGACAAGAAGGCATTTTGCGGTACATGGTGGTGATGCTGGCTTCCAGGCACTTGCGTTTTGAGCGTGCCATCCGCATCTCCCGCAGACGAGGTCAAGTATTCAGACATTTCATTACGAGGGGTCGAGGAAGATGAGTCCCCCAGTTTGTGATGTGTGTGGTTGGAGACCGATAAGTCTTCTTCTGGAACATCCACCCGTTCAATGTCCACACTCACGGGGATGGTGTGGACACCAGTATCATCCGCGACAGAGACCTCAGGGGCAATTAGAGTCTTCGAGCATTCGGCACCACATGTCTGCGAAAAGCCATAACAGGGGCCGTCCTTATCACACTGCGTTTTGACGCCCACCATACGACTTAAGCGCCGTCCCAAACGTACGCGCCAAGTTCCGGCAGGGAAAACGGCAGAGTGGGAATGTGCCTCAGATCCCGCATGTGGTGCCGCGGGACTGGATTTGCTCGCCCGCGCCAGCAAAGGTGTCCGCTCGGTCCAGCCATGATGATCTTCTGAGTGATGTGCATGATGGTGACCGTGGCCGCGTTCCGGGTCGGCAGAGTTTGCATCCGGCTCATGACTATGAGCACAGCCGACGATGTGGGAGGGAATATAACGATGAAGAAGCGCAGACAGGAACCGAATGACAATGACGCCGGCCAAAAAGAGACCGATCAGGGAGTAGGCGGCGGCAGCGGGAGACCATCCAGCACGGGTGAGGTACTCTTTAGAGGTCGGCAGCATGCTATAGAGAGAAGTAAAGAGCTAGCCAGGTTAGCAATGGCCGAACAGAAAAAAACAAACAAGAAAAAAACAGAACAACAGAAAAGAAGAAAAATTACCATAACCCCAGCACTAAGACACAACGAAGCCGAAAGAAAGGCATTATTATTCACGATCTGGAAACCTTTTCCTCTGGAGAAATGGCGGAGTAGAACGTCAACACATATGACAGCGGACCCCAAGATACAAGCTAGAAACCGGTCAGCGTGAATCCTCAAATGATCGAACAAAAAAAAAAAAAAAAAAAAAAAAAAAGAAACAAAACAAAACAAAATAAAGTAAAAAGACAATCTACCCACCCACGCCAGAGACACCGCTCATAATCCAACCCCGAACATCATTACTGGCAGCCATAGTGATTAAATCAATGTGGAGAATCGGGGGGAAGACGAAGGGCGGAGCGGAGGATGGAATTAAAAGGGCAAGAGATTAAATTCGAGGACCTTGCGGGCGGGTGATGTCACGGGGTCCTTTCCCTCAAGTTCGCCTCTTCCGCATACATTTAAAGCTTAGCAGGTTTATATTAAAATCCTATATTTAGTTCCTGATCATATCATATCTGCAGATAATATAGCCAAGCTTTTTTTTTCTAGATTTCGAGAATGCTATCGCGGATGCTCCCGTGTACATTGACTTGGTTGGTCTAGATCTGTGGATTGACGGTTGATATTGTGTGTTATGGAGGGAGCGGCTGTATAGGCAAGCTGAAGTGGATGCTTCTATGAAAGTTTGTACTAATTCTATAGAGGATCTCTAGCTGTTCGAATGCCGCATCATTGGAGAAAAGACACTGAACTGCCGTGGTTAGTCTGAGAACTATTTGTTATTGCCTTATTCTCATTGGTGGTCTGGATGCGGAGCTAGCAATTTAAATGGAGATTGAGCTAAGATAACTAAGCATTGTTTTATCAGATCAGTTGGACTAGTAAGCACAACGAGCAGGGAGTGTCCATATAGTGACAGTCGCAGGACACAGTCGTACGATAAAGAAAATAGTGTTCCCTAATCATTACCAGTTTCCCTTCATACGTCATCACAGCTCCTATACAATTCACAATCATGATCCCTGACAAAGACAAAAAACTAGACATAACGACATGGACCCCATCGTCAACGCAGACAAGCATCAGATCAATTCCAGCAATCATCCGAGGCCACAACCTGTGAGTCGCATAGTGACCCACCTGACAAGCCATTTAAAATATGCGGGATCCCAGCGAGATCAACCTTAGATGCATATATGACGAGAAGAGCATATGTGACAGTCTCTGTAAGTAATACAGATCACCGAGTTGAAGCAACGGCGATGGGCGCAAGCATTCGCACCGGCTGTCGAGTCGAGGCCATCATCCGTGCCCATTTGATCTTCTCCCTCCAGTTGATTCTGTGCAATCATGGTGTCCGCTTCGGCGAAGGACTTATCCAATTCTGGACACAGTGAGTCAGCGGCCACAGCCACCGGGATGCCGTTCATGTCTTTGAGATAGTAACCGCCGTCTTCATCGTGAAGGACCGTTTCTGGGTGGTCGCGCGCCGCTTGATTCATTTGCTCGCGTGTCTCGCACACCACAAGCCCTTCAGGGACGGGCTTGCTGTATCTAGTAAAGGACATAGCTGCGGAGCTTGTGCAAGCGAGGAGGAACAGAAGGGCGACTCTCCCTAGGATTGATTTCAAAGTCATGGCTCAGATATTCCAGGTAAGATGTGTGATCTGAATGATGAAGTTGCGAGCTTCTTCTTCAGCGAGGACGAGCACCCATTTTTATACCTGCGCTGCGAGGTATTGTAGGCGGGGAATGATTCTTCCTGTGTACCATGGGCAAAGGCAAGAAAATGCAGTATTGAGTGGTGATTCGCCTCTTCTCTGATGATGCGCATGTGATTGATATACTTGTGTTCCCTAAACTCGAGAAGACACTGCGTGGTAGCATTTCTTAAGTCCCGAAAAGGCTGAATTGACTTCAAACGGAGCGGTTTTCCGGACTCTTCCTCACGTCAGACACTCCGGCTGGTTGCACCTCGTGTATGTGAGATGGTATGTTCACTGCTGTGCGACATATGCCGTAGTGTCATCCTCTAGAGCGAGGAGTTCAGTGGCATCTGCCTGCGTGTCATGTATGCAAACTATGTTACCACAGCACACCATCTCACTCACGCCATGCTGCTCCAGCCATTGAAGTAACATTCCTGACGCTGTCAGATTCAAGTACTGACACTCAGCAGGTAGCTCTCTGGTGTCGAATGAAGACTGAAGAAGGATAGGCATAGTACTTTCCTATCCCAAGAGATATTTGTGTATCACGTAAGCCGGAGAATAAATGCATAGTTATGCAGTTGGATCGGCCCTAAAGCGATCATTAACTATCGAGGGGATATTCCAACCATGCAAAGTAGAGAGAAAGGATGAAGTGTGTGCCATAACGTCATTCGACCCCAAAGTTTGTTTGCTAGGACTGATCCGGATGGAGGACTCTATTCTCTCAGTGGTGCTTCGAGGATTTCGGCTCCTCGTATCGCCGCAATGGCTTATACCCCTTGCTGTGGTTCATGCACGGAGTCAGAACATCCCAGATTGAGTTATCGGCTGAACTGCGGTGTGAACATCTGAGCCAATATAATCATCGGCCAAGCCAGTAAAAAGACAACTAAGAGAAAGTTAGTTGGAGTTCTGACTCGGATGTTTATCGGAGGAACACTACCCCAGACATGTACTATTGAACTTGGAATACAAACGCGCGTGAGCCTGCATAGGAATATAGAATTAAACTTTAATGGATGGTGCAACAGCCTCGTCCATTGGTAGGCTTGTTGCTTGGATTCCTGAGGGTTGATAAGCGTGAGCGTCTTTCTGTGTTTCAACGATGTCGAGCGATGCTCTTTTGACTTAATATGGTGAAATCAATCAAAGGGGTCCAGATGAGAAGGGGAGAGAATGGAAAAGAAAGAGAGAGAGAGAGAGAGAGAGAGAGAGAGAGAGAGAGAGAGAAAGGAAAGAAAAGGACGGAAGAATAGGAAAGATTAAATAGACGACCGCATTTGGACGACATGCAGAACAGTGACTACAGTAGGAACCAATTGCTACTGGGTCAAACAGACTATGAGTAAATAGTACCCACTGAACACCAAACGCTTGAGTGCAAAGCAAAGAAATATTGAACGCTACCCAGGAAAAGCAGTTATGCGTATACCCTCATAACCATACCCAGCCCCGGTCTCGTAATAATGCATTAACAAAACCCATCACACTGGCACCGTACACTCCATGACCCGAAAACCAGACTCCAGAAGTCGCCAGAAGGACCCCAATGCCATGGATACTAAGTCGAAACAAAGAAAAAAAGAGCACATCTCCTTCTCGAAGGTTGTCAGTTTATACGGATCTCGTATAGCCAGCCAGCCGATACTTACACCCCTTGTCAGGCGAGTGCTGTTCCAAGGACTCCAGCTCGGCTAACCGACTTTCCAAGTATGCGCATTCTTCCGTGAGACTCTTGATAAGATCTGACTGCAGCATATGTGCACTGTTTCCTTCCTCGGTGAATTCGCACTGCGAAGGTGTTCCCCGGAGACAGCAGGGTGTACATGGCTTGAGGTGATCGCACTGGACAAGCACACTAGTCAGCTATGTCTCTGAAGTTACGTAAGAAGGTAACCTTGGGGTTCTTCATGAAGCGAACAAGACCGCGTAGGGACTATCAGGGTACTTGCCTTGACTCTCCGCTTGTGACAGGGAAGACAAGCGTAGATGGGCCGTCTCTTCTTTTCCGTTCGAGGAGCCCCCGAAGAGGTTGGAGATTCTGTACCGTCGGTCATATTGACTTGCAATTGCACTGCACTGAGAAAAACACTGGGCTGTCCGGCTGTAGCCTCATAGTACTAAGCAAAACTAGAGGGGAAGAGACAGGACTCGGTCCATTGCGAGACAAGGGCTGTAGTCAAAGAAAGAGCAAAGCAAGATCAAAACAACCTCGCACCGGTTAACGGTATATAACCCTACACCACCCCCCGCAGCGCACGAGCCCACGAACCATAGAATGAAAATACAGATATGTTGAGTGATAACTCAATTAGGCATCTATCATCATACCATTGCCATTCTGGGTAGCTTCTGCTTGAGTGGAGTATCTCAAAATCCGGGTATCATGCAGACACCATCGAATTAAGGCTAGATGCATGCAACCAAAAACAATAAATTGATATACTATAATATGCCAAGTGGTTGGATCCGATTAACTCCTAACCATGTGGCAGATTGCTCAGAGTTTGATTTTATCTGAATTTATTATATCATTTTATCTTATTTTTTTTCACATGTAACCATGCATGACCTCCAATCGGCGTGCCCAGAGATGGGACAAAAGTGGGCAATCTCGACGTGTGCATAGTGTCCTGTGTATCGAGTGGGCAATGGATCTAGACTACCAGATAGGCACTACCATTAATTTCTTTCAGCCCTGAGGGCTGAACATTCAAGGGATTGCTGGTAACGAATGAGACGGGTGGACGACATCTCCACCAAGATCGAACTGTGGCTTTCCAACGGTTTCTGTGGCCCAGCAATAGTTTGCCACCGGATCTACAGTCCTCTTCTGGCTACATAACCGACGGATCCAGCCCTTTAGAGAAGGTCCACTGTGGCGGTGCCGGGGGCGATCAAGTTCCCAATCCAGAGGAAGCTTCACGCCCTCGGCAACAAATCTATTGTGGCTGGTTGGGGAATGTCTCTAGTGTGGATGTCCTTCACGCACGGTGAGCATGTTATTGTCTCATACGTAGTTCCCCCCTGCTGGAGCCTAGGACCCGTAGCAAATTTCCTGCACCTTCCTATGTGGGGAAGACTATACCAGGAATTCTCTCCGGACTAGTAAAGTACTCGATGGGGCCATACATGCAGGAACTGAACTTTGGATGATATTTCAGTTTCGGTTAGAATTCAGTAGTATTCCTATGTGGGACCGACATGTGAACGAGTGACAAGCCGGAAGGAGGGATCGTCAGATAGAATCAAGTCAAGAGGCATCATGGAATTGAGGCAGACTACGTTTTTCATCTGGTTCTGTAGGGATCATTTCATTCATTCTCGCTCTCAAAAGCATGTATGCAAACTATTGTACAGATGATCATGGTCACGTTATTACTCTTCAAATCCCTGGGAGGCCTTTTGCTTGATATCTTGGTCCGTCAGTCAAGGATAGAGAACCGATACTTTTGGTAGAAATAATGGGACAATTTCTGAGGAAACTGTCCCTCAATGCTGTCAGCAGAGAAAACGACACCGACCAGTTTCAATGCAAACCTGACCAGGCAGGTTAAAGCGAATGGAAAGTTTTGCACGCAGAATCTCATACTGCGGCAGATGTTGCAGGCATATTGATAACGCCAAGTTAGGGACGCTCCGGTAGGGACTGCGAGGTAAAAGGCCCAGTATGAGATCGTTGCCGCACACACGTCAACATTAGGGTAAACCAGGTCCCGTGGTCGATGGGCTCCCGAAGCGGAATCGTGCATCTCGAATACCGGGAAATCGTCCATGACGGTGAAAAGCGCCTCGGTAGGTTCGGGAAGGGCGTCAAACGGTTGCGATTTTTTCCACTCTTGTAGGCGATGAACTATTTGCGTGGCTTGATCCTCGGCATTGTACTCATATTCATCCAGCGAGGTACACGGGGAAGCAGACTCCGAGCCTGGCGATGTGCATCCCATTTGTCTCCAAAGCCCGGGAATATCCGCGGCAATGTCTAGTAGACTGTGTAAGTTGCTTCGTGGGCTCGCTTCGGTCCAGGGGATAGTTTTCCAGTCGTCGCTAGCCAGGAATGTTCGTCCGTTTGAGATCGCGGAGAGGATCTATTTACGATATTAGTTCACAGAAGCTCACTTTGTTTTCATTGCTCGTGATCATCAGTGAGATGTACCCATGACAGGCGCAAATCTGCATAGATAGAGTGGCCCATGCCTTTGCAATGGTTTGATGGAGTCCGTAGACAAAGCAAATCGAGGCCTCCTTGTTGATGCTTTACCAGAGCGTCCTTAGAGCCTCCTTCGTACATCTGGCCATTGCATTAGTGGAATTGTGAGAAACTGGAACTTATCGGACAAAAAATCACCTCAATCATTCCGAAGAGAGTTATCGCCACGAAAACATCGTCGCGTAAGCGTCTCTCAGCATCACATATCGCCGCCCCTGCTAATCGTAAAGCACATGTGTATCGAACGAGACCGGCATGGGTGGACTTTGGATCGCATGACATTTTGCCCATCAGAACAAAGGATGTGGCTTCGATGGCCGCACAAAGTAGAGGGGGAGCTGGAGCGCATATGGATCGCTTGCTCTAGCCATATGGGCACCGTGCGCTTGCCGTCGACATCGACACTGAACACTTCTACTAGAGATTGGATGGAACGTTCCGTATGGGTGGATCGCGCAGGGAGACTACTGTTGGTTTGCACGTAGGGTTGCGATTGCTCTATACAGAATTTCTCATCTTCTGAGGGAGTCAGCATGGCTGAAATAAGTTGAAAGTGTCAGGAGCACGCCGCCACATACCATCGAATTCCTGTTTCGGCTGCACAGCCTCTCGGCATAGGGATTTACTTGGACTTCCTCGATGGGTGGTATTTCGCGACCGTGCTTGCTTGCCTCGTTGTCTGGGATGGTCCGATTGTTGTGGCGTGAGGTAAACAGGAATCTTCTTATCTGAAGCCGAGAGGAGGCTGACGATCCGCTGCTCGAGGAAATTACGCCGTTGTTGTAGGCGCCGCAAAAGATGTGCCTGCTCAATGAACCACCTATCTTCTAGAGTGACCGTGTATTCGCATTTCGCTTGTCGTCCTCGTACGCAGCAGGCACTGCATGGCCTGACATGGTTGCACTATACCACCCACTATCAGCACCAAACAGAGTGGGTGCGCCAATCCACAGCAGAGTGAATTTAAGGTACCTTAATTTTCTGAAAATGACAGGGTATACATGAGAGCACGGCTCTTTGTTTTTTGTTCCGCCGGGGAGCTTCTGAAGCTGTACTGTCCATAATGCCCGACAATTCTTGTTTGATGCACCGCGGGATTTGGGAGGGGTTTGGTCGTCTCAAAAAGGAAAGAAGAACGAAGGTAAAAAAACAGTATCTTTTGAAAGGGGGAGAAAGGCAGTACGTAGCAGAAAATGCCGGTATAGGCGTTTAGCCAGTCGCAACCTGTCTCAAGAAGAATTAAAGAACAACCTAGCTTAGTTTTGGTCATGTCGTTATTTGTCAGCCCACTTGACAAGCATCTAAAAAGTCCTTGGGTGGGACAGGTTACAGCACTATATTTTAGTACTACGTGTGTCTTGTGTAGTCGAGGGGACGGGTCAAAGGTGCAGATCCAAGAACCATGTCATTAGGGCTTTAGGGGAAATAGTACTGGGTAGCGTAAGCCAGGGTAACTTCTCCGTGATCTGCAACATTGTAACCAATATCCGTATCTCCTCAGTAGTCTATCTTGCTGTAGGCCAAGACCTTGTATGCCGGGAGACTGCGCCACATCTGATGATAGGAACCGAACACTCGGCCGGAATGCTGTGGCTACTTGTCATCATAGTAGTATCAAGGTACGGTACGAGGTGGATTAGGGCTACTGGGCTGGGACCACTCTTGCTACTACAGAGTTGAGTTCGGCAAGGAGGGACAGAAGGAGGAGGAGGAGGAGGAGGAGGAGGAGGAGGAGGAGGAGGAGGAGGATTTGTGGACATTGGATACGGAGTGATCGGAATCTCAACACGGAATGTAAGTACTTCGTATGTCTGTGCTGTGCTTCTACCCAGTACACGTCCCGCGCATATCTTGCGTCCATCAGATCTCAAATTCTCAATGTCAGGGAAGCGAGTTTAGATTTCTCGGTACGGTTGTTGGAGACCCAAAACCTTTCAAGCTAGGGCTTTGGGATCCACCGGGTGGCAAACCATTCGGATTCCTCAGGCACGTCTAGATAGTTACTAGTTAAGGTCCTCCTTGTTTAGTATGGTTATGCAATCGTTTTGTTCATGATTTGTATTTTTATTTTTATTGGATTTGATTCTATCAATTCTGTTTTATTTTACTCTCATTTTTATTTATTTATTTATTTATTTGTCTATTAAATTTTTTTCTTTCCACCCCCCCGGTCCCCCCCTTTTTTTCCCACCATCGGTTAGGGTGGAGGTTTGTTTTGAAGGATCTGTGAGGTTTTCTGACCTGCCGATCGACGGGGATTAATTTAATTAATGGTTGCCTGCCTTTTGGTTGGAATGCGACTCCAGGAAAGTCAAGTGACTTTCCCTGCTGAAAGGAGTGGATCTTTTTTCTCCAGTACGGAACTATTATCCAGCATCCCAGATCTTAATACCTTCTTTAAGATCTAGTACAGAGGACCTTTGGGACTTGTGTTCGGAGTAGCCGTAGAAGAGAGACAGAGACAGACAGACAGAGAGAGATAGAGAGAGAGATAAGAGAGAGAGAGAGAAAGAAAGAGGAAAGACTCAACTCTCCAACGGACTCTCCATGAAAGCACAAGCTGAACCAAGTATACTGCTACCTTGAAGGAGGCGACTCGAACCATGTCAAAAGAGATGCGCTTATTGCGGATGACCAAAGGCTTGCCCCTCCGCTTGGACTACTCTACATCAGTTAGTACTTACTGTACTCTACGAAAATAGCAAAGTAGACCTCAATATCTGTACACCGCTGGAGCTATCTACCAATTAAGACCTTGGACGGCTCGATCCTATTAACCTGCCTCGGTAGCGTAGGTAAATGACAAATCCTTGGAGCAGTGACTAGATAGACCAGTTCATCAACCAGTGTGACACTATTCTCCGTGGGGATTAGCGGCTAATTGCAGATTTTTTGAATTCTGTCCGTGAAAACGGTCACTTGAATCAGTTAGCAGTTGGAGAACCGGTGCAGGGAAAGGAGAGTGTGCCAGATCGTCTGCAGCCGACGAATTGGGAAGTGCGGCGTCATATAGTCGGTACCCGATGCATATGGTGACAGACAGACGTCTCCATCAGAGAGTCAGTCAGGCCTAGATCCGAAGACCGTGAGGCTATACCCATCATGGCTGTGGGGTACGAGCTGGCGTAAGACTTGAGCATTCTCGATATCCTCCGACGGGAAGGTGGAATGTGGCTGAGCATTCAGGAAAATGCAGATCTGGTCGACAAATTCTCCGGGGGGCGGTGGTCAACTGGACAAGTAGACATTCTGATCCATCAGAAATGCGATCTATCGTTTGACAGTGTTATTGGTTCTTTATGCAATAAAGCTTTGACTTACCCCGTCTTTTACTTTCGATAGTTCGTTTCTGATTTTCCGATCGGGTTGTAAAGAGATTTCCGTATCTATGTAGGAACCTATTTCCGGCTATTTACGGGGATAAGGAGGCTGCTCGTTGACATCCCCAGGAACAGTTGTTTCCCCCCTCCCTGATATCGATGAGTTCACAAGAGTAGATCTCAAGTCGACAGCCTTGTACAGTAAAACCCCGTTATAAGCAACTAATTCAGCAAGCCCTTTAAATTGCTTATAGCGGGGTTTTACTGTACTCCTGTTGAGTCTTCTCGACTGAGAGAATGCCTTAGTACTATCCTTTCGATCAGCTGCAGGGCTCACCTGCCGTGGTCATCGGATCATCCAGTGTAGTACACAGAAAGAGAGGAATGCGTCTTCCGTTAGATATTTATGCTTTGTTCATACTTGTAGAGATCGTAAAGATATTTTGACAATCAGTTTGTCCTGTATGTTCTATGTGTGGTACCTGAGACACCGTGCCTGGATCATCATCATCTGATCTCCGCCATCTGATTGGCCATCCACTTTAGCTTCAATTTTGGCTCTCTTCAGCAGTTTTTGTTTATTCCCCGGACTTTCATCATTTTCAACCCCGTCCGCGTCTTGCCGCCTTTGTTTCCCCTTGTTCCTCCCCTCCTTCAATCCTCTCAGCGGCATGTCCAAGGCAACTTTCGCCGCAATCGCCGCGGCTAGCGCAGCCACCGGAGCTGGTCTTACAGCGCTGCTCTATTCCTCTTCCTCCCCTCGGCCCCAACAGCAACAACAACAACAGCAGCAGCAGCAGAAGCTACCTCCATCAGCACCAGTTACCTCGACCACTCCTGTCCCGACCCACCCGACAGCCCCGTCACTCGCCGCCAAATCCCTCGCCGGACCAGTCGACCCGTCCGGTATCTACCAGTATGGCTTCCCCGGCCCCGTCGCTGATACCCTGCTCTCAGCTCCTCTGGCCGGCGCATACGACCGTCGCACGCGCAATCCCGCCTGGGTAGCCGAGCACATCACACCGGCTTCGCTAGCGATGAAGAACGCAGACCGCAAACACAGCACCTTCTACGAAGACACCACCATCCCCGCCGCCTTCCGCGCCAAACTGAACGATTACTTCCGCTCCGGCTACGATCGCGGCCACCAGGTGCCTGCGGCCGATGCAAAATGGTCTCAGGAAGCTATGGACGCTACTTTTGCCTTGACAAACATGTGCCCCCAAGTGGGTGAGGGATTCAACCGGGACTACTGGGCGCATTTCGAGGAGTTCTGCCGCGGCCTGGCCAAGAAGTATCCTTCCGTTCGTGTTGTGACCGGTCCCCTGTATCTCCCTCAACGTGATGCGGATGGCAAATGGCGTGTGTCGTACGAGGTGATTGGCAACCCGCCTAATGTTGCTGTGCCCACACACTTCTATAAGGTTATTTACGCCGAGGAGGGCCCCGCTTCTCCTACGGGAAAGGTTGCCTTGGGTGCTTTTGTCTTGCCCAATGCTCGCATTCCGAACGACAAGAGGCTGACGGAGTTTGAGGTGCCGGTTGAGGTGGTCGAGCGCGCGAGCGGCCTGGAGTTTGTTTCCAAGTTGGAGACGAACCGTCGCAAGCGTCTCTGCCAGGAAATCAAGTGCGATGTTGTCGTGCGCGAGTTTAACAACTCTGCCAAGCGGAATTAGAGTGGCTATGGACGGAGTCCCTTGAGGGATTAGACAGCTCCGGCCGATTTGTGTAATTTTGGATGTAATAATTTCGGGTTTATAACTGGTTTATATAGTCCGGGCGTTTACGGGTTGCATGCACGTCGGACGTTGTACCTATGCTATATATTTCTTTTCCCATATAAATCGTCAGTCTACCAATGTTCGGCATGGTCTATCAGTGCCAACTATGTCACAATGTATACCCCTAATCCGTTACACCATACTCCAAGCAATCGACGAAATGCAGCTAGTTCAGCATTGAAATGCAACGCCCGTCTTGGTCGCTACGTTTCCACCACGCCCTGCAAACCCTGTTCCTTCTGAACTGATCTCTACTAGCCCGGGCTTAATAGTCTCCTTATCCTTCTTCTTTTTCTTTCCAGATTCCTTGCCATTCTCTGTTGAATCACGAGGTGTGATATCGGCCTCGCAAACGTAGCATAGAATTAACCCGTGAAGCGCAGCTGTCTGCTCTTGTTCTTCTTTGGTAGCATGTGGGTCTGGTGCATCGTGCGGCGTCATAAATTTGGTCACACAAGGCGAACAGATAACATGGCCACAAGGTTTGGTCACTATAGATATAAAAAGTCAGTTGGTCACCGCTGACCGAAGGTCCACGACTGGAAGGTTGTACTTACACATCGCCTTGAGTCCATTCGTTAATGTCTTCTTACAACTCGGACAGATCCGCGCCATTGAGCCGTCGGATGCCTTCTCCTCGGTGAAATGTACGTCGACCAGCGACTTGAGCGAATAGCTATGGCGGTGTTCATCCGTCGATCCAGGGCAAACAGGAGTCAATTTGACGGCCTTGTTGGCCGCAATCTCATTCGGATCGGTGTTGGGAGTGAGCGAAGGAACCCAGAATGACGGCAGGGCAGACTTGCTGGATTCAGACTGGCGATTATTGTCCGTCAGTATAGTACTCCCTAACAGGATACCCGTTTATTCCTACCTTTTCCTTCTTCAGCTCTTGCTTGAGCCGCTCCTGCTCCTCCCGAGCAACCCGTGCCATCTCCTTTTCATCCAGCTCAAACACCTTCTTTCGCTTGCCGTCCACTTCGATTTCCCTCGCCTTAAACGCAGCCAGTGCCTCCGTAGCCTCCTCAGCCTTCCGCTTTTTATGATTGTCATTCTGCGCTTGCCCGGAAGATTTATTCTTCGCTACCTCCAATCCCATACTGACGAGCTCAAACTCGCGCAGCTCCCGTTCACGCGCCTCTTCCAACGTCCGCTCATCTTCTTCTGCGAGTCGTTTCTTAGCCTCCTCTCGTTCTCGTTCGAGCCGCTTAATCTCCTGTCGCTGGGCGAGGAGGTCATTTATGGCGCATTCGCGACAAAATATATCACCGTTGGTTGCGCAGGCGACGACGGGTGCTCGAGCGGGGTGTAGACACAGGCGACAAGAAGCGAATGGAAGGAATGAGTCGCGGCCGATGACGCCGCGTTGGGTGCCCCATTGCGAGCGGAGGAGACCGCGCTCGTAGGAAGTAAAGTGTGGGAGGGAGGTGTTACGTTTGGAATGGGCCATTGTCGCGTGTGGTGAATGGCTGAATACCTAAAAGGACATGGAGTGGGAGGTTCTATTCGGAGCGGAGAATATTTATCTTGCGGAGGAATTGCGGTTGTGGCGGGCAAATCGAGGGAGATTTATTCCTAAGGGAAAATTTGATGGTTGATTGATCTAATCCTGAGCTAACCTGAGCCAGAAAATGACATATCAACAGAAATATCGAAGAACCAAGTGAAGAAGATGTGAGGCCAAAAGCATGCAAATGAAATAAAATTGGAGAAACCATGACATAATCATCGTCACGTTCTCTCCGCATTTATTCCAAAACCCCAATCGGGACATTCAATGTCCTTCCAACTTCACCTGCATTACCCATTAAGAGAAAGAGAGATGAGCGATGGTCATCCTATTTCACCTTCGGGTCCAATTGATTATCCAGAGTCTAGAACCTCCTCGGGATAACGAACGCCGTCTTTCTTAACCATCACCACCTTCTTTTCCGTCTAGAGCTCCTTCACGACTGGGGTACTCTATTCTTGCTGAGTGTTTCCCCCAGCTTGTGCCGAGTCCTTTCCTTTCTTGCTCTTCTTCTTCTTCTTCTTTTTCTTCTTGGCTGCCTCAGGAACAGTAGGAGAATGATAATCCGGGAATAGATCTAGATTATCAGCCATAAGCTCTCGGATAAAATCCAACATATCCCAGTGTGGATCAGTGCAGACTTCGCCGGACGACGTTTCCTGGGTAGATGCTTGGCTATGACTCTTGCATACTTGAGGCTTCCCCTTTGAAGTATTGTCGCTGGGTTTATCCTTATTCCGTTTCAGATTCGATGTGCCACTGCCACTCCGGTGAACCGTTTCCGGCGCCGTCGGCTCATCTCTGTGCTTTGGGAAGTGCTCTGATTTCGAGGCATCTGATTCAAGCAATTTCTGTGCCCCCTTTGGCTTGGTGGGCTTTTCGGGTAAAAGTAGGTACCTACTGCCTTTCTGTTTGGCCTTAGCGTCGGATAAGCGGTGGTATCGGTGTATGCGAATGTACTCGTCCGACTTTGCTGCCGTCATGAACAGCTTCTCCTTGACGTCGCGTTCATCAAGCATGTTTCGGCCTTCGATAGCGGTGGAAAGTCCTCGCGTTGTAGCTCCAAACCCTGGCATCACCATGGGTGTTTCGTACCATATGAGGATCTGGCGATAGAAGACTCCCGTACTCCCCTCGAGGACAGCCAACATTCGGTATGCCTTGGCCAGGAAACACATAGCGCGCGCAATATCAGAGTGGTAACCAGCGATCATGGCACATTTGGCCCAGATCATCGCAACGCGAGCATCGCGGATCTGGCACGTAAGAAGCCTACTGATCACCTCCTGCGCGGACTTGAATGCCATCGCGGGATACAAGTCGACAGTGTCGGGGTGGTTCAAGATGCGCTCAACCTTCCAATACTTATCCATGGCAATCTCGATCACATCCTTGGGCTGCATGCACGCTTTGCACGAGCAGAAGAAGCCGAACTCAGTCCACGAGAACAACTCCCTCGCCTTCTGCTGTCCCTTTCCATAGAAGTACGGGACAGTGATCTCCTCATCTTTCGGGATATTTTTGAGAGCGCGCACAACAGCCCTTCCAACCATCGGACTCTCCCCAGTCTTAATATTTCCGTTCTCATCCTTCGCATATTTATTGATGATCGTCAACGCGCAATTCGGCACACAGGCATGATTAACCGCCGCAAGATTCAACCCCACAATCCCAGCTCTCACCCCATTCATGACAATCGGCAACTGATACAAATCCCAAATCCCCGCAAACACTCCCAAATCCTGCTTCAGCGAACTCGGCAGAGCAAGGAACTTCCTCAGCCACTCGTCCCCCATGGCCCTCACCTTCGCCCCAAGCATAGCATTGACCTCTCTCGGTGTCTGACAGCTCAAGTTCTCCTCCTCTGTAGTCCAAGCCACATCCTCCGCAAAGACCACACTACCAGCAGGAATAGATTCAGTGGTAACAAGGCCGACGCCAACACCACGACTAATGAACCGAGGCACCAGCGACTCCTCATACGTGTATTTCTTGGCCCCGGAGTTATTGGAGCTGAAAACGCCCGCCACCTCAGCCATGGAGATGAATGGTGTCGCGGATGTGACTGTCGAAAACGCACGGTGGAAGTGCTGTGTCAGGTCTGAGAGATGGAGCTCATCACGACAGGCATCACACGTGTCTGTGTTCTCAATTAGCGTGTTCCTCTTTTTCATGCCCCGTGTTTCTGGGTCTGCGTTGTGAACATTCACTGCATGATGGCTGGTACTCACGTGATGGTTCATGACCTATGTCCATGCTGCCCGGCTAGTTATGTTCTCTGTTGAGGAGCGTGCCAATCAGCGGGTGTTGCTTGGGACAAAGAGATGGGCAAGTTAATCTTCGCAGAATGGCTTTGTCTGGTATTTATAATGCAGTTACAGTGAGTGAAGCGAAATGTGGACAAAGAAGATGGTCTTCTCTAGTGGCGAACAAGGATGACTGATATTGAAGCAAACAAAATAAGACAGTGTCCAACTTACCTTGTTCTTTCAGCTCTTTGTGGGTTGAGATTGAGAGAAAGAGGGAGTATAATAGCGTAGGGGGAGAGAGAAAGAGAAATGGCTCTTGTTCTGCCCGTGTCTCTGTCAGTGCCTCCAAGGACTCAAGGAGATAGTTGACGCTGTAGAAGCCCCAACGGACAACACACAAAGAGAAGACAGAGTGAGGCAGCGTGTTGGGAGGAACGAAACTCTTAGGCTTGCTAGGAAGAGCGTGTTGTCGTGTTCTCGGCGCTACTGACTATGATGTCGTGCGTGTAGAGAGCGGCTGGGCAAACATCCAGGAAATTCGGAAGTAGATGTGCTATTAAATCTCTATTTTACTGGTCTCTTCAACATTTTTACATGTTAATATTGCCCATGCTGGCTAAAGCCTGCTCTTCCAATACTCGCGTCACGCCAAACATCCACATGATACATGGTATCTCAGTAGGAAAAAGAAATGGAAAAGAGAACGACTGCCGCCCATCCTAAGCAAATGCGCCTCGGGCTTATACAAAGCCAAACAATCAAGAAAAGAGATGGTAAGTCATGTCAATGCGGAGCCGATTCTCCGCTAGTCTAGTGGACTTGAAACAGAAGGAAAGGAAAAGAGTGAAGTGTGACGAGGAAAGAAATGGTAGATGGGAGAGTAGGTGCTCTTTCATATGCTGACCACATGACAGACAGATGATGAGCCCTCTATCCAAGGTCGAAGAAGCATATCGAGAGAGTTGACGCGATAGGAGACGGTTCGTAAAGCTTTTTCAAATATGTCGTTTTCAATGAAGAGACCAGATGCAGATGGAAAGAAAAGGAAAGTGAAATGGGTATAATGTCATGAAAGTAAAAGAAAAAAAGACCCTGCATAATTGCAAAATTCAAGCGTTTACAGCCTGCTCAGGTGGGCTAGGCGACATCCCCTGTGGAGTGGTTTTCTCTACAAGGCTATCATTGTCGTCTCTAGTCGAATGCGGCGATACACCTTCATTAGGCACCGCGCTCGGCTCATCCAGAGTTAAGACGGGCGGTACCAACGCAGCATCGGGCTCTGAGAGTTCCGGGACCAGGCCAATGGCAGCATCGCTCTTGGCCTTGTCTTCACGATACAGAACCCCTGCTGCTTCTGCTGCTTCTGCTAAACCCCAGGGCTCATCACGTGCACTCCCCTTGGTCGCTATGCTCCCACTTCGCAAAGGGTGTGGGCTGCCAGGGTATAAGGACTCTGAAGTGACAGAACCCGCACTACTGGCAAGTTCTGGATTTGATGCCCTTGGTTCGTCTGACGGAGTTGGCTTTCGTAGTTTGAGGCGCTCCTCTGGCGGCATGTTCTGCCACTCCGACCCAAAAGTCACAATTGATGCCTTCTTGCCATGCACAGTAAAGTTGGTCGACTTCCGTGATAGGCCTTCGCCTTGCTGTGGTTTTTGGTTATCATCTGACGTCACCATACTGAATCCTGAATCTCGAGACTTCTTCTTTCGTGGGTAATGTAGATGATGGCCGCTGGGGGAGTCTCGAAGGGTACGATGGAGACTGCGACGGATACGGCTTGTTCTCTCTCCCTGAAATGTGGCTTGCGCATCATCTGGTTTCTGGTCGACCTCGCTATCATTTGTAGCTGAAGAATGCTTCCGTGCCTGAGGCGAGCTGCTGACGTCAAGCAAACCTGTTTCACGCAGCAGACGCTCTTCAGTTTCATCCATACTGCCGGGGGCAGTTATCTTAGAGGCTCGAGACCCTAGGCTCGAGACATCTACCTTACTAGCGGCGCTAAGCACTGAAGCTTCGCGCTGTAGGCTACTTGCTGGATGGGGCGAGCAAGACTTCGCGCGTTCCTCGGTATTGTCGATGGACAATTGTCTACCAACACGAGAAGCTACTTCGAGAGAAGCAAAGGAGGCCGGTATACTGGGTCTCCGGCCATCTGGAGAAGCGGGTTGCGACGGCGGAGTTTTGTAGATCGAGTGAGGACCGCCAGACTCTGCATGCGGGGATGGGTCATCCTCTGTCGGAGATGTCACTTTGTCAGTCCCTGCTCCATCCAGGTTCTCTGGCTGTGATGTAACGGTGGTTGTTGGTATTTGCAAGTGAAGCTCCTGCTCCGCGAAAGGCTCCTCTTCGCCCAAAGCTTCACCCATGTCTCGAACAAGAACCCCCTTATAGCATTTAGTGCGCCAAATATCCTGTCTAACCCATTTGAGTTTTGCGGCCATGCGCCCTGCAGCCATGATGACATGCTCTCTGGCTCTGGAATGCACAGGCGTCAAAACTTGCAAGTGCCTAGCATTTCGCAAGAGATCATCAAGCTGTCGTTCTGCATAAGATAGTCTTTCGTTAGCCTCTCGAATCTTTTGGCGTATAAGCTGCCTACGAGCTGTAACCAACTCTTCAGCCACATCGGTATCAGGATTTGGAGACGGCGGTTCTTTGTCCATGGAGAGATGTGAGCGGCTCGATTGAGTTGAACCCCGACGGCTCATCCGGTTCCGTTGTGCTTCATAATTGGTGGCGATCATTCCCTGCGTTCTGACCCCGGCGGTCCGAAACGTCGCAGCATAATTCAATTTCGCCAGCCAATCGTTCATGTCAGCTTCAGTGTTTGCGAGGAAGACCTCCTCTAGAGCGCTATGGCGGACGAAGACAAAGGCATGCTTGTGCTTTCTGTAACCTAGATCCAGCAAAGCCACAGCGTCCTCAGTTGACATGATACCATCCGGTTTGAATTCGGTGAGAGGAGGCTTAAAAACCACCCCTCGACGACGGCCCGCCTTTTGATGGCTTTCATGTTGAGCCATCAAAGATTTAACCCACGCCACATCTTTGAAAAGGTAGAGTTGCGAGAATGTGAGCAGAGCACCCCATTCTTGCCATGGAGATCTAGCTCTCTTCTTTTTCGGATCCTTTCGCCAAAGCAATCCAACTTTAGCGATTTTGATATCCACCAGCCCGGGATTAGAGTCAGCTGGATTGTCGATACTCGATGGCATATACATGTCTGGCCTAGATCGTAGAGACACAATTTGCAAAACATCAGATTTAGAGAATGCGCGGTGAAGACCATCGATATCTGCCGGCCCATCCGTTCCATCACAACGATAGGTATCCTCCAAGTTCATAACATCCTTAAGGCTTGGGCGCAGAGAATCAAGTTTCCCGTCCATTATCAACGTATAGGGGTCCACTGGTTCTCTGGCGGCTCGAACTAAGTGATCTGTGCTAGTGGCCTTCAACAAAGGTCGTCGTGGCCTTGCAAAATGTCGGCCATTGGACACTGCGTCCTCGATATGGATAAAAGGGGTGTACGAGATGTTTTCATAGAAACACTCCAGGATGTCCTCTGATATGCCTTCGCCACGAGTATTCTTGACGTAATCTGGCTTTTGCATTTTCCTTTTGTTATTCTTGTTAAAGACATCTGTGTGTAGAATCAAAATCGAGAAGGCGATGAAATAGGCTTGGTCTAGATGACAGGCAGGGCGTCAGTTTTGAACAATTGCACAATGACACACTGACGATAACCAACGTACCTGTGGAAGCAAAGATACCTGGATTACATTCATGATACCTATCTGCAAAACTTTGCAGGAAGCGGTCAATTTGTTGCGTCTCCTTTGGCAACTCCACCTCCATCAAGAGTTTCCGGATAGCCATATCAATGGGATCACCGAAGAACGAGAACCCTCTCATATACTTCCGCAGGGCAGTCTTATAGAAGTCATCGTTTGATTGAGCCAGGACGCCAGCAATCGCGCTCCTTGGAATGCTCTCTTCTAGCCGAGTTAAATATGTCGCCGGAGTGTCATCCTCTTGTCGTTCGGGATACGTGATCAAGCTAATTTTCGAACCTGGGGTTACCGGGCCTTTGGAGCTTGGGGATCCGGACCGGCCAATAGGGGAATCGGAATTCTGCCTGAATCGCTGGGGGATGTTAAAAATATCCCCGAAGCTCTTTCGCCCACTAGTAGACGTTGATGTCCGCCCTGAGATGAGATGTGGGGATGGATGCCCGTTATCCTGTGCATTAGCTAACGAATCTAAAGTAGATGATCTCGTACGTGACGTAGGCATTGCCCGACTCTTGTTCGACGGTGTCGAACGGGCTGAATGAGCCGAGGTTGCAGAATCATTTCTCAACAGGGGCGGTCGCGACGAAGTCAGGCCCACCGACGACCGTGTGGGAGATGGCAGCGGAGAGATATGGTCTTCATTTGGATCTTCTGAGATGTCGGACTTCGGGGTGGCATCACCCGCAGCAGACCTCGATATGGCCGAGCTTTGTGCGTGGCCGTTGCCCGAATTGCTGCCTGTTGGTTTTGGTGGCAAAGGAAAAAGAGGACTGCGATGCCGTTTCAAGCGCGGCATGCGAAATCGCTTGGTGCCAGACACCCCCTCACGAGGGGAGGCTGAACGAGGATTACTATCCCCGGCACTCCGGTCGGAACGAGAGGACTCCGAAAAACGCGCATCTGTCACTGAGGAGCGTTGAGAATCATTGGGCTGGTCCCGATTGCTTCGGATCGACGTAGTTGATAAACGCCCGGGCTCTTCGCTATTACTCCAAGAGGCCGATAGGACAGGATCCGCCGCCTGCGACGCTGTTGATCCCTGTGCAGTATGCCCAAGCTTTTCGCTCTGATCATGTTTGGGTGCGCGCTGCGTGGGCAATTCCTCCACAGAGGGTGTTTTAGAATCGGGGAAGAGTTTGAATTTGGTCTTTCGCTTCACAGGTCGATCTAGTTCATGGCTCGTGGGTGCAGTGGTAATTATGGTGGGAGCTATGACAGTGTAGTAGCAATTAGCGTTGTGGCCAATCACAACATTGACGGGAGCCTATGGAACGGATGTACTTACGAGGCAGACTCGGCACCGGAGGAATATCCTCCTCCCCTTTAGCATAGGATTTTGAGAGTTGCGGATCAGATGCATGACGTAGCCTCATGAAACTAAACCTGTTGAAGCGCCAATGTGAACCATCACTCACCGCTAGGCCAGTATTTCGTTCTTTGCCCGGTGGAGTATGCGAATGACTTCCTGCAAGCTCCGGCCCGGCCGTGTCAGCGTGGTGGTCTGCGTCTGGACCGGTCAGAGTAGGTGAACGAGGAGCGGACTCCGAGCGCCTCGGAGCTAGATTGGTTGTGGAGAGAGTAGGGCGAGGGATTTGCTCGCTATGGCGGGATACCGACTGAGGTTCGACCAAACTCCGTCTCTTGGGTTCGTTGCCATCAGAGGTGCCAATCCGCAGACCTTTCCAATACATGATGATGGAAATCCCGAGAATGAGTTGTTACGTGGCTCTGCAGCGTAGCCAGGCCCAGAAACCCATCCAACAGTATCTGGTGACGCTAGACGATTGCCCCACGGTGTATCACAACAGTAACCCCCGACCTTGTTCGCACGGCTATCTTATACGACGGCGTTCCCCAATAGACGGGCGGATGGTTTTACTTGTAAACGTCACCCTTAATCAATATCGATTAGCATCGCGAACGGATTGTTAGAAGGTAGAAAAGCGACGGAGCTGTCGGCGGAGGCGGAGGTGCGGAATCGTAAAAAGGGGGCAGGGGTACGGCAAGAGTCGATCGCAAGAGGAGAATTCGGTGGCCAGGAAGACAAGTATAGAGAACAATGTTAGAGCTCTTACATTGCCCAGCTCACGCTTGACCGAAATGTGGAAGCGCGGACGAATGGGGTCGATTAGGCTGCGAAGGCTGAGGAAAAAGTAAAAACAAGGAAATGAGGGGAGGCTGTCAATGTTTTGGAGAAAATAGGAGCGGAGGAGCAGTCAATGCCCTTTAGGGTAGTAAATGGAAAAGATTGTACGATGGTGAGAAGCGAGGGAATCAAGGATGTAAAAAAAAAACCGAGTGCGGAGGAAGGGATAAGGTGGGAGAATGGGGCAGGGTTGTTAGCAAGGACAGGCATAGGAAAGAAGAATAAACGATGATGATGAAGATGGTGGAGTTTCTGATGACGGGCCGAGCAAATGCACCCCAGGCACGTGTTCTACGTTATGCACAATTTCCCTTCCTCTCCATGCTTTTTTTTTTTAATGTGGTTGTTTAAAACGTTTGCATTTTTCTAATATTTTTTTGCTATCAAAAATTTCTTGACGTACTTGGAAATATGCGGAAACCGTGTCCCAATAGTGGATCGGTCATATCCTCAGTTTTCCGTCCGGGTTTGTTTCTATCTTTAACTTGGAGTGTACTTTAGTTTAGGCGGGATTTAAGAATCCAAGGTAAAACCCATACACCATTGATGTACCACGTATACTTAATCGGTGTACCTTGAAAAAGTTCCATCCATGTACTGTAATAAAAAAAAATGACATCAGAATGAACGTCCTTACCACTCACCTGACATGTCCCTTTTTCGGTCCGATCCCATAGGTAAATACAAATAAAAAAAAGTACATCAACTAAGACCCGAGTCTCCTTGACAATAATCATTGTACATCTGTAAGGATTGCAAAGACAGGTTTTGTGTCTTTTAACTCGGAGAACCCTTGCGGTGTTCCATAGTTGACCCTTCCCACGTGATATCGGTCGTCGCCATACTATAGTATAAATAGCTGAATCAGTGTTTCTGTTCCTTTCCCCTTTGGTAATAGAGTAGAAATGAAAATAAAAATAAAATAGAGAAATACTGCACCTATAGTAACAGAAGTATTTCAAGAGAGAGAAAGCCCTCCCAATCTTGACAATAGTTCGTATGCTGTGTCGGTCAAGAGGGGAACATGAATCGGTATGTCCTTGCTGTAAACTTACACTTGGCTGAAGATCCAGGAAACAATTCTTCGTATAATTCTAGAATCCTACAGCCCTGGAAAGAACTGCAACCAACTCGCGAACCAGACCAACGAACGCGTCACCACTGGCCACGAATCAGAAAAATGGAGCTTTTGTTTCGGGTATGCCAAGCAGGGCTTCCAGACCGGGCTCCTTTCGGATGGCGGTCATATTGTATATAAATGTTCGATCATTCAGGGAGAATGTTGCTTTTGCCGGTTGCTGATCGACTGTCTTCCGGTCGGCCATTCCGGAACAGTCTAAGGCCAGATCTACAAGAACCAGAATACCGGGATTGGAAATGTTCATTCGTTTTTTTGCTTCAACGAGACTCTTGAAGCGCCTCGTTGCGGTCTAGAATGGCCCAAAAACTTTATCGGTATGCGAGTGGAGCCCAGTGGGGGTCCGTCACTCAACCTGACAGCTGATTTGGCCTGCAGCAGTGCAACGGTTGATTAATTCTCGTCTTTCATATAATTATACACAGTTCTAGCTTATCCTATATACAGACAGGGTACGAATACATACTGCGCCAGAATTGAAGGATGCGTGTTGTAAAGGGCGAGGATAACATTCTCTTCCCTAGTCCCTTGTCCCCTCTATCCCAGTAAGGGCTGTCTCCTTAGATCGCTCCTTGCGCTTTCCTGACTCCAGGTCCCGTGGAACTAAGTATCTTCCCATTTTAAGGGAGCGGAGATATCTTCAATTGGTACCTTGACCTTATCCTAGATATTCAGGTCGAGTGCTTCCAGAACCAAAAGCCCCGGGAGCTGAACCATAGTTCGGCTATCGGTTGTGTGCCGAGTTGACCACTTCGCTTTGTGTTGGCACGGTAATTCTTTGGAAGACCCAGCATATGCTGACATTGTAGCATCATATTACGAGTAACAACTCCAGCCTTGGTGCGGGGAACGAGGTTGGATCGGTATATTTGTCCAAATATGCGACAGTGCTTTGATTACGATCGGACCTGGGGCCACTACCCGAATTTCAAACGAGCATCTGCTCTGTGACTAGCCGTGACGAGAAAAAATTTCTCTTATATCTGCAAGGGTTCGATATGACATGGATCTGTTAGGGTGGTATTAGGCTTTATACTAATTTTGTGCCTGAGGCACGATCATATGTCAGCCTTAGGCATCAGCCGCGGTCCATGGCTCACCATCACATCTCATGTCACTTCACTCCATGCTTCTTCCATCCTTCCTTCCCCCGTCGCTGTCTGGTCGCGCTCGATTGAAATTCACTTAAAGGATCTGACAATGAAGATTTTGGCATAGCTTTTCTGCGATTTGACTACCACCGAGATGCGCTACCTCTTTCTCATCATCCTGGTGGCTTTTGCCGCTCTGACAACTGCCGTCCCCGCAGGCTCCAGTATCACTCCGCCGCCGCCGATTGAGCCCGTCCAACTACTATCCCCACAGTCGTCCGACGTCCGACGGCCATGGACACGAGTAAGAGATTGGATAATTGAGACGGTATGGGGCCTCCCAAAACCAACCTCTTATCGGCTCCCTTTCAACCACCTTTCGCACGACCAGTCTGCCCCCTCTCGGGTTCAGGCGCGGTACGGCAGCGACGTGGTTCTGCGATTCCGTTTGCGCAATGACAAAGAAGCCGAAGCCTTGGAGCAAGCGACAGAGATTCTCTTTCTGGATGTCTGGGCTTCCACCTCCGATTTCGTTGATGTTCGATTGGCCGAAGAAGTCGTAAGTCTAATTATACTCTCCGTTCTCCTATGCAAGCCATCTCTTCCTAACGTTCTGCCTATAGATTCCCTCGCTGTTAGGCCTACTGCCAGATTCTCTTCGCACCGCCTATTCCCCTCTCATTGACAATCTACCGGAGCTGATATACACAACCTATCCAACTCGACGACCCATAGGACTAGAGGGCCAACCGGGATTTCGGCCTTCCGTCCGACAGTCGGCTCAGCTTGGGGACCTCTTTTTCCAGGATTATCAACCACTTTCCGTTATTGTTCCATGGATGCGCCTCATGGCCTCTATGTTCCCATCCCATGTTCGCATGATCAACGTGGGGATTTCATATGAAGGCCGAGAGATCCCTGCACTCCGACTCGGCGCCGGAAGCAATAGAGCACAGTCAGCCCCTCGCCGGACCATTGTCATGGTTGGGGGCAGCCACGCGCGAGAATGGATTAGCACCTCCACAGTGACATACGTAGCTTCAAATCTAATCAGCAACTTCGGCAAATCAAGAGCCGTGACCCGCCTTCTGGAAGACTTTGACGTTGTCCTCGTACCAACCATCAACCCAGACGGATACGTCTACACTTGGGAAGTTGACCGCCTATGGCGCAAAAGCAGACAACGTACCAGTCTCCGCTTCTGCCCGGGAATCGATTTAGACCGATCATGGAACTTCGAGTGGGACGGCGAGAGGACCCGCTCCAACCCCTGCTCCGAGAACTACGCCGGCGACGAACCATTCGAAGGAGTAGAAGCCGCGCAATTCGCGCAATGGGCCCTCAACGAGACCCAAAACAACAACGTCGACATCGTAGGTTTCCTCGACCTCCACTCCTACTCCCAACAAGTCCTCTACCCCTTCTCTTTCTCCTGCTCGTCAGTCCCACCCACCCTCGAAACCCTCGAAGAGCTAGCCATGGGCTTCGCCAAAGTCATCCGCCAGACCACGCACGAGATCTACGACGTCACCTCCGCCTGCGAAGGAACCGTCACAGCCACGGACAAAGCCTCCGCAAAGACCTTCTTCCCGGTCAGCGGGGGCGGCAGCGCCCTAGACTGGTTCTACCACCAACTCCACGCCAGCTTCGCATACCAAATCAAGCTGCGCGACCGCGGAAGCTACGGCTTCCTCATCCCATCCGAGTACATCGTACCCACAGGGAAAGAAATCTACAACGTCGTCCTGAAAATGGGCGAGTTCCTCGTCAAAGAAACCGCCTCCCCAGCCAACAAAGCAGACATAAACTGGGATGCCGACCTCCTGGTCCACGATGACTCGACGAGAACAAGCTCCTCGGAGAGTGTCTCTGACCCTCTCTCTGAAGCAAACATCGATTCAACATCAACTGTAAAAGCCACCCCACTCCCCTTCCCAGAGGACACTCTGGATAGTGAATGGGTGCCGTTCGATCAGAATGAAGAAGAAAACGAGGAGGAACAGAACTGGGAGCTCCGCCGACGACGGAGGTAGACGATTTATTCTTGCCTTAGGTATTGTTTCGCACAGGATTGATTATCACTGCTGAATGGTTCGTCTGATTTAATTTTGGTATCTTTTTCATTCTTCTTGCATTCTAATTGTGGGTATCTGAGATGAGGTTATGATTAATGAACAAAGACTTCTAGAGTGTTTGGAGATTTACAGAACTCTACTAGTGCTTTTTAATTATATGCCAGTTGGATTATATTTACGGAATAAGTTTTATCTCACTTATTGTGTGGTAGTACTCCGTAATACAGCCTTCCTTCCAAACGACAAGGAAAAAAGAAAGGTAAAAAGGAAAAGAAAGCCGTAGTAGCCAATAGAACAACCACCAGTATCAAAAATAAGACAAATCTACAATTCTACCAGCTACCAACCTCAACCAGAAAATAAGTTGTAAATGATCGGAGTCTTCATTATCTCATAGCATAGGAATAACCATGAACATAAAATACATACGACAAAGCTCTTAAAAGAGCCAGGACACAAAAGTCCTATAGAACCAGCTTCCGGTGCCCCGCTGTTCATCCATAACAGCTTTGCGGGCCAAATACTCCTGCTCCTCACGATCGATGACGTCCCTGCCCGTCCAGAGATCGGCTTCCTCGGGCTTCACGCCCTTGGTGCCAGTGACGAATTTGTAGCCAAAGAGCAGAATCAGGTAGAGGGGGATGCCTAGGTAGGCAGTAATGAATTTCTTGTAGTTGAAGTTGCCCCACTTCGGGTTGTGGGTGAAGACGTCGTAACTCTTCGTTAGGGCGATGAGGATGCAGAATGCGAGGGCGATGTAAGCGCCCGTCTTACCGAAGGGAGACTTGTAGGCTAACTCGTGCTCGGGGACATTCTGGGCCTTGCGGGCATTGATGAAGTGGATGTGTGTGACCAGCAGGGAGATCCAGGCCAGGAGACCGAAGATGGTCACAAGGTCGACGAAGTAGCCGAAGACGGTCTTCGAGTCGCTGGAGACGTTCATGTAGGCCAGGCAGGCAATCAGGGAACACAGGATCAAGGCAAAGACCGGGACACCACGCTTGTCCGTCCGCGCTAGGAACTTGGGTGCTTTGCCTTCCCGGGCGAGACCGTAAATGGTTCGGGTCGCGATATACAAATCAGAGTTGGATGCGGAGAAGACGAACAACAAGATGCATGCATTCAGGATGTGGGGAAGAACCGGGATGCCGGCAAGCACCACTGCTACCACGAAGGGGGATGCAGCAGCAGAGCTAGACTGCTTCGTGGCAAAGACAAGCTCGTCTGAGTTGTAGGGGACAAGGGTACCGACGAGCAAGACGCTGGTCACATAGAAGACGACAATTCGATAGAAGGTAAGCTTGATCGCGCGGGGAATAGTTTTGCGGGGGTTCTGAGCCTCGCCGACAGTTACCCCGATCAGCTCCGTACCCAGGTACGCGAACGTTGCCGAAACCATAGTGGACCAGAAGGCGAAAAAGCGTCCGGCATCTCCATCAGCGATATATGTATTGAAGGCTCCCGGGCTCTTCCAGTAACGGAATCCTTTGCGGTCGTGATCGGGTCCACCTCCCAGCATCAGAATGAAAGAGAGCAAGATGATACCGAGGATGACTATCACCTTGAAGGACGACAGCCAAAACTCGAATTCACCGAAAAACCTGACACCGAAGTAGTTAATGCAGACAATGATCACAAGGAATATTGTAATCCAAACGCCTGCGTTAACTTTGTCTGTCTTTATCCAATATTGTATAACCATCGCGCCAGCTGTTAGTTGATTCGGCGTGAGAATAATATATTTAAACCAGTATCTAGTGGGAACAGCTTTCGTCAGTGACCACAACTCCTAGGGTATAACAGTATCACTTACGTCCATCCCAGAGCAAATCCAAGAGCCGGGTCACAGAATCGAACAGCGTAGCCAGTAAAACCAGAAGACAAGGGCAGCCAGGCGGCCATTTCTCCCAGGCCGCACATGACAGTATAGACGACAAGACCGACAACGGAATAGGAAATTAGGATTGCTGCAGGCTAATCGAAAGTTAGAGAGGAAATTTGCTATGAATATCAAGATGATCGCAACTTACGCCAGCCCTAACAAGTGAGTCGCGTATTAGTATCCCAAATTCGCGTTCAATAGATTCTGGGAAGGACTTACTTCGCAAGAGCTTCTCCCGTTCCAATAATAAGACCTGTACCGATAGCACCTCCGATAGCTGAGTCCTGTTAGCTCTTCGCGCTCATCTAGCCAACGTAAGCATAACAGCGTACCAATCATAGTAATATGACGGGCCTTGAGGTCCCGGTGGAGGTCGACATGGTGCTCTTCCGCGACGATACCCTCCTCTGCTTTGGTGATGTCGCGGGACAACTCTCTATTCATCTCTGGCGAGATGCCATCGTTCTTTTCTCCGAGGAAGCCCATTGTACCGAATGCGCTCGGATGGTAGGCAGAATTCTGCGGGGGCTCAGGAACAAAGCCCGCTTTACTAGCGGTAAGGACTCCCGTGACTTCAACAGAGTACTGGATCTTCCCTCACGTTATTTAAGCCCTCTGAAAGGAGAAACGAGATCCCAAGGGAAAGGGACAGTATAGAAGGAGAGGCGAGAAGAAACCGACGACAGAAGGGGAAGAAAACAGAAACACAGGCGGGGGAATAGGTTAAATAGTAAGATCGACCACGACGGATCACATCGGCGTGGCCGAGGCTCTGAGGCACACAGGGATTCCAATTCGGACGGCATGCGAAAAAGGAAAATAAGAAAATAAGATAAGCTAAGATTGTGGCTCGATACTAGAAAGTATAATTGATATTACTGGAAGAATAAATATTACCTATTGCATATTGCATTGCCCCATCCGAACGGTGTGCAGGCTTTCCCAAAGAGGAGATGATAGACCCAGGTTCAAGTCCCCCGCGTGAAATACTCGTAGAACATGCAGGTCTTGATTGGTTTACTGGCAGTAATTTCCCGCCGTTCTTGGAGGCTCATCCAGCTTTGGATGGAAGAGGTTAGTCTCGTCCGACTGATCATGAGGAGCTGTTACCTGATTGAGTTATTCATTGGTTCGTTTGCTTTGCCAAGATGGAGTCAAAAGCGGATGGTCTTGGCACCCTTGACACGAGGCGCACACGCCGCCTGACTTGGATTCTCCACATCCCGGGGAAATAAAAGATTAGCCTTTTCTGTTAGTCATGGAATCGCTTGCCCCGTCCGGGGTAGAGACTTTTGTCCATGTCTACACCGAAGTCTCGACTTCGGGCGTCTATACGATCCCGACTTGAGTTTTTCTGTTATTTTTTTTTTTGTTTTTTCCTTTGGGATTTTTGTCTAGAAATACGTACAGGTAACTCCCAATGCTTTTGTGGTAGGAACAAGGATATTAAGTCGTTAGATAATAATAATAAATAAAGTAAGTAACAATTAAAATAGATAAAATTGAATAAGACATACTCGGGCAAAAGATAGAGCGTATATATTGCATGAGTGTAAGATTCACCTCATCGATACTACCGTAGCTTCTCGATATCTCTGTCTAACCAAGAACTAACACCGCCGCGTGGATAAGCAGTTCTTTCCTTAGCCGAAGCAAAGCGAGCGGGTCGGAAAACAAGCAAGAAGAGGGGCCATTAACCCCCTGTAAGCACCGACCATTGGGGCACCTTCTCCTTGGCACGCCTTGGCTTTCCGGTCTGTGGCTGGAATGACGCTTTTAGACCATCACTAGGGTTGATGAAAAATCCACCAGAACGAATCGTAGCGATGCCAATAGTCAGTGGCGACCCAGTTTACCGCGGACAAGTCTTCGCATGTTCACTAGACTCGTTGATACTTTTCCATGTATCGGGTATGGACACGGTCCACACACACACAAGTAAACGATGGGAAGAGTAAAAAGGTTGGGCCGCAATGGAGGAAGTCCGCTATCAACTTAGTGGCTCGCCAAGAGCTGCTATCTCTGCGTTTATCTCCCAGGGCTTGACCCGCCAATCACGACGGACTGTCGCTTATCTCTGCTTCTAGAATAGTGAAAAAAAGCCATGTGCGGGATCAACTGAAGGAACCTTAACCGGGAGGTATTAAACTGAATACGTGATAGTCACCCGGCGCTGGCAATCTTAAAATCAACTCTTCAAGAATGTCCCTCGTCGAAGCAAACGTATTCTGGAGCTGTCAATCGAGGGAAGACGATTAACATGAATCACGACAAGAAAGAAACTTACTGGTAGCACTCCCCATCACCCGAGTGGGGTTAGCTGATTCCTTGATAGCTGAAACTCACCTTCTTAGTGTTTCCTTATAGCCGAATGTGTTAGGTAACAAAAACCCCATTAACCGACAGCTTATCTTCCCCAGACTATGCACTGTCCATGTCTCGGGATGTCGGGGCTTGTCCCTGGTATATGTAACCCAAGAGTATCTTTTCCTGGACCAGGATTTCGCCAAGTTCCAAGGTCAGAGCATATATCATGAGCAGTCCATGATCCTTATCATCGTTAATATCTCTCCGCCCAATGGGAATGCTTTTTAGCAGCGGAAGGAGAGCGGACATGGAAGCTACTATGAACCGGAGATTATGCCAAGAGAGAGGGGTATCCGACAGGATGATAAGTTCAACAGTTTAGCGAGAATACCCCCATCCTACTAGTACTAGTGAGCGTTTCTTTCGCACACTGGTCGGTTGGTGCGGATGCCATGATTGGACAGAGCGAAGAACGCTTTATTTCCCTTATCGTGGAAGTCTAATCGTCAATTCTACGAACCTTCTTCCGGGATGTACGCCACTGCTATATAATTAGGCTTTGGCTAGATTAAAAAAGAACGTGTTGCCTGACACTGGCACTCCAATAATGCAGCCAAGAGCAAGGTTATAGTACTGGAACAACCTGGATCCCGTCAGCTAGCACCCGGGGTAACCCTAATGCTAGCTAAGGACAGCCTTCTAGCGCCAGGAGAAAACCCCTCCCCGAGAGCCAGTCCCTTTATAGCTCTTGGCTGTTTATGTACTAAATAGCTGACGTCAAGCCTCTTTTCGTCCTCGTGACATTTTCCTCATTGCCTGACAGAGGACACGATTCGATACTGTATGTACCGTACCTGATAGTAATCCACAAAGATAGCTATATTAAGCAACATACGGAGTAAATAAGGGTTATATCTCCCTTTGTGGCCGCCCGCCGTTTGTCTAGCTAAAGCTAGATAAACATATTGAGTTTCTCCGAGAATTGGGCGACTTCGGCGAGACATAACCCTACTTTCTTTAGAGCAGGTAGCCATGTGCTGAGATACCGGAAGGCCTTGGCCGGGAGAACTTTGGGTATTTCGGGAAATTATTCGGAACCCTATAGATGCGAGTCCTAAGACTATGGTACCCCCTGAACCTTGTCCTAGTAGTAAATCCTGAGCATTCGTCCACCCCTCCCACTACTTTAGCCTGCCGCTTTAACACTGCCAAACTACCTGATCCCGTGCCTACCAGAGAAATGACTAGCGTAGAACGACTTCAATAGCGGCAGGTCTTCCACCAACCAAGAATAACTCAATATTACAGTTGTCGCCGCAGAGCATTGTGGTTGACAACCCGGCAAGGTGAATGTTTGTTGATTAGTATAGTTTCCCTAGCTGTACGGACTGCCACATAATTCAGGACATACAATCTACGCACTCACCATTGCACAAACACTGTCCTGGCTACTGTGGAAGGCGCTCGATCTTGACGTGTACTTTCCTAAACTGACAAGCTATAACGCAACTGTTCATAGAAAAGGGTATGGAGTCGTGGGAATGGAGGTGAGTATTGTACTGGAACTTAACTGCAGAAACAGATCACCGCTTTACTCTTTTCGACAGGCACTTCTTCGCCATGCTGGCGTATCATCCGTGTGTCGGCGAAGTGATAAACAGGGCTCGATTGATGATCCGAGGAAAAAAGTATTCCACGGACCTGACTTCCCATAAGAGTATCAACTGAGGAGAGATACTGAACGCAGATGGAATTATTCAGTTCGAAACTATGATCTCGAGGCCTTGACTACTCGGGCCCAGGAGCGTATAGGAATATCAATAAACATATGATTGAGCTAGATCCAAAATTGCATCAACCTCACAGAGTGATCTTAACACTTTGGCGTATAAGAGCTCTGGAATAATCCTAACTGCTTTGGGCGGCCCGTCTATATTGAACAGGTGATATTCCAGGCTTAAATGGGGTCATAGACACGCCACCAAAGCTACGAGTAGGTACATCACTGCGCGATTTGCTCGCGCAATGTAGATTTTATGCAATACGCATAGATAGAGTGAGCGCATATACCTAATGCTCTGGGTTATCTCACACGCTGGCTGGTGTGCAGCGAAATATTTAATCTTGACGGATGTTTGGAAACATAAGTTTACTGTAGTGGTAGGTCAATAGTTCGTAGTTTCGTTGGAAAAAAGCGTTGCAGGTGGCCTTTTAGTCCGGAAAAATGCTCTGATCTAAGCTAGGAATATTCATCTCACATCCCTGACGCAAAATAAAATACCTCCATCATGTTACCCATCTCTCTATAATTAACTGATGCAGCGCAAATCTTTACCTTCTAGCGTGCATAGGTTGACCAGGCTGATTAGCTCGACACAGCCTTTCGTTCCTGACTTGGCTGCGTATAGACGGATGGTAATCTATCTACGTACATGTAATTACCTGGCTAAGAATGCTAGTCCCTTTACTTAGCAAGATGATGTATGCTAAGCTGAATTAAGCTTGCTACTGTAAGGTGCATTCTCTAAAGGTATTTTCTGGGTTGAGTCTTTATCGAAGTTAGTTCTTTTGCTCCTAGAATTGAATACGAACCCCCCTACCCAGTCTAAAGGGGTATGGTGGTTTATGAACAACTAAATTTGCGGATTCCGATAGTAGAACTTTCTCTAACTATCTAGGAGAACGTCTCATCCTTGATAGGTAGCGAGCGGTTTTGCTATCAAGTCGTAGACTGATTGAAGGTTGAAATGTAGCCGGAAGACTCTTTATCTATGAAGCGATTGTGATATTATCCAGTCTAGGTACTTGAGTGGCATTATAAGCGAGTTGATAGTAAAGTGTTCCGCTAATGAGACTCGCCCAGACATCATACCCCCATATCCCAACGGTCACCTTCGTGCACCACAAGAGAATGATAATATAGTGTCCTAATTGCGTTCCTTGAATGAGGTAATATGGCGGTGGTGGTTAAAGAGGTGATCGACTAATACCCACGGAGACCACCTACTAGACTGAGCTAACGCCTCCTGCGATGACCTTCCTATGATTCTCTGATAGTCTGTAATAACCATGCCTATATTCCCACGCATGTTAAGAAGGAATCGGAGTATTTTGTCAAATTCGTCAAATTTGTCGAGAGAGACCTTCCTGTTACCCCTCTCAAGCCGATGTTATTCCTATCAACACCCTCAGCTTCAGATGGCTAATATTGTAGGAAATCCACAAGATTTCTTTAGATATACTAGTGGACGATGGATTTGGGATGAGAGGCAGCAGCTTCGAGAGAGGTACCGTGAATTTGATATACTCGAAGTGCAGAAAATTGCTACGGAATTATCATCCTCTGGGTCCTGTGTTAGCATGGCAAAGATAGGGGAAGGGTCATATAACAAGTCTTTCAAGCTCACTATGGGCAACGGGAAGACTGTCATCGCTCGAATTTTAAATCTGAATACTGGGCCAGCTTTCTTAACAACAGCCTTAGAGGTTACTCTAATGGACTTTATAAGTAGCTTTTACTATCGATCATATTAATTATTTTTTTTTTAGATTTGTAGATTAGTGATCTGACATAACTTTCAATTAAAAGCTATATTTTATCTTCCAGTCTTTAAAGTTCTTGCGTGGAATTCTGCGATAGACTCTATAAACCGTGTCGGAGCTGAGTATATTATTATAGAACATGCCCCAGGTAAAAATCTCGCAGACGTTTGGATAGAAATGGACCTTGGACGTAAGATTCAGACAATGGAGGATATAGTGACTATTTAATATAAATTGTTATCGTTGAAAATTTTCGAGTACGTTTGTTTATGATTAAGAAACAAAGTTTTATATGCTTTCTAACTAGAGTAGATATGGTTACCTTTTTTATAGGAAAGACGCACCTCCTGGGTCTTATTTTATAATAGTCGAAGGAGACAACTTGTCGCATAAGCTTAAATATAATATTGCTGAAATATTTTCTATCGGGCCGATGGTAGATACAGCAATTCAGAGTAAGGGGCGAGGCGATATGAATATTTATTGTGGACTATATACGCCTGTTTCGTTATTTTTTTTCGCTGGGTTTAATTGATAATTGTATACAGGGGCTTCTACGATTGACTACATACAGGCTTTTGTTTTTTAAAAGATAGCTTAAATTCAGAAACATACAATTCCGCGTTCTTTAAATAATCCGTTATTCGTTTCCCATAGCTAGAATAATTCCGCTAAACATGTTTCTCTTCTCCAGAGATATCTATCTGTTGCTCCTCATCTAATTCCACAGGAGCAAGATATTTTAGGGTTGTTCTTATAGTATCTAGACCTTCGCACTTCTAATATTTTTGTCGACGACAGCGGTTATATTACTAGCATCATAGACTGGCAGAGCGCACGGGCCGGTCCTTTGTTCCTAGAGGGCCGTCATCCTGATTTTATCAACTATAACGGTGACTTGATGCTCGAACTACCTGAAAATTTCAAGCAACTAGACGAAAATACGCAAAGTGCTGTTAAGGACAAAGTCACCAACTCGATCCTATTATATCTCTATGAGAATTATACGGTGGAACGAAATCCAATTTTGAGCAAAGTGTTCCAGTATAGCTAAGTGCCCCATCGACTTCTCTTCTGAAGAAATTTGCAAGCATTATAAGGATGGTGAAGGCTGGAATGAAGTACAAGACTTCTGGGATGCCTTATCGGGTATCCTGAGCAAGGATGGCTGGACTTCACATGCAACATACGATCAAGCTCTTTCCATCTATTCTCAGATCCAGGCTCATACGGCCCCTCACTCAAGCCATAATGCATTGCCAAAGGAGTAATTTAATTCTGTGGGGGAACTGCTCCAGAGAACAATTTTGGTTTCCATCGACGAATGAAACTTGTATAGAACGTACAATGGATTGTCAAAGTATGCTTGTCGTATATCCTCTGCAGAAGCTGTCGAATCCTCCCGCGAGAGATACTATTTCCCCGCAGACCCCGATTTCACACGAGGCGGGTCCAACCACTCAGATATCATAAAACTATTAAGAGCTTGGGTGGGGGTTGGAGAGGGTAGAAGTAACGAATCTAATGACGATATGTCCACGGTTAATCTATTAAGCCATGGGGTTGACCGGTAGGAATGCAAGATCACGGACACGCGGTATAACAGGCCAAAGAAAGATAGCGCCAACGATTCCATCCATGTCTACACGTAAGAATTGATACAATCAAGATGACTAGTTGGAGAGAAGAATGTAATCAATCCACCACCTTCCCGCATGCGAACCTCGGAAAGAGTAAAGTAAAGTCACCATGATTTATGCCAACAGTACAGCTGATTACGCCACAAGAGATCCTTTGCCAGGAATCAAAAATCACTCAGAGCGGGGTACACACCATTACCACAGGAAGATCAGTGACCGGAGATAATAAGCGCAAGCTAAATTCAACACTAAATGTGAGCTTCCTTCCAGAACCAGAGGTCAACCGCCGGGCATATGCAGGATTTCAATAGTTTCTGCAAGTGCTTACCCTAAGGCTGAGCACGGCTGCAGGTGCATATCGCAGGAGCAACCCGTCGAGTAATCATTGGAATGGAATGACGGTTGAGTCGGCCTTGGGCGGGGTGGACGAACTTTGGCGCTAATCCTTGGGCGAAATGGTGCCCGCTTGAATACGGCTATACGGTCGAGAGGGGGATGCGTTGAAAGAGGGGTACCACTAGTAGTAGAAGTGTTGGTTCTGTGTCAGTGAAGTGAATATTCTCTATCCTATCGTGGTATGTGATGGTTGTATCCGGGTGAGGTCGTTAGGGTTATCCATTTTTAGAACATTTAGTTCGAACCTCCCCCCAATGACCCTGAATTTACGAGGAAATTCACGGCTAATTGATACTATTTTCGTATCCATTCCACCAATCATACTGGAAGGATATGCTGATCCTGCAAGACTAGTGGGTGACCATCTGCAAGTTGTCGTAAAGTCGTCACAGTCGGCGCTTAAGGTTATCGTGATGGGGCCATTGGATTGGGTTCCGTTCCCTTGGAATCCAATCTGATTGCTGCAACAATTTGCTATGATTAGAAGGCCCAAACTAGAGCAAATTTGGTGTGTTGACTCTCATGACAATAATCCCATCTGGCATGACGAGGAAAAAAATATAATAAGATCTTGATGGGTTTCCCCAGGCCTTCCTTCCTCTTCTCCTTTTCATCATCAAACCCTCCAGAGAATAACCTGGGGTTGTCCGTGGTTTGGAACCACGTTACTCTCTCTGAACAACCCTATCCTATACTTCATCTGTTCTTTTGATCAATCATCCACCATGGGTGTGATTCGTCTCCCACGTCCAACGGGTCTATATGTGCCCACTTCTCCTACTCGCAGTCTTACAACCGATATGATCTCTAGCCCCCTTTCTCCCGACTTTACCTTTGACTCGGAGACTCTCCCTCCTTCAATCCTTCCCGCCCTCGAGTACATCTCCTACAAGCTCGAGCAGAAAATGATGCATGCCACGTTGCTAGTGGGTCGTGGAAAGCCATATCCCACCGGTGAACCATCCGACCTCATGGTAATTCCCATCGACGAGCTTGACCAACAAACATGGCGAGCCGTCTACCGTGCCGTGGTCAAAGCCGCCAGCAAGTTCTCGCTGGGTCAGAGCTGGACCGACGCGCTAAATCGCAGTCAATACGAGCGTCAGGCCAACAAGTACCTGGTCCAACAGTCGATCATGCAAAACGAGGTCATTTTCAGCCGAGAAGGCCTCACGCTGCTCAATGTCGACCGAATCTACACATTCAAACGCCGGCTGTGCATCCTTTCCAACCAAGGCAAAAATCCCGAAGCGTCCTGCGTCACATCCTGCGTGCAGCTCCTGCATCGCACTATTGGGGATTTTCAGGGTCGCCCGTTCAGTAAAGCATTCTTCCACCGCGTATATGAACAGCTCGACGTGCGGGACGAACTCCTGACCCACATCGCCCAAACTTATAAGAAGCAGTTCGGTCAGGAAGGGATCATCCTGCCGCCGCGCGCGCGGGCAGAGCACAGCAGCCGGAACTCCCCGAAGCGCACCGTTCGGGCGCGCATGGAGGCCAATCCGCCGAGATATAGGGCTGCTCCGGCTAAGCGGGGACCCAAGACCCCACAGTCTGCTTCTGATGTTACCCCGATTACGAGGAACGAGTGGAACATCCTCAATTCCAATCTGCAGCAGACTAAGCCCTCCGTCACTAAATGGACGCCGTCGCCGACTGTTCTCGCCGCCGCTTGATCTAGGAAGTAGACAGCTAGATGTCGACCGGCATCGCATGCTTAATCCTTACTTTCCTATCCCCAAGTTGACAGATTACCGAGCGTGCTGCTTCGTTGCGGCTAGAACATTCCGAGATGGTTCGTAACCGTCCATCATCTGTCAAACATGCCGATCCCAAGTGGATCTGGCCCAAGATATCGGCGAACCGGCCAACTCGGCCTTGGTTACCAACGCCGTAACTCAAATCTAGGGAGTATGAACCCTTCCGAGGATATCGTTCTTCACGTTTGTTGACGCGTGAAGTATTTCCACGCTCCCCAGAGCGATATCTGGAATCAGTCCGTCTCTACATACCACCCCCCAAAGGATAGAAGAGGGGCGATGGATGGTAAAGACTGCCCCTGTCAAAAGGTAGCAACGTGTACATAGACTTAAAAATCGAATTGACACATTTGGAAGCATTTGTTATCACGAGTTCTTGCGTAGTGGAGTAGAGTCACATCGGTAGCCTCCGACTGACGATGCCGAAGAGGGGTGGATTTGGTGGGGCATCGGCAGTCATCGGCCGTCACATTCCACATGAACTCTGGACTTTGTATGGCCTGAGATTGACAAAAAGCAATGCGAGGTTCGTACAGAGAAGTATACTATTCGCCTATCATATCGCTTTCACAGGTCATCCTGCTTCCACACCGCTGATCCAAGGTCGGAAACCATCGGAAAACCGCGAGAAGCGCAAGGGAGTCGAAGTATGGAACTCGGCCAACAAGCGAGGAAACAAGCTTTAATTTGCTCAGATCGACTTCGTCCAGTTCGCTTGGCTCTTTTTCTTTCTTGGATCCACCATTGGCTGTCATTATTGATAATACATTTTACTCTTATCTATCGTCTTTCTTCCTACCCCACATAGGAAATAAAGATTCATCCACCACACTCACGCGACAGATACAGAATTTTAAACCCCCGGATAGACCGTATATTGGAAGGGACGGGATATTACAACCGCCTGCGAGAACCAATCTCGTCAATTGAGACTCTTCATCATGAGGGAATCATCCCCTCCTAGCTTCTCGGAGGCCATGTCAGACTCCCAGAGTGTCGATACCAAGAGCAAATGGACGCCGAAATCACTCATTCGACATGCTGAGCGCTCCCATAGTCGCATACCGGGAGTTCGCAAGATCCCTTTTCCTGCTCTTGCTATCATATTATTCATTGCATTTATCAATGTAGCGGTATGGATTGCGGTTGCTGTTGTTCTGGTAAGCTATTCTCGATGTCGTGGCGAAGGCATTGGACTTGGCTCTCTATGTTAGGATATCCGTTAACATATTTCTCAGCGTTACTATCCGTATGTCGTCCTACCCAACTAGGAGCTTGACATTTGTGCTATATGAAACCCTTGTCGATGCTGACAATGCTATAGGTCTCTGGTCTCCAATGCCGTCCTCGCGTATACCTTAGGGTTGAGGCATGCCTTTGATGCTGATCATATCTCAGTATGTGTTCTGTACTGTACACAGAAACTCATCTGACACGCAATGTTAGGCTATCGATTTGATGACGCGTAGGCTGCTGGCCACGGGCCAGAAGCCCGTAACCGTGGGAACATTCTTCTCCCTTGGTCACTCAACGTGCGTGCTCTTGTTCCCTTAATTCCATTGACAGGGCTGACAAACTACCAGCATTGTCATCGTCACATCTATCGTTGTGGCTGCCACTGCAGCCGCCGTGTCATCCCGCTTTGACAGCTTCAGTACTGTCGGCGGTATCATTGGCACATCTGTCAGTGCCGCTTTTCTCATCTTGTTAGGTCTCATGAACTTCTACATCCTGTATAAGCTGTACAAGCAGATGCAGAAAATTTTAGACCTCCCAGAGGGCCAAGAAGATGAAGCCTGGAAGATTGAAGGAGGCGGAGTCCTGTTCAATGTACTCAAACGGATGTTCAAATTGATTGACCGGTAAGCTGCACCGTATTAGAGGTGAAATGAAGCTTGGCTAACCGTTTCCCAGTCCTTGGAAGATGTACCCGCTTGGTGTTCTCTTTGGTCTTGGATTTGATACATCTTCGGAGATAGCGCTACTTGGGATATCCTCTGTTGAAGCTGCGCGAGGCACAGACTTCTGGGTTATTCTGATCTTCCCGATCCTCTTCACAGGTTTGTTTAAAAGCAATATACTTAACTAGTAAATAACCTTACTAACACCCACCTAGCTGGAATGTGCCTCCTCGACACCACCGATGGAGCCCTCATGCTCTCGCTATATGTTCAGCCCGCTGCTAATTTCCTCCCACCAAAAGAAGATAGCTCTACCGCCGAGACGCCACTTATCGGCGAGGATCACGAAATTCAGCCCTCCCAGAACCACCGCGACCCTATCGCGTTCCTGTACTACTCTATCGTGCTGACCTGCTTGACTGTCGTCGTCGCTATCGTGATCGGTGTCATTCAGCTTCTCACCCTGGTGCTCAACGTCGCCGAGCCCACTGGTAAATTCTGGGATGGCGTGCAAACAGCCGGAGACTACTACGATGCTATTGGTGGTGGTATCTGCGGATTGTTTATCATCATCGGTGGTCTAAGTGTTGTCGTATATAAGCCATGGAGGAGATGGGTTGCCAGAAGACACGGAAAGACCATTGTGACAGACGAGGAGGGAAACCGGGACAATGTCGCGGCACCAAGAACCGAGACTCCTATCCTGGGAGAAGAACGGGGTGGTGCGTCCGGTCCTAGCTACGGTGCTGTCAGTAAGAAGCCTGCGTCTCAGGTTGCGGTGGAGCCGGTGGATGGACCTGCTTGAGTGGATTGATGACATGCATTAAATACATGTTGTTGACATGAACTTAGAATTGGATAATGGCGGAATACATGAGTATGAAACTATTTGGGATATGCACGACATGACAAAATAAAAGGTTCTTCTTCTGGCATATTGTATGATGCATTGCGAAGTTCATAAAGAATATCATGGATGCCTTTTCCGGTAGACGGAAGTCTGCCTCAGGCAGAAGTATATTTAATGACATCACAGCCATCCATCCAAAATTCTTCAAGACGAGACACCAAAACCCACTCAGAGATCAAGATATCGTACTATGATATCTACCTACTCACATCTAACACCGATTACCTACTGCAGGTGTGCAATTGAGTAGTAACCTCTGCTAGTAGCGGGGTTCGTATCGCATATATACGAGGTTCTAACTCAAAAAACAATGATGTCTGACCCTTAATGACAATTCATCTCCAACTTAACGTGCATAATGGGGGATTAATGCTTGACTTGTTCTACGTCACATCTATATTGAATTTCTATATATATACACCTCTGTTCATTACCTTATATACAATGCACTAACATATACACGGAGCGATGGAAATAACACCCTACTATGTCTGATAATTTATCCGATATCTCATCTTTACACGACGGTCACGGACCAAGCTTCTCCTCCTGTCCAGCCATATTCGTGCTGCCTACTCATCTCGGTCTGGAAACACTGCATCAAGTAGAAGAGAGTCTTGTCAGTCGAGACGCAAGCCTGACATACGATATTTCCGAGGCGAGATTGATTCTCGGCAAAATCGGACAGAAGAAACGGGCCGCTTTGGAACTTAGATCCCGCGGTGTATGGACAGAGGACCTTGATCATTCGGCTTCGAAAACCACAGCTAAGAGAGGCGGCAACCATGAACCCGTCCCGCGACCTGTGGAAGTCGTCACGGAGGTGGACGTGGTTGATCTCAGTACGGAGACAGAGAGTGAAGAAGACGGCGTGCGGAGCAAACACAGCACCGGCAACCATTTAAAGCGACCGAGACCGAGGTCCGTATCAACTGATCGATCATCCGCCGGTTCAGGTTCCGGGGAGGGAGCAGATATACTCCGAGTTGTCCGTCTAGAATGGCTAGACTCATGCGTTGAATCAAAAGAGCTTGTACCCCTCGATCCGTTCGTGGTATACGAAGCTCGCAAGGTCGAGCGCCCTGCCACCAAACCCAACGGCACAGAGGCAGTAGCATCCCAAGCAAGCGATATACTACAAAGGGCAAAGAAAGATACCCTATTTAAGCCACCCCCGACACCATCTAGCCGGTTCTCTCGCCGAACTCATGAAGCACCATCCAGCCAACATCGCCCACCAAAACTATACCGACAGACTACATCTGAAAACGAAGAAACGGCCCCCTTACCACCAGCCCCAGACTGGGTCAAGAACCATATTCTATACGCCTGCATGCGCTCTGCGCCTCTCCACCCACCCAACGAAAGATTCATCAACCAACTAGTGAAAATCCGTAGAATTCGAGAGTTAACACTCGACGAGATTGGCGTGCGAGCTTATAGCACTTCCATTGCATCAATAGCCGCCTACCCGTACGAATTCCGCCGTCCGTCTGAGATCCTCACCCTACCGGGCTGCGATACCAAGATCGCCAACCTCTTCGCCGAATACCAGCAAAGCGAAAATGGCACCATCGAAGCCGCGGCGGCACTAGATACAGACCCGGTCCTCAGAGTTCTACACGAATTCTACAATATCTGGGGCGTAGGCGCCAAAACAGCCCGCGACTTCTACTACTACCGCCAATGGCGAGATCTAGACGACGTAGTCGAACACGGCTGGAACAGCCTCTCTCGCGTGCAGCAGATCGGCGTGAAATATTACGATGAGTTCCTGCAGGGCATACCCCGTCACGAAGTCGAGGATATCGCCAAGATCATCCATCGACACGCTAATCTCGTCCGTCCAGATGCTCGGTACGACGGCCGTGGGGTTGAATGTATTGTGGTGGGTGGGTATCGACGTGGGAAGGAGGCTAGCGGTGATGTTGATCTCGTCCTGTATCACCGTGACGAGTCTGTAACGAAGAACCTGGTCGTTGATATCGTCGGTAGCCTCGAATCAGAAGGCTGGATCACGCATACTCTAGCCTTGCATATGACCACATCCAACCGGGATCAACAGACTCTACCCTACAAGGGAGACGATACAGGGAAACATTTCGACAGTCTAGACAAAGCTCTTGTCGTATGGCAAGACCCGAACTTCGATGACGACGCAGACCCCACTCCATCGTCTGATGCAAATGCCGAAGAACAATCTCGCCAGAAACGGAAACGTAACCCTAATCCCCACCGCCGTGTGGACATCATCATATCCCCCTGGCGTACCGTTGGATGTGCCATCCTCGGTTGGTCGGGCGATACTACCTTCGAACGGGACCTACGCCGATACGCGAAGAAATCGCGAGGGTGGAAATTCGATTCTAGCGGGGTGAGGGAACGTACCACTGGAGGACAAGTGATTGATCTTGAACGGGAAGGGAGAACGTGGGAAGAAAGGGAAAGGCTTGTTATGGAGGGCTTGGGAGTTGGTTGGAGGCCTCCTGTGGAGAGGTGTACCAGATAGCTTCTACAACTTTTGTATAACTTGGTACTGCAAAGATAAAATAATATAACGCGTTAACAGCAAGGCTTTCGTTCAAGTCTATAAGCTGAATTATCAGACCAACTACAGTGGTAGCTTATTTCATGTTGGACTAGTTTCCCACACTGAACCCATTTGTGACGATGCTCTGGAATTCCCGCTCTTCTTGTGGGGCCCCTCCACCATGCCCACCGAGCATCAGTAAGTGAGACGATAGCATTGATACTATTCTCGGGAAGCATATCGTGCTTGTGTGAGGACATGACATTGCCGAGGAAGAGGCCAGGGATGATTTCTCTCATTCGGGCTCCCAAGGCCTTCTGCCATGCCTTTCGTTTTTCGTCCCATGCCTTTCGCTCTGCTGAATTTCTGGTACTCTTGGTTTCTGGGATGGGGTTTTGGTTTTCTTCGTCGTTTGGTGGGTTGGGGATGATGGTGGGTGAGTTGAGTGATGGAGTCATTGTTCCTTGTAGTCTGTATGGGGTTTGTAAGTTCCTGAGGTTTAGTGTTCAGCAGGTGAGAAGCAGTATATGAGATGGAAAGTTGAAGCTCTTGCGAGTGAAGAGAAGGGTAATTATAGAGCAATAGACAAGGCTCATCACGTGCCGGTGCTCAGATAATTACCCAGCAAGTATAGGCTTATATTGTCTTTATCATAAAGAATTATTTTTAAACGGATCACCTCTACTTTTACGGAGTATAGTGGATCTATATATAGAGCTACTATGTTAGATTTGGAATCTTTCCTATGATCTATATGTCTTAGACTGCAAGACGATAGAATGTTGGTTTCCAACAGCTCATGCTCTTGGATAGTTAAGAATATGCAAGGGCCAGGTGATAAGCACTAATAGTGTACTAAGGTAAGACCCTTCTCTTTCTCTCTGTCTCTTAATCGGTTACCCTGGTCGATGATCGACAGCGCCAACAGAAACCAGGAGGGGTTGAGCGAGGCTGACTCCAGACCGCACCTCGACATAGAATAAAAAATATAAGGACGTCAGGTCGTAACTAGTCCTGTATAGTATAACCTAATTGTTCCAACCGAATGTCTAAAAAAAATCTGTGGTTGTACCACACGGCGTCGTTAGACATGCACAATATTGAAGAACCAAGCGATCGAGCCAGCATTGACGATGAAGGTACAAGTCTGTCCAAGACCAACGAGGAGGTAAAAAAACCGCGAACAGGATATGAATGGAAGAACGGAGCATCCATTTGCCTATGTGCAGCAGCATCGATCCTATTCTTGAATATCCTCTTCACTATCATTGCTGCGTCGCGAGCCCAACAATCCTCCCGATCTTTCGAAGCAGAGACAATCTTTGAGGGGAGCTGCACAAAGGCCAAACGCTGGTCTACAGGATTCCATATCCTGATCAATGTGCTTGGCACTATTCTTCTCGGCGCGAGTAATTACTGCATGCAATGTTTGAGTGCGCCCTCGCGTAAGGATGTCGACCACGTGCATGCCCACGGCAAGTGGTTGGACATCGGGACTCCGAGCGTTGCTAATTTGAGGGTTATGAGTTGGGTGCAAATTATTATCTGGTGTCTACTTGTTCTGACTTCTCTGCCGTTTCATATCCTGTGAGTTTGAGGAGCTGTATCTCTTAACGGCAAGCGCTGATGAAGATGCAGCTACAACGCAGCTGTTTTCTCTGCGCTGTCTTCAAATGCATATGGCGTGGTTGCGGTTTCCCCAGGCAGTCCTATCGGATCGACAAATTCGACTACTAGTGCTTGCTATGAGGACCTGGTGGGAAAAGATGTTGTACAGGTTCAGGCGATGTACCAGGGCAAAGAACTGGAGTCCTTAAGCAAAGAGGACTGTATCAAGGCCTATGGAGCAGCGTTTCTGACCAATCGACGGACCCTTCTCCTTGTGACTAACAACAGTTCAATTAGCTCACCGGGTTTATTTGTTGGCGTTGGTAGCCCTCCAACCTCGGTGGATGATAATCAAAACCCGTTTGATTGGATGTGCACTGGGCCCGATACTGACTTATATGGTGACTTTGGCTCAGGGACGTCACAGTGTCTTCAATCTGCCGTTCTTAAACATGTTAATGGCTGGTCAGTAACTGCTGAACCTTTCGCTAGCAACGATATCGTTGTCGCTGGGACAGGCTTTGCGTTTACCAGACAGAACTATTCCGACCTGCGATATTCATCTTTACCACAGTCCACGCGGGCGGATATCATGGATCTGGGGGCGTTTCTGGAGTCTCCTTTCAATACCGTAAATGATACTTTGGGCTTTATACAGAGCCAGAGCTGGCAGACCCAGCGGTTTGAGTCCCAACTCAATGTGTACATGTCTGACTCTGTCTGTGCGACTGATAGTCGCACGCTATCAGTCTCACCCCCACAGTATTATTCGGTAGACCACTGCTTGAGTGAGAAGGTAGAGGAGCATTGCCGAGTCATGTACAGTCCAGCGATTTGTTTAGTGGTTATCTTGTGCAACGCCGTCAAGGTGATTTGCATCATGTTCACTATCCGAATCCGCCGCAAGGAGCTGTTCTTCACTGTTGGCGATGCCATCACATCATTCATGAAATATCCCGACCGGACCACACTTTGCAGATCGTGGGTGGACCAAAAGGAGGCAAAGTCAGTATTTACAAAGCCTCGTCCCATGAAATCCAGAACCCTGCCTCCGCGGAGACGATGGCATTACGCAGTGGGCCGACGACGCTGGGCTCTATCCGTCACCTGGTAGGACATCTCCACCTCCTCTGGTTGGATTTGGTATACTAACACAACGCTTTAAAGGTGTATTGTATGCCTCACATGTGGAGCCGCTGTCACAACCTTCGCATACCTCGGTGTCGGAGAATACCTACCGAACACCAGTATCTCCACAGTCTGGAGTCTAGGCTTCTCTGAAGCGCGTCCGGAGACAATGCTCCGCTACCTGACCACATACAACCTTCTCGCCATGGCCCTTCTCTCCAATGTCCCACAAGTCATCCTCTCATCCCTCTACTACCTAATCAACAGCATCCTAACCTGCATGCTCGCAAGCGCTGAATACACCAGCTACTCAGTGCATCGTCGATATCTCCGAGTATCCTGGCCTGAGGGCCAACAACGCTCCACATATTTCCTTAGTCTACCCTATAGATTCAGTATCCCAACAATGACAATCTCAGCTATACTCCACTGGCTCCTATCGGAGAGCATTTTCTACGTCCGAGTCTATCAATACGACACAGCCGGTACTATAGATGAAACAAAAACAATATCCACCTGTGGAATGTCACCTATTGCAATGATATTCACCCTTTCACTCACCGGCTTGGCATTGGTTATCGTATTCGGACTATCACTCAAACGATTCCCGACTCAAATGCCGCTCGCCGGAAATTGTAGTCTGGCCATCAGCGCTGCCTGTCATCCTCCGTTGGATGACGAAGATGCGGCGCTGAAGCCGTTGATGTGGGGGGAGGTTGTCATATCTGGTGCGTCAGGGAAGCAAGGAGAGGTTATTATGCCTGGGGAAGAGGTGAGAGAGGAATCGGCTGAAGGGGAAAGGCCTGGTGAGGAAGTGCTTCGGGATAGCCCTCTGGAGCTAGAGGAAAGAAGTTTATTGCCGGTTGTGGAGGGGCAGGGGGGAACTATATACCATTGCTGTTTTACGTCTAGGGATGTTGGAGTGCCGGATCCTAGACGGTTATATGTATGATTCGATATCGTTTGTATTTCCTTAGTCTATTACTGTTCTTCTATCATGAGAGCCGATATATCCTTACATATTATATAATACATGACTTTAACTTATATGCTAAGTAGACTAATTTTCAACACAAGTGAGGCACTAGACCAGACTACGAGTAGAAGGGGTAGACCGAGTTTCTGCAATAGAAGAAAGTGTATATCAGGATGATACGCTCAAGTCTTTCTCAGAATCTCTCGTCCTTACCCCAATGGGCAACTTAATGCCCGTAAGTCTCCCCTGTATACAGCTGAGTTCTTTTGATCCCAGCCACTGTCCATATATTTCAACTTTCAACGTGATAAATGTTTGCCTGTACGTCTAAAGACTATTTGTATTAGTAGTGAAGCATTACGAATCTTTACTGGATATTAAGTAGGCCTTTCAGGTATATCTATACTAGTTTGAGGGAGATCTTGGTTTCTTTTTTTTTTTTTAGTATTACCTAGTTTGGTATCCCATGGGTAGTTTTAGATCAGACTGGTCGCGTTCCATGGAGACCAAGTAGACAACTTACGATGGAGTTGGCCGCAATTACAGTTTTACTTACGTGGAAGAACCTTTCGACAGAAGATGGGTAATGCATCATCACCCATGTCTGTTTAACCTATCTAGACATCACAAGTCATCCATGTTCAAGAAAAACATCAAGTGGTGTAGTCAAAGAAATTGATATCACAAAATTCAAGATTTTCACATTGGCTCATAGAGAAGATAAGGGGGAACGTAGATAGTTAAAAGCAAAGAGTAGGACCATCGTGTAATATAGCCCAAAAATGAGAGATAAGAAGGAAGATGAATGATAAGGTTAGTAAGAGGTAGATAGAGAGTGATAAAGGGAGGTCGGTCATCAGACCGCAGCAAATGCAACTAATACATGGATGCAATGAACAGGAATGAAGGCAAAAAAACAAAAATCAGATCGTTATACTAAGGCTCTGGAACTAGTCATTTCACCGTAGCGCCCTCTTCCTCTCGTGGTATCATAAGCATTGACGACTCTCATTTGGGCGCCATCATCAGCCTGACTGAAAGCATAGCCGCGTTGTTTGCGCATGCGCTGAACCTGGCGCACTTTGCGGATCGCCTTCTGGAACTGTTCCATGCGTGGGCGGTAGTCTTGTACATTATACTTCTGTATCTCTTGGACGTGGTGGTAATGTTGCGGGTAGTACATCCGCTTGGCGTATTTCCAGGCGTAGTCCCGAAGAAGACAGACACATGGGAGGACGATAGCCATGAGATAGAAGATAGGCGATTTGAAGAGATGGGGAATTGTGCCGTAGTACTCCGTGGAGAAACCGATAGCGGGTGCGGCATAACCATATGCTGGAAGAAACGCTAGCCAGATCACCATTGATCCGGGGATCGCGATGAATGTGTATTTGGTCCAAATGTTAGTGATCAGTGCCGCTTTTCCAAGGACCGTGGCGAGGACTGCCGTGTACAGGGCAGATCCCCATACCCAGTGGCCAGCAACCTTGCCATCTGCTTGCGGAAGGTCCCACAGGAAAATCAACTCCGAGACGAGGTATAGTAGCAAGGAATGGTAGAAACCATTTAAGATCCATGACCAGAAACTGTGCCTTTTGAAGAACATTCCCTTCTGCCCAAGTTGGTACAGCTGAGGATACCGGTCCAATAATCGAGCAGAAATGAACTGATCACAGATGCCCATCGCGAATGGAGGAAGCACGGTGAAAAAGACGTTGTAGAAGGACAGGGTCCACGACTCATAGATAACTTCACCGGAAAAAGCATTTTGGAAAGAGTACTACGTCGTTGTCAGTTGCTATCAGACTCATCAGTGGATGGGAGGTCAGAACATCACTTACCCAGAACTGTGTCATGTAAAGGGCGATATTCTTGTAGAAAGAATACAGAATGACACGACTGATTCTGTGGTAACTCCAAGCCCCATGGACAAGGAGAAGTTTGCGGAGATAACGGAACTGAGCGATAGACACATCGGCGGACCGAGCGGCTTGGAGACCTTCAAGACCACTAATACCAACACCAACATGTGCGGCCTGAATCATGGACACGTCGTTCGCACCGTCACCGATAGCGAGAAGCAAGGATTTGAGGTGACGCTTCACAAGTTTGACTACCAGGGCCTTCTGTAGAGGAGAAACACGGCTGGGAGTTATCAGCATCAGAGCGTCTCATAGGAATAGGCTATGACAACTTACCAGCAGACTACAGCTTTGCACTGAATAGCAAGGTCCAGGAACATTTTTTCCATGTCCTTCTCTAGCGCGAAAGTCAGAGAGCGTCCGTCAATAACCAAAGCTAACGCTTCGATTTCACCCGAAGCATGCTGGCTCTGAACAGCCTGCAGCTTCTTGGTTAAATTTTCTCGGGTAGCTTGAGACGTCTCCTCATTAACAATTAGTAGTGTCATGTCCTCCGAGATCAACTTGCAAGACATTCCAATATTGATAGCAGTTTCCTGTCGATCACCTGTCAAAACCCAGACCTTGATTCCCGCAGTCTGTAGCGTATGGATAGTGTCGGGAACTCCATCCTGCAATCGATCCTCGATAGCGGTAGCTCCAAGAAGGTAAAAGTCTTTCTCAATAAGCTCAGAAGCTTTGTCGAGCTCGTCTGCACGGTTTCCACCAACAGTCGTTGCAGCCTTGTCGTATATCTGGTACCACTGTTGGAATTCTTCCTCGGAAACTTCACGCATGGCCAAACAAAGAGTCCGGAGACCTTCCGAAGCGTATTCTTCCAGGTGCTGTAAAGTCACCTCGACCATGGGATTGTCAGGATTAAGACGCTCAAGGATGACGGTGTCTGCACCTTTGGTGTAGATCCGAATCTTCCCATCTGGACACCTGAAGATCGTTGACATTCGTTTACGCGTCGAATTGAACTCACAGACAGCCAACAGTTCATATTCATACTCATGGCCCCCTACTGTAAAGAGCACGGAGCGAGGTCTCCGATTTGTGAATTGGTAACCCAACGTCGCAGCACCTTCAACGAGAGCGCCCTCATCAGGAGAGGCTGCCTGGTACTTGATTTTGTCGGGTTCCTTTTCAGATCTTTCAGGGATAACGGTGTGGCAAGTAGAGAGAAGTGTGAGAAAATGATGAATCGCGTCTGCTGTCGGATGACCACCTTGTAGGTTCTCTCTGAGCTTCTTAAAGTCATGTACCCCAACCTCCACTCCATCTTCTACAGTGGCTCGTCGATCTTCAGGGATGTCCTCACCATACTGGATGCCACCAATTGTACACTGCTTGAACTCCATCATGTTGCAAGTCAAGGTTCCTGTCTTATCTGAAAAGATGTATTCTATCTGCCCAAGTTCTTCGACTAACGACGACGTTCTACATGTTGCCGGAGTGTCTGTTTTGTCGTAATAGATATCGAGGTCAGAATTGATCAGGAACGCTTGGGCGTATTTGACGATTTCAATCGTCACGAAGAGCGATATTGGGACGAGATTGGAATAAAGGACCCAATAGGTGAATATATCCAGGAAGAATTGCTTTACTGCGTTCGTACTGCCATAGTCAAGGTAGGTGAGTTTGTCGGCCGCGGTTTGTCGGATAATAAGATCGCCGACAGAGCTGATAACACTAAGAGCGATTAGAATGCTGACCAACATCAAGATCTGAACGTTGACCATGCGTTCCACGGCCGTCCGCTTGATCGGCGTCGCTGTCGCATTTCGCATCAACTTCGTCTCATGACCAGTGAAAACGACAATACCGTGAACCCACGGCGTGTTTCGCAGGGTAGCTCCTCGAAGAAGAAGCTGGTCCGGTGCTAGAGGGAGTTCCTTCTCGCCTCCTCCGGCATGCATCGTCAGGGTAGCTTCATAGGTGTAAAGACTGCTATTCGGTTGCTCTGATCGAACCCGCCCACTCAGTCGGCTAAGATCAGCGGGGCTTACCAAATGTGCAGTCTCCGGAATCGCCTGTTTAATCTTTAGGTTGGTTTCTCCATCCAAGTTGGCGGTTTCGATGTAGCACAAGCCCTCGGGTTCAGAAGAAGCCAACAGAACCAAATCGGCAGGAAAGGGTTGCTCCGACTCAACACGAACGATGTCTCCCACAGCGACATCGATCCATTTCGTCTCATGAAATGCCGATCCCTTCAGAACTTGAGTCTTCGAGTAATTGAGAGACTTGTCAGACGAGCGTCGCTTATAGTCTTCTACAAGTTCCTTGATAGCAGAGACCAACAACACAATTAGCAACGGACCAATTGTGGTATAACGATTCGTCGGTGACACGTTTGGGATTTGCTGGAGGACAGCGGTGAACAAGAAAAACAAATTGGCGTATTTGGAAAATTGCTCGTATAAGAACTTCGGAACGAAGGTGATGATGTTATACTTCGCTGTGGAGACGTGGTTGTCGACGAACTTATGTACGGCATTGGCCGGGGGATTGTTCAGCACGATCATGCGAGGTCCGAGAGTCGAAGGGTCGACCTTCTTCCGTCCGAAACCAAACTTGAAATCCGACTTCCTCGACTTTTTCTGACTCGGGGGGATGGCCCCCTCGGCGTGTTCGGTGCTGTCAACTCGTGCCGCCCTTGCACCGGCCTCCGTGAGAGGAAGGTTCATGTCCGAGTATTCCTGTCCCATGCCCAGCATGTGCTTTGCTCTTCCCATTAGCCCGCCTCCCAAGCCCAGTATACTATTCCGCTGATTCGCTTCCTGTACACGATGGTCGGAATGCATATAATCATCATGATCATCCACGTGGTAGTACCCATCATCGTATTCGTCGACGGAGTAGCGCCGGTAGTTGTCCAAGCCCGAGGTTTGAGAATAGGTTCGAGATACACTGGCGGCCCCCATGTAAGGATCGCCTATGTAGGCCCCGGACTGCGGCGGAGGATGCGCGGAGGCTGTCGCATGGGCACCGGAGTGCGGCGGCGCCTGTCCGCCGACAAACTGGTCATAGGAAACTGAAGGTCGCGCCTGGGGGTAATCGGAGTCATCGATATTGTACTGTCGCAACAAATGGTCGTCGTTGACGGGCGGGCCCTGCCCAGGATTATACATAGGGGTCGTATCCTCCAGCTGCAGCAGGTCGTCATCGCGGCCAGCGGCTGGGTGGTGACCGGGAGGCCTACCGCTGGCCATGATGCTCGAGGCGGGTAGGCACCGTCAGAGCAACGTTATGCCCCTGGAGCATTGATCGACAGTGAATGAGGGAGGGAAAAGGAGCGAGACGATGCAAGTATGGAACGACTATAGCTGGGGTTTTGGATTGCGCAAGGGAGTGCAAGAGAAAAAACCAATAATCATGAAACTTGAAGCGAACGGAAACCGAAGGTGACAGAATGGAGAAGGAAATCTGACGACTGCCTGGAAGAAGGTTTATTATTCGTTGGGATGCGGCTTTAACGCTAGTCTTGGGCGGTGTTGTTTTGGATCTCCGTCAGTGGCTGGGGGGGGTTTTTTTCTTTCTTTATTTTTGGGGATCTTCCTTCGATTACTGTACTAGTCAGTAATACTTAGTAGAATAGTATGAGATTAGCTCCTGAGTTATTTTGACTGGGTACTCCGTACGGATTATTCCTTTCTTTCTTTCAATTCATTTCTTGACTAGTCTCATAAAAATAGGTAGGAACTGGTAACATAAATTAAGTCAATTAATTCGTTCCTGTCTCGCCAATGGGTTTAAAAATAAATCCAAATTAAGCGTCCCTGCGCCTCGACGATGCGCGTCTCGCTCCCCACTCCGCCATCCCAGACTTACCATTTAATGTTCTTCATAAACGAGACGACAAGAGATCTCTGGTATGCATCTGTCGGAAATTTTCCTCCTAACGTGGCTGACAACTGCCAACTGAGACAGATTCTTCGTAGTTCCTGAAATACTTGAAACTTGACCAAGGACAACGAGAATCTCGCTTTGTCATGTTTTATACATGATTATAGATGATTCTTAATTAGGTTGACTGATATCCCGAACAGGCCTTTCAATGTCTGCTAATTCTTCTGGATTGTCTTGTCTCCCGAGTCTTTCTCAACCTTCCTTACTAGACTGGAACCAATACAACCCATTTTAATCTCTAGATACACACCAGTAAGAACTAGGATCTCTCTCCCTAAATCCTACTAGTAATAAATATAGTCCCAAATAATTACCCTAGCGCATGCTGGTTTGGAAGAACGCTTGTTAGGACAGGAGCTGCAACACTCTTGTAGAGTCTCCCCGATGTAGATGTACCAGATGATCTGTACGCTCTCATTACGAGAACTCCTACAGTTCAGATGTCACTGTGATGCCTCCAACTCTCTCAGCATCGAGAATTTCCAGTATTAGAAACTGTAACGACAAGCCAGCTCTAGAACGTCCACCGAACGCATGAGTGCTGCAATGCCGAGTGTTGCATATTTAAATTAAATCTGTCACTTTCTCTCCACCGTGGGTCCAATTTTACTTGAAACAGATGGGAGATACAGTCCCACTAGTGATTGCTGCCTGGCCACAACTCAAAGTATCCTATCTACTGTCAAGACGTCTGTACTCAAGGAGGTAAAGGGCAAGGAGAAAAAAAAAAGGTGGAGGGAGGTCTTTGTCCGTGTAGGACGATCATTGATAATAATTTGAGTAATACCGAGAACACGCAAAATGGACTCCGTTATTTGATATCTATAATACAACAAATCTTAAGCGTATTAAGCACATTGATTCCCATTTGAAAAGATAGATCAAAATTATGAAAGGTTCGCATGTCTACCGATCGTTCGTTGCTCTAGACTCCTCTATCAAGCCGCCCTTAGCCCGTTTTGCAAGGTCAGCTTGTAGCGCCTTGTCAATGATGCCGTTGATCTCCTTCACTTTCTCAAGTGCAACGGATGACTTATTCACGAACACCATGGCACTAACCGGGGACCCAGAGAACTTCGAGAGGTAGCACACATCGCCTGCATTATTCAGGCCCATGACCACGTCCGCCTCAGAGGCCTGCTCTTCTTTCCGAGTGGCATCCACAATGACCCGCTTTCCTTCATCAAAGGTATGAAATGTGACCGATAATGGTTTGTGGGTGATATTCAATGCGACTGGGACCCGCTCGTCGACTCCGTAGACGATCACTTGACCGTCCTTGACGACGGCATCTGGCCGACGGAAATGCTGAAGGCCCGCCATAACTCCAATACAGGCCGCATCAATCAGGTTGCCATCGTAGTTTGTGATGTGCACGTCTGCCCGAACATTCCAGCAGCTGACACCCTTCAAAACGCAAAGCGATTCCGTATCAAGGGCATTCGAATGACGGATCACCCTGTCTAAGACGTTGGACACATATGTCTCAAGGTCGCCCTGTCTTTTGTCCCAGGATACATTAACTATATATCTCCCGGCATTATAAGTTGGACATAAACATACCGGCCATTCTCCCAAGCGGGAGAGCCCATAGCCGTCAACTCCAGGGCAATAGTAAAGATTCCATCGAATGGACGGTCATCATGGGGTTTCGTAACTTCAGACGAGATGCGGACAATGAGGCTGTAAGCTGAGATTAACATCTATCTCTGAAGACTAAACCTCGAGCACTAAGAACTCACCTGGTCTTGCCAAGCTGGACCTTCACATGCCCGTATTCTTCGCCGAACGACACATTTAAGGGACGGAATTGATCGGCCTGACGGCCATCGAGTCTTACATCCTCACGCAGAGCATTGAGGATGAAGTCGCGCTCGGCAATTGAGAGCGGTGCTTCTTTGTTCATGGTTGTGGAGGCGGACTCGGCCCCAGCGGGGTCAGCAAGACGGACTTTCTATAGAAATTTCCTGCACTCCGCAGCGTCATTGAAGAGCGGGCCAAAGTTGTTCCTAAGACTGTCGATCATCAGAAACCCAATCACATGTAGCGTAGTCCAAAGGCGGTGTGCACTCGCTGATTCAGCTTCTAACCTGAGGCCGTCGGCGGAGCGCTGCTTCGGCGGTCATTCAACCTTGAACGACAACCATCGGAAATTTCCAAAACGCGGATTCTGTAGCCCACCATGACTACAGGTGAGAAAATCTTGAGATTTAATATCGCGATGACATTGCGCTAATCTACATATAGCACACAGGCCCACATTCGATCCAGTATGCTTCTACTTCAATCCGGGAATACTTGAATATAGACTCACGGACAACAGGCACAAGGAAAAGAGGCCTTGCGCGGCCCCGCATACCACCAGCGACTGCTCCCAGCACATACGCACTTGAAGACTCGGTAAGTCGGATCTGTACTGTGGGTGTGATTTCCTCTAATATGTTCAAGTCAACTCGGCCAGGGTGGTGAAGGCGAAGCTCAACAACGCGATTTGCGCGCCGAATTGCTCCAAGCCGAAGCCGCTCATTTTGCGAAGAAGAGGGGTATCCCCGTGAATGAACCAACTGTTGAGAGCGCAGCACCCAAACACCAAATAGAAGGCGGTCCATCTGGCAGTGATTCAGTTGGGACGGAGGACGAAGATCCAGAAGCCAAACGGCGGCGAATACTAGAGGAGACGCGGGACATAGATGCGGATTCAGATGGGTCGGAGGATGACAGTAGCGAAGAAGAAAGGTATGCTACTTGGATTTGCAGGCAAGTCAGCTATGCTGACAAGTTTTTAGTGACGATGAAGAAGATGAGGCCGCCGAGTTGATGCGAGAACTGGAAAAGATCAAGAAGGAGAGACAAGAACAGAAGGAAAAAGAAGAGCGCGAACGCGCTGCTGAAGAGGAAGAGAAACGGGAATATGATATTGCCAAAGGAAACCCGCTGCTTAACGCTCAGGACTTCAACTTGAAACGCCGCTGGGATGACGACGTGGTCTTCAAAAATCAAGCCAGGGGAACCGAGGATAAGAGAGGAAAGGAGTTTGTCAACGTAAGCTTGCCCAGCTTGGTCGTGTTGACTTGGCGCTAATCAAGTATAGGATCTGTTGCGATCGGACTTCCACAAGAGGTTTATGGTAGGTTGTACCTGATCATGATTTTTTGATGTTTCTACTAACACTTACCTGTAGGGCAAGTATGTCAGATAAGTTGCACGAAGTTACATCCAAACTAAACATTGGATGCACCATCGTAAGATGATGTCATTGATACAAATACAAAATGGCTCAACAACATTCCGATGGTTTGGTGAACCGTCTTGATCTAGTTGCCTGGCGCCGAGTCGATGCCTACATCATACCACTCCCACATAATGGCTCGTATATCAGTCAGAGTCCTGCTGATCTATCTGTTTGGGAGGGTCCTCTGGCACAAGTGGAATGCGGTGGGCAATGTATTCCCTGAGAGTGGAGTACAATGATCGAAAGTATTCCATTACTGGAGCCACAATCTCATGAGAATCGTCGTATGGCTCTATCAATGTCGCTGGAGTTACTCATAGTTTGCATTGTTTTCATGGCTTGCCAGATCCCTTTTCTCTGTTCAAAAACCGACCATGGTCCATAGCCAGACTACCTTTACAGCTAATGTACACTGAAATTGCAAGCACTATTGCACATCTACATCCAATGAAGAAGTAATTGCGGGTCAGTATTGCTGTATGGAGTATCCTTAGAGCCATCTATGTATCACTCCTCTGTTAAGTAATGATCAACGGATACAATAATGTCGGCAATAATCTCCACCGCCATACAAGCCGCCTTCATCGCAGATAGCAATTATCTCTATCAGTTATCGCTCCAACATCTATCTACTAAAAACATCATCACTGAATAGTTTACCCTAAGAAAGCAAATATGGACTCCCAGCCAACATCCAAGGCATTACATTGTGCGCAACCCATACCACCACATTGACACAGATAGAACTTTATCATTCATCCACCCACCCGCATTTTCTAATCAACATACTCCGCAGATCGCATCAATACCAATATCTCTCAATTACTTCAAAGATTCGAGAACATAATGGCAACAGCAACGGTCTGTCTTCTCCTTGCACTATAATGAGAATATGAACTGATCCAATAACACACAGGTCGAGAGTACCAGCCATACTTCAACAGCAGTGGAAACATACCAACTTGACGTGGAGTCGACTGCTTTGGTATGTATACGTACATCCATATTTACCTTGTGCAGACCTTAGCAGCGCTAGCCTTCGTCACTAACCAGATCAATCACAGGTCCGCGCCGCCGAAGATATTCTCTCTTTGACCCGTACGATGAAAGAAACCTGGCTCTTTGGAAAGCTCAACACTCTCGGCGAAGACGAATCGGATGTGAAGCGGCGAGAGGAGCTAGAGAGGGACGCAGATGCTATCCAGCGGGCCATCGAGGAAGGTGGTTTGTTGAAACCGGCTAAATGATCTTATTGGTGATATGTGAGTACTAGTGTTATTCTGGGCTTCGGTTCCGGCATGGTTTTATAGATATTGCATCATTGGCGTCTGGGAGGGGCTTACTATTTCTATTGTACATTATTGCTTGTATTGTAGATACCCATCACTACAATTTTGACCTCATACTAGTTTTTTCTAACTTCTTAGCACAAGAGTTATGTTGCGTTCACTCCGCCAGGGCCGTCAATTTCACTGGTGGGCTATTGTCGATATCGCTATCGAGACCAAGGCGTCTCTGGACTAGGTCCAGTACTCCCAGTCATCTATCAGCAAAGGGTCTACGAGTATCCCGCTGCATGGCCTTCCCTTTCGCCGGCTGAAATTAATGTGTGGCCTTGCTACCGCTGGGTATCAACACTACCGATTAAACTGGCTGTCCAGCACTACCTGGTAGTCTACTTTCCTCACAGTCAGGAGCAGGGGGCTAACCCCCATCACCCAGCCCCACGGGCTTCGTCCCTGGAGACCCAGGCGAGCAATATTGCACGTTTCTAAGCATGTTCGTCCAAAGAACTTGGACACCTTCTGTCAGTCAATCGCCACTACCCAGTTAACCCAGCTGGGAACATATTTGTGATGACTTAGAATACTCTATTCCTCGAGCCAGAGTTACATTGAGATTATATTAGCCAACCTTTTCTACTTTGCAAGGCACTACTATTATCAAGCCTCAATCCTTTAAGCAGGGTCATGTGAATATGGAAATAGTCCACAATAGTATATATACTACCCTCTCTACTTCCCCGCCATATCTCCTTTGTTCTCCTTTCTATGGCTATGGACCTATAGTCCCACTGTGTTGTATGTAGACGGCTTCGGTGGAGTGAAACGTGCTTTATATGGAAACAGACCCTGAGGTATTACATCACGAACTATATTGTCTCATCAAAAGACTAATATTGTCTGATCTAGGGTTTTTGACAAGACATGGGGCCACTCAGGATTCTGTGATAACACAAAGAGCACATTAGTCCAGTGAAATATAAGGCTATACTAGTACGGGGCGTCGGGCAACGGGGCCAAGGCCAAAGTTATATTAACCAGAAGTCTTTTTCGATTTCTAACTCATATTCTTTGTCTAGCACTCTCCCAAGGAACAATATTCTTGGTATCACTGGCCTACCCCCTATCGCAAGAACAGGGAGGCAGGGTCATAAGATCAAGCACGGTATACAATATAATAAGGGGATGATCATCTGTCGTTCCAACTGGAATTATTAACCAGGGAATGTGCGAGTCCATTCAGCCCTCTCGTCAGGAAATTTGACCAGTCTTGCCATCATCATCACAGGCCTCGTTAACCATGTTACTCACCCAAAGTCTCTTCTTCGCGTTCGCCTGCTGGCAAGCAACACCAGCACTTGCGGCATCTCTTCCTCCATCACATCAGGAACTCGATTATACGCTCGATCTCAACGTAACCGAAAACGATCTCGCAGCACGAGACCTCGAGAGACGGAAAGATCTTCCCATCACAATGTGCCCTATCCTGCACATCGGCGACTACCCGTACTGCCCTTACAGCAACGGCGAAGCAGCCATAGATGCATGGCTCCCTAAAATCGCAGAACAGATCAAAGAATTGTCAGATTATAACACATGCACAAGAATATCCGGCGAGGAAGAGGAATTCAATTGGCGTTTCGAGTCCCATACCGAGGACAGCCGGTGGTGCGATACCAGCGCCAGTCTCGAGACCATTCAAGGCGCCATCAGAAAGACCATGAGAGACAGGGCTTATTGGATATGTGAGCAGGAGTGCTTCCGGATGTCTCACGCTGGTTCCTGGCGTGGATCGCTCCTTGTAGGGCGGAAGGACACCTGGGATGAAAAGCAATATTGTGGGCCATCGCTTTACGATCTAAAGTTTGCTACGGGGGACAAATGTATCTCGGGGGGCAAAAAAGATCTTTAGCTTGGGGATTGTTGTGAGCCATATGTGCTTTACTAGTTTCGGTTCTTCTTCTTTTCTTCCATCCTTTCATATATGAAGATATATGATGGATGAGTATTTATATTGCAATGTACTTTTGGATACCAGTGTACTTAAATGTACTCCTTCCCAAGCCCTGCGTTAATTCTTGCGATAGGCTGCATAAGCCTTGCCAATTCACATATTTTTAGGTATTTGAAGGTCAGAAACACTCCCTGATCCCAATATCTTTTCCAATAATCATGTCAACCTATAGCCATATGTGACGTATATTTCCATGAGCTACTAAAGCTCCTGAGTTGGTTGATAGATCAAATAAACAGTATATATATGTGTAAGACACGAGTAGACCATCATATTCAAACTTCACCAAATCTTATAGATAACAACTAACAAGACTCTTACTACTAATTTCCACACCATCGTTCAAGACACATTGAATAGTAGTAAGAGGCAGTCTACTAGAAAGATGTAAATAGTTTGTATGTATCGATTGATAGTGATCGCGATAAGATAGTGAATAGTTGATTGTCAGGCAGAATAAATTGAACACACCATCAGCTACACCACCGAATAGTGTATCTTCAGCGATGCTAGGTTAGTAAGGTCCCTACGCTATAGTGAACGATTATTTTCCCACAGAAAAACTTCAGTAGCTAGCTTACTAGGTATCCATTAGCCCAGGTAGTTCTCAGATCAATACAAGGTAGTACAATTGAAATATTATTATCAGAAGATCAAGCAAAAACAGCCTGTCTCCCCTGTCGGGGATCTAAATAATTCCATCAAAGACCGCCTTCCAATACAGAGACACCCCGCCATTAGAAGTAGGCGGTCAATCTCACAGTACCTTACTCCACCCATAAATGTCCCGATCAGGCAAGCGTGCACCAAGTCAGCTCCAACTTATACATCCCAACAACTCTATGACTTACCTCTAAACATAACGTTATATTCTACAAAACCAGACCTCCTACGCCTTACCACAACCAAGGAAACGTCCAACCTCCCAACCCAAAACCACCCACCCCAAAAAGAGCAACCAACCCCTCACCACCCCACCAAACCAACCAAAAATGCCACCAACAAACCCTCTCACCCTAATAGTCGCAACGACACCGATTCCCACGCGCGAAAAAACCCTCCTCGGAATCGGTCTAAACGGCACACTCCCCTGGCCGCGCATAAAAGCCGACATGAGCTTCTTCGCGCGCGTGACAACCCGCCCCCCGCGCCCGGGGACAACAAACGCCATGATCATGGGTCGGAAGACGTACGATTCCGTGCCTAAGAGTCTACGGCCGCTGGGAAAGAGGATTAATGTTATCGTAACGCGGGATGTGGAGGGTGTGAGTAAACGGGTTGCGGAGGAGTTGAAGGAAAAGAGGGCGAAGATGGCTGCTGCTGCGGCGGCGGCTACTTCTGCTGGGGAGAATAAGGAGGAGGGGCCGATTACGGATGCGATTGTTAGTTCTGGGCTGGAGGCGGCGCTTGAGGATGTGGAGGAGAAGTTTAAGGGGGGGTTGGGGAGTGTTTTTGTGATTGGGGGTGCGGAGATTTATGCGACAGCTTTGGGGTTGGGAGGGGATCGGCCGGTTAGGATTGTTATGACGAATGTTGAGAAGAAGGGAGTGGATGGGGAGAAGGCTGTGTTTGAGTGTGATACTTTCTTTCCCATTGACGAGGAGCTGCTCATGGAGAAGGGATGGAGGAAGGTGAGTGCGGAGGAAGTGACCGAGTGGGTGGGTGAGCCTGTCTCGGGGGAATGGAAAGATGAAGGCGAGGTTAGGATCCAGATGGTTGGTTATGAACGGGTCAATTGATGTTACCGGTACTGTGCGCAGTTTAGCCTCTCCCTTCCTTGTATATAACGATAGCGTTCGATTGCTTTATGCAACGATAATCTATATACGGCGAGTCTTCCCCATATGAAGTTCTATGCTAGGCATCTGCAGTCAAAGAGGCGCTTGCTAATGAAGACATATCAACAAAAAGAAGTCTCGAACCCCGTCAGGTACATAAAACATACAGGCATCCTCCGCTGATATACACTTGGTAGTAGAAACAGCGCTAAGAAAAATACAGTTTATAGTAAGATCAGTATATGCGTGATGCTCAAGCTCAAAAATATATGCAAAATAAGAAAAGATGCTGCCCATGACCAGGAATGCGTGCAGGGACCGGAACATAACGCTGGACAATGCTTTGAAGACGTTGGAAATATGTATACGTTTGCATTCTCTTTTACAGCAAGCGGATTCATCTGGTAAAGAGAATCACTCATTCTCCTTCATGAACTTCACGAAGGCCTTCTTATGGACCAGACCCGCGTACTGTCCGTTTTGAAGGACGCACAGGTACCGTAGACCTAGCTTAGCGAAGCACTGATAAACAAGGTCTACAGGTGAGTGTATATCAAGAGCGATAGGGGCCTATACATGCATCAGCTTGTGAGGAGATATACGGATTTCTATCCACATACCGGATCAATATAGCGGTTAAAGTCCACTCGAATGGCCTCTTCATCATCACTGTCGGAAACGACCGACATCGTATCTAGTGTCATCAGACATAACGTGTTTTCTTCGTCCTCGAGATTGTCCAGCGCATATTCGAGGTCCGGGGCTGGGATCAACCCAGACAAGACATCGTGGCGTAAGATAGGGAGGCCACTGTCTAACTCTCCTGCCATGAGAAGAGTTTGAAGCTTGGAGCGCAACTCTGTGGCTGGTACGAACGGAGAGTCTGAGATATCAATGATACGACTCTTCCGTACAGGTCTCACTAGGTCTCCGAGCTCTGCATCTGACACGACTTGTATCTTATTATCAAGGAACGGGTACGAATTCATATCAGTCAGGAGATCCTATCCAAGTCAGCATGTAGTTCGGTAGCACAGATCCTTGGGTTTCAGTCGATACTTACATAGATGCTGCGGGGCTCGATCGCATCAGCAGTCCATTTGGCACAAAGGATGGCCAAGGAAAACGGAAGGACATGGGCAAGACTACCTGTCAGTTCAAAGAGGATGACGGCCAATGTAACTGACAAGCGGGTGACACCACACATGGTAGCCCCTGCGGCGATCATTGCATACACTCCTGGAGTCACACACGATTCCATCCCCGACACAGCTGGGCAGGAGGATCCAAACAAGGGGAACGATGGGTATTTCACCACGAAATATTGTGCCACATGACCAACGATCCGTCCCAAGAGACCACCAACAACCATGGATGGGACGTAGATGCCCGCTGGCACTTTAATGCCGAATGTGACTATCGTTAACAGGCTTTTGATAACGAATGCTACAAGGAGGTAGCGGATAATATCGACAATGCCATCTTCGTTTGGACATAGCGAGGTTGGCGATGAGGATTCATGATCGCAAGGGCTGGCCAGCTCGAACAAAAGTTCGGATACGGCCAATTTAGTATAACGATTCCAAAAGCTGACTAGGCCAGTCACCACCGCGACAAGAACTACCTCCAGCATCGGCCAACGCTTGATAATTGGGATTCGCCGGAATGAGCGAGCCCATAAACTAGATGCCTTGATGAAAAGGGCTCCAAGAGCGCCTCCCAAGACACCCAAAAGAATAAATATCACTAGCTCAAAGATCTCCCAATCGTTCAAATATCGGACCTCAAACAGGACGATCTTACCCGTTCCATAAGGATTGAGGAATTTCAGAGAGAGTGTTGCAGCAATACAGCAGAAGAATGTTCTGAATAGCGTCTTCGGAGGGAAATAATAGCTAACTTCCTCGAGGCTAAAGAGAACACCACCAATGGGGGCACCAAAAGCTACTGCGACACCACTCGCAGCACTCGCGCTTAGCACCTCTCTTCTTTTTCCATCGTTGCGATTGTATTTGGCGAACAAGCGACAGCATATGTTTCCCACACAGGTGGCGATGTGGACATACGGACCCTCCTTGCCTAAACTTAGGCCAGATGACACACTAAAAATCAAAGCAACGGTCTTGATCACCAGCGTTTTGAAACCCAGATACCCGTGCAAAACAAAACCACTGTTGATGACTTTCACTTCAGCAACCCCGCTACCAGCCGCAGAATAGTAAACCATATCAGGACGTGTGGGAATCGCCGAAAAGGGTGTTCGTGGACTAGCATCGGAGTTTGGGCTGTCAGCAGCTGCATCGGTGTGTCTCGTACCTTGCGACGATGCTGCACCCAAGTTTTCATCCAGTGTAGTTAGAGAGACCGACGAAGGAACGACCGTCTTCGTAAGCAACGTGAGGAAGCAAGAGATGACGGACAGAATAACCACCCAGGCTACGTACATGCCAAAGTCCGTCCACTGGTTGTCCGTGCTTGAGAAGGTTAGCATCTTGGACCATGACCACCATGCAGAGCATACGGGATTGTCCACGCAGCATTCTTGACGGCTACTAAACCATCGCGTGGTACAAAATCCTTCTTTGAGATCAAACACAAAATCTTCGGTTATGTCCACGAAATAAGCGATCGCGGCCGTGATGCAGCCGATTAGCGCGACGAGAACCCAGCCCTGAGCACCATCGAACCATGCTAGAAGGCGACCCCGGACATCTTTCCGCGCCCGCAACTGTCGAAGGCGCTCGCCGTCCGCAATACTGTCATGTACCCAGTCGGTGGAGGTGAATTGATCATACCAAGTTCGATCATCCATAAAGGAAGAGCTCAGGCCATCTTTGGCCGATGCAGCAAGACTCTCAGGTCGATCCGTATCTATACTTTCCCGCCGGCTGACTCGCAATGCTTGGGAGTGAGCACGGCTGTGATGGCGTGATCGGCGGAAGCTCCCAGCCAACAAGTTGTGTCGAAAGCTGGTATCGGGTCCGGAGCCATTTGAAAGATTGGTATATGACCGCCGTACACCTCGGCTGTTTCCCCGATCTTTGCCTAGCAAGCTGGTTGTTTCGCCAATCTCCAACGGTGGTTGTAATGACTGATACCCGGTATGTGCTTCCGAGAGATAGCTATGTTGTCGTCTGACCGCAGACGGGGAGGGGGGAGCCGTTCGGGAGAGAGATCTCTGGCGATCATCTTCGCTCGGAGCTTGACCGCCTTCCTGCGAAAGGGAGGTGAAATTGGAGGGAACAGAGCGAGGCATTATTGAAGCGGTAAGTACTTCACGGTTCGACGTGGTGATCTGATTCCCTGGTTAACACAAGCCACCCGCAAGGCACCCAGAGTAACGGAGTATACCAAAACATATCATTCGCTATAGAATTCTGGGGAGGTCAACCCTTCTTTTCAATCTCTTGACTTAGGTGAGCTGCTCTGACCGAGGTTGGGAGCGGGCTAACAGCGGTGAAACGTGGAGGGCTTAATTTTCAACAAAAGGTCTCAAACAAAGGGCGATAAAGAGGTAGAACCACAAAGATAGTGAAATCGAAAAGTAATATAGCAAGCAGTCAAGGGGCGGGAGGGCTATTCATAGCAAACGAGCCCTGAATGCAGTGGTGGAAGAAAGGAGAAGCAAGAACCATTGTTCTCAAGATAGTTTAAAACAGTGTTCATGGCAGATGACCCGCAGATAAGTAAAAGGAGCCAAAACACGGGACTAAACGCACATCATCTGATAAATCAAAATCCCAATTTTATTCTTCCAACGCAGTAGGTAGGGTTGTATCCAGGGTCCTAGGATATCCGCCACAAATCAACTATCCTTTAAGAATAAGCAAATATCCCCGGAAAATTCTTCCTTTTAGTTCAAAGGGAGTGCTGAAAGAGCTGCAGCAATAACAACGTAAACAAGGAAATCCGGAGAACCCCCCGAACACGTGAGGCGCGTGTAACAAAGCGTATGTAAAATAAACTAACTTTAATAAAGCTGCCATTCATGCTCACTGAATCGGATGAAGTCCACATATTTGCTTTTACCCCACCATTCTTTCTCAACATGATGATCATGATCCCTGGAAAAGATCGACACTCTGATGTCAAGCCGTGGAAAGGCGACTCAATCATCGTCACCTGAACAAAGCAGAAGGTTGTTAGTATAATCTCCAGAATATATTTCTCGCTTTTTTGTTTCTTTCATCTCTTGGTTCCCACCTTATAGGGTGATTGAATATTAACTACTAGTACGGAGTAGTAAACTAGTACTCTTTTATTTTATCCCGGCGTGCATTACTCCGTAGACCGCCAATGAGATATGATATCACCATGCATTTTGCATTTGTCTTCGATTCCATCAACAAGTGCATATCCGGCATGCAATACTAAACTTTGCATACAGGTTTCGAATATGCAGTCCTCAAACTAGTGCTGATGACCTCTTCCCACAAGGGCTGTGAGTATGATCAATGTACCCGCAGTGGGAAAGTGGGATTGAAAATCAATCTGCTACCAGCCCATATGCAAGTTTCCTGCTATTCTTGGAGAAGGGACATGATATATGCCTCGTACCTTCTTCCTATCCTGCCTTGTGGGAGTGAGATTTTAGTATATCCATGATCAACCATCCTTGCCCCATAGCTCGGCCATTCGGCCAGCTCCAATGACCGAGATGGGTTTGAGTCCCTTCAAATTCTCAGGGATAACACGGCATATCATTCCCTTATTACCGAGAGTACACATATAAATGTTGAATACTGCCAACTGGATGGAGTGTTATAACCCCTCATTCCTGATTTCTGACCATACCATAAGGTTGAATTACAAGTATCGTCATGCAACTGTTCTCGTTGAAATTAGAGGGCGCAAGAACGCTCACAGGCCGCTCCTTCATTCCCGCGCAGCCTCAAACACTAAGAGCATCTTCACCGATGCCCCTTATTGTCTGCATACATGGAGCAAGCTATGACTCGAAGTATTTCGATATCGACTTTCAGCATTCCATATTCACGCTCGGAGAGACTCTTCAGATACCCGTCGTTGCGTTCGATAGACCAGGATACGGTGGTAGCACGGCCTACCCGGATCCAAAAGTCAAGAATGAAGACCTCGAAAGACGGGGCACTACATTCGTTCAGGAACAAGGGAAATACCTCAACTCAACTGTTCTACCAGCAGTGTGGAAAGAGTTTGGGTCTGGTGCATCCAGTATGGTAGTATTGGCACATTCGATAGGGGGGATGATAGCCATCGTGGCCGCTGCAGAACCGAAAGAGTATCCACTTGCAGGGCTGGTCGTGTCTGGAATTGGGTGCAAGAGCCATATGCATGAGTCGCTGAATTCAAGTCGCAGAAATGGAGGGTATAGCCGTGAAAACAGCGGCAGTGACCAAATAGACGAGCAGCGAACGCATATCCGTTTCAATCCTAAGGTGAAGGATAGACTGATGCTTAACTTTCCGCCCAAAGCAAATGAAGTACTGCTTGTTGACCCAAAAATCACCTCGTACACAGAGGTCCTTAACAACCCGGTTCCCTTGGGTGAGCTACATGATGTTCGCACGACGTGGCAGAGCTACTGGTGCTCGTATGCCGAGCGGGTTACTGTGCCTTTTCTATACGCGGTGGGTGACCAGGACGGCTTTTGGGACTCATCGGAAGAAGGCACCATGCAATTCACCGAAGTATTCCGGACAAAGAGTCCCAAAGTTGAGAATGTGGTCATACCTATGGCGCCTCATTGTATGGAGATGAGCCTGCAGGGAACGGCGTGGCTGTTACGTTGTCTGGGATTCGCGATCGAATGCAGCATGGGTCAAGGTAAGAAAGACTTATGTGCGATTTCTCAAAGCACTGATTGACCATACTGTACACCTTTTAGTAGAACCTGTAGATTAGAGCTTGGCATGTTACTATAGGTTTAGGGGAGAATGCCATCTATTTTTGGTAGCAACATCATACTTTACATGCACAGCGTTCTGGGGTAGTAGGGAATAGTATGCATCTATAACTGTAATCCCGCACTAGGAAAGGCCAATACCTTTTAGACAAATGACTAAGTTATATTACTTATAATGCAGTAGCTATAGAATGTGGCTTGTAGAAGGAAACTCTATATAAGGAGTTATATCTCTATTCTCTTGCTATAATTGACGAAATCTATGGCCACCCCACAAACCCCACAAATTCCAATCCAGTAAATAACCTTCAAGTAGAGTCTGGACCTCCAAACCCCGAAGATACTAACTGTACCTCGTAGTTAAGGCCGAGCTAAATTCGGCCTGACTACCTTGAAGCGGAAACGTAACCCGCTCTATGCTTCACGTCTCCTCGCTTTTCCTTAAAAGCTCTCGTGGTAGTTTTTAGAACCTGCTTTTAGCAGTAAATACAGTGTCGTTGTTATTTGCAGAAGACAGACGTTGGCAATCGACTAAGCGCTCTGACTTGTATATAATTGACCTTCCTGGGGGTTTGTTTCTGAAAGGCGTTTCTCCCACACCCAGTAACATGGTTGCGTCGTAAGCATTCCACAGATGCACTTCTCCACAAGATAGCAAACCGTACGTTGAGACAAGCGTATGAGCACCCAGTCTGGCATTGCCGTGCTGTGGGGACTAGTGCCAATCCCCACAGTAGAGAGACTCCATCCCCAGGTTCCCCAGATTTCCATCAGTCCGAGACTTCAGGAGGCACTATCAACTGGGGCCAACTGTACAGTACCCCAGATGTTTTCGTAACAAAATGGTGGCAACCTAGCTGCCGGACCATCCGCTCCTCCCTTATAAGCCCTTACGTGTCACGGTTATAGGGCTATTCAGCTCTCATTCCCTACTCGTCTCTGTTTAGTGTTATGTTCTTCAAATAATCACGATTTCTTTTCAGAGGCCGACTCAGTGTACGTTCTTTCTTGCCGAAATCATGTCATCACATAAAAGAACAGAGGATCTAGGGGAGGTCCTATCCACCCCATCTATCCCATCACCAGATAGCAAGGACCTTTCCTCCCTGGAAAAAGAAGATAGCGAGTGTATTGAGAAAGCAGAAGTCAGCCCAACACAGTTCGATGATATCTCATCTTCGCTTTCTCCATCTCATCGTGAATATCTCTTCAAACGACATGGCACCTTGGACCTGGACCCCATGCCGAGTGCGTCAGACGCAGACCCATACAACTGGCCTACGTGGAAGGTACGAAGCCCTCCTGAGTATACAGCTCGGACCAAACCTGATGACTTCTCTTTATTATAGAAATTAACGAACCTCCTTCTTGTCGCCTTTCACGCTTGCATGGCGACCTTTACGTCCTCGATCACGCCTGCCTATGAGGACATTAGTATCGATTTAGGAGTATCTCTACAAAGAGCCAGCTATCTTACCTCCCTACAAATTGCTATTCTCGGGGGCGCTCCCCTCTTCTGGAAACCATTGTCCAACCGGTACGGTCGTCGGCCTATATTTCTGCTATCCACCATCCTCAGCCTTGTTTGCAATGTTGGATGTGCGAAGAGCCCGACGTATGCGTCACTGGCCGCATGTAGAGCTTTAACAGCGTTTTTCATCTCTCCGGCAGCAGCAATCGGGAGTGCCGTTGTGGCAGAAACCTTCTTCAAGAAAGAGAGGGCTCGGTATATGGGGATATGGACCTTGATGGTCACTCTGGGTATACCAGTTGGTTAGTCCGTACCTACATATTGCTTTGGTGTTTACCGCCGCTAATTATTACATGCTAGGTGCATTGATCTTCGGCTTTGTTGCAAATCGCGCGGGCTACCGTTGGATCTTCTGGGTTCTTGCCATCACTAACGGCGTGCAATTCATCCTTTACATCTTCTTTGGACCCGAAACCCGCTATATCGGTGGCAGTACAGACGATACATCTTCGGGCTTCAAAGCCCAATATCTTTCATTTCGACGCATCGACCCAACTCCACTGACATTCAAGGAATTCGTTCACCCGTTGACCATGTTCAAGCGCCCGAGCGTCGTAGTACCGGCTGTTGTGTATGCCATGGTTTTCTTATTCGGAAGTGTCATGATCACCGTCGAGGTTCCTCAGCTCCTACAGGAGAAATTTGCTCTCAATACTGAACAACTTGGTCTCCAGTTCATCGGAGTCATAATTGGCACAGTTCTTGGCGAGCAAATCGGGGGCTCAATATCCGATTACTGGATGAATCGCCGAGCACGGCGTATACGAAAGGCACCTGAACCAGAATTCCGTCTCTGGCTCAGCTACCCCGGCATTATCTTGACCATTATTGGCGTCATTGTCTTTTTAGTATGTACTCAGCAGGCCCCTGAGGGGCATTGGACTGTAAAGCCTATTGTGGGCACTGGAGTGGCTGCCTTTGGTAATCAAGTCGTGACTACTGTCATGGTCACGTATGCCGTCGACTGCCACCCAGACGATCCTGGAAGTGTGGGGGTGTTCATTACTTTCGTTCGGCAGATCTGGGGCTTCATCGGCCCATTTTGGTAAGTTCCCGAAACAAGTGTCACGCCGATGCATAATTGACACCATATAGGTTTCCCGATATGTTTGCGAACGTTGGCGTCGCTGCTAGTTCAGGTGTTGCGAGCGCTATGATATTCGTCTGTAGCTTGCTACCCACTATTGCGGTGCACGCAATGGGGAGGAAATGGGCTTAATGTTGAGCGTGCTCTGCCTCCATTGTCCCAGGTTTGTATTTGAGATAGCTGGATAATTTCGATTAGCGTACTTCATTTCTTCAAATTTCATACAAGCAATTCTGATGAACACGGACAAACGACGAATAATTCATATACTTCTGGTGGTAGAGGAAAAGGTAAACTTCCTTTTTTCCTCTCTTTGCTGGCACGTAATTTGGCCGTATTCCCTTTCGAACACGGCCATTTTAGAGGTTGTGAGTCCTTTCTCCCTTGTCAAATCAGGCTGAGGAGGAGCCACTAAGTGAAAAAAAGACCCCACTTGAATAAGCGCATGAGCCAAGCTTGTTGTTGGTGGAAAAACCTCGATGTGTAGAAGCGTGTAGATGGCTGGTCCAGAGCCTTCCATGCGGATGCTATGCTCTTCATTTGCATTTGTCAAATTCGTATAAAACGAAGGGATGACCAGCATTTTTCAAAGTGGGTATCATGAAGGAGTTGGCAGCGGTAGACTGTTTTTAGATCTAAGCAATTAATTGTGTTTTTACGAGATCCACCGTTTATCTACCGTAATAAATAAATTTAAATCCCCGACGGCTGCTGAGTGGTCAGAATATGGGATCGGAGATAAACCGTCATGAACTATTTGATCTCTACAAAGCCCCTCCATCATTCGGCAGTATAGTATTTAATCTTCCTTCCCCTCTGCCTCTCTTCTCAATATTCTTCTCCACCGACTAGCTACTACGTATACTAAAAAGGTAAAGAAGCAAATCACCTGGGCAGTTGTGTTTCGCAATGGCAACCGAGGAAGAGGCTTTGTACAAGCCTTATGATCAATTCATCCTTTTTGGGGATTCAATCACCCAGATGTCCAGCGACCCCCACATGGGGTTCGGGCTATTCGCAGCACTGCAGGATGGTAGGTAGTATTTTATTTATTTTCTTCCTTTCGACTACATACAGCTACTAAAATCTTACAGCTTACAGCCGTCGCCTGGACGTGATCAACCGTGGGTTTGGGTGCGTTACGCTAGATCACTAAACCTGTTCGATGATAATCCTACTAATCGCATGATCCCCTACAGTGGCTATACCTCTGGCCATGCCATCAAAGTCTTTCCCAAGTTCTTTCCCACACCGGAAAAAGCCACAGTGCGGTTCATGGTACGCCAGCTAATATTATCAAGAACCTCGAAGTAGCCTACGAATATTAACTCGACAATAGACTATTTTCTTTGGAGCCAATGACGCATGTCTCCCCGGCAGTCCTCAGCACGTCCCATTGGACGTGTATAAAGAGAATCTGACTCGGATCATACAACATCCTGCAACAGTGGCCCAAAATCCACATATCCTCCTGCTGACTCCACCCCCTGTAAATGAATACCAACTACAGGGGTTCGACGAGTCCAAGGGCAATGCCCATCCCAGCCGGACCGCCGCTTTTACTAAGGAATATGCGGAGGCAGTCCGCGAAGTCGGCGCCTCTCTCGGTGTCCCCGTAGTGGATGTATGGAAGGCATTTATGTCTGCTGTTGGCTGGAAGGAGGGCGAGCCACTACCGGGCTCAAGAGATTTGCCAAATCTGGATCAATTTGCGCGATTTTTCACTGATGGTCTGTGCTATTCTTTTCGTTTGTGTCCTGTGTCCGATATAGTAGTGACTAACCTCTGGAAAAGGGCTACATTTGACGGCAGATGGATATCGGGTACTGTTTGATGCGATTATGGAAACGATTCGAGCGAAGTGGCCGGAGGAAGAACCTACTGCAATGGATATGGTTCATCCCGCATGGCCGGAGGCGCCAAGGTAGAGAGATATGCAGTGGCAACGGATGGAGATCCGCACGGGTCGATAGTTTACCACGTTCTAGAGCGATTGTCACCTGGAATAGAAAGACTAAATTCCTGTAAATTTTGTGGAGTATCTAGAATGTAGTATAAGTTCAAATAAGTTGACTATTATTGTCTGATGTTAGTGAGAGTGTGCAAGCAAAAGCGGTCTAGAATCGGCTGCAAGTTCAAACTCCGTCGGAGACAAAAGAAACACAGACTAAGCCCGAGATAGAAAGTGACGGCTGTTGCATTGAATTTCATCCCCTCATCTTTTGTCTTTCACCTTCCATTCTGCTTCCTTGCCTCGTCATCACCCTTCCTTTCAGCTTACAGCGCTTAATTTTTGCCCTCCACGATCTTACGAACTTGTTTCTCCTGTCTCCTGAAATTTCTTGCATCTTCTTTGAGCAATCTAACCACTCGTGTTTCAAGTCACCCTTAAAAGCGCCGGAGCCTCCGTCCTAGCATCTAACACGCATTTCCTCCTGCAAAGCAGATCATTTCTCTCCTAGGCGTCCCTTGCTAGAAAATCTTCAGTCGATCCTACAGCTTTTTGCTTACCATTATCTCAACAATTTTCGCGGCCTCCAACACGAGCTGAGGTGGTCGCTTCTCACCTCATTGGATATTCCTCGACAACCGTTAACTCGGCATTCTTTTCGTCCGAATCAAGACACCCTTCTCGACACTTCATTTCGCTTCAATACTCATCAGCGTTGTTGAGTGAGAACACCCCAAGAACAAGCTTCTATTAGGTTATATGGTTTTGGCAAAGGTTGCAGATATCCATCTTTAGCAAACCGGGTGGACGGCCGTACGGCCGTCTCACAGAGGAGGGAGGAGTTTCGAGGATAAAGTGAGCTACATATCGCTGGCCGGTTAACGCCGAAAAGTAGCTTGAAGGAGAAACATAAAGCTGTCTGATTCCTGGGGTCTGATCCATTTGTGTCCTGTTTTCCCTGGTCGTTGCTTTGTTTGCCACCCTTATCCAGTCGTTCGGATATGGATGCTCAGTACCCTTTTGCTTCACGTGACGACATTTGGCGCGTCTTTGAAGAGCTGAAGGAGCTCCATGCTACACAGTTCGAGCAGGCGGAGCGAATCGCGAGACTGGAGCGGCGAAGGGACGAGGATGCGAAATTGAAAAGCGTCTGGGGCCCTCTGTCACCGTTTCCGACATCCGTTGCAGGCACAATACCCACAGGTGTGTTCACTTGGTCTTCGAATTGCTTTCGGATAGGAGCTGATCTTTCATTCCTGTTGCAGAGCCTATCTTCCATTCGCCGGCTGACGCCTTCAAAGGTTTCGATCAGGGACAGCATCACGGGGTTGGGGGGACCATGGGCATAGAGAGCGAAGAGGAACCAAGGCGAGGGACATCCAGAGCGAATAGTGTCCGCTTTGATGAAAGCGCTATCCACAGCTACTATGGACAAGCTAGTCGGTCTACCAGCGAGCTCCCACTGCGAACGGGGAGTGGAATGGGGAGCCATCCGCTGACCGAGCGGTCTTTGTCTCACCGATCTGACGGACGACTAAGCTCATCCGGACATTCCCATCACTCGGCGCGTACCAACAGTATGGGGTTGGAAACCACCAGCAGAATGATGGGCTCTTCTGTTGGTGGTTCGCCTCTCATTCCTCCACCTGGACTTTTTCTCCTTGGCCCTGTACCCTGCATCATACGGTGCTGGTTGACGACCAACTTCTCCAATGACTCGCTTCTGTATGCAGCTGTCTGCTCGGGGTCTTATAAGTCGTCATTGGGCTATCCCATGATTCGAAAGCTGGGTCTCGAGGACTTGGTAACACAGGAGGAAGACCTGCAGTTCATCAAGCTTCCGATGTACCTGCCCGAGGCTAGCATTCACCAATCATCTTCCAGACCCGGTAGCCCAGTCCCCCAGCTGCCCGCATTGACTGTTCGATTCCTTGTCCGTGACATCGATTCCAATGATCCTTCCATTCAGATTGTTCTCGGCAGTGATATCCTTCGTTCCCATAATGCGGAACTTCTCTTCTCGCAGGACAAAATTATCATGGTGGACGATGAGCGGAATAAGATCTCGATCCCTCTTGTGCGACCCGAAGACGACTCAGTTTTCAAGTTCCTTCGCACGGCATCGGATGCCTCGCGTACTACGGACACGACTCAATCGCTTCAAGCTAGCGATCAGCCAGACACCAATGGCCATTCAGTCGGTGTAATTGGCCCACCTAGGAGTGTGTCTCGACAGTCCAGGTCAGCATCTGCTTCCGCCAGAGATTCAACTGATGAACCTGAAGAGAGTCGAAAGACATCTTTGGATAACCAGGAACTGCCAAGGAGCGCCAAATCCACCAGCGTGAGCAAGCCTGCTGTGGTTGCAGGGTCTCCGCCGGAGGGCCCGATGAAGGTGGAGCCAGCCGGGGTTTGGGGTTCGTGGAAACGCGATACCAGATTAGATTCCAATGCTTCCACCGCCGGTAAGACTTCCAGGACTCGCCCTATGAAAGTCCTGCGCCCGACCAAGTCTGCCTCTCGAACGTCATCGGCTATGACCGTGCCCACTAGCTCCAGTAACGATGCAGTCCCGATGTCCTCTCAGCCGGCATCGTCGCGAGCGTCCCCAGACGAGACACGGACGGGTAAACCATGGGTATCTAATCCCATTGGCGGCGCCTCTGCGTTTGGGTGGCTCAATTCGTCCCAACCGACCCGAGCTGTGACGAACCCTAAATGAAATAGATTAGAGGTCCAGTCCAGATTCACGGTCTACCTATGTGTGTAACGTAACTGTATTTGGCGACGTTGAATTGAGCGTTTGACGGTGTTGGCCGACTTCACATGTACTATGCAGTAGCCGGTTTATAGCGTAGTAGTAACATCCTGACTGCAGTCACAAATTGACATTCATTCACTCGATACTGAAGCAGTTACTATAAGCTCATCCGTTTAACACTCTTCATAATACTAATAGCAACCAACATCTCAGTTCAAAATGGTCACTGAATCTCTTTTCCTAGTCTACAGCCACAAAATCCAACAAAGAAACCAAATCAAATTCCTCAAAGAAGATCTAAATCTTCGAAAAAACCTCCAAAGCCCCCTTCGTCTCCTCCTTCATCTCCTTAACCAACCCACTAACAGTCCTAAACCCACCATGACCTGCGTCCCCCAAAATCTCAAACAAAATACTCTCACTACTCGTCACTACCGCCCCAGCATCTCTCAACCTCGCCAAAGCAATCCCCCTCTCCTCACTATTAACACTGCTCACCCCATCCACAATAACATAAACCCGATGGCCCCTCTCCAACATATCCAGCGTCGTCTGCGTAACACAGATATGCGTCTCAATTCCCACGATAATAGCATCGAGGGGCGTTTCCCCGGCAGTTGTCTTGGGTAACTTGGCCTCGATCTCCGGGGTGATCATAGAGAACAAAGTCTTGTCGACGTTGGCTTTCACATTCGGGGACGAGAGGTGGGGTTGCAGTTCGGAAACTGTGTCACCGAGTTTGGACCGGTTTTGGGTTGTCACGTAGGTTGGGATTTGGAGCGTGTTGGCTGCTTTGAGGAGTTTGGTTGTTGTTGGGATTCTTTCGTTTAGTAGTTAGTATTGTTGGTTTTGGGAATGGTGTTCTTGGGTTCGAGGCTGTGATTGGGATGTAGGGGTGTCGATATTGGGTAATAGAGTCTGGGGAGTTGTGGTAAACGTACAGTTTCGAGAATTCATAGATGACAGGTCTGAATTTCTCTTGGATATCGCAGATGCTGAATTGGTATGATTGTTAGATCTATGGTGGACTTATTTTGGAGAGTTTACTGGACGTACAATAGGGCTGGGTTGCCTATTGCTTTTGTTAGTGTTTATCTAGGTATCGGACATGTAGGGGACTCACGGATGCGGGCTGCTCTTGTGATGGTGGCCATATTAGTTGGGTTTGGTGTGGTAACTTTGGTATAGCGATCGGTACTGGGGAGTTGATTGAGAAATGTGTGAAATGTATTGAATGGCTTGCGGTTGATGGTCAAGAAAGATGACTGCGGAGGAAATCGGGCGGGGAAGTCCGTGAGGAGTATGCGGAGAAGATCATGGGTTTGTTGCCTGGTTTATAAGGCATCGAGTGAGGGGCAATGGTTTTTGAGGTTGTGTGTGTATTGGATGGGGATTGAGTTTCTCTTGTAGGGGGGTGTATGCTTGTATTGAATTGGTCATTTACTTTGTTTATCAAGTTGTATCTGACAGACAGACAGACAGACAGAGAGAGAGAGAGAGAGAGAGAGAGAGAGTGTGTGTGTGTGTGGGGCCTCTCTGAGAATGTGTACATTTATCGATAGCATTTCTAGCAACTTTTATATTCACATGAAATCAACATATGCCGACGCATCTACAAATCGATCATTTGGATCTTTGCCCGTCCTGTAAACCAGCTGTGGTCTCCCTTCAGGGCTGCCTGGCGGATAGCGTAGAGCTCGTCGAGGAACGCAGGAACAAAGCTGCCGGGTCCCCGCACGTACTCCTTCGAAGCGGCGTTCTCCGCTGCGATCTCGTACATCAAAATACCGGACAAGACAGCCAGGAGTCTGTCGGATGGGTGGCCAGTAAGGAAGCAGCCGGATACAGTTCCGACGGCACAGCCGGTCTATATCTCATGTCAGCATACTATATTATTGATTATTTCGTAGAAGGAGGTAAGCATACCCCAGTGACTTGTCCAAGGAGTTCGTGTCCGTTCTCCACAGCTATGACTCGTTCGCCGTCGCTGAGATAATCAACGGCGCCAGTGAGAAGAACAAGGTTGTCTATGTCCAGGTCGGTTAGTATGGTCTAAATGAGCAAAGGACAGGTGACGCTTACGTTCTCTCCGAGCCAGGTCCCTGACCAGGATAGCCTTGGCTTGACCATCTAGTCTGCTTGGGCCGCTATCGACACCACGCTGAATCACGCCGCTGCTTCCAAAGACTTGTCGAATCTCTCCTTCATTGCCTTTGATGAGATCAAAATATCCACCCGCCATGAGCTGTTTGACTGCTCCACGACGGATGTGCGTAGCGGGAGCACCAACAGGGTCATAGACAACGGGGTTACCGCGTTCGTTGTAAGCCTTGATGGCCTTCACGTAGTTGGGAACGCTCTCGCTAGTCAAGGTACCCATGTTGACGACTAGGCCGCCGTCGAACTGCGCGAGATCCACAGCCTCATCCCCATGCGGAGCCATGATAGGAGAAGCACCCCTGTAAGATACTTAATTGGCCATGCACAGGTCATACAAACAATCGAGACAACTTACATTGACAGAGCAACATTAGCAACGAAATTAGCAACAACAAAGTTGATCATGTTGTGCACAAGAGGATGCGCTTGTACAACCTTTTGAACGATCTTCGGCACCTCCTCCTGTAGCGCAGCAACTTCACGGATCTGAGGAGCTGCTGGGGCTCGTACGAATGGCGGGGGAGTGGCAATGCGTTTCACGAATTCAGCTGCTGCGGCCTTCGGGTCGTCCGCGGCTATAATGGCACTGACGATGGCAACTCCATCAAGTTCCTTCCTGGGAGCTCTGGATTGGTAAAGGACTCGTTGAACGTTGGAAAGATTAATTCCACCAATTGAGACGGTCCCGACAGAGCGGCCTGTGTCCGAGATAGCATCAAGGATAGCCTGTGTACCGGCTGTTCCGATGATGTGCTTGGTGTTGGTCTTACTAGTCTGGGTCAGCATGGCTTTTAAAACAGTAGATTATAGAGTTGCTAGACCGCTTTGTAGCAGATAACATACGTTGGGGTTGCAAACATGGTTCCTATCCCGAGGTAGTCTGCGCCGGCATCAATGGCCTTCTGAGCCTCTTCTATCGAGGCAGCAGTGATACCAATGATAGCATCCTTAGGAAGAAGCTGCTTTGCTTGTTCAATAGCTACAAGTAGTTAGACCTTTAAAAATTCATGGCAGAAGCGGAAAGCTCACCCATGTCATCTTGACCGAGATGGACACCCTCAACACCAGCGGCAAGAGCAACATCCACACGGTCATTGATCAGTAAGGGAACCCCATACTTCTGGGTTATCTGATGCAGCTTCTTAGCTGTCTGTATCTGCTCTCCTGTATCACTTTTCTTGTCCCTATATTGAACTATCGTGACACCTACGCCAAGCGTTAGTGGGGAATTTGCCGGGAGTAGGGAATGAACTGACCTCCTTTCAAAGCTTCCTCCACCACCGTGCACAGATCACGGCCCTTGAGGATAGCCGGAGTCGAGTCGGTAACCAAATACAAGGAGAGATTTAACGGCATTTTTTTACTTTTCTGGGTTGCGCTAATTAGTATCTATGGCTGCATTACGGGACTTTCATAAAGTGTCGAGACACCGGTGAGGGGCACGTGGGGTAGGTGGGGACAAGGATAGTGATGCGCATGGAAAATTTTCCATATGGGAAATGCCAAATGGGTGAACACAATACCTTCTACCAGACGATACTCCTTGACCTTCGGCCTGTTTTACAATGGTAGTGATACACTCGTGCCGGTCGAAGAACGAGGGTGAAATGACGTTGGGGATGTTTGCATTGATTTACGCAATATTAGTTAGTCATACTTTCCTTAACCTAGAGTCCGTGGATTTTCTATAACCCTAGAATAAATCCGACCCTGTATGTATCCAAATTTCCTTAAGTCTAGAGATATTGTAGCACAGGTCTTCGGGTAGTACATTGGTACTGTTTAGATCACAACCATTCAGCACCTATACAGAGTGTATGTACAGCCCTAGATGGGCAAAATCAACCCTCTCCACCACAACGAAATGATCGATATGGCAGACTTGTACATACAACCATGATATCCCATTCACTGTTACGAAATCCAAGTATAAAGTTTTCATGATGTTTTGGATATGCCTAGTCCTGGTGGTGGATTAAGTGTGGTCTACAAATATACCGAGTACAACCAACCCACATCTACTACGTACATGCACGTATCCAGAGAAAGTATGACCATCCAGCTACTGTTTGGTACTGTCTCTGCATAATTAGCTGCACGAACGGCGCCTAAGAAAGAGACGACTCGCGAAGTTCAGCCCCTGCATAGCCCTGAAATCAGTACTTTAGCGATCATCGCTCTAACCACATTTACGGTAGTCACCCCAAATCCTACGCGAGGGGTGTGAAGTGTTCCGTCTGTTCTTTGAAGTTGGGGCATACTACCGGTCATTCTTCGTTGAAATTTGGGTGACTGAAGGATCAAAGGATCGGCAGTATTCACAGACGCGATGGTGTGTTTCATAGTGGTGCAGCCCTAGTGGTTCACGGTAGCTTGAAGCGCATTCTTTAGGCCTATAGTATGTACTTCGTACAACACAAGGGTTTGTCAGTGCCGGCAGTGTGATTATCATAGGCAACCGACAGAAGAGATGTTAAATCCGACGTAAACCCGAAACACCATTGTTAAAAACTGCTTTGCGCACGTGCCCTCGGAACCGACCTGATCCGGAAATCAGCCGGGCTGCTGACTCAGAGTGGATTTTTTCCCTTCTTTTTTTTTTTTCTGCCGGGCTTGGCGGTGGAGCAGTCGAATCGTCCCTTCTATTTGGCAACAATTTCTTTCTCTTTCCTTCCTCTTTTTCCCTTTCTTTCCCATCCTAACTTGCTCTTCATTTCATCGTCAAGTCATCAGTTCTTGACATTGTCACGTCTTCCAAAGTCCCCCGGAAAGCTGTTAAACACGGCTTACGGTTGTTACTGCGCATTTTGATTCATCAAAGCCACTGGTTAGTACTACGGTCATCTCGTCGTCAGCCACCAGTCATCGAAAGTGTCGAGATTCTGACCTTTGTCTTTTGTTGCTGCCTTACAGAAGAACCACGCAGCTGGTTTCTCTCTCTTCCCGTTGGAGAAATCCACTAAAACAGAGTCGATCGAGAACTTGTCTATGTATTCGTCCTGTGTCAGAGATTTAGAACACCACCTGCCGCTCAAGCTGCAAACGTTTCGCCCCGCGTCGAAACCTTGTAGTATACATTCTAAGTCCTGTGGCTGAAAGCTTTGGGCTGCCATATTCGCTGTGCCAATCGTTCCGTTGAGACGATCTTAACCGCCACCATTCCTCCAAAATCAGGAACTCAATACGCATGTCTTGTACTTCCAAGGCATCCTTAGTCCGGAATCCCTCCCGCTTCGTTTTCAGACACCTTAAGTAAACAAAGATTTTCATCTTTATCCACCATGGCTACCGTCAACATTCGTCGGGATGTTACCGATCCCTTCTATCGTTACAAGATGGAGCGCCTGCAGTCCAAGATCGAGGGCAAGGGCAACGGAATCAAGACCGTCGTTGTCAACCTCAACTCGGTCGCTCAGTCCCTTGCACGTCCTCCCGCATACGTGATCAAGTACTTCGGTTTCGAGCTTGGCGCTCAGGCCAACGCCAAGCCGACCGATGACCGCTGGATCATCAACGGCGCCCACGATGCCGCCAAGCTCCAGGATTATCTTGACGGATTCATTTCCAAATTCGTTCTTTGCAAGAAGTGCAAGAACCCTGAAACCGACGTCATCATCAAGGATGACAAGATTATCCTGGATTGCAAAGCCTGCGGACAGCGTTCCGATGTTGATTCCCGTCTGAAACTGAGCACTTTCATCCTCCGCAACGAAACCAGTGGAAAAGGAGGGAAAAAGAACAAGGCCGACAAGAAGACGCGTCGTGAACAGCGGAACAAGAAGAATGAGACAGCGAATGGAGAGAACGGCAGCCCAGGAGACAGCAACTCTGACAATGGCGACGCTGAGAATGGCGATGTGGGCATGGAAGCTGGCAGTGACGATGAACTCACTCGTCGTATCAAGACCGAGGCCGAGACCATTGAAGCTGAGGAAGCCGATGAAGTCCAATGGTCCGTCGACGTCTCTGAGGAGGCCGTCCGCGCTCGTGCCAAGGAACTTCCCGATGACCTGAAGCGTTCCCTTGTCATCGAGGATGCGGACGAAGATGGTGCCGATGGCCCTTCTGCCTATGACGAGCTCGGTAGCTGGGTACAGGACACAGCTAAAGAAAAGGGTGGTGTTGCTAAACTCAGCGATGTAGACATCTACGTGAAGGCCAAGGAATACGGTATCGAGTCGAAGCACAAGACTCTGGCAGTTCTTGCTCAAACCATGTTCGACAATGATATTGCTAAGCAGATCCCTGGCCGCGCTGGTCTGCTCAAGAAGATGATTACCTCGGAGCGCCACGAGAAGGCCTTCCTGGGTGGTATCGAACGCTTCGTTGGCAAGGATCACCCCGAATTGATCGGCCAAATCCCTGCTATCCTTCTTCGCCTCTTTGAGGAGGATATCATTGATGAGGAGACCCTCAAGGCATGGGGCTCTAAGGCTAGCAAGAAGTATGTCGATATCTCCACTAGCAAGAAAGTCCGCAAGGCTGCTGCGCCTTTCCTCGAATGGCTTGAGACTGCCGAGTCGGAAGAGGAAGAAAGTGACGACGAATAGATAGCTGATCTATTCATGGTCCTTTATGGAAACTACTTTCGGGATGTTTTTGTTTGGCTTTTTATTCATCGTCCCAACTAAGCTCCACTCGTTTTACTTCTGTTGACAGTCGGCATGACTTGTTGTGATGTTTCTGGTTTGAGAATAATCAGAGAAAACAAACAAAAAAATACTTGGGATTAGTGCTTGCCAATTGAATCTCTTCGCGTATGATTCTATACTTATCGTAAATCTCCCCTAAGTTTCAAATACACTACTTTTACAGACTTTAGAGCCCCCTTCTACGCTTTTAGGGTGTTTCAATGTTAAACCTACCCTTGTTCAATATTGGCAGCCTTATGTATTGCTCACAAAGAGGAACCTATCCTGTGATTTGATAGGGCTACATGCACCGAAGTAATTCCACCGTCAGGTATAAGGCATTGGTCTCGACTCCATTTGTCACAACCAGAGTTCTTCTCCCATACCTTAACAACCTACGACGAAGATGCTCTAAATGTACTAACAACATAATCATTCGATCGTTATGTCTTGGAAGATATGTTCCTAATCTAATTCACGCTTAGAACCCTTTATAATCCAAGCCTTCATGGACACTCAAAACACCAACTCCGCAAACTTCAGTTTATTTCCAGGTGATGACCACGTCTGTAAGGGGTCTTCATTGATTTCACTCATCAATGGAGAACTGTGTGTCTTCCTTTGAGGCGTGATATTTCGCACTTGCGCCTTTTGCTGCTGAAAGATGAACCAAGTCAAATCGACGTTCCAGGTTTCCATTGCCTCAATAGCATTATTAACAGTGTCGATTTCCGAGCGTAGAGAAGATGGGATTTCCTGCTTGGAAGACGAACGGAAAGAATAATAATCTGGGCCCGCAAACCGAGCTATCCACGCCGCAAGGAATTCGCAGATCTGGTCACCCATAGACAAAGGTAAACGGACATGTGTGAGGAGAGTCATGAATAGGGAGAGGAGAGCTCGCCAGAGACTATGGTGAGGTGTGAATGCGCGTGCGCCTGAGGGCCCCCCTGCTATATTGAGAGACAGTGATTGCGAGAGACCCAGCGATAAGGAAAGAAGTATATCGGTGTTTTTCTCGGTGGTTTGGCTCTTGGCTCGCCGCTGGATGGCCTTTTCGGCGTCTTGTCGCACGGTTTCCCATACGCGACGGTAGAGACGTTCCCATCTGGGGAATTCGGTTTCGATTCTGGTGGCCATGAAGTCACCGGTGCTCTTGCACATACTTTCTATGGCTTGGCAGGCTGTTGTGGTTACGTAGATTTCTTCTTTGAAGTTGAATTCGTCGTCTGGTCGGTTCTTGGAGCCGTTGTTTGAGTCTTCTCTTGCCATGAGAGCTGTTGACGAGGAGCTGCTCTTGAGGGATGAGGGAAGGCTGATCCTTGCGGCTACTGATGGCCACACGTCGTTGATGATGGGCAAGAAGCTGTTTTCGTGTTCCGAGAGGATTGGAGATACCTGGATTAGGATAGAGAGCAAGGACCGGCGAAGGTAGGGTGATGGAGAAGAAAGATGTGAAGGGATCGACTTGATGATATGTAGCAATAGGTTATGTGATTTGCTCACGGGCTTTTCTTGGTCTTCGGGTTCGCGCGGTGCGGGTAGTGGTTCGTCTGATTCTTCTATTCCCTTGTTCAGAAGCGTCCCGATATCCTCTTCTGGCTCGGCGGGTTTATCAGGCTTTGTGGTCCACGGCCGTTCTGGGTGTGAGATGTGCTCGTCAGCTTCAGGAAAGTCGTCCAGATGCTTAGCACGTTTCGCTTTCCGGTTTGCTAGATCCTCAGCAAGAGTAGAGATCTGTAACCTCTTGTACTGTTTCTTGCGATGTCCCGCACGTTCGCTATCCGTTCCATCGCCTATTGCCAGGAATGACGGACTCTTTGTCCCTTCCTCAACAATGGCAGCCAAGGTTTTGAACATCATCTCAACGAGTTTTGGATACCCATGATACATATTCAATATCCCAAAGATTGAATCGACCAGATCGTCGAGATATGGAATTAACCGCGCACCGCATAGCTTAACCATCATAAACAACACTTGGGGCGGATATGGTGAGACGTCGAACGTGTTTAGCTTCAACGCCACCGAGTTCACAAGGTAGTCGACGTTCTCAATAATCATCGTGCTCGTACTCTCATAATTACAGACTTCCGTTAGTATATTTAGACAGACCATAGCATGCCTCTGAATATTCGGGTTGGACGATGATAGGAGTTGGAGAACTGGGTATAATGCGTCCATCAATTCTGGTCGAAATGCTTCGTGAAGCTGTTGGGACTGAAGTGCGACTACCTCTAGAGCGAGAGCCGAAATCCGCCAGTCTTTTGATTCATCAGGCAATGATTCGCTTAGTACAGGGAGTGAGATGTAATAAAGTTCTTCGATCATATTAGCTCTCGTAGAAAACAAGGATGATGGTTCGATAAAGTCAGATGAAATGAATTCATCAAGACTAGTGAGCTGGGCACCGCCTTTGAGGCATTCTAACGCCAACCATAAAGGTGCAACCATGGAATTTCCTGTTTCTTGATGAACCCGGTTAATAATTAGGCGTGTGATATCACTTCCAGATTCAGACCTGTTAAGCCTGAGAATCATGGACTGGAGATCTTTGAGGGTTTGTTGTTGACTGCGGTGTTCCAGAAGAACTGGTGGGAAAGATCGTGACTGATTTCCATGGTGAAGCACTTCTAATGATTGGCTGCCTGATGTTTCAGGGTTCAGAGGCTGAAGAGCATTATTTGAATTGTTAATAGCTGCAGAAACGCTGTCACATAATCCTGATGCAAGTCCAGTAGTGAGTATGTCGGACCCAGATTGGATCTGGGACAATATCTGAAAGGCAGTAGATATTTGTTTAAGTGCCCACTGCTTTGATGTTTCATCATTGCTTTGCATCGTTCTTGGGAAAGAGGTGATCCAAGCATGCAGAGAGTTCTTAAGGGAATCCAGTACCTCAACATAAGCGGTAGCAAGATGCATAAGGATTGTGTATGCATTGTTGGGTGATTCGTCATCTCCAGTTTCAGATAGCACGACCATAGTCTCAACCACTAGGGGGAGCGACTCTTGCAGCGTGCTTCGGCAATCTTCCACGACCATTGAGCATAGTTCTAATAGAGAAGCTTGTACTTCAGGCCGGTCATGTCGCCTAACCTGAATAACATTTGCAAGCGCAAGCTTAATTTGCGTAGCTGTAGCCGTCAGCCAGGATTCATCAAGCACAAGACCATCACCGCCTTCCTGAGACTGGGCAGGCTTCTCTGGTGCAACACTCGCTACTCTGTCATTAAGGACAACTTTAAGCATGTGTGTAAGGGCCTTAATGCAAGCAGAAAGCAGCTTGTAAGAGCGTCGTACTTGAGTTGTAGGCTTGATGACTTTAGTCAGCGTCGAGACCGTCCGTGGCATTATGCTAGCCAGGACTACCCGATCAGTAATTCGATAGTATAGAGCTTGAAGAGCTTTTGCGGCAGAAATGCAAAGGTCATCCGAGGTACTGTCTAAAATCCCTTCAAGCAAGACATACACAGTCTGGTCAACAACAGTCGCTGTGCCGATTTCGTTATAGATCGTCTTTTGCGCTACAGGCCCCTCCATGACATCAAAGATGGCTGAAAGGCAGTCAAAACCAGCGATAGACAGTTCCGCTGGTTTGGATTGTGTTTTCTGGTTACTATTGGCTTTACTTGGAGGGCCTCCAGTAATCAACGTAAGCAATATCATGAGCTGCTTGCCCATTTGCGGGGATATGCGTTGTCGCCATCCGTCAGCAATCAATATTCGCAAGCAGTCGACAGCCAATTCCAAGCAATTAGCAGAAATTCTCTGGGTCTCATTGAATATGTGAGACAGCGGAAAGAATGCATATTCCGCTAGCTTTTCGTCCAATGAACCTTTATTTGAGAGTTCCTTCAGGACACTCTGCACTGGTTTGAGAGCTCGGAAAACATCGTTTGCGGATGACTGATGGCCACGGTATCTAAGACCGACCGAGCTGAGCTCAACACAAGGTTCCCGAAGCTTTGAAATGCATTAGCCAAGTCACTGTACAGTTTGGGTATGGGGCTTGTCTGTACTTTTCTAAAGGCTTCTTGCCGTGAGTACTCCATTATGCCTATTATTGGCACTATCGAATTAGATAAGAGTGTGGCTCTACGGACTTGCCATCCGGCTTGCTACCAATTTATCGAAACTCGTATCTGCTGAGATATCAAATATCGAAGTACATGAGCCAAACAGCGCAAGATGGAACGTCACAGGCTATGATTGTTCTCCGCCCCACATTTTCTGCTGGCACAAATTCATAAGGCGGTGTGAGAGGTGATCGTGCGTGGTATTTAGGGTGAAAGTCAATAAACCACCAGCATTTCATGCTAAAGATAAGACTATAACTCATAAAGTAAAGCAGGAACAAAGACAATGCTATACTATCAAATACTTCCTACTCTTTTTCCTAAATCTATCGACTTTACAAAAACGAGAATGCACGTCATTCTACAAATGTGCACCATCCTTATCTTATCGAAGAGCACGTGACCTAATTAATCTCCGCGTCACGCGTTGCGCGCAGGCAGCCGGCTTCTGCCTTTGAGATTCATTGAATTAAAAAAACAATAAATGCGGCGCATAATCTGGCGCAATCCCTGATTTATACATAATTCTTCTAACCCCTTTCATCCAATGTCTGTTTGATGTCTGGGTGAAGACGACGTCTATGTCCACTCGTCGCAGATCCGCAATTGTTGCGCGCTTCCAGAAACCAATTAGTTTTACGCCAGTACCGCAACGTCTCTATTTAATTAGCTGTCGTGCTTGTGTCCAACAAGACATAGTTGGCCGCAAACTCCTCCAAAGACAATTCGGTACTTACCGACCGCAGACGAATCTCCGCACACTAGCTTCTCTTTACCCATCTACATTTTTCAGAATGGCAGACTCAAAGGGCCGGAAGCAGGCTACGCTGGGGTATGTTCGTGACTCCCAGTTGACTCTCGGGTGCGTCCTGATATGAGTCGTCCTGGTGAAATTGTGGTTTGTGGATATTTGGCGTGGCTAACTGGTATGTTTTGTTGGCGTACAGGCGATTCTTCGGCTCGAATGCGGACCCGAAAGAAGCTCCTAAGAAACAGACTACTCTTTCTTTCTCTGGTAAGAAAGATAAAGCTCAGAAAACTGCGGCGAAATCAGCGACACCACACGACTCTTCATCTACAGATGGACAAGCTTCTGATGGGGTTGGAAGCGAAAGTACTACCGAAGCAGATATAGCTGAGACTAAGCCGGAGCCTGCTCAGGAAGATGGATATAAAGACTCTAATGACTTGAAAAGGAAAGAGAGCGAGGAAGAAGCCAGTGACAGCGATGTTCAGCCTGCACAGAAACGGAGACGGAGGACTTCACGAAGCGGGGAAGGGACGCCTTCTCCGAAGAAGAAAACTAAGACACCATCTCCTAAGCGTTCCAAAGCCAAAAAAGACGTCAAACCCGAAGAGACAGAGCCGCCGGCTGTTGTAAAGAAAGCGTCGGGAGAGGAGACTCCTGAGGAAGACAAATCCGAGGATGAAGCGTTGTCGGCTAGCGAAGACGAGGAGGAAAAGCCCGAGGTGATGAAAAAGACCATGGAAAAGGTGCAGGCTACATTAAAAGCGAGTGGCACTGAGCCATATCCGGACTGGAAGCCTGGCACTCCCGTCCCTTACGCAGCATTGTGCACTACCTTCTCGCTTATTGAAATGACCACCAAGCGATTGGTGATCCTTGCCCATTGCTCTTTGTTTCTTCGCCAGGTCCTTCGATTGACACCACAAGACCTCCTTCCGACAGTCCAACTTATGATCAACAAACTGGCTGCCGACTATGCCGGCGTCGAGTTGGGAATTGGCGAGTCCCTGATCATGAAAGCCATTGGCGAGAGTACCGGCCGCAGTTTAGCGGTCATCAAGGCAGATCAGCACGAGATTGGAGACCTGGGCTTGGTGGCAGCTAAGAGTCGATCGAACCAGCCTACCATGTTCAAGCCGAAGCCATTGACAGTTCGGGGAGTTCACGAAGGTCTTTTGGGTATCGCCAAAGTCCAGGGTCACGGTTCTCAGGACAAGAAAATTTCCGGTATCAAGAAGCTTCTCTCTGCCGCCGACCCAGAAACAGCGGGAAAGGGTAGCAAAGGTGTGGATATCACGAAGAACAAGGGTGGCCCTAGCGAAGCCAAGTATATTGTTAGATTTTTGGAAGGAAAATTGAGACTAGGGCTGGCTGAAAAGACCGTTCTTGTTGCCCTTGCTCAAGCAGTGGTGACTCATGAAGCCGCCCTGAAGGGAGAGAAGGCTCCTTCCCCAGAAAAACTGGCTGAGGGCGAGGCTATCTTAAAGACGGTGTACAGCGAATTGCCCGCTTATGAGATCATCATTCCCGCCATGCTCAAGAACGGCCTGTCCAAGCTTCACGAGGCCTGCAAGCTACAGCCCGGTATCCCGATTAAGCCTATGCTTGCTAAGCCAACGAAATCCATCACCGAAGTGCTTGACCGTTTTGAAGGAAAGGAGTTTACGTGCGAGTATAAGTACGACGGGGAGAGAGCACAGATTCACTACGTTGCACCAGACGCAACCCACAACTATCCGGAAGCACAACACACGTTACAGAAGGATGGCAAAGGCCTCGCTGCGATTTTTTCTCGTAACTCAGAAGACCTGTCGAAGAAATACCCTGATGTGCTGGCTAAGCTCGACAGTTGGATCAAGGATGGTGTTAAGAGCTTTGTCTTGGACTGCGAGACTGTTGCTTGGGATACGGTGAACAAGAAGGTTCTGCCCTTCCAGCAGCTGATGACTCGCAAACGCAAAGACGTCAAGGCTGAAGACGTCAAGGTTAAAGTTTGTGTATTCGCCTTTGACCTCTTATTCCTGAACGGAGAGGTAATGTCGATCACTTGATCATTTCATCGGCTGATGCTAACTATAGCTACTTATAGCCTACTGTCAAGAAATCACTTCGCGAACGCCGAGAACTTTTACATGAATCATTCCAGGTTACGGAAGGCGAGTTTCAGTTCGCTCAGTTCGGTAACACCAACGTACTGGATGAGATTCAGGAGTTGCTGGACGACAGTGTCAAGGCATCGTGCGAAGGTCTAATGGTTAAGATGTTGGACACGGACGAAAGTGGCTACGAGCCGAGTAAGCGGAGTCGAAACTGGCTCAAGGTGTGTATCGCGGAATCCATACACTTCTGCAGCGTAGCTAATTCTGAGGATAGGTTAAGAAGGACTACCTCAGCGGTGTCGGTGATTCGCTTGACCTTGTTGTTCTTGGTGCATACTACGGACGAGGCAAGCGTACATCCGTCTATGGTGCATTCCTTCTGGCGGCGTACAATGCAAATACGCAAACTTACGAGTCAATCTGTAACATTGGCACCGGGTTTTCCGAGGCCAACCTTGAAGAGCTTCATAAGGAGCTCTCTCCCTTGGTCATTGATCGACCAAAGCCATTTTACACCCATTCGACGGTCCCCAAGGATCAGCCTGATGTTTGGTTTGAGCCCCGGTTGGTCTGGGAAGTGAAGACAGCCGATTTGACGCTTAGCCCGCGATATCAAGCTGCGGCTGATGAGTTTGTGGGTACGACCGGTGGAGGCAAAGGTGTTTCTCTCCGCTTCCCCCGGTTCATCAAGGCACGAGGGGACAAGAAGCCGGAGCAAGCAACAACGACGAGGCAGGTAGCCGAGATGTATCGGAAACAAGAGGCGGTCGCCAAGGAGAATGCGGGTAAGAAGGGAGTAGACGATGATTTTGAATATTAGTCGGGGTTCCTGCGTTTAATCTCCGATGTGGAGTGCATTGCATATCATTATACTTTCCTTGTACCCTCGCTTTCCGAGAGATCCATTTACTGTACTATACACTAGGGGCTTTTCCGTTTATGTTTGTTTCGATGCCGATCGCGTCATGAATGAATGTCACGCCATTCTGGGTAGAGTCCGGACGATTGATAATATGATGGTCAAATAATACTATCTGATATTAAGTGCCAAGAATATGGGAATTAATTGAACGAGTCGGTGTGCTGATAGCGCAAGTTGTCGCCATCGACAAATAAAGCCGTGGTCCGTACATACTTTGAATCCACCCCGCTTATCGCCGGCGGCAGTAACCGATAAACGGGAGGCTTGACCGGAGGAACCAACTGATTCTGTCCTTAAATTGCTCTTGGCATGTAACCCAAGAAATGGAGTCAACACCAACCACGCGAGTGCGGTGGAGTCCCCCATTCCGTTGCAACCTGTTTATCTCACTAATCACGATGACTAGTATCAATCCATGGATGTCGGCAGCATTGCGGCTTTGTTACTAGTCATTATGATCTCTCAATGCTCTCCCGATTGGGCAGGTTCTTAATCGCGAAATGCGGAGACATTCCGTGTGATTCCCTCTCTATAAATCAGCCATGTTGTCATCCCCCGTCGATGATCATTCTACACTTCTCTTCCTTCGGTATCACAGTTTCTTTAGGGGTCCCGACTGTCGTGGATCTTCGTACTGTAGATACGAGATGAAGTCGGTACTCAACATGGGAGCTCTTCGGTGGCTCTCCATTGCGGCCACTGCCTCGACCGCGTTGGCCCTCAACCCTGAGTAAGTCGCAATCATTCAATGTTTCACAGAGCATTTTGTTTGCTAACTGGACACGACAGAGGCTTGATCAGCGCTCCGCGGAGATCGGAAGCGATCCCTAATCCTTCTGGTGTAAGCATAGACTCTGATCAGCGTGTATCTGGATGTCAATTACTGACATAAGCTGCGCAGGATGTCGCGGTGTTCTCGCAATCGCAATACTCCTTCAAGACCCACAAGACTACCTCGCAGTGGAACGTGCTGGACCTGAAGTCGGGCGATATCAAGCTCCTGACGAATGACAGCGATGTCTCCGAGATTGTTTGGCTGGGCTCGGATGACTCGACCGTTCTCTATGTCAATGGCACCAATGCCGACATCCCCGGAGGTGTTGAATTGTGGGTGTCGGATATCTCCGATTTCGCCAATGGGTATGCAGCGCTTATTCCTCGAATGATTGTATGCACCAATTACTAACTCGACGCATAGATACAAAGCAGCTTCGTTGCCAGCTTCATTCTCTGGCTTCAAAGTCGTCACCACAGACTCCGGCGATGTGCGCTATGTCGCATACGCCGAGTCGTGGGCAAACGGCACAGCATACAACGAAGAGCTAGTGGCAAAGCCTCTGAGCTCTGCTCGCATCTATGACAGCATCTACGTGCGCCACTGGGATTACTATCTCACCACCCGATTCAATGCCGTGTTCTCTGGCACATTGAAGAAGTCGGAGGGCAAGGGCAAGGCTACCTACAAGGCTGACGGAGATCTCAAGAACCTCGTCTCCCCTGTCAAGAACGCTGAGAGCCCCTACCCGCCTTTTGGTGGCGCCTCTGACTATGATCTTTCCCCCGATGGCAAGTGGGTTGCTTTCAAGAGCAAGGCACATGACATCCCCCGTGCCAACTACACCACCGCGTATATCTTCCTTGTTCCCCATGATGGATCGAAAACCGCTGTGCCAATCAATGGGCCTGATAGCCCCGGTACCCCCGAGGGTGTCAAGGGTGACGCCGGCAGCCCGGTATTCTCCCCAGATAGCAAGAAGATTGCGTATTGGCAGATGGCCGATGAGTCCTACGAGGCAGACCACCGCACCTTGTATGTGTACACTGTCGGCTCTGAGGAGACTATTCCTTCCCTCGCAGCAGACTGGGACCGGTCTCTTGACTCCGTGAAATGGGCAGATGACGACAACCTTATTATTGGCGTTGAAGACGCAGGACGTAGCCGTCTGTTCTCTATCCCAGCAGACGCCGGTGACGACTACAAGCCTAAGAACTTCACCGACGGCGGCGTTGTATCCGCTTACTATCAATTGCCCGATTCCACGTATCTGGTTACCTCGACTGCCATCTGGACCAGCTGGAACGTTTACATCGCCAGCCCCGAGAAGGGTGTGATTAAGACGCTGGCCACAGCCAACAAGATTGACCCTGAGCTGAAAGGCCTGGGTCCTGAAATCGTTGACGAATTCTACTACGAAGGTAACTGGACTAAGGTATGTGTACCCGAACCCAACTATTTCTCCGATCTTGCTAACAACCATCCCAGATCCAAGCCTTTGTGATCTACCCCGAGAACTTCGACAAGAGCAAGTCCTACCCTCTTCTCTATTATATTCACGGTGGACCTCAGAGCTCGTGGCTCGACTCCTGGAGCACCCGCTGGAACCCCAAGGTCTTCGCCGACCAGGGATACGTAGTCGTCGCACCCAACCCAACCGGAAGCAGTGGCTTCGGCGATGCCCTCCAGGACGCCATCCAAAACCAATGGGGTATGACTGACCCACCCATTTCAAACCTCCATCCGTATCCATGCTAACAAACTACTTCAGGAGGCTACCCCTACGAAGACCTCGTCAAAGGCTGGGAATACGTCAACGAGAACTTCGACTTCATTGACACCGACAACGGTGTCGCCGCCGGTGCCAGCTACGGTGGCTTCATGATCAACTGGATCCAAGGCAGCGATCTGGGCCGCAAGTTCAAGGCCCTGGTCAGCCACGACGGCACATTCGTCGCAGATGCAAAGGTCTCAACCGAAGAACTGTGGTTCATGCAACACGAGGTAAATCACCTTAGCCCAACCGCCTTCTTTCCTCCCTAAGCAAAGATCCCCATAATCGAGTCATACTAACGAAAGACAGTTCAACGGCACATTCTGGGATAACCGCGAAAACTACCGTCGCTGGGACCCCTCTGCCCCCGAACGGATCCTCAAATTCAGCACCCCCATGCTCATCATCCACAGCGATCTGGACTACCGTCTCCCCGTCTCAGAGGGTCTTTCTCTCTTCAACATCCTCCAGGAACGCGGTGTCCCTAGTCGATTCCTTAACTTCCCCGATGAGAACCACTGGTATGTACCCAAATATTCACCTACTCCATTTCCCTATTCAAGTCAACTACAACATAGCACGAACCCAAAATAGCCGAAAGAAAGAATACTGACACAAGGACAAAAAACAGGGTCCAAAACAAAGAAAACAGCCTGGTCTGGCACCAACAGGTCCTGGGCTGGTTGAACAAGTACTCAGGCGTGGAAGAGTCAAACGAGGATGCTGTCAGCTTAGATAATACTGTTATCCCTGTTGTGGATTATAACCCGTGAGTAACTATAGTTAAAACCTACCTTATTTATTGTTACCTATCATTATGATTATGATTGGAATATGTGGATGTAATATGATGTTATGGTTGTATTTGTTTGTTGCATTGTTGTTGTCGTAAAAGTATACTTTCTTCTTTACTTCCAGTAAGACTGATTTTTAAGGTAGTAGTGGATTTCAGGGAGATTCTTTCTCGAAAAACAGGGAGGATGAGTTGTGACGAACGTATTCACTTTCATTGATTGTCACTTGTCACTATTCAACTATTCACGATTCATTGGAATGAATGGGTTCATAATCATGCTTTTTTATACAGTACATCCGTATCCATAAACTGAGGTATCCGTGATTGCTCATCGACTTCTAATCAAAACGCGTATAAACACAGGTGCCAATCTGGCGCGTATGGGTAATCCCAATATGACAAGGGTAACTTAAGCAGGAAAGCAAACTAAGAAAGGCAGAGAGTAATTATAGAGGACATCATAATTCTCCGGAGTCGGAACCTTGGCCGTTTCCTGGGTAGTCGTCCCTCTCGGTAAATCCGGCCTGGCGTGCTCGTAGGATAAAGTTTACCAGCAGGACGACTGCGAGACCAACGCCAACGACGGTGGGTCCCCATTTCTCGTAATAGACCCGCTTGACGTCGCGGCGCTTGCGGATTTTGTCCACTCGCCAGATATAGAGCACAAGACTGTACAGGAGGGCTAGGGCCGCAAGGACGGTAAATGCCCAAGAAGATGCGAATGTGATGTAATCGTTGCCAAAGTTCAGCAGGGTGGCTGCGATAGTACCCAGAAGAATCGAGAATTCAAGCCATGAGAGGAAGGTCCGCTCTGCAGCGAAGTAGACTTTGGGCTCGACACGGACCGGGACGTGGATACCTAAGATACGTTAGATCTCTCTCAATAGCGACGGAGTTGGTCCAGACTTACGTTTTCCCTTCGGGGCGATGAATCGCTTCACGGTCCGCTTGTTTCCCATGACAGCAATTCCCCTTTGTTCTGGGGGCGGCAAATTGGTTGGTCTTGGTCGAGGAATGAGTGCTATAAGCCCAGATACTACAGCACTTCCAGTTTGCTGGGCGTAGTATTTGGCCAACTGCCGGTAATAGTGCATTCCGCCGACTCGTCGCGCCTCTTCCAGTTCATCTGCATCGATAGTATCTTCTTCGTCCGAGTCATATAATGGGTAGTCTTCATCTCCTGGAAGCGGCTGGGCGGCGATGCGCTCCTCTATATCTAGAGTATTTCCGTCTGAATCGGCGAACAGGTCATTGCGGGGACCCCTCCGATCGCCATTGGTGAGGCCTTGTCTGTCATCCAGCTCGTCCTCGTCTGAGTCATACTCGTCTTCGGGTGTCTCGTTGGCCGGCAGTGAAGTACTGGCTAGCGGTCGTTCAATACCAAACCGGCGCATCGCGGGCTTTCGAATATCCACGTCCATCTGTGGCATCCAGAACGGAAGGAGATTAATGCGATCGGGGAAAAGAGTCGCTGTACCGTGGATGAACTTGCTGAACTTGGGAACCGCTTCTACTAGGTGACTCGCGGTCAGGTCTCTGATCCATTGAGGGGGCTCTTGACCGGCCTGGGTCTGAAGTTTGACTTCGAGGACGGCATAAGGAAACCGTTCCACGTCTTCAGGGGGCAACTGGGAGAAAGGAAAATCGACACCGATGTCCATTCGGCGCCAGTTGTCTCCAGATCTGCGGTGACCATCGAGGTTATCCTCGCGGACCATGGTCAATTCAGTATCGAGCGATATACGGACTCTGGCGTCACCCGGCAACTGGAAGGCAGTTCGATGGTAAAAGGTCCGAGTGACAGGCTTCAGCTGTCGTGTGATGACCCGGTATTGGATCTCTTGGGCTAGCTGTTCCAGATTGTTGATTTCTTCTTCACTCTTTTTACCCTCCTTTCTCATCTTGTCGAAAATAGTGTCGGTCGTCAGCTCTCCAGCCAGGTAAGCATTGACATTCTTTTCCTTGAGGGAGAAACGGGCCTTGACCGACTTCTCTCCGGTCCAATCCTCACGATGAGTCTTTCGCTCGACGAAAATTTGGTCACTCTTCATGCCACCGTACCAGCGCAGTCGGATAGCTTCGGCTCCTTCTGTCTTCTTCAACCGTCCTTGGTATAGCTCCCATGTGTCCGGATTGTCGTAGTAGATGGAGGTGATGGCAGTGTCCTCTTCCTCGAACTCCTTTTGGGGGTTGAAGACGAGCACGGGGAGGTGCTTCTTCGGTCAGTGTTGATCGTTAAGGTGAACCGCGCAAGAACATACCTTAAGGATGATGAGCTTCAGCTCGGTGATATTATTAGGATGAACCCAGTATTTAGTCGTTTGGCGAACGAAGTTTTGCTGTGTGCCACCGGCGGAAGAGTCTCCCTTAACCGGGTTTCCTTTGGTGCGAACCAGATCGTAGAGCTTGGATAACTTCACCACGAACGCATCATAATTATCTTTGAAGAAAGGCTTGGCTTTGAGTCGTGCCGCAAAAACTGGCTTGAGATGCCAGCCGGTTTCTTTCTATTGGGAAGGGTCAGCTTGAAGTTCGTGTGCACAGACACTGGGGCCGACACAGTAAAAACCAAAAACCAGAAAGGTGACAACAACAGCGAAATTGAATGGGCACATACATCGTGTTTCTTGATAATTTTCTGGAAGCCAGTGTAGTTGAGCTGGGTAAATTTGGCCAAATCATGGACGTCGGCGATGATGTCACTCAAGACCTGCTCAAGGACCAAGAAATCCTCATCGGAAGGAGGGTGAATGTTAGAACGGACGCTTTGCCGGCGCGATCCCGACGCAGTCGCCGACTCAAGGCGAGAGACTACATCATTGACTTCCTTCTCGCTCGACTGGATGCGACGGACAATTTCCTCGCTTTTCATGCGCTGGAAGTTAAACACTTTTTCCAGTTCACCTTCCAGCAACGACACGAAGTGTTTCTCGTCCTCTTCTGTCCATGGCTTGCGATCGCGTTTTGCATATGAAGGGACAGGTTCGGCGACAAAGTCGGTCCTCAGAGCTCTTTTCAATTCATCGTAGGCGATGTAGTACCAGTAGTACTCCTTGATCATCGACGATCGGAGATGCTCTCCGAACCTTGAGAGGTGGGGACAGTTAGCCAGGCCACCATTGAGCTTGGAGGGAAGCTTCTACTCACCTCATGATGGATTAACTTGGAGTAAAATGATATTTACCAAGGAGAAAGGGTTCTTGGAGATGATGAAGCGGGGAGGGGAATGTTAGATGTGGAAAAAGAGCATCATGAAATGCGCGAGAGAAGGCAGAGGAAGGAAAAAGACAAGAGGTCGGTAGCTTATGATATGGGAATCAAATTCAACGACCGAGTGGAGATTTGACTGACTAGCATGCAGTGAAACATACAGTGGCGAAAGCAATTTTTTTTTTTTCTTTCTTTTTTTTTTAATTCCCAGCCCTTTCAGTTCAGGGGATAGACTAGTACTTGGTGATGGTACAGAGGGAAAGAGAGAAGAGGGAGATACTACAGCTGTACCTCGACATCACGAGTCTGGAGCGGAGCTCAAAGTAGACTAGCCTCGCCGGCTAAAACGTTAGTCCCAGCCGTATTGACGTATGGTTATTACGGGGTCCGCTTACCTTCCCATGCATTGACCACTGAAAAGCGTCCCGATAGGAGATAGCTTTCATAACCGATATTAGTCTATTTCCATGATCGTCTTAGTCCACGCACGTTTTGCGACCCGATTTGTCCATTATACCACCCTGGTCCGTCCCGATTCAAGGGTAAGAGGCTAAGGTTGTCTGGCAAACCCATCACAGCCACTCGCCCAAGCATGTGCTCGTCCTAGTGGAGTCTCTTTGCCTACCTTAGCGTCTACTATTTTCTCTGCTAAACGTCCGGTCGAAATGGAATGCTAAAAGTTTCCTTTGACTCGTAATCCACCTCAGTATCAATCAGTCCAGTCAAGGACTCGACCTGCCGCACTGGGTATGGAATCCGTGAGTGACCTTGCACTGATAACTACCTTCCAATTGACCGACACGGTGAAGCAAGGTAACACTCACGGTGTTTGGCTATCTCTCTCGCTCTCTTTCTCTCCGTAAAAGAAACCTATATAATAAACCCACAGTGCATATGGTCGATCCATATATGAAAGACTTCGGAGGTGTTTCCTCCGAACAGTTCAACGGCAATCAATCTGCCACGGGACAAATTTCGGAAAAGTCGTTCTGTGATTTCCGGCAAACCCTAACAACCCGCTGCTGGGGGGAAATCCGAAGACGGCGGAAGAGAAAAGAATAACGAAGATTACAAACAAATGCACAAATAAACAGTGTCTCATCGCTATTCCGGAGCACAGTTGAGACATTTCCTCCGTGGGCGGACAAGTAAAGCAATTAGCATTATGAATTATAGTGCAAGGCCCTCAGATATTGACGGGCGAAGGCCACAGTCTAGATCCACTGTGGGACATGATTTAGACTGCAGGCCACGGAAATACAGGCTCCACAAGCCAATCGGCATGTTGCTCAATTGTTTCTACCCAACTCGACGGCAAGGGAGTCGAGGGACTGACAGGGAAGGTGCTGCGTTCTTTGTCTCTCTCATAATGCAAGCATCATCCGATCCCATAACAAGGCACACGTGCAGCATTTCCCAATTCGGTCGCCCTCTGAGATCATCCCCGTTTGCTTGTAGAAAGGGATGTTGGCGCAATTGCAGCGTTTCGTATTCGCACCAAACTTGGTGGACTCTTAGCGTGCATAAGGGAACAAGTAAATACCCAGTAAAAAGAAGACAGTTGGGTAGCTGACATGGCAATGGGAGTGGTGATTTGAATAATAGGAATTCGGTAAAGAACGGGAATATATGAGCAAGGGTTCAATTTGTGGCAACGATAACCGACCCGCCTGGCTGTCTACAAAAGTACCGCCTACTCTGAATTTAAGAAAGAAGTGAATAATAGTATGAAAAAGTAGGTTCCATTGCACGTACAAGGTAAACTATCATGGCATTCCTGCAATAAGGTCCGCCCACTGGCGAGCATGTAAATGGCCTGGGTTGCTTCATTTGCTTGGATTGCCTCTACAGCGTCATTCCGTCGAATCCGTCCCTGTAAGGCTGTGGCTAACTTATCAGCTACCCAGAGGCTTACTTTATTTCCGATCCCTTTTGAATCCGGCAAATCATTGCATTAGCTCCCGGAATACAGTTCACCTGTTTTACGGGTGCATAAGCTGATCTGCCTGTTTAAGCATATCTATCCTAGCCCCTCTCTTGGCGTATATGAGGGGTTTGATTGGAAAAGGTTATGGGCGGCCCGTGTTAAAGCATCAATAGTTAATAGATGAACAGAACTTCGCTGAACCTGCCCAAAAGGCTCTATACTCAGTGTAACCTTTGTCTTTGAGTCGGATCCAAAATCAACCAAGGCCGTGTCATGTATTAGCGCATGCCAGAATGGTCAAACTGGCAAGTATAGTAGCAGTTTGTCTAGCCCGGTATCGTAAATCATGCCTCCTGGTTTTGGTGTTGGAGATCTGCACAGCCTGAGGCATTCCACTTGCCATAACTTAGATGCTCATTTCTCCTGTATTGATTCTCTTCAAACCGGTCGACTGACCATGTCCCACTGTCGCTTGGATAAATCCTTGAAGACGAAGCAAAGGCTGTCAGTACGATGCTTTGCATGTTCCAAAATAAAGGTGACATAGAAAGGTTACAGACTCTGGAGCCAAGTCTCAACATGATGACTTTTGTTTCCTCAGACTTACTTGGAATAAACACGAGGTAAAATTGGAAAAGAAAGAGAGAGGAGGATGGGAAAGAGGCAAGTGAATAAGAAAGGGAAGCGAGGTCATTATTAAGTCCACGATCCCTGTAGAGCTAATTCATTTTTAAACACCCGTCCGCCGTAGAAACACATATACAAGTGTGTCCTATTGTAGCAAACGCATATGTGCACCACCTGAATCCTATTTTCTTAAGATCCTTCGGAAGAGATCTCTGATTTAAAGGATCTTATCATCCTGCCGGTATTTTCTACATACTAGGATATCTGGTCATTAACTTAATCATCATGTTTTGCGCTCGCTTGGTCTTTATATACTTAGGGTTGCACATCCTTCATCCTGTTACAGAATAGGTGTACAACGAGCAGAATCATTGACGAGTAACTGACGAAGTACCTGTCATACAAAAAATTAGAAGACAAGTCGTAAAATTTATGTATCACGGCCTTGAATTGACCACGGCGCTTGGGTTCAGCATCTGGTCTGATACTGGGTACCGCAACAATCACTTTGTCACCTTTTTTTAGAGTTATCATCGATCATCTTTTGGTATGATGTGTATCTGTTGAGTCTTTTCGTTGGCCTATATGGATGCTTGAAGGTATTTGTGTGAGGTCAGGGCGACGATAGGATAGGCTCACTATGGTCTCTCCCATCTGAAGAAAACCCAGCAGAAACAACATCTCCAATTCGCCAGATATTGGATGTAGAAGTGATACGAAGCCTATTCCAAGTTGACTCCATCCTTGTCTAATCAGTTTCAATAGAAATAGCGAACGAATTAAGAAGAGACGATTACACCAAACACGTAATCAAATTTATTTTCGAGGACAACCACTTGGGGAGTTGTATATGACGAAGTCTCTATTCTTCCAATACTATGCTTAACTGCCGAAACGGGATTCATGACCCCTCATTCAGATGAAATAGACAAAACATGTAAGAAAATATCTGAAACTTTTATATACAACCAGACAAAAAAAGTCACAACTGTATGAAACTTACCCGACAGTGATTTTGTTATAGCAAAATCTTAAAATTACCCCAGAGAAAAGTCGAAATGATGATGCACAGAGAACGCTTATAGTTAGATAATATACTTACCTAACCACACCCACATCTCAAATAACTGGGGCCATTGAACCGCATGATACTTGAAATAACAAGAGCGGCATGATTCGGCTTCGGCCGAAGCCCTCATCTACCGCTACTGAGTAACTGGAGTATGCCGCAAGTTCAAGTCAATAGACATAACAACAGTCTCCCTACTTTCAATTACGGACTCCGTCTGGTATCAATGCGGTATATTAGAAATGTTTGGACAAGATACTATATTCGGAATTTTCTCCCACTAGAGGGAAAGCTATGTGCAAGGTGAAACCCAAAAAAGAGATTACTACGATGACAGCCCAACGTTCATGAAGACCAATACTCCGTACTCCGTAAGCGTGGGAATCCACATTATCGGAAGTGCCGGTGGGTCGCCCCATGGGCGTTCAATTGACTGGGGGCCTAGACTAGTTATAGGACGCTATGGAGTAGCTTCTTCGCTCCTCGTAACGAGGCTTGAAGAATGCTGTTATTGGTAGGATCGGTTCCAACCGATTCTGCTTCAGAGCTAGTAGTAATTCTATTGCGTCGTGGTTTCGGTCCTCCGCCCTCTCTGTCGTTCGGGGAGATCCTCCGACGCAATCGGAATCCCCCAGACGGAAAAAAAAGAAGTCTGAAAACATTCTTTGCTGAGTGGGAGTCGTGTAATCTTCATGGATTCTGAATGAATGGGGATATCTCAGCTTAAATAACCGAGATACAATCTAACCCTGACTTCGGCACTTCTCCGGGATTTCACATATTGTCTCTGATTACTACTACATACCCATCGCGTACTTTATGACTTTTACAGTTTACATCTGAAACCGTTAGTGCCCTCGCGTACGGCGCTCATTGCGGCCGAACTGGGCATTCCCGCGAGTCATATATTGTTTATTAATCGCTTCCATAGTGTTAACCCTTGGAATGGTCAAGCATTCCAAGCCAAGTGCTTAGGAGCCATTAAGCTTTCAGAGCATTTGCACCACCCTTGGATGATCCACTACATATTGAAAAATCACTGGTTTTGCGCCACGGTTATTTTGCACATCAGACGAGGATACCAGCATACTTGATTGTTCCTGCTGAATAAATACTGTTGAAAATTTAACGCTGTGTTCGTCCAGGTTACAGAAGAAACTTTTGTGGTTTCATGCATAAAAGTCAATCAATTAGTTTTATCTATGTACATGTACAAGTGCAACGCCAACCCATGCCAGTGGGAACAAAAGCTAAATCAGTCAAATCATCATGCAGGGTCGTAGCTAACCACAAGCTTGGTGGTCGATGTTCTAAGATTCTAAATACCGTACTCATAACTGGATGAGATCCACTTCCGAAAAGTCCGGCGGACTGCGACTGAAGATCGTGCGGCACTTGCCGTCCAATGCCTGGTACTCGTTGCTGATCCAGATGTGTTTGCTGAACCGTTGAGTCCGGTACACTTCGTCATCACTGACTCCAAGGTCGTCCCGCGGAATCCAGATCACGGGACGCTTGGCTCGCAGCGCATCGTGCTGGAAGGCTCGCTGAACTAGCTGGTCACGTTCTTCCGGCGTGAGATCTTCCAGCTCGTCATGGATCCCAGCAAATAGGGCTGGGCCCACTTGATTGGTAGGAGCGCCTTGGGCTTCAGCATCCTCCGCTACCTTCTCACGAATTTGCTGCACCGTCGGGACCGAGCTGTCGGAGTTGGCCCCGAAATACTTCGACCGTCCACGTGAAGATCTGTCAGTCCAAGACTGACGCTTAGGCCCGAGACTAGGCCGCCTGGCCTGGGCCTCAGTACCTCGCTCCATGCTAGCTTCAATATCCTTGAGCTCGATATCATGAGTTGCTCGATCCGTCTGGCGGCCCCTATGTTCTTCGTGGCCTGACTGTTGACCTTTGTCAGAGTTCAATTCATCATCCTGAAGCAATCCAAGCCGGACACGTTGGGCACGCTCAAACTCCTCATCCCGACGCACCGCCTCATCCTCCAACGTAATTGGTAGATAACGGATCAGGGGGCCGAAGGCATCATTCAGCAGAAGTTGGTATCCGACTGTGAGGATAAGAACGACAATCATGCATATGGCTTGGCCCTTGCAGGCAACCGTGCCCTGCACGTCACGAACCAAAAAGAATAGACCGATTAGGCAGACTTCCATAAAATATATGCCCGTGAACAACTGGTTGATCGCCTTAGGGAAAAGTAATCCACCGGTGTCAAAGCGAAATTTGGTGACATATAGCGTGTTATACCGATAAACGAACCAAAATAGGCCGAACGTGATTACATTGAACACAAGGATAAGAGGCGAGATAACACAGTAAATCAGTCCTACAGATCAACCGTCAGTGCCATCAGTCGTGTCAAAAGCCAGCAATGGCAAAGCAAATAGAGACAAACCTATGGATGCCAGTGTGGTATACACCGGAAAGAAAGTTCCCCACTGCATCTGGTTCAAATTCGTAGTCCGGGCCCATTTTGTCCGGGCCGTCGTGTCGAGCAAGGGTCCAAGGATAAACCAGCTTACCAAGTTCACGACCTGGACCAACGCACCAGCACTCACCGACATTGCCTGAAGAATCATGTATGAAAAGAAATAATTGCTAGAAAGAGGAATGTTCTCCGCAAGCAGTTGAGGCCAGCTCGTGACATTCGTGACGTTACTGATGATGGTTGAAAAACTGGACGAGATTGCGACGACCAGAAATAGCTGAACGAACAGGAACGCGAAATAATAGTTCTGAACTGTGAGCTCAACGGCCATACCTGTATGGACGCCCTGGGTCCGACAAAGGAACCGGAGGATTAAAGGTAACACAGCCATCAGAATGGCCAAAAACAGCGCAGGCAGAATACCTTGCACAGCAGAGATAACCCATTCTGGCAATTTGGAAATCCATTTAAGCCACGTAAACGCTTCTTCCAAGTACGACAGCTGGGACAGTAAACCAGTGAAGGCCACAGGGAAAGCCCACCCGACCACCATCGCGCAGACGATGGCCATAATACCAAAAGTTCGCAGGTAGCGTTCCCACCATCTGATGGACATGTTGTCCCAAATTACGTCGTCTGGAGAAATTTCCACAATGCGAGGAGCCATCTGTTTGGGGACATGATGACTGACTGCTTGACAAGCCATATGTGCAGCCACCTGGTGATTGAATTGAATGAAGGCAGAATTCATCAGGGGGAATTTCTCGGGGGTTTGTTGATCAACCTCGATTTCTAAGTTCAAACGAGCCACTTCTTTCCGGCAGTAATCGATAGTGTCTACCTTCTTGCCTATAAGCGGGAGGGAGGGCATCCAACTAAGACCAAAGATCGGTAGTCGCATGGTATCACGGTCCTTTGGCCTAATATATTTCTTCCAAAGAGGTTCTCCGAAGTCCTCATTGTCGAAGTCCTCGTTGTAGGCGACGGGATATTCCTCACCTTCCAATTGTTCGCCCTCGGTCCGAGTTCTTCGTTTATCCCTCTCACTTTTCTCTTCCTCTATCGGTGCATCGTTCCTCTCTCCATCAATCGAGCTGCTTTCGCGTTGCGTTAAAGGAAACTCGTCAGGCTCGCTCCTGTGGCTCAGTTTAGAATTGCTTGATCCTGTACTCTTCCAGAAAGGCCGTTTAGATTTGGATCCAGCCGCGTCTGGAACGCCCGAAGTTGTGCCATTTGTGCGCGCTTGCGAACAGTCTGCAACATCCACGCTATCTGACTCAGATCGAGGGTAATCTAGTGAGCGCGAGCCGTCCCGATGAGTAATCGAGGCGTCTGGTACAAAACCACCAGATCGAGCCAACTTTCCATCTATTCCACCTTCAACCTTCTTAAAGCCTTCAAGGACGGACTTTCCTAGCTTGCCCACACCATGACCGACGGCTCCTGCGGCCTCCTTGGCGGGGTCAAAGGGGTTCAGTCTTCTTCGTTTCCCTGGCGCAGTATGATCCTCTGAGCCATCATGATGCAAGACCTGAGCGAGAGTGTGCGCTTGGTGTGGGTCACCAGAACTGATACCAGCATCCATAGCCATCAGTGAAGCTTTCCTGTCCGTATCCTGCTGCTCCTCTTTGGCAGTCTTTCTTGCTTTAACCCCAGACTTTTTCGCTTCGGCTTTCGCCTGTTTCAACTGAGCTTTCTTGCATTTAATTACCAAGTCTGTCTCTGCAGCCTCAAGTTTTAGAGCCAACGCATCCCGCAGCTTCACTTTTTCGTTGAGATCATCGAAGTTGCGGTTGATCCAGATGTTGCGAACGCCACCAGGGAAGACATCAAAAAGTGAATCGAGAGCATCCAATGTGAGCCACCTTTCCGGGATTGCTGTCACCAGAACTGTCGTCGCAGAGGCTCGTAGACGGTGCTGGGGAGATGTCAAGTAGGCTTGTCGTAAGCGTATATAATTTCTCAGCTCGTCATAAAACACAGCGCATACGTAGACAATGGTGATGATAGCCATGATCAAGTGTCCCCAGTAACGGCTGGTGTTCTCTGGGGTTACATTGCCCCAGGCAAGTTGATCCAGACCAGTAACATTCCATGTGCCGCCAGTTTCAGTTCCGTTTTTATAATGTTGGTCTTTACCGCCAGCTTTATTCAAAGGTAGCAGAACTGGTAATATGATGCAACCCAGAGGCACGAAAATCTTGAGAAGCATGCGCAGGTATCGCAAAAAGAAGTATGCATCCAGACCACATTTTTGTATGAACTCAGTACTAGAGGTACGAAATACAGGCACAATCCATCGGAAAAGACCAGGTGGGGAGGGTTCGGTACGCTCTCTGTCCGGGACAAGGTAGGTTCTAGGTTGGCTAACAAGTCATATTAGCATTTGCGCTCATCCACAGCAACTGTCGCACTCACTAGATGCGGGTGAGCTTCGATTTGAGAAGCAAAAAGAGTAAGAATTCCACTGCGAAGATGACGATCGCAGTAGCTAAAGACGCGAGAAAAGTGTTGATTGCGATACCCTCACTCTTTTGACCAGCGCCACCGGCGTGTTCGAGGGCTGATCCCAGGTCTTGGGCCATGGCTATCGTTGATACCACTCATGCAACTGTTCGCTGATTTGGGGGAAAAAAAGAAGAAACGGAACCCGAAAGGGTAATAAAAAAAGAAGAAGAAGAAAAAGAAGAAAAGAAAAAGGAAAAGTGTAGGTAGTATCAACGTTCATAGGACAGCATAAAAAGAAGGTAGCGACGAGACTCCCAAACCCATCACAAAATTGATTGTATGGGTTCAGATAGTACCACAGCTTCAAAGTCACGAACTGCAAAACTGGGTTCGCATTGTGTTGGAAGTGTAAGTGGATGAGGTCAGAGTGACACTGTCCCTTTGCCTTGATTGCAAAGAGGGACACAGTCAAAAGTGGGCGACGAAGAAAAAGACGAAGATATCTGGAGGGCCAGAGTATATAAAGGCATGACAGTAGCGGCGTTGACGGTGTAATGAATCAACCATTCATCGTTCAGGTTGCCGCCAAGTCAACAGGGAAGAAGCGCCACGATTTGTGGGAAAAGTGCTGGGGTCGGGCGGATCTCTTCCCCCAAGAATGACATCAGGCGCCTGCTGAAACTAGCATTTTTGGCCTGAGGTCCTGGCGCTTGCTTGGTGTTTCAACTACCCCTGAATTTGATTGAAGGATGAGGCCACGAATTTATGGGCGATCCTCCCCATTACTCCCCCTAGCCAGTGACAGCGGTAGAAAATGCATAACTGATGTGTTAAAGCAGCATGCCAATTTATTTTGGGCACCGGTCCTTTTGTCTCTTTTCACTGCTTGCTTCGTGACGATCTTGAATGTCGATACTTTCTAAATTAGGCATGTGGAACTATACCGCCTTTGGTATAGAATCCAGCCCTAAGGGGCCTGGGCAGTTACATCTTATTGGCTAGAAGAAGGTGGCGGTGCATCTGAAGTAACCTTCCTCTGAAGGGACCATTTAAGGGACCAGGAACTTGTAACCTCTATTCACGTGAGTGCATGTGGCTAACGCTCTAACTAGAAATATTTTACCACTGCTCCAGTACAGTGAGCCTGGTGTCTAAGCATTACGGGTGGCTTCCTGGATCTCTTTAGAAGGTCCTTTTCTTGATCTCTTTCGCTGCAAATATATGCTTCACACAACTCTACTGGTACTGTAGGACTATCACGCGGTAATACTCTTCCAGAGATCGATACTTCTAATTGGTTGCGCCACGATTTCCACTGGGGGCACGGCGAGTTTATTCTAGCAAAGGCGACATCATTGGCTGTGTATCGAGTGCTCATGAATCGTGACGGGAACATGAGGTGGGGTAAGAGACAGAGATGTAAACACGGCGAGATACCCTAAACGTAAACATATTCGTTCGCAGATGTGTGAGCAATGGAGATCTCTTAGGCCTGAGTAAAAAAAGCGAATAGAAGAATGACCAGTCCGCGATCAGAAGAAAGGAATAACAAAGAGCGACGCGATATTGATTGATACATCGTACGATGTATATGAAAATAATGGGAAGGATATTCTGTAGTTGGTTTTCGAGAAGATGGTTGAAGATCTGGTTGACCCCGGCCTGATCATGTGCACGTGACCACTTAACGCGTCAACGCGTTTCGACGCGCCCTGCAATCCACAAAGAATCTAGCAAATTGAAACTCCACTTGATCGATCCCTACTCCGTACAAACAAACCCTTCTCAACCCCCCTCCCCCCAAAACAACGCCAATATCTTGATTCCGTCGGTCCTTCCAATTGCGATAATTTAATTAACAGGACCGACTCATAATGTCTTCTCCGGCTTCGACTCGTCGTAGAGGTCGCCCATCCAGGGCAGAGGCTAGCAGTCCAAGGGTAACAGATGCACAAACAACACCCCGCGCTTCTCGTCGTCTAAGAGGTGAGGCAGCGGTTCCTTCGTCACCACCCGCCGAGACACCAGATGTGAGAATGGATGAGCCCAGCTCTCCTGTTAGGGCATCATCCACCGTGGACCAAGATGAGACCACACCACGGGGAAACCGTACTGCTGTCGGAGGTACGACAATCATTAGAACTCTTGAATACTCGATGATTACTTACATATAGCAGAGTCTTCCCCAATCCGATACATGTCTAGTTCTAGCCCAACTCGCGCTCGTAGCCTCCAACCAGGACGCCCCGATATTCCCAGCAGTAGCAGTGGTGCTCTTTTCGTCTCGGATCGCACGACTACAGGCGGTCAGCGCAATGTCGTGTCCCGTCGCAATGATCTTCATTCGGGTGGTTTTGGATCTACGCCTAGTCGACGACGCAGAGTCTTTGTTGACGCCAATGGAATACCTGCCGCCGATGGAGAGCCACAGTCAGATGCAACTTTCTCAAACATTCACCCCGGTACTTCAGAAGCGGATGCGTTGGGTGGTAGCTCTACTCGCGTCATCTGGGGTACCAACATCTCTATTCAAGATTCTATGTCCGCGTTCAAGAATTTCCTCTACAACTTTGCAACCAAATATCGTCTGTGGGCAGAGGGTGCAACAGAAGATGAAACCCGCAGACTGGGAGACACTGCAGAGGAGAGAGAATACATCAACATGTTGAACACGATGCGTCAGTTGGGTGTGACTAGCTTGAATCTTGACGCGAAGAACCTCAAAGCATACCCGTTGACTTTGAAATTGTGGCATCAACTACACGCATATCCTCAGGAGATTATTCCTTTGATGGATCAGACCATCAAGGATGTTATGGTTGAACTTGCGATCAAAGAGATGGAGCGTCTGCGGACTCAGAACCAACGGAACCAGTCACACTCGAGGAATCTCAGTTCTGCGCCCGCAGTCCCAAGCTCAGATGCCTTGAGTGAGACTGGCCGGATGCCACAGACCGAAATTCCAGATCTTGTTGGTGAAGTCGAGACAAAGGCTTTCAAAGTTCTTCCTTTCGGACTTGATTCTAGTGTGAACATGAGAGATCTAGATCCAGCCGGTATGCTCATTAGACGCGCTTCTCGCTTTAAACAATTCAGTTGCTAACATACACCTTAGATATGGACAAGTTAGTGAGCATCAAAGGTCTTGTCATTCGCGCGACGCCTATCATCCCGGATATGAAAGAAGGTGGGTTGGCAGTATCTCAATTTTCACCCACGTTGGCTAACTTTGTCTCTAGCCTTCTTCCGTTGCCAGGCTTGCAATCACGGCGTGCAAGTCGATATCGATCGTGGAAAGATCGCGGAGCCCACTATTTGTCCACGCCCTGCTTGCAGGCAAAGAAACAGCATGGAGATCATTCACAACCGTTGTATTTTCGCCGACAAGCAGGTCATCAAATTGCAAGAAACACCGGATAGCGTGCCCGACGGTCAAACTCCTCACTCTGTTTCCCTTTGCGTCTACGATGAGTTGGTGGATGTTTGTAAGGCTGGTGATCGAGTTGAAGTGACTGGCATCTTCCGGTGCAACCCTGTGCGCGTGAATCCCCGCCAACGGACGCAGAAGGCACTTTTCAAGACTTACATTGATGTCCTGCATGTCCAAAAGATCGATCGGAAGAAGCTGGGCATTGACGTCACAACCATCGAACAAGAGTTGTCTGAGCAGGCTGCTGGAGATTCAGAGCAGGTTCGGAAGATTACAGCTGAAGAAGAGGAAAAGATCAGGCGCACTGCCACCCGGCCGGATGTGTATGAACTCCTTTCTCGGTCTCTCGCACCTAGCGTCTATGAGATGGATGATGTCAAGAAGGGTATCCTACTCCAGATGTTTGGAGGCACCAACAAGTCTTTCCAGAAGGGTGGTAACCCACGCTACCGCGGTGACATTAATGTACTTCTTTGCGGTGATCCGTCAACTTCAAAATCCCAGCTGCTTCGCTATGTCCACAAGATCGCGCCTCGGGGTGTCTACACCAGTGGCAAAGGTTCTTCCGCTGTCGGTCTTACAGCCTACGTGACTAGGGATCCCGACACGCGTCAGATGGTGCTCGAGTCTGGTGCCCTGGTACTTTCGGATGGTGGTATTTGCTGTATTGACGAATTCGATAAGATGAACGAATCTACACGGTCCGTCCTGCATGAAGTCATGGAGCAGCAGACGGTGTCAATCGCTAAAGCAGGTATCATTACCACGCTGAACGCTCGAACCAGTATCCTTGCCTCCGCAAACCCTATTGGGAGCCGATACAACCCCAATCTGCCTGTTCCTCAGAACATTGACCTTCCGCCTACTTTACTGTCCCGTTTCGATTTGGTATACTTGGTTTTGGATCGTGTGGATGAGCAAGAAGATCGTCGGTTGGCCAAGCATCTGGTCAACATGTATTTGGAAGACAAGCCAGAGAATGCAAGCGACGAAGAAGTCTTGGTAAGTAACGAATTTCGATCTAGGTGGCTCTAACATTGTGCTAATCAGAATTAAAACTTGCAGCCCATCGAGTTCCTGACGGCATATATTACTTACGCCAAGACGAAGGTTCATCCCGTTCTTACCCCGGCTGCTGGCAAAGCTCTCTCGGATGCATATGTGAACATGCGCAAGCTCGGAGATGACATCCGCTCCTCTGATCGTAGAATTACGGCGACCACTCGTCAACTAGAGTCTATGATCCGACTGTCGGAAGCCCACGCACGCATGCGGTTGTCGCTAGAAGTGACCGCAGCAGATGTTGAGGAGGCAGTGCGTTTGATCCGGTCTGCTATTAAGCAGGCGGCCACAGACTCGCGGACCGGTTTGATTGATATGGGCCTGCTCACTGAGGGCACTAGTGCAAGCGAGAGACGTCAGCGGGAGGCCCTGAAGCGTGGTGTGCTCGCGGTGATCGACGAGCTCAGCGGCGGAGGTGCTACTCCTCGCTGGGGCGACGTTTATCGTGCTTTGACTGAACAGAGCAGCGGTGAGGTGGATGGAGGTCAATTCACAGAGGCAGTCCGCACGCTGGAGACGGAAGGTTACGTCAACGTTCTAGGTGAAGGTGCACGACGGAGCATCCGGCGTGTTGGAGGTCGACTTCTGTAATCAAATGATGGGATCATGATGCTACGGAACAGTATGTATGTAATCTGGGAAAGCGTATATTGAGTCAGCCGCATGGATTCGAGGGTACCAGGGCAGGGACGGTGTCTGGTGTTTTTTTCCAGTTCAATATTCAGTTAATAGAGAGAGAAGCTCTTACAAACCAAGCAATAGATAATTCAAAATACCTAACTTAACCCAAGAGCGCCTTTCCTTCGCTAGTAACACACCCCCTGATCCAATTCCAAGTCCGTCCCCTCAGGCCACAACCTCTTCACCACCGCCTTCGCCTGCTCAACCTGCCGCCCATCCACAAGGACCCCAACCCTAAGCAACAACTCCAGCACCCCAGTCACCCAAAACCGACACCCAACCCCATCCGCATCAAACTCATATCTCTCCCTCCCATTCTCCACCAAAACATCCACCACATCCCCAACTCTCAACCCAGCCCTCACATCCACCGCAACCGCAAACTCAAGCAACGCATCCGAACCCGCAGGAGCACTCAACTCCGATAAGATAACATACGCTTTCGACCCACCAACCAAAACACTACTAGCTACAGTATGACTGGGCTGACAGTCCAAGGCGACGCACGTAGTCTCTGACGTGGAGAGGTAGAAACACCAGTGGTTTGTTCTCTTGGTTGTTCCGACAGGAACTTGGGCGTGGGGGCATGCGATTATGTGGTGGATTTTTTGGGAGAGGATTTGGGGGGTTCTGCTTTGGGGGATATAGTGGATTGGGGAGGTGGACATTTGTTCCTTTTGGGGCTTTTTTGGATGTAAATTTGGGAGTGGCTGGCTTTGGAGGGGATAATTTGAAGATGAGTTGAAGGGTGGAAGAGTAGTAGGGATGGGGAAGGTGTTGAAACGGAGGAAGCTGGTTTCTTTGTCTGGCCAATCATGTTTTTATGGAGTGTTGTCTTGGTTTATGGGGATGTTATTTGGATGGTGATATTGGGGGTTTCTGTTAGGCAGAATTCTATTTTGCACACGGAGTGATTCCCCTTAATGGAGTTGGAGAAAGCTGGTTACTGTTGAGATAACTTCAGGAGCAAGATCTCCACTGATTCACGTCTATAAGACGATCAGTATAGGGGGAAGCGGTGTCTCTTAATGACGAGGTGTTTGATAAGGGTCTCTTTCTTTTGTACTGGGTATATCGTTTTCTTGTAAAGTAGCATTCTGATAGTATAGAATATTATGCATGTGTTAAGTGTAACTGTCTTCTATTATTTTGAAGTCTGGCGTGTGTCTAACATAAATCATTTATATCTCATTCTAATCCATATACTTGCATAATGGCAGACGGTAACTTTCAATCTGCCAGTATGCTCTGCGCACACCATCCCATTCGTTATCCAGCTTAGGCAGCGCGATCTCTTCCCATTCAACATCGAACCCAGCATCCATAAGGTCCATCTCGGCTACCTTCTGGTAGACATCGTAGCTGATTTGCCGGTCAGCCCCCATACCGTTGAAGAAACTCCACTTCCCTTCTTGCTCAAGCAGTCCAATAACCTGCTCACTGAAGAACTCCCGGAAGTCGCCATACGACTCGGCAAATGTATCGTAGTAGATGGCATCGAACATAACTCCCTGTCCGACCAAGTCAGGGAGAATATCCTGCCACCGGCCCTCGTGGATCGTAACACCCGGCTTCTCACCCCAGCCCTTCCGCTTCATCTCGGCGACAACCTCCGGGTGCGCTTCAATGATATGGTGCTCTGCTGGCGACTGCTCCTGGATGAATCCGTCCACAATACCCATACCATGTCCGACATTCAGAACACGCAGTCCAGACGTAGGCAGTAGCTTCTTCGCCGACTTGGCCATGATATCCGTCTCCCAAGCCATCATAACACCATTCTGATCTTGATCCAGCAGCCGATCATTCTGGAAAGTCAAATTGGAATCAAGATACCGGGAATTAGTGACATCGGGGCCCGTCTCCATAGCCGTTTCAGTAGTGGTAGTCGCCTCAACCAATTGAGGAGCAGATTCACCCTCCACCTCCACCTCCTCAGTCCCAGTCTGCTCTTCCTGTCCCTCCTCCTCTTCCTCATCATCATCCTCAAGCTCCTCATACCCATCCAACCGATTCAAAAGCAACTCCGCCCGCACACCAGCATCAACAAGCTGCTCATACAGCTCCGTCAACCCCAACCGCCTAGCAACACACCCAGGCGTCTCATTATTATTATCAAGATCATTCCAAATCGCACCCTCCTGAAGCAAAAACCTCACAGTCGCCGAGCCCTTCTCCTCAACGCTCTTCTGCTCGTCTCCCTGCTCCCCGTTGGTCTGGACGCCGTTCGGCTCCTCGTCGTCAGGCTCGCAGGCCGCAATTGCTGCATGCAGCGGCGCATATCCGGTTTCGGGGTCCTTGACATTGACGGGGTTTGCGATTGTTTGGTTTGAGCGGATTAGTTGGCGGAGTTTGGGGATGTCGTGTTGGGAGGCGGCGAGGAGGATTTCTTGGACGTCGAGGTCGACATCGATTTCTGTTGTGGGGTCGGTCATTTTTTTCTTTTTCGTTTCGTTTTTTGCTCTATGGGTTTGGTCTGTATTGTATGTTAGATTGTGGTTTATGTGCTTGGATTGGGTTTTCGGGGGATTGGTGGGATTGGTGCGGGGCAGTAGGAGGGTGATTGAGGCTGGGATTACCCTTTTGCTGGCCGATGGGGGAGATTTATTTGAATAGACAAATTAGGCAGATGATTGGGAGGTTTCGGTGGTTTCCTTGTATTATAGCGACTGGATTGGAGTCGACTTTGAAAGTGTAGGAGTAAAATGTTTCTTCCCCGCCGTCGATATAAAATTTCCGCCCGCCGCGTTCATCAACTCCGCGCGCGGAGCCAATCGCATTCCGCGGAGAATACTATGTAGACAGAGACTCAACGCCAGGTTATCTACCAAGGGCATATGCCAGGATGATTATTGTATTTCGTAGTCAAATCATATTGAAAGAGAAGAGAAACATTTCGCCCGATTGCTTTGAGAATCCTAAAAAACACTCGAAACTATTTGTACAGATACCTTATCCCACACCCCGATCGTTCATTCCAAAGCGACATCAATAGCGCCAGTAAGAATGAGGGCCGATGCAACCATTTGAATATAATAGCGAAGCTAGACTTCCTCGGAAACTTCATCTGCGGGGAGCCCTCTTGGTCATTATTCCTTTCCAGGGAGAATTTCTTATTTCGAGTCTTCGACGTTGGCGTTGACGTTCAGACCCAGACCCTGGGAATCCAGGTACAGCTTGTTCTTGCCACCGTTCTCCTGCAGAATCTGGGCAATTTGACGAGCATTCTCGATCTTACGCAGCTCGATGTAACTCTTGCTCTTCTTGATGGCATCACCAATGAGTTCGGCGGAACGGGCCTCACCTTGGGCGCGGACAATGAAGGCTTGCTTCTCTTGGCGGGCCTTGTCGACCAGGAAAGCAGCACGCTGGGCTTCCTGCTGGGCGACTTGCTTGGCTTCGACAGCGGCGGTGAATTCAGGGGAGAAGGTCAGGTGCTGTTAAAGGGTACGACGTCAGTGTTTAAGCATCTCGGATCTATGCACCAGTTGGGAACCATACCGTAAGCGACACATCGTCCAAAGCAATGTTGAAGCGAGCGGCTCGGCGAGCGAGGCTATCCCGAACCATCCTGGCGACATTCTCACGCTGGGTGATAAGCTGACTAGCGTTGAATTGCGCAACCACGCTCTTCAGGACCTCGTTGACAATCGAAGGGAGGACGCGCTCATCGAAGTCCTGTCCGAGGGTACGGTAGATCTGTGGAAGAGCATCCACCCGGGGCCTCGACAGAACACGGCAGGTGATGTTCACCATCTGCAAGTCCTTGGTACCAGTGAGGGAAGCGATGTTACGCGGCTTTGCGCGCACGTCATAGATAACCGGCGTTTCGATCCATGGAATCCTGATATGAGTACCTAACGTGAAGATAGCTAGTTAGTATAGGAGTGAAGGGATGAAAGGAAGGGAAAACGAGAAGAATTGCGCCGGCATACCTTCACTGTAGATCTCTTTCTGAACACCACCTATTCTCGAGTACTTGATTGCACGGTGACCACCGTCGACTAGGAACCGCCTCAGTCAGCTATTCTGTTCATATCACCGGAACAAGTAGATAAATTCCGGCATGCCTACCGTTAAAGAGGGAATTTGATATAGCCCATCCACCAACACCGAGCAAGATCAGAGCTCCAGACAGCCCCAAGCCTCCACGACCCCCACCGGAGGGGAAGCCGCCGAAGCCAAAGCCTCCACGACTTCCGCGGTTCTGTAGGATAACCTGGAGTCTCTCCCACTGTTCCCTTGGGTTCCGAGCCATGATGGTGGTTTGCGAGTAAAATAATATGAGAGATGACGATGTGACGGAGCCGGCGTTGAGGTTCTTTCGATGTTCCGGCAAATCGTCCGTTTGGGTCACCGCCTTCAAGTAAAGCTCAAGCTTCCAGTAAAGCTGCCCGTCAACTCACTCCATTTACAGAGAATTGTCTACTGAGGTTCAAGAGTAGACTACGAATTCTTTTGATAATACAAGTTATTCCTCACACTTGAACTGAAAGTGTGTGGAAACTTCGCCTCCTGCCAAATCCCGTTGGACCATTCGCGCGCTGCGTCTTCACGTTTCATTCCCCCCATCGTTTGAAAGAGCCTGCAGATTGTCTATAACTCCGGCAAAGATGGCGCCTCCAGAAAGAGCCGGAAAGAGTGTCTTTTTGGGGAATATCCCATACAGTAAGTGCTTCCTTGTGACAAACCTTCATATTCAACTGACGCTAACGCCCAATCTCAGATCTCACGGAGGAGCAAGTGAAGGACATTCTTAGCTCTGCGGGCACAGTAACCAAATTCCGCTTGATGATGAACCCAGAGACAGGAAAGCCTAAAGGATATGGGTTTGCCGACTTCGCCGATGCCGATGCAGCCGCCTCCGCAGTTCGCAACTTGAATGACTATGAGGTCATGGGACGGAAGATCCGTGTGGACTGGCCTCATAACAACGAGAAGGATTCGATACCCCCAGATTATTCGCAGACGACTCAAGTGCCCGGACAAGATGGACAGATGGGTGCACAGCAGTCATCCGCGCCTCTACCGCCTCTTCCCCCAGGCGTGGATCTCCCTCCGCACCTAGACTGCCCCAACGCAATCTCCCAAACACTCTCCTCTCTCCCTCCGAATCAACTCCTCGATGTACTCTCTCAGATGAAGTCATTAGTCATGGCTGATCCGGCACGCGCTACGGAACTTTTACGACAAGCGCCTCAGCTTGCATACGCTATATTCCAGGCTCTGCTCCTGATGAACCTTGTCGACTACAGCACATTAGGCACAGTGGTGGAACAGGCCGCCCAGCCCCAATCGGCAGCAGCCGCTCCTCCAGCAGCGCAGCCTTTTCAGCCATTCTCAGCCGTACCCGGTCCGGTCTCCACTCCACCTCAGCCCCAGCAGCAAATGCCCGGGCAAGACGAACTCTTGCAACAAGTGCTCAGTATGCCACAGTCGGCTATTGATGCACTACCTCCGATGGAGCGGAGCCAAATCATGCTTCTACGACAGCAATTAATGCAAGGTGCCATGCGGTGATGACATAGCGAGATTGAAGATTGATCTAGATCAACTGACTTACGTGATTTGATTTTGGTACTTTTGCAACTTCAATACTTCAAGTTTTTACTCTTTCCTCTTTTGTCTTTTTTTTTGTCTCTTCTTATGTTCCAATGACAAATGGGATGGCGCAAGATGGTTCATGTGATTTGACACAGGAATGTATACTTAGTTTTAGTACAGGCTATTGATAGTAGTAGATATCCCATATCTTGATTGTTTTCTTTTTTTTGTTGGTTCTTTTATCGCTCCCCTTTTACGCCACCACGTAAATTAATCCACGTAAATTTCATTTAAATTAATTTATGTCAAGAGAACAAATGACACTGGATGTGTTTGCCGATCATTATCCGGACTGAGAATTAAAAAATGAAAAATTGAAAAATGAAAGAAAAGAGAACCAAGTCTCACAAGGTGGTAAAACGGGTTCAAGTTCAATGCAACTTCGTCCGAAAATGGGAAACCCTTCGTTTTCCCTAAACTGTTTCCTGCACTGCTGACCGACTTTCCCCAGTGAGTGGTTTTTCACTTCGGAAATATCCAGATTTCTTCACTTCTGCCTCATTCTGCAGGATTACGCTATGGCCATGCCTGGAAGTCTATCTCCCCCGTGAGACACGTCTGGTTCAGCCAGGGATCCTAGCGCACGAAGATCGACACCCCCCCCTGAACCCTATCTTAGCCTGGCTCGCATACCCTCCCATTGACCGTTCCAGTTGGCGAAGCATCCCAACAAAAAGAGCGTATCAAATGCCTCAATAGCTCTTATGCAGCTAGTGAATGCGCAAGCTACTACTAGTGGTAAGCCAAGACTAGAAGGAAGGACCAACCAGGCTCTAGAGATAGTTCTATTGTTTCAGCTATCGACTGCACAATCTAGCGGAACCGCACCCAAGGATTTAGGTCGATCCGATGCGACAAGGAAATAGTCTCACCTTAGCTCACGATCGACCCGTGTCATTAGCACGCTCTGAGACCGTCTTCCATGGTTAGTGGCTGCGTTACATCGGATTGCACTCCCGGCGAGATACTGTGACAAACAACTACTTAAAGCCCACCTGGGCCTTAGGTTGGAGTTTCCACAGCAAACAAAGAAAACTTTATTCCTGAGAAACAATGGACTTGTTGAATATGGGAAACCTGAGTGACTTCCAGACCCACATACAGACTGCATATCAGGCACGTCAACGCCTACAGAATTTGCAAAGAGAGGGTACACTTGATGTTGACGGAGCTACTCTTGACATCTCTGCTATAGTAGCAGTAGCATAGTAAGTAGTTAACCTTCTAATTTACAAGACAACCCCTTTTTGGCTGATTCTGACACTGAACAGTTATGGCTGTATACCTAAGATCACCACAGATCCTGCTGTCCTTGGAAGGATTGAAGCAAGCGTGCAGGTGCTGAGAGACCATCTGGATAAGGGATACCACGTCTACGGTTAGCTCCCCTCTTGAGTCAGATTGCTTTGTAACTGGGTGTGCTAATATTCTTCGAAGGTGTTAATACTGGCTTTGGCGGCAGTGCGGATTCTCGAACGGATCGAGTGGTAGCGCTGCAATCCGGACTCTCCCAGCTTCTACAAGCAGGTGTGCTAGTCGCCTCAGATAAGGATACCAATGTGGACCTCGAGCGACAAATTCGCCTGGATTCACATGCTGTGCCCGTCCCCTGGGTGCGAGCAGCCATGTTGGTTCGATGCAATTCGAACGCCCGCGGCCACTCTGCGGTTACGCTTTCAGTGATAAAGTCTATCTTGCAGCTCTTGGAGAGTCACATCACACCAGTTGTTCCTTTACGAGGCTCTATCTCCGCTTCTGGAGATCTCATTCCACTTTCTTACATTGCAGGCGCCATTGAAGGCAATCCCGATGTGTATGTTCATGTACAGAAATCTCATAGATCTCGGATAATATCTTCCAGAGATGCACTTTTGTCTGCCGGCATGGAACCTCAAGTGCTAGGTCCTAAGGAGGGATTAGGCCTAGTTAACGGCACTTCATTCTCTGCAGCACTGTCCAGTCTCGTTATGTACGAGACTCATCAATTGGTCGTGCTGGTGCAGGCGATCTCGGCTGTGGCTTTAGAAGCACTCATGGGTAATGCTGAGAGCTTTCACCCCTTCATCTCTGCCATTCGGCCTCATGACGGCCAAATGGAATGTTCCAGGAATATTCTTTCATTTCTCCAGGGATCTCGTCTTGCCCAGGGTATTCAAAGTGTGAAGACTCATACTCGCCAAGGCTTGATGCAGGATAGATATGCACTTCGATGTGTGCCTCAGTGGATCGGACCACAGCTGGAAGACCTCCTGCTCGCACATAAGCAAGTCACCGTTGAACTTAACTCAACAACAGATAACCCACTGATAGATCCCGAGACCGGCGATATTCTCCATGGCGGTAATTTCCAAGCGGTTTCCGTTACTTCTGCGATGGAGAAGACAAGATCATGCCTTCAGATGCTTGGCAGGCTCCTCTTCTCTCAGTCTACTGAACTGGTCGACCCAAGCCTTAACAACGGCCTCCCTACCAATCTTGTCGCCGATGACCCAAGCCTCTCCTTCACTATGAAAGGCGTCGATATTAGCATGGCTTCATACATGGCAGAGTTGGCTTACCTTGCCAACCCGGTAAGCTCGCACGTACAAGCAGCGGAAATGCGCAACCAATCAATCAACTCTATGGCTTTTGTATCCAGTCGGTACACCATGCAGGCAGTCGAGATAGTGTCGCTCATGTGCGCTTGTAGTCTATACATTGGATGCCAGGCCTTGGATCTCCGAGTACTGCATTTGACCTACCTCGATAACATCAAGCCCCAACTCCATCTGCTTACCTCCAATCTTTTCTCCTCATACCTATCAGACAAAGAGCTTGAAACTCTGACCGAATCACTCTGGGAAAACATCTCAAAAAGCTGGTCGACAACAACCCGCCAGGGCATACCTGAACGAGTGCAAGTAGCCGTAAAAAACGCTATTCCTACGCTGCTAGATACTCTGAAAGAGAAGCGCGGTCCAGGTCTTTCGGATCTGAATCGATGGGAAACCCAAGCCGCTGACCTTCTCAACAAAACATATCAAAACACGGCAGACACATTCTTTAACCAACAAAACACCGAGGAGTTCCTGGGCGCTGGTGCTAAGATTCTCTACCGCACCGTTCGCCAAGAACTCACTGTTCCCTTCCACTTGGGCTTCGTGGAGCACCCGACAGTTAACAATGAAACCCTGAATGGTCGCTCGAAAAAGACCATTGGTTCTTGGATATCAATTATCTATGAGGCCATTCGTGACGGCAGGTTAATGGGTCCTTTCATGGAATCCCTTGCTTCAAAGAGCTCCAGTGCTGATGACTCTTTGACAAAGATAAGGAGTCTAAGGATGTCCCGACTTTGAATTAGTGATCCAGATACTGCAAGAATAGACTTTCCATAGAGTGCTTGAACAACCCTGGAGGTTAATTCCATCAAGAGAATCATTACGCTCAATTTAAGTTCTGCTGTAATCATCCATCATCCTCTCTTCCTTATTATCACTTGGCTTAAATTTGCGCTTCATAGCTGTTCCATAGATGAACCTTATCATATTATTGACGACATGACTCTTGAAGTCAACTCAAGTGATCTTCGGAGAATAGACACACAGCCAACCTTTGATTTCCGTAGTCTGCTAATCGACCCCAAAGCCAGGTAATCATATTAAAATATCTCGCAACATTGCAAAGCTACTTCTACGTGCTCGAAGATATTTCGTTAAACCCTCACGTATGCCCTCACCCAAGCCTCACAAGGTACACAACCGGGATAAGCGTTTAGCATACATATAGATTTAACGTCCCCCAACTTCTTCAACCCGCCTTGAAACCTCAAATGATACAAGTCGACTCATAAGATGGCAGATATAGACGATTAGGAAGTACCTTAATAGCTTACTAAGGCTATTATTCTATAAGTCTCACTATCAATTATCTTATTTATTCTGTTGAATTGTTGATCCTCGACAGTCGAGTATTTGCTCCTTGATAAGGGGCAGAATTATAAGATATTACGATCTGTTGTATCAAAGTCCAGACAGGTACTAAGTGCTGGTAGATACTACAAGAACAAAAGCTTTTGTCCCAGAGACCTCTTTATTGTGAGTATTAGTTGCTTGATTGGTGTTTTCTTTGGGTGTGAGAATGTGTTGAATACCTCTCTTTGGTTGCCACCTAGTTACTGTGTAGATGTAGCACTTTCACAAAGAAGAAATCAAGCCTATGATCTTCACACATTGCTTCTCTTGTAGGATCCAACGAGAGTAGCATTGTCGGGGCAGATATCCCCCCCTTTGGGATATGTGATTCCATTCACTACAAGACATGAAACACGACACAGCAAATAGCAGGCCATGTAGGCAACGAGGCAATTTCACTGTGAACGATGCGATTACCCCTGTAGCAAGTGAAATTTTCATTATATCTCTTAGGGCCCAGTCACACACGTCCACATTTTTGTTTATCCCTCCTATGTCTACATCTCCCAAGAACACTCACCATCCTCATCCACGTGACAGAATCGTGCCCTACAGCACTCATTTGGATACATCCTGGCTCATACAGCTTGTTCTTAGAGAGAAATATCTTTGGATCAGCAGGATCTCATTTATCTCTTCTTTCAGAAGCTTCTTCTTTTTACATACATTCGAAATGGCTCGTGGCAAGAGACCCGCCTCCTCTACCCCCTCTGTACGCACAACCAACCGTAGACGCACCCAACCCACCGACGCTGGACAAGCTAGTTCAAGCTCCACTCCTATTATCGAGAATCAGACTGTTGGCATGGACCCTGAGCTGCCAGAGGTCATTAGATCGGAACCTCATTTTGGCAAAAGACGGCTCAGCACGCAGCTGGCTCTGAATCTCCCTCCTCTTCATAAACTGAGCGACATCTATCGTTCCATCACTGCTCGAGCACTGGAGCTAAACCTTGGAGAGTTTCTTCAGCATATTGGATCAAAGCCTTTGAGGATCGTAACTGCCTGCTCGGGGACTGAGAGTCCGTTGTTGGCCTTGGAGCTGGTGCAGGACAGTGAGTGTTCCCTTATTCTTGTCTTCTTCAATAGTGGTGAGGCTGGTCTGACCGACATGTTTTCGATAGATCTGAGGAAGCACTTCAATCGAGACTTCAAGTTTCGTCATCTTTTCAGCGCAGAGATTGTGCCTTATAAGCAGCGCTATATCGATAATAACTTTCATCCGCGTCTGCTCTTTCGTGATGTTACTCAACTGAAGGACCGTGTTGCGTAAGTTCGCTCGATTTTCTTCTTTTTTTCCCCTTTTTTTGTGCTGCCCTCCCTTCCCTCTGGTTTTACTTCTGTTTTATGCTCCTTTTGTCGAATTTTCTTTTGTTTTCAATTTTTTTTGCTGCTTTGGCTCTTCTTGCATTAGCCTCACCCCCTTAGTCCGAGACGCCGTACTTGACAAGATCTCCGCTAACTGTCGCCGAAAAGTCAAACCGCTTATGGCTCTCTGGAGAAGGTTCCCAGGAACCCAGACATGTTAATTGCCGGATTCTCTTGCGTTGACTTCTCTTCACTGAACAACAAGCGCAAGACCCTCGACGGCAGCGGAGAATCCGGCGGGACATTCTGGGGGATCCTCGGCTACGCAAAGAGGTACAGGCCGCGAATAGTCGTACTGGAAAATGTACGGACAGCCCCATGGGGAAAAATCGCCGAGGCATGGGGCGGCATCGACTATTTCGCGTGCCATGCAGAGGTAGACACCAAAGCATACTACCTCCCACAAACCCGCGAGAGAGGGTACATGCTCTGCGTTGACAGACAGCGGATGCGAGAACACGGTCTGGAGGAAACGGCCATGGCGGACTGGGTCAAGATCCTGTCTCAGTTCAAACGCCCTGCGAGCTCACCGGCCGGTATGTTCCTGATGGACCCTGATGATCGTAGACTGGAGCAGATAGAGAACGATATGACGGCGCGGATAGCGTCGCATACAGTCTACAATTGGGAGCGGTACCAGGTCAGGCATCAGAACTACCGCATGAACATGGGCCTGGGACACCGTCGCCCGTTCACTCGCTCGCAGGAGGACGGATCTTCTCAGATGCCGGATTTCACCTGGCAGCCTTGGCTCCGAAGTATGCCAGAGCGAGTCTGGGATACACTTGACGCCAATTTCCTTCGCAAGCTCGTGGAAGGGTATGACATGAACCACAAAGAGTAAGCACTCTTCTAACCCTCCTTTCTACTCCAACAGTTCAATCTTTCTCTTCCTTTCTCCCCCGCCTCCTGCCCACCCTCTCACGGCGGGGGAAAAGGTATCATTCGGCTAACAGTCTTTCCAGGCGGTGCATAGAGCTTTCTCAGGGTATCGATCGAGAGGTCGACACCCGTGCGTACGGCATAGTGGGCTGTATCACTCCCTCCGGCATCCCATATTTGACCATCAGAGGTGGCCCTCTCTGTGGACTCGAGTCCCTTTCTCTTCAGGGATTACCGCTGGATAGACTGATACTTGCCCGCGAAACTCAGGCTGAACTTCAACAGCTCGCTGGAAATGCGATGAGTTCGACGGTCGTAGGCGCTGCTATTCTCTCTGCCCTTATTGTGGGCCACAAAGTACTCGATAAAGGTAGTCAGCAGCCTCGTCCGAAGAAAGAAGTCCCGAGGCACAAACGGTTTGAGCTGTGTCACGATCACGAGCTCGTTTCAGGCAGTATTAATGTCGACGAAGCGACTGATGTAACCATTTCTGATATCCAAGCTCAGGCCGCGAGTAGCGCGAGATATTGCGTATGTGAACGCCAAACCGCCATAAAGCGGGATATCCTTCGATGTAAACTTTGTGATCATACCGCTTGCTCAGACTGTGTCGGTAACCCGACTCATGATTATCAACGTGCTTCTGAACTGGTGCGTACCCAGCCTTTAGATTTCATGAGCCGACTCAGAAGCTCTCTTCCTGCTCGACTGGTCATATCCGGTATATTGCAAGAGCATTATGATGTCTTTAAGACGGGCATATCGATCGATTGTTCCCCTAGCGTCTGGAAGAAATTCTTAGGCGCTGTAGCTCTGTTAATGAGCGACGAGTTCCGCTTTGTCGACATCAAAAGGAGTTCAGTGTGGACGGTCACCTATGAGGGCAAGTATGGAGTTTTAAGTCTTGTTGTCAGTGATTTTTGGTCGTGTTGGTCGCTCCATGCAAAGCCCTCAGAGGATGAACCTGTCGTCTGTCTCATTCGCGAAATCTTCTCGAAACCAATTGCACGCATGACTCCCTATCCCAATTCCCTTTTGGAAGGCGAATGGGAGATTCTCTCCCCTATCAGTTCAAAGTGTGCGCTCATGTTCTCAGGAAGTGATCATCGCATCGAATCTTTCGAAGCAAAATGCGGTATTCAAGTTAAAGGCTTCCCTGAATCCAAAGTATGGACACAAATCACGGTTGATGGCTCTGATGATGATATCAAAGCTCTTGGAGTAGACGTCCGAGGGACATATGATCTTCTCCCTCACTGCGGAACAGCGAGTGGCTGCTTGCATAAGAAACCCCCAGTTGGAAATTCTCCCGCAATATACTTCTTTTTGGATCCCTCAAAGCTCGATGAGCCAATGTACGACTCATTTGTCTTTTCTTTGGAACACGAACGGACTCTTGGCTATGCATCACGTTCCACTATCGCGGAAGTTTCTCACAAGTGGCGGTCCTCAAGTCTGGGTTCGGAGCCGGAGTATGCCAACGTGTACTATCGTAAATCCATCAAGCTGCAAGCGGTCACGTTGGCCTCCTATATTCCGGATTCCCCCATCATCTGCTCCAATTTGAAGCCGCTCACGTCAATGGCGATCAGTAATCGGGACTGTCGTAGTGCAAATATCACTCTTCTCTCTTTTGAAGCAGAAGCCACCGCTATAGATTCTTTCTGGAAAAAGGGGCCATGGGAAGTGGCTAATCCCGTGGAAGCTCCCGCTCTTCTTGGAGATATTTCTTGGTTATTTCAAAAGGCAGTCGGTTTTTCCGCATTTCAGGATTGGATCTCAGTCAACGACGGCAAATCTTCGAGCAAATCGAATAGCCCTGTGTGTGGAGTGTGTGTACCAGCAAAGCCCCGGATCATATGGGGTCGCAACACTCGAGGACAGATCAAGGCATACGAGGATCCACACGATGCAGCTCTGTACGAACGGCAGGTCAAGCTCAGGCCTCCACCCTTTTTAGTATTCCGTCGTGTCGACGAAGAGGATAATGGACACATGCGTGTCACGCTCAACGTTCAAATGCTACTGCATCAAGCCTATGAGAGGCTCTTGGACACGAATGTCTCTGATAATGCTTCTTTCTTCTGGCGTGTCGTGCCCAATTCTTATGATTCGAGAAATCTCGTGTTCCCCGATTTCAGTCTCGTCAGCAACAGAAATAATGCTCAAAGCGCTCAACCGCCTAACTTCAAACTCGATCTGCGGCCCGAGCAGCTGCGCTCCCTCTCGTGGATGATCCACCGTGAAAGCCTTGATATTGAACCTTTCATTGAAGAAGAGGTGGAGGAAGCCCTTCTTCCTATGCTTATGTGGCGCGCAGAGGGCAAAGTATGCATGGAGAAAACCGTCCGCGGCGGTGTCCTAGCGGACGACGTTGGATATGGAAAAACAGCTATCACTCTCGGATTGATCGATACTCAGTACAGTCAGCAGACCGAGCCAGAATCTATCGATGGCTTCATCCCCACAAATGCCACTCTCATCGTCGTGCCTAAGATCATGATCAAGCAATGGCAGTCCGAGATCACGAAGTTCCTCAAAAACACATATCGTGTGTTGGTGATCGACGGACTAGCGGCATTGGGAAGAAAGATGGATCGAGATATTCAGCAGGCAGATATTGTTTTGGCTTCTTGGGCTGTTTTTAACAGCCAGAATCATTATGAGAAGCTGCAACAGTTCACCGGCATGCCGCGAGTCCCGCCAAAGGCAGGTCGCAATTTCGACGATTGGTTTGTTAAAGCGCATGCGGTGATGATGGAACATGTCCAGCTCCTGGTAGACCAAGGCCCGAGGACAGTACTTGAGTCGATTCAGGCCAGACGCCAGGAAGTCAAGGACAACGAAGCTAATTCCATATATATCCCGTCAAAGCGGCTTAGGGGAAACCAGTATTCAGACGTTCACCAAGGTCAGGATCCTGGCATCGAAGCGGGGGCTCAACATGTCGATTCATCAAGTGAGGATGAGCTGTCGGAATCTAGCGAAGAAGAGGATCCCGAAGTAATTCGGGCGAGAGTTGACAAGCTCCTCAAACTCCAACCTAGGACAACCGCACCCACGACCTCAGAAAAGGAGAAGGATGACGAGAGTGGGTCAGAAGATAGCGAGGACGAGGAAGCCCCGACGGCATCACGCTCTGGGAAAGCACAAGGCTCTGGTAAAATGGGTCAAGGTGTGAAGCGCAAGCGTGCACCCGTTAAGACGTCCAAAGTTTGGGACGACAGAAAGGAGTTCGGCATAAATAACACCGCTCAACAAACTTGGACGACAGTAAAGCTTCCTCTCCTCCATGCATTCTCATTCAATCGACTTGTTATTGATGAGTTCACTTTTGCAAACCCCGAACGACTGGTGCCTCTTCTCAAGCTTCAGGCTCGTTCAAAATGGGTCCTATCCGGCACACCGCCGCTGAACGACTTTGCTGATGTTAATACAATTGCGCCCTTCTTGGGCATCCATCTCGGTATCGACGATGACGACATTAAGTCACAAAACGCACGACTCAAGATGATCCGCAAGCAGCGATCAGAAGCAGAATCTTTCCAGGCGCTGCGGGCCCCTCGAAGTGAGGAATGGCATCGTCGACGACACGATGTTGCACAAAGATTCTTGGACGAGTTCACTCGCAAAAATGTCGCAGAGATTGATGAGATTCCGTCATCAGAACACATAGTTCTCATTCAGCAATCACCTGCCGAAACAGTTATATATCTTGAGTTGTGCAAGCAGTTGATGACATACAACCGTTTTCGTCGCCGAGGTGGCAGAAAAGGTATCAGGGGTGATCGGGAAGATAGACTGGATGAAGTGATTGGGAGCAGCAAAACAAGCGAAGAAGCCCTTCTCAAACGATGTTCATCTCTCGCTTTGCAGGGTCGCTGGCACAATGGTGTACCTGAAGAGCTCACCTGCAGCTCGCTGATTGAGACTCGATTGAAACAGCTCGAGGGCCTCAAGGAAGAACTCATGGAGAAGACCAAGCAAGCTGCGTGGGTATACTGTGCTTGTGACATAAGACATGAAAAGTTCCACGAGTTCATTGAGAGCATCAAGGCGCACGATTTTGGTGACAAGGCTGTGACGGAAAAGATATATCCACTCGTTAAGAGTGCAATACTCACTTCACAGGCAGATGACTGGGAGCTATTCTTTTCTGATCCAGCACAAGTAGCTGAGGACTCATTTGATACAGAAATGCGGGATGAGACTGAGGTGAAAGAGGACAATGTTGATGCCAGTGAAGAGGTAAGCTCTCGCGGTACTCCACCAGCTTTGAATGGGAACTTGAAGCTAACAAAAAATGGCGAACAGGCTAGTGTACAAGCCACAAAGCGTGGTGTAAAGGGTACAAAGAGTGGTAAACAAGGTGGAAAGAAAGAGAAAGCAGGAGAGCTTCCAGTCAAGCCAACTCGCATCAGCGAGTTCAAGCTCATGCTGCGAACAGTCACGAGTGGTCTTCGAAAGCTGATCCTCGAATGGGTTGCCCGGGAAAGAGCGCTCAGGTTCCTAAAGGCCGTACACCTTGTTCAGACAGGGTCAGAGATTGCTGAGTGCAGCTCCTGTCATACAACTCCAGAAGCAGCAAATCACATCAACATATTGGGCTCATGCGGTCATGCCTTGTGCTCACAATGTGCCATGAAGACAGTTCAAAAAGAAGAATGCAATGTTGAAGGCTGCCGAGGCTCAGGAAAGGAATTCAATGTCATGGACGCATCTACTCTTAAGTGCGATGAAAGGGACAGAAGTGCCAAATATGGCGGCAGCAAACTGGATAAGATGATTGAAATCATCCAGGCAGTGCCCACAGGCGATCGGATCCTCCTCTTCATACAGTTCCCGGAGCTTATAGACGTCACATCCAAAGCCTTAGAGCTGGCAAAGATCAAGTACATTGCAATCATAGCAACTGACCGCAGGGCAGCACAGAAGGTCCAACATTTTCAGGAAGCTGGTGGCTTTGGTGAGAACAAAGTTTTGATTTTGAACTTGGGAAGCGAGATGGCCGCTGGATTGTGAGTTGACTGTCAACTTGTATCTCAGTCTGTACTAATGGAGATCAGGAACCTTCAGTGTGCAAACCACGTTATATTCCTCTCACCTATGTTTGCACAGACCCAGTACGACTATGACTCTTCGATGACCCAAGCTATCGGACGAGCCAGACGATATGGACAAACCAAGCACGTCTACATATATCACCTGTTGGCAAGGATGACCATCGACACTACCCTCTTCCAAGAGCGTCATGGTAAAGTGTTGGTCGAGAGGAATGGCGAGGCCACCCTTGCTGCGAGGGAGGAGGTTGAGGAGTGGGAGATAGTGAAAGGAGAAGCGATGTCTGTTGTAGTGGACAACGCGTTCTAATGTGTGGAACAAATCTCGCTTATGATATACGTGATTCTTTCATTTTGTGTTTTTGCGTGAATATATGCACTTGGTTTTGAAAGAAACCAGTTTGGTTTGTGCGGGCAGAGCAGTTGTTAGCTGGTTGAGTTGGTGAATTAGTGGTGAATGGGGTTTCAAGAGGCTGCCGGAGACCGAAGTCCCGATACTCTGAACAGCATTTCGCCATGCACGGGTATAGGAAAATAGAACAGGTATGAAAACGTTATAGACATTAGATAAGACAGTTATATGGAACTCGTTGGAGGATAGAAATAACAAAGGTCATATCAAAACCCCATTCCTCAAACCAGCGATTCCCATTATCATCCATTAGCAGGTCATATCATTCAGATCACACTCAGGTATGTATGTATGTCTTTCCCAGTCTCTTACAACCTGCATACTTCTGCATTTGCTGACCTACCTGTATCAAGAATCTCCTCAATCAAACGTACGCAAGTCCTCGCACAGCCAATCGCAAGAGTCCATCCCGACCCACCATGGCTATAGTTATGAACGATCCGGCATGTATTCGCTCGACTATCAGCGGATTCTCTGACATTCAAATGAGAGAAGGGGTGCAAGCCTTGTGCAAGAGACTATGCCTCATGGTCTGCATCCTCGAAGACCGGCAGAAACTCAGTCGTCCGTTCCCACATCGCCTTGACTTCAGTAGAGTCAGGTGAGAGGTTCAGCTGCCAGTTATTGCATTGAGTGATTGAGCCGATCACAAGTGTATCATCGTTACGGGGAACAATGAAGACCGTCTTGCTCACCGAGCCATAGCCATCATGATTCATCTGAGCTGGAAGGAGGAACGCATGGTCCGCTGGATAACCCTCCGGCCTCCTGATCTTCTTGACTGCTCCGCGGACGGGGAATATCTGACTATCGGTTGCAAGCTCACGGGCTCCTATGCCGCTTGCATTGACAATGATATCGGCATGATATTCACTCAGTAGCTCTTGTTCATGGAGACGGAGATCACCAATAATTTCTCTAGTCTCTAGAACAGCTCCTTTGCTTTGAACAAGTCTCTTTAGAAACGCCATAGCAACATCAGTGTCAATCATGGGAGCTGCATGCTGATATGCGCAAGCAACATTAAACTGTTTCTTCGGGTCCACTAGATCTGCCAACACTCATGAATTAACATTCTTTCCACCATTGGCATCAGCCATGCAGTGATAATTGATTTTCAACTGATCCCTGAAGGGCGAATCCACGCTCTCGTCCAGTGTCTTCATTTCAAAATACTTGTCACAATGCCTGTCATCACGTCCATGGACACAGGACTCGTCCTCAATCGGGTGCTGAAAGAACTGAAACAAGGTCTTCATCTTCGCCCCAAACTTCCCAGCCCCAGCAGCCCGTTCCAGGCCATCACCAATAAGCTCATCCCGGTTCGCCATCAACCGATAGAACTCAAAACTCTGCAAAGGCCACTCCCAATACTGCTCCAGAGTTGAGCACCCGAACAACGGTGTCTCAATCACTGTGATGCCGCACCCACCAGGTGGGTACTCCCATAAAGCACCAGCAATCTGCGAGGTCAACGGCTTCGCGAGACTTGCCCATTCCTTAGACACGACGGTGACGCGGTAGCCCTTGTCAAGGAGAATCCAAGCCGTCATCAGACCGCCAACGCCGCCCCCAATGACAAGGACATGCTTGGAGCGGTTTTGCGCTTTCTTGGGGCTTTCGGGTATCTCTACGGTTGTAGAGAGCGTTAGCTCTTCTAGATAGGATAAGATAGCGTTCAGGGTGATTCTTGTAGCCATTGGAGGAAGAAATAGTTGTATTGAAGTTTGGCTTAGAGAGAAATGCTCTTGATTTCGAGTTTCTACACCAAGTGCACACAGATAGGAGACACGGTGTGCTCTTTATAAGAGCAGTTCTTGTACTCGCAAACATTTACATCCATCAAAATACACCATGCCAGACCATTGTTATGCATAGATATGGTTTTATTGATTCCTTCGAAGGCTACCGCTGTTTCAAGAACGGTACAATCTTACTCCTTCCACGCAGTTCAACAAAATTCGCCGCCACAATCGTTGTACACATTGCATTCAGCATATTATACGTCGTTCTGACAGATCAATTTGCTTAGAGTACCTCTCCAGTGGCTTTCGAATCTCAACACCCCCTGGATATTCTACGTCTCGGTGTACTTGTGGGGCATGATATATGTATAACACAGCGTGATATAAGCCTTCGCATTACGCCGTACAGGACGATCATCAGACAATTGACAAATATAGATTGGTCTGTGCAATTGCTGCAGGATCCCGTATACTGCATTCCGTCTTCTGCAGAAACCAGTGTTCTAAGGCATATACAACCCGGTCTGGACTCTAACCCTATCCGACTTCACCCGTGGGTCTGGTTGTTATTTGTTCAGTTGTCCCGGCGGCTGGTATGTTTGCTGGCCTGGTTGACGATCTCGGGGAGGGTGGTGTACTTGCTTGATTTGTTGGGGTTGGGATCCTTATGCTTAATCTTATGTCCATTATACGTATCATGGACCTTTTCCTGAGTCTATTCGGGAATTGACGTACTGCGTTGGTTGTTGCAAACATGCCTTGGAAGGGGGGTAATCAGGGATTCGAGAAACGAAAACTGCATTGGGTACTGCTAAATAGAACTTCTATGGTAGTCTCTACCATCAATGTTTGACTTCTTCGAAGAAAAACATCAAACAAGCATACTGTACATAATCGACATCTGGCGGTCCTGTCCCGTGTCTACCGGCCAGGGAAAATAAACTAGAAACGCGAAAGGATAATCCCGACTCCAACGCATCGAGTCAGAATGAACTTCTTGAGATGAAATTATGATTTGTCATATATTTATTGCTGCTGAGGCTGGTCCAAAGCACCGTCCTTTCTCATCATCGTCTCCGGATCCCACACAGGGTTCTTTAGGTTTGTCAGTCCGGCGCTGTTCTCACAGGTGTTTCTTCCACTCATTGGGCCAGGGGCAGGAATCTGGACGGTCTTGCCGGCGTCGGTGGCAGTCGCGGACTCCTTGAGTGCGGTGAGGAGAGTCTTCATGGACTCGGGAGTAAGATCCTCGTAATAATCGTCGTTGATCTGGACCATAGGGGCGTTGACACAGGCGCCCAAGCACTCGACTTCAAGCAAGGTGAAGAGTCCATCCTCGGTGGTGTGTCCGGGGGTGATGCCGAGGTGTTCCTGGATAGCTTCAAGGATCTTGGTGCTGCCGCAGCCTCCGAGCTGGCATGGCGTCTGGTCCCAATCACGTCAGCAGATGTCACTTATTAAACCAAACCAGTAAAAGACAATGGTTCTCATACCGTTGTGCAAAGCTGAACAAAGTATTTGCCAACAGGCTCACGGTTGTACATGGTATAGAAAGTAGCGACTTCGTAGACACGCATGGGGGGCATCTCCAGGAGGCGGGCGACCTCGTTCATGACGCTAATGCTGGTGAAGCCGTGCTGACGCTGGCCCAGATCCAGGAGAGGCATGACGGCGGCCTTCTTGTACTGGGGAGGATAGCGCTTGAGGATCTCATCGATCAATCGTTGGTTCTGCTCGTTGAACGTGAACGGGATGCTCGGGTTGTTGGTAGGCTTGTTGCGGTGCTGGGAATCTATCGGTCAGCAAAGACACGGTCTCAAACACCCCTTCATCTTTGCACCCATTGAGAAAAAGCAAGGTATCCGAAAAGATTGCGACCGCCAATATTCTTCAATGGGCTATCGCAAAGATAATGTGAACGTACCACGGAAAGGGAGTCGCTGCAACGTTGCGGACCAGCCGAGAACGGTCTGCATTGAGTCTTGGGGGCGCGCTGGAAGAACTGACGACCGACCCGAGGGACGGCGGGGAAGAATTTCGAAGCCATTGCTGGCGGGAGAGAGGGGATATGAGTGGACGGGGGAGGAGGAGAGCGACACTGATGGATTGATTATTGAAGGTGGACGATCGATTTGGAGTCGAAGAGGCGTTTTGCGGGAGCTGCGGTTGGCCAATCAGCGGCGACAGATTACTCCCGCCTTGTGTGCCAATCATTCATTACTAACCCCCAATTGAGAGAGGGTTCATATATCAGTGACTACAACTTCAACTACTACATGAAAGTGATTTCCTTTTCACTATTGATCTGAATTACCACCAAGAAAATCATTGGTACCAATGGGTTGCTAACTCAGTTTGTCTCCATTGAGACCCCGATCAATCACAACTATAAACGCCCGTTATGCATATAACACCGTCATCGCTATTAACCATCAACTCCCCTCTCCCCTAAGTACTAATCCTATAGTGACGGCGCCCTTTTCATACTTCCTCGAGTTTATAGACCTCATAGGCAACCTCCTCGTACGGATGCGCCTTGATCAACGCATCTACCGCCTGCAACATGATGCTCCGACCGAAACACATCACTTCGACCTTCATCTCCTCCACCGTCTCTAACGCCCCTGCAGCTCCAATCGCGGGGTTGGCTTCATCAGACGGCAGGAATTGGCCTTGACCCGGCATCTGGAAGCAGCACTTGGTATATTTACCGCCCGGGAAGGTCCCTGCCCCGGTCGCGAAGATGGCCTCTTTACACGCTTCGAGGTGGGAATGCGGGACGAAGAAAACGAGTTTGTAGCGGCCCGAGGCTGAGGCTGAGTCTGAGGACATGGTTCTTCTCTGATAGATGTAGTTGGTGGTTTTTGCGGCGGGTATAGAGCGTGAGGGGGAATGGAGAATAGTAGTAGCTGGTGACTGACGGAACCCGCGACGGATGGAGTTGTGTTGGGGTCGCAAGACGGCTCTGCAACCTATCAGGGTGAGAGAGGAGGGGATGGTTGGGCGCATTTGCTTATTATCTGGGATAAATTGCTAATGAATAAGATGTACCCTATCTTGTTGGGTACTCCTCCAGTGATTCGTCCTGTTCTTGGCAACTGGTGCTGTCCGTTAGTAATCTTTGCGTAGACGTCTTCGAAACCATGCGTATTTGAATAGTCTACAAATAACTCCACGATTTCTACTATCCGGCCTTCAATCTAATCTTTCTTTGTAGAACCATATACTTTCTTTTATACCTAGTCACATTGGTTACTTTGCAATTGGGACAGTATCGATTCCTAACATGGTACACATGATATTTTAACTAAACCCTACACAGAAATATATAGGCTAGATTGTTCTATCAGCAGGACTGTGCGAAGTGAGTATAATTTAGTAAAAGTAGCCTGTATGTATCGTACATCTAGAGGAAAAGCCACCCAGTTAAACAGCAGCAACATGTCTTTGCACATGATCATCAATACGCTTCAACAGCTCCGTCTTCCTCTCCTCCCCAATCCAGCTCCCCTTAATACTATTCTCAGCAATAACCCTCCACTCATCCACCGTCAGCTGAAACGCCTCCTGCACAGCACAATAATTATCCAAAATATACCCTCCAAAATACGCCGGATCATCACTATTAATAGAGAACATAACACCCGCATCCAAGAACTTACGAATAGGGACATGCGCAATAGACTCGACACAACGCAACTGCAGATTCGAAATCGGACAAACAGTCAACATAATCCGATCCCTCACCACCTTCTCCATAAGCACAGGATCCTCCACAAGCCTAATCCCATGGTCGATACGCTGCGCGCCCAGCTCCAGCGCAGCACTAATATACGACGGATCACCCTCCTCGCCGGCATGAGCCGTCAGCCTGATCCCTTTCGCCGAGGCCGACGAATACAGTTCCCGGAACATGTCCTTCGGGGGTCCGACTTCCGTCGACGACCAGCCTAGTCCATGAACGACCTCGTTGTCGAAGTGTTCCTGATCCAGGGCTTCCTGGTACACCCGTGCGGCGTTGTCGACGGGAAGATGGCGCACGAAGCACAGGATGAGACGGGTCGTTAGACCTAATTCCCTTTCAGCGCGCTGGCAGCCGGCTACGAAGCCTGAGACGATGGTCTCGTAGGGGATTCCCCGGTCTCGGTGGACTTGTGGGTCGAAGAAGACTTCTGCGTGGTGGACGCCGTCGGCGTGGGCTTTTTGGAAATAGGCCCAGGCGAGGTCTGCGAAGTCGGATTCATGGTGTAGTACTGACATGCCGATGAAGTAGAAGCGCAGGAAGTCGTCGAGAGATGTGAAATGGCCATAGCGGTGGCTGAGAGCCTCGATGGACTCGTAGGCTGGTTCATTAGGGAGTGAGACGTTGTTTCTCTTGGCTAGTTCGAAGATTAGGTCGGGGGCTAGACAGCCTTCTAGATGGACGTGGTGCTCGCATTTGGGGAGACCATGCAAGAAGTCGTGGAGATCGGATTTGCACATTGTTTTGTCTTGAGACTGTACGGGTTTAAATCAGAAGATAATGTAAAAATAGTGCTCTAGATGGGTTTAAAATTTTATAAGAGGGTGTATGTACAACAAGAGTGTCTTATAAAAAAAGATTATATAAAGAGAAAGGATGTTTGAGGCTTCCAAGTTGTGACCCTTGATATGCCGATCTGAAGTTTGAGTCAACTACTCATTATATGGATCATGTATACAAATTAATGAAGAATCTTAATTTCTGTTTCCTGCTTGTTTCAAATTTCAAGTAGTACTTTAGTCAAGTGGACTTACTGAACTAATCAAAAACCAATATCCGTTCATGGTGTGATAGTATTGGGCTACCAAGAAAGTCGAAAATTTTGAATACATAGCAGGTACAAGGTATTTCACATTGGTGAAATTTAAAATCCATGTCTTCTAATCAAGTGACCCACATGAACTTTCACCAAATCTTCAGTCCAGATAAGACGCAATCTGATAAGCCGACCCAAGCCCTAGTATAATCGTAGATGGTCATGAGGGGTCGGAGACTTCCGACTTCTGAGCGCCGGAGAGCGGAGATAAAAGAGAATAAATTACTGTTATCTTCGTGGGGATCATCTCAATTTCGTATTTTGAATTATAAACGCAATAGTAAGCTCTATCTATAACCAGGTACCAGGAAGAAGGGAAAATATGTAATCAGAGCATCGTCTACCTTTTTAGCTGTAGCCTATACATCTAGACTCGCAATTCTGCCCCCGCAGCTTTACGGAGACGGTTCATGACGGCAGCTGCGCGATCGCCTTGTTGATCCGAGATGCCCTCTACATAGATGACATCCACCTCCATTTCATCCATGGCCCGCAGCGCCGCAAATAGCCCGCGCGCAATGGACTCGACGTCGGGCCCAAGATGACAATCAAAAGCCTCCTTGAACGCAGGACTACGACCGGGATTGCCCGTGATGGGAACAGAGAATCCCGCAAGGCCGTCGATCAATGACGGAAGGGGCTTGAGAGTTTTCTCAATCTCTTCATCAGATAATAATCCGAGACCCCGCTTCCAGTGCTTCGTTCGTACAATACCAATCATATGTGCTCCAATCGCCGTGTCTTCCAGGTCCTTGCGGATATGCTTGGTGACAGACTGCTCCTTGGAGCCAGCCTCGAAAAGTACCACACGTGCCTTGGGAGAATAGTGTCGGTATTTCATGCCCGGTGCACGAGGAATCTCCTTAACGTCGAGGGTACCATCGTGGTATCCAAGTTGTACATTTTCCCAGCCGGCGCATGTCCGGATCTCTTCAATGCCAATACCGCCTGGTCGCAGAATGGCTGGAGGGTCACACAGACCATCAACCACGGTGCTCTCAACACCCACACCGCAAGAGCCACCATCAAGGATTAGCTCGATACGGCCCTGAAGATCATGATACACATGCTCGGCCGCTGTCGGGGATGGTTTGGTCGATGCGTTCGCCGAGGGTGCCGCCAGCGGCCGGTCCGCAACATGGATCAGTAGCCGTGCAAGCGGCGAAGAAGGCATGCGCGCCCCAAAAGTCGTCAGTTTGGAAGTAACTTCCTTCGCCAGAAGCGATCCAGATGGATTCGGAAGAAGAATCGTAAGAGGACCTGGCCAGAAACGGGCGATCAAGGATTGATAGACGGAAGGAATTGTGTTTCTCGGGCTGTCGGATGCGCTCGTAGAACCCGATTCCTGCGGGTTGAGTAGCCGTTCCAACATTTCGAGTGAGTCGATATGCACAATTAAGGGATTGTCCGACGGTCTTTGCTTGGCCTTGTAGATCCCTTGCACCGCATCGCTTCGTGTCGCATCAGCTCCCAAACCGTACACTGTCTCTGTAGGAAATGCAACCGGAATATTGCTCGTCCGAAGGAGCAGAGCAGCCTCCTCAATCGCGGCAGCTTCTGCCGTTTTGTTGCTGCGCTCGCTATCCCACCACTCTGAAAGGGATTTATTGCCAAGGCCTTCTTTATTCAATCGGCGGACCGACAAGATCCGAGTTTTCTCCTTGGACGACATGGTGGTGGTAGTGCTCAAAAACCTCGTAAAGCTGCGCGGACAGCCGCCAGCGACAAGGCGAGAGAGGAAGGAAACCAGCTTCGCTGATATAGTCGGCAAAACTTCAGAAGTACGGACGAGTGTCGCGGGGTGACTCAAAACGCGAATAGATTGGGTGGTGGAGAGCGTTTTCGGCCCTACAAAGCCTTATTTGTTAGGTAAATTCCAAGTGGAGTCCGTCCAGACCAGACGCCCCTCCTTGAGGGACTTACCAAACTAGATAGAGATTTTGCGAAAAGACTGATGTCGCCAATTGCGGTCTTTGAACCTGCCGAAAATTTGATCTTTCCGATGACGTCGATTTGCATGTATGACTAAGCAGAAGGACTGTGTATGCAATGCATACAAGTTCACTCTGATATAGTGTAAGTGCTAGCTCTTGCAATGGAGATGGAAGTCTATATAATAATAAGTACCTCGGAGAGGCTCAGAGTGAAAAGGATTCGTTAGCAGATCTTCATACGTGACCCGAACGTTGATTCAGGATGGTTGACATTGTAACCATCCAAGGTGTATGTATATAGAAGAATAATAATACAACATGCCAAAGGCTATGTACAAGATCGTAGTCTATTTCTTCTTTCCACCCTTTCCACCCTTTCCACCTTTGTTACCACTGCCACCACCTTTTCCTTTTCCTTTACTATCGCCTCCTCCACCGCCAGCTCCAAGCATAATTCGCACCTTCCCAACGGGAACGCTGTTGATGATCTCGGTCTCTTTCCATGCCTTGATCACATCACCTTCCCGGGCCCGGAGTTTCTCTGCATCAGCAATGCTGATGCCAGCTTCTTCAGCATATTCCTTCTTAACCTTGCCAGTGGTGGTCTCAGCCACCCATCGTCCGAGTATCTCCTTGACGGCCTTACCCTTCTTCACCGTACCTGGCTGCAGTTTGACCTTGTATCGGTATCGACTCAATGCTGACCAGGGAGCACAGACTGGAATGGCTGCAAGAATCTCATCCTCAGGACGAGGCGTCCCAATCAATGCTGGGATCCACTCAAGGTCTGCTGCCTCTGCGGCAGCCGTCTCTTCATCGTAATCATCACCACCTTCCTCAAGCAGGGCCTGTCGTCTGCGTTCGGCTTCTGCAGCACGCTCATGCTGCGCCTGACGACGCTTCTTCTGTGCCTCAGCTTCTTTCTCGCGATTCGCCTTAGCTTCGGCGGCGGCAGCAGCCTTACTAGCTTTGCCTTTGTTGGCCCCAAGCAAATGAAGAGCTAGTTCACGATCTTCATCATCCTGATCAGCGTACTTAGCGGCCGCTTTCTTGGCTTTCCCTTTCTTGCCTCGGGTAGGTGGCGGTGCCTGTTTGGCGTTGGTTGCTTTGGCAGTTGAGTTCTTGCCGGGTGCTTGCTGGCCAGCCTCGGACGAATCAGGAGACTTCCCCTTCCGAGGCGATTGCCTGGCCGTTGCGGAGAGCCGGTGTTCACTTTCATCTTCCGCTGGCGCATCTGCTGAAGCTGTCTCTGCTTCTTCCTCATCCAACGCATCCGCTTGCTCTTCTGGCTCATCTGCAACCTCTTCACCATCAGATCCGGTATCCTTTTCTCCCTCCTGTGCGGCTTCAGTATGAGGAGACTCCGACGGTCCACGCTGTAATGGGTTTCGAGCGGGAAGTGAATCAGCATTGTCTTGTTCGTTTTCTGAGTCCGAACTTTGCTCTTCAGCTTGTTCTTTAGGGTCCAGGGAAGGTTTATGAGCTTCCTCTGTCTCCTGTTGTTGCTCAGATCGCTGTGTGCTTTCCCCAGCTTGCTCGTGACCACCCTCTCTGGTTGCCTCCGGCGCCTCAGGCTCGTCAACAAAGTGGGTTTTGTGGTTTTTCAGGCTGTCTTTGCTGATTTGGAATGTCACTCCGAAACCTAAAACGAGTTGCGACGGCGCAAGGAAGTTCTTCTCTCCCTTGACCAAGAAATCTCCCATGGGGAGAAGCCCTCCCACTTCAGCTGTTTTTGTTATCTGACTGGCCTGGACCCACCATGCAGACATGACAGCTTTGGAATCCCATGCACTCGATGTGGCAACGCATAGATTGCCAGCCTGTGAAAGGGTGCTTGGTGGTATTGGCGCGGTAGGGTCTTTCGATCTATTCTTGACAATCATAGGTCTAGCTCCTTCCAAATCCGCATGCACGAAGATATCCCCTTTCTTAAGATGGCGGCGGTAGAGCAACTCGCTCTGCATAGCGTCTCGACCACTGCAATAGTTAGTACACATCCATGTGAAGGGAGTAATAACAGAACTTACCCCAGGACAAGGTATCCTTCCGAAGAGATGAAGAAGAGGAACTTTTCAAACCAGAAGGGTTGTCGAGTTTGCCGGAGAGTTTGTTTCTCTTTTTTCATGCCCCGTTTAAGGTCTTCCGTTACTTTCTTTTCGTGGCTTTTGAGCGCTTTGGTAGATGACTGGGCCGTCCTTTGTTCCTTAACGGCAGCCTGTTTCTTCTGCTCATAGTACTGCTTCGCATTCGCCCATGGAGAGATACCCAGATCGATGTCAATAGTCAGTACCGACGGGGGTTGTTGGCTTTCGCCATTGTCCTGCTCGTCCTCGGATTCCTCAGACTCGTCGCTCGAGAATAGCTCGTCTCCTTCATCTTGTTCGTCGCCGGCTTCTCCAAGGAGCAACGTGATCGTGTTTTCATGGAGTTTCAAGGGTAGTTTGATAATTCTCGCCACAGGATTTCCTCGGCTCTGCTCCATTTCGATAAGACGTGCGATTTCTACCCAATCCATGCCCTGAGCGATCAAGCCATTAACCGCATCCATGGCTTCTTGGACACGATAAACATTATCCTCGATCGCACTTGCTTTGCGAATATGCAGCTCTTGTTGTTCTTTGAGGGCACCTATTTTCTTCTCGTGTTCTTGTCTCACTGCCTCAAGCTTTCTCTTCGCTGCCTCCTCGCGTTCTGTAAGCCGAGACTCTAGCTTCTGAGTCTCGATCGAAGAGAAATATTCGTCAACCGTGGCATTCAACGAGGGAAATTCCAAAATGCTAATGCCCGGTTTTCCTTCAAACTGCCGAGGCTTGAATGGGTGGAAATCCTCGTAGAGAAGGTTGCCTGTCTCCGAAGGCTTCTCATTCTCATTAGCCGACTGAGAAACACTGCGGTTATCTTCTTTCGCAACAATGTAACCAGGATGACTCTCTTGCGTTGAAAGTCTTGTATTCTCATTCTGGGCCTCCTGCAAAACACCGTTGACTTCCTGAAGCAGGCTTTCATCCTGTAGTACCTTATCCAATGGTGTTGTTGGATCAACCTCCTTTGTCACAAAAGCATGGTCCAGCAAAAGGGGAGGGTATTCTGGGAAGCCTTGAGAGAGAGCCTTCCTTAACACGTCCGCATTTTTCTTCTTTGACTTTTTTGGTGCTCCGTCCTCACGCGCAAATAGTGCTTTCGCCTTCTCCAGTGTCTCCCTGATCCTGTCTAACGTGATTTCCGGGATCCCGTGGTAGTTCTGCTTGTTCGTCACCGTGTACTGAATTCCAACTCTCGCCTCCTCTCCCTCGCTAACAGAGACCTGGCGGTATAGAGCCAAAATATTATGTTCGCGGTCGGTGATAATGATGTTTCCCCCCGCAAAGAACTCCAAGAACATGTGGTACATGCCATCGCTGAACGAGATGTCAATAATGCGATCAGTGCCGATCTGCTTAACCGAAGTGATGCGTCGCGATCTAAGAAATTTGCGCATGCGGGTCACGAAAGGGGATGGCATGGAAGCCGTCGCCCGCGAGTATTGGGTGACATGGCATCGGAAGCCTGAGTCGACGATGAGCTGCTTGCGATGATCTGGTTTTGCAAGTTTGAACAAAAAGATCCTCTTGAGACAATGACCCGCGTTAGTTGGATATATAATGTTGCTGGAAAACAAAACACATACCGATGAGAGATCATATATGTTCGACACTCGCAAATTGACGATCTCCGAAGCGAGTTCCTGGGAGATGACCTGAAAGGTTCGTGCATGAGTCCAACTGAGTTCCGTTCAAAGTTATGAACATCCGCCAAAGCATACCTTAACGTCCAACGACGAGAATCGCTGCTTCATCTTTTTTTCTAAATTTAGCTTGAGACTCCAGGAAAATGAGCCAGTACGGCGAAAAGTGGCTGGTGAGCAAGAAGTTTGCAAAGACCAAAATGGGACCAGCGTAGGCAAAGAGCGTGACGTATGCGGGGCAGTTTTTCACTATTTATCGATCGCTTTTCCATGCCATTCGATAGTGGTTTTAACCGCATAAGCCCAGCCCACAAAATTGTGGAGAATATCATGATTGAATTCGGGTATTTTCTACTCCGTACAATGGCTAGAATGCTGTTTGTCTGATCTTCTGTTGCTTTGTTTCTTTTGCGATATCTCGAGACTGTGTGAGACAAGGGATTGCCCTCCCCTGCCGACAAATGACAAGTGTAAACCCGCATCAGATCATGAAGGAGTATCTCTATAGAATCTTCAGGTGTCCCCGGAAGAAAAAGAACGAGACAATCAAATAAATCAATCAACATCGTGAAATAAATAAGCAACACGCACAGTACCACGCCGGGACCAGCCACATAGTATTAAATGAAGAAGGATAAAATAAGACATCAAATGCATAACCATGCGAGAAATCAACCAATTCAAACACGCCCAAGTGGTATGTAAGCCCCTCTACATCTGCCGCAAGCCCTCGGCCAAGCGCCTCTTTCCAAGCTCCCAGGCATTGAGCAGACCTTGTTCGGACAGATCGATACTCTTCAGATTCGGCGCATCGGCCTGAGGGGCACGGCTCACACGCGAGGAGATAAGAACAGGGTCCGTCTCGAGAATAATACCATCATCAATGATCTCATCGATAGCCAAAGCAACAAGATCATAGTTCTCGACAATCGTGCGCTTGTCAGTAGCACCCCTATCCCGGAGAAAAAAGTAAACGTTAGCTTCCACCAACCTACTCCCATACCCACTGTCGTATCTCGCAACACCGAGACCAAGAATCAGGGGAAGATAACATACTTGAACAAGATACCCAAAGCATCCCTCAATGACAACACGACATTATAAAGCAGAACTTCGTTCTCATCAGCACTCCCGACAACGTAGAGCATGACATCGCTCTCCATCTTGAAGACGACGATCCGGTTGTCGTATAGGATCACATCGCTAGTCTGCTTGTTTGTCTTCTCGAGGAGACCCTGTTCGAAGGCCTTCTGTTCTTTGACCGTGGGATAGGGGTTTGCGCCGGGGTAATCGGTGGAATTGGGGGCAGCACCGGCCGGGGGGTGAGGCGGAGAGTAGTATTTGGCGAAGATGCGAGAGCCGTCGTCGGCCGACATTAGGAGGACGGCATTAACGGAGAAGAGGGACATGGAGCCGGGCATTTTGTAATTGGGGTATCCTCTTTTCTTTTTTTTTTTTTTGTTTGTGAATTGCGTGTGTGGTTCTCGGCCTTTGTGTGTAGTTGGTACTATCTATTTACTGTCACGCTGGCCGGTATCCGGAGGTCGTATTAATGTTGTTCCGGAGTATAGGATGGAGGACACCGTTTTTATTAGCCATGGGTGAGTTTTTAAGTGAGTTTTTTCTTTGAGGTTAACAAAAAATAAGTGAAACATGCTCTAGGGTGGGAAGGATTTCTGAGTAGAATTGTTTCTAGATCGTATTATTGAGACATTGTACCTATTTAATTGATATACACAACGTGTCCGCAATCAGGACATACAGGACCATCAGAGACAAAGTAGTTTCACAAAAATTATCACTCTATAAACAGAGTATTTCAATCATATGTTCATCAAGGAGAGGGAGACATAAGCAAGACCGGAATATCGTCATAATCAATCTTCAGCAAATATCCAACAGTAGAAGGTTTCAACGAGCGTCCAAGCATAAACATGGGTAACATGACAAAAATCCCCGATGGCGTGGCCATGAAATGTCAAAGAAACATATATAATAAGTTATCCAACAACAGATTCATCGCCATCATAAAGTCCATAAGGTAAAAAATGATTGAAACATGACGACATTCTGGGTGTTCTAAACGCACAACAAAGGCCGCAGAAAAAAGTAGGCAGGGGAGCCTTGTAAGGACAAACGCCAAAATAAAAAGTAAGAAGAAATAAAAGAGGCAGGCAGAAGAGCAATTCTCAAGAATTAAAGGTTACAGCCAACGACATAATGCAGGTTTATGCAGAATCACCTGTGTTTGGCCGGTTGAACCATGGAATCCAACTGCCACGGTTCGCCTTCTTCCGAGCTTCTTCGTCGTCTGCTGCCTTGGTTTCACTAACAAGGCGCAAGGGGCGCAGCTTGCTCTGAGTCATTACCGCTCCGGTATAGTTTGTCATTCCGTTGCTAGAACGAGGAGAGCTCGAGGTTGCACCTGTGGAAGCCGTATCGCCAGGTGGCTCGCTCGTAACACTGTTGGAGCTGCTCATCTGGCTGCGATCATGTTGACTGGATAGCGATGGGGCGCGATTACTACCGCTCATGCCAGACATATAGCTCGCCCCAGACAAGACGCTTGTGCGGGATCCAGGTCCCATGAGCGTAGGGCTCATTGGGCCCCCAGAGTTGCGCCCGCGATAAATTTGACCAACCACGGCAGCGGCAGCAACATCGGTCTGTTCTGATCTCGTTCTGCGATGGCCTCTCGCCTGGACACGATTCATGGGAATGCTAGGAGCGGTTTCCGGGTTCTCATGGGGCGTCGCTGGGACAGAGACCGCGCTTGTTGGAGGAGGCGGCATCATGCTGGAAGGACGCGACCGTTGAGGTCGTTGCGTCGGGCCAGCCACGACGGATCTGGCTCTCTGCAAGAAAGACTGAGCATCCTCCTTGTCGGAGGGCGTCGGTGGAAGTTCCTTATCAGTACTTGCCCGCTTAGGAGGGTCATTCTCGTTCTTGTCTAAAATGGTCTCGAACCCATCATGTTGTAAGAGACGGCTGATGATGCGCTCGATATAAAGGGTGAGGGCTTTGTTCTGGTCCTTCAGCGCCTTGATCTCTGCCTCGAGCTTGCGGTTATTATCGTTATTATCGTTATCCGCTCTTGCGTCTACAGACTCAAGTTCATCAGCCAGCGAACCCAAACCGCTGCCAGACTCCTTAGTCTCTTCAGCTTCGGGGTGGGCTTCTCGCATGAAGTCGCCCTTGGTGAAGTCACCATTAAGCGTTTTCTCACTAAGGAGTAGCTGGTAGCTCTCGTTGTCCTCCATGAGACGAGCGTTGGCCATACGAGCCTCCAGAAGTTCTTTCTCTAGTTCCCGTTGACGGCCGCCACCTTTGTTTTCCATCTCCACGAGTTTGATTTGGGATTCGGCCAGTTCAAGGCGAAGGGATTCGATCAATTTATCCTTCTGCAAAAGCAGTGTGGAGTTGCTTCGGGACGGGCTCCGCTCAATCTGAGACGAGGGCGCAAACTGTCCATCGACATCCGGCGAGGACCGATTACGGAAACTGGCTAAAAGGGAAAGTTAGAAACAAAGACCGGGGGAATGTGGAGAACAAGAGGAGAACCATACAAGAACGAGACACATTCTTATCTGCATCAGAGTTGATTCGCTCCCTCTGAGCTAGAGAATCCTTAAGACGCTGGATGGTGGCCTGCATCTCTTCTTCCCGGCTCGCCTGCTGCTCCTTTTCCTGAAGCATAGCGTTCCGCTCCAGTTCATGCGCCTGTTCCAGATCACGTATCTGCCGGACATGGTCACGGATCTCACCATTGAGGGCTTCAATCCTGCTGTCCCTCTCATGAGCCTGGTCCTCCAGTTTTCCTTGCTCACTGACGGCCTCATCGAGTCGCATCTGCAGGACACCCAACTGCTTCTGGTATTGCTCAGAAGCCGTTTCGGCTTTCTGCAGTTGTTCCCTCAACTCTTCGATGAGGGCAGCATTCTGAGCCCGTGCTTCTTCCTCGGAAGGATCGCGATTCACTTTTGGAACACTCGAGGTGCTGAGGTTGGACCGACCGGGTTTTCTGGCCGCAGCCCGCGCTGACACTGGGCCCGAGCCACGGAGGGATGGAGATCGAGATATTCCATTCGTAGTCGTACTGGGAGACCGGGTATGGCTTCGCGATGGAGTGCCATTCACCGTATGATTTTCTGCGGGCGAAGATTTGGTCGAACCGCCTGGCGTTCCAGGCTTCCGGGGTGTCGTAGACATTGTCACCGGCAATGATGATGCTCACACAACGAGCGGTGGATTGTAAGAAGAAAAGACAACCCAGAAAGGGGCAATTCCAAGAATTGAGGGCAGTGATGAAACGACCGGGAAATTAAGTGATAAATTTAAGGATCGGGGAAGGTATATAGTAGTAGCGGTCAAAACACAGTGGACACTATGCCGTAGTGGGGGAAGTCTAGTTTGTTAAGTAGTAAGTAGTGGTCGTTGGATTTATGGCTGGTACAAAGACGAGCCCCCTTGGTTCAAAAACATAAAACAAAACCGGTGGGAAGAAAAGAAATTTATAAGCAAGAGGAAGGTATAAATATCTATCAGGGAAAGACAAAAAAGGTGTATCACGTTAGGGATAATTCCAGAGTCGAGGAAATTCTGGGGATGGGATAATGGCTTATTTTATTACAGACATTAGGGGGGGGTTGATGATCCCGTATGAAAACGGGCAGCAGAGCAGTATTAAAGTGGGTAAGTAACGTTCCATACAGCGATAATACATCTGTCGCTGTTGGTTGCTCAGGGAATTTAGTGCTAGTTCAACTTTTAATAAATAGCGCAACGGGGGAAACAACAATTTGCTAGGTACTTCCTCTACTCTCTTTCTGTTGGAGGTTGACTCGCTCGCAAGTATGCATGAACTACTACAACTCCAAATGCATGAATTTGACTGTCCGAGAGACTACCCAGAACCAACTATAATACTCCATCCTATTATTTGTTATTACCACCACCACTATTACTGTGGTTACTGAAGTGAACGGCATATGCAGAAGAGATCCTTTCACCGGGGAGACAACTTCAAACCTAACAACAACCTAACGCGACATATGGCGGGATAAAGATAGTAGTACAGAGCCGATAGTCGTACCGTAAATCACCTTAGTTCCTTGCTGCGTACAGGGTCTCGCCATCTTGTCCATCTTGTGAAAAGAATAAGAATAGAATTTAGTTCACCTGCCACCCAATAAGGAGGGAAATGGAGAGAATCTGCGCCACGTTTGAATAGATGATAACGGACGCCCAACTGTTTTATCCGACCCTCCATTGGGAGCATCGACCCCAAGCTACGAAGAAATAGGGTTCGATTGAAGGCAGTGAATGCTGACAGCACATTAGCCACGTCCCACGAGAAGTAGGGCTGTATTTCTCGTAAGATACGGACTCGATCGTCGGAAGCTGATACAGACCTGATACAGGGTGATAGTGACCCAAAGAAGGCGGAATGACTCAGCAACGACGGAACGGATCAGGAATAGTCCGAGCGAATATAACGCTCGACCGCCAAACCCCACAAAGGAAAGAAAAAACTCAACTTCACGATAAGGCCGGAGCGCACCTTTTCAGACTACTCTCAAAGCATACCGAACTACTCAGTTCAACAGCGTAACGATGGCCCCCAAGAGCAAGAAGAACGCCGACTCCATCAACAGCCGTCTGGCTTTGGTGATGAAGTCTGGAAAGGGTATGTCAATCTTTAATTTTCATCGGTTTTGTGGATTTGGACTCGGTTGCTAACCTCCGGTGCAGTCACCCTTGGCTACAAGTCGACCATCAAGACCCTTCGTGTAAGCTTTTCTCGCACACAATTGGAGGCTCTTGAGAACTGAGATGGTTATCTAACTATTAAATACAGTCCGGCAAGGCCAAGCTGGTCATCATCGCTGCCAACACTCCTCCTCTCCGCAAGAGTGAGCTCGAGTACTACGCTATGCTCGCCAAGGCCCCTGTTCACCACTTCTCTGGTAACAACGTAAGTGTCCCTTTGTCGCTTATGTCTCTTTGCTCCGACACTGCCAACCTTCCCTCTGGAAGGAAAGTCGTGTTGGAGCCGCCCTGAGAAGCCGCAATCTTTGGCTGTGGAGGGTATTCGATAACTGACGTTTGCGCGTAACTACAGATCGAGCTCGGCACTGCTTGCGGTAAGCTCTTCCGCACCAGCACCATGGCTGTCCTCGATGCCGGTGACTCCGACATCCTCACCAGCCAGTAAGTGTAAAGCACGGACAATGTCTTCATGTTATGTCTGGACGATATACAGCCTTGGAAAGCGATGAGGCACGTGATAGATAATGACAAGAAACTTTGCACTTATTAACCATTTTGACTTGGTACATCTTCGTATTGGTATATGTAGGATGAACTTGATAGAAAGTAGTGGAACGTCGAGTGCACGGCGACGATAGATTAACAATCAATATTTACTCGAGTTGAGTATAACCGATGATCTATCATATCTATCTGTATCTCTGTCTCTATAGTCAAGCCTGCAAGTTTGAAATGTCGCCGAAGTCTGACAAATGCGGTCTGGTCGCGGCAGCCGCTGATTGGTGGAGACGGTAGGGTTTAGGGTTTCGCCACTCGTTAGTGGACGCTGCTTGGAAATCAACGTCGGAAGTGCCTGCGCCCAAAAGCCTCCCCTTCCCTTTCGCCTTTCGACACCACCCTTTTCGACAACCTCACCGTTCGCAGGAAGTGCAGCAAGGTCACCTCCAACTCTCAAAATGGCCCGCCGTCCCGCTCGTTGCTACCGCTACTGCAAGAACAAGGTGCGTTGACGGTTTGATGGATTTTTCCCGTATTTTCATGTTCTGTGGATTTTTGGCTCGGAATTTCTCGCTTGTGGGGGTGAAAGGCAAAGACGTCAACCACGTCGAAGGCTAGGAGGGACATGAGATATTATCATCGCGATATTGCTTCGGATGGATGGACACTGGCGTTTTTTTTTTTTTTTTTTTTTATCATCGGTCTATCAAGGATCTTTGACTAACATGATGGTCGCTTCATAGCCCTACCCCAAGTCCCGGTTCAACCGTGGTGTTCCCGACCCCAAGATCCGTATCTTCGATCTGGGACGTAAGAAGGCCAACGTCGATGACTTCCCTCTCTGTGTGCACATGGTCTCCAACGAATATGAGCAGCTTTCCTCTGAGGCTCTCGAAGCCGCCCGTATCTGTGCCAACAAGTATGTCGCTTCTCGAACCGCAACCCAGACGAACAGACCGTCGCAAGACTTGAAGGAAGAAACTAACAGGTCCCCTTCTCCAGGTACCTCGTGAAGATCACCGGTAAGGAAGGTTTCCACATGCGTGTCCGTGTGCACCCCTTCCACGTCATCCGTATCAACAAGATGTTGTCGTGCGCTGGTGCCGATCGTCTTCAGACCGGTATGCGTGGTGCCTTCGGTAAGCCCCAGGGTACCGTTGCCCGTGTGAACATCGGCCAGATCATCCTGTCCGTCCGCACCCGTGACTCCAACCGTGCCGCCGCCATCGAGGCTCTCCGCCGTTCCATGTACAAGTTCCCTGGTCGCCAAAAGATCGTCGTCTCCAAGAACTGGGGTTTCACCCCCGTCCGCCGTGAGGACTACATCCAGCTCCGCAACGAGGGCAAGCTCAAGCAGGACGGTGCCTACGTCCAGTTCCTCCGTGGCCACGGTCTCGTTGAGAACAACATGAAGCGCTTCCCCGACGCCTACGAGTCCCAGGCTTAGATGGAATGAGCTTTAGCGTTAGGACCCATAAAAGACATGAATTTTTATTATATTCCTCCGGTTACCAATACATGTTCTGTTATTTTGTGATGTCATTTTAGTGTCCTCACGCACGGCGGAGTTGATTTTAATCATGGATTCCTCGGGCTTATTCCTGCGTACTCAGTTCCTGTAGATCCTGGGTCTAGTCACAAGTTTGACCTGTCGATCGTAGTGTGTCTCGTACCGGCTTTCTCTTGACCAAGCTTATAGCCCCTACCAGAGCATTCACCACTCCAGTATAGTCAGATAAGACAACCCTAGGCCAGGATTCTAGACCCAAGCAGTTCGCCGTTATCTAGATGTGACATCATAAGACTGAATCCCTTGAAGAGGATACGAAATGGCCATTCGAGTAGAATGAACGTTAGTCTAGAGCCCGGACAAAGAAAGAGTTTGTATGGCTAGTTATATATATGCGAAATATTTATGTACTGACAATATCTACATACGGTCGGGACTTTTGACAAACATCCACATATATATTTATCTGAGAGATAATTCATATAAACTTATTGGGAGAAATGATATCTTTGAAAATACTAAGGATTCTGTTTCGAGGACTGAAATATTCAAATGCGATATGTGATTGATGTGTATCGAGAGAGAATATAGACAGTCACCATCCGATGTATATATAACCCCAGACCGAGTCGCCCCTTTACATACTGTACACCGTTGACATGCACCTGTTCCGGTTGATATATATGTCTAAGCCTTTGCCGTTCCTCGTGATATGTAAGAAAAATGCATAGAAACCACACTGATGCATTACCGAGGATGATATGTGAGATGATTTAGAGCAGTATGTATATGGAAGGAAAAGAAAATGAACACCGAGGAAAACAGAGCAACAAAAAGAGACAGACAGCCAAGCCCAACAAAGCAAGGTATGGCTATCATTAATCATGACAACATCCGAGAAACTCCTGCTCGGAAAACGACGCAGCATGATTAAGTTAAGCATTGATGGCCAGCATGCAATATAGATGGGTTGAATTGGGGAAGCTTCTTGATATTGCCACAAGTCGTAAATGGTAAATGCAGCCGGGATGGACAGCGGATGGTTAGACATCCCCCCAAGACCCAACCCCCCCGACGGGGGCAATAGCACTTCCACTGTCTACACTGCCGCCAATGTCCCAATAGTTACGGCTGGAACCAGTAAGGGTTCGGCGGCTGGAGATAGCAGACAGCTTCGCGCTCTGACCGCAGCTAGAACTGGGACGGCGGAAATGCTGGCGCAGAATAGGGGATGAGATACCCGTTGGGCCGGATTGATTGGTGGAGTGCTGGGACTGACGTCGAACTTGCGCCTGAGAACGGGAGTGTGCTCGTGCCACCAGCGGGTGGTGCTGGCGGATAATCGCGGCGCGTCGGGATGCATCTTGCGGGGGCCGGCGTGCAGGGGGCTGGTAAGTATCGGCGTTACTGCCTCGTTGACTGAAGCGATTGCGAATATAGCGGAAGACCATCATCACATCCAGTTCCCGTTCCCAGTACTCCTTCTCCTGCTGGAGACGCACGGACTCGGATAATGAATCTGGAGTAGAATCTCGATTCAAGTCATCATCTTCAATGCCCCATTGCGCGGCATGCTCTCGGCCGGCGGGATCCCGAAGCGTAGGGGAGAACTGTGGAGACAACACTGAATCCGCATTAGTCGCAGGCTCCTGTGAGGCTGTTGGAGCAGCAGATACTGAGCGAGACTGTGAGTCACTCTCTTCTGGTAATGGTCCGAGAGGCATGCCAGCGTATTGGTTGGGGATCTCGTCCGACATGTTGAGATACGATGTAAAGGCTCCCGGGTGTTCACACAGTTGGTTAACAAGTATTCCCAATTCACGTGCAATGCGCTGAAGCAGCTTGGTTTGCCAATTGTCGTGGTCGTCGGGGACAGAGTCCAGCTCCAAGTTAAGGGTTTCATTCATACGAAGGGTGTCATCTGTCCCAGCAGATGCCCCTCTCTCACTCTCTGGTAGGGATTCCCCAAAGAGGGCAAACAGCACAGAGTCGTCGATACCGATGAGATCCCGGATGACTTTGCGGGTGATCTTCCGCCATAAAGACTCGTTTTCGTCCCCATCTGATGCCGTCGAGGGAGGGGACGCATCTTCCCTAGGCATCTCTAGAGTGCTATCAATGCCTGCCACTCGGGCTTGAGAACCCACGGGGTCACCTAGCCTGCTGGCGCGGCTATGGCGCCGTTTTCGTGTCTCTTTTTCAATTTCCTGCAAGAGAACTCGGCTCTGATCCATCCTCCACTTCTCAATACGTTGCCATCGCTCGCGGTCCATATCTATAGCTTCATGCTCTTCCACTGAGTCCAACTGACGTTGGACATTCGAGAACCGCCGGGATCCTAGCGTGGGCCGCCGGTGAGGATTATATTGCTCGTGCTGCCACAACTGGTCCTGCACAGGCAGTGCAGACGCCTCGAAACTGCCTAGCCCATCATGAGCCGGAAGGACAGCCGGTGTCCCTTGGTCCCATTTGGCGGAAGAGTCTTCGTTCAATGAAGGCGCCCGAAAGGCATGTAGGCCGTCATCTAGACTGTCCAACTCTGTGCCGTCCTCATCCAAGGACTCTTCGAGGGGCTCGTCGGCATCATCATTGTCCGGTCCCCATGCTGACCGTGTTGGGGTACCAAACGAGCCAAAGTCGCTCAAGCGGGAAGGCGCAACTGTTCTTGGGGTACGTTCAGTGGAGGTCGTGTGCGTGCGGGCGTCGGCAGACGGTTGAGAGGGAGAGAAGAGCACCCACTCGGTGGATTCATTATCGGGCAGGTGAGACAGCCTGGGAGGGGCCTCGAGGGTGGGAGGCTGAGGGGGTTGCGAAGTTGAGTAGGAACGTTGACGGCGGGGAACTTGTGGTGGTAGCCGTAGGGCCATCGTTGATCGGAGATGGTTGGAGGGAGATAAGAGGGGGTTTTATCGATCGCGGTGGATCTGTTCCCCGCGAAGTATGCTGTTTCTCGACGACGTTATGGAGTATAGCAGCAATATACAAAAAGGGTGGAAAAGGGATAAAAAAAGGAAGGCGTGAGATGCGTCTAAAATAAATGATAAGAAAAAGTAAAAAAAATGGACAGATAACAATGACGGATCCTAGAATCCCTTTGTGAGCGGATTGGCTCAAGATGCGGTGATCGGACGCGACCCAACCAGGAGGCTGGTGGCTGAGGTTATGAGATGCAGAATTAAATATTGGGAAAAAAGAAATAACAAAGACAAGAATGGAAGAAACAATCAGAATCCGTCTTTGTTGTTTTCCCTCGCCGAACTAAGTGAATCCGAAGGAAGAATAAGAGAGGGTGAACAGAAACAGAACCCCCGAGGTGGTCAACAAACGAGACCCAGAGGAGAAAAAGACGATGATGCAAGAAAACGGCAAGTCATCAGACGAGACGAGACCGGAGGATGAGCGCAAGTGGGTTCGGAGGGTCCACTTGGAACCGACAAAAGTTCCATATACTTTGGTGGTGCATGGAAGTGGCTCCCGGTCCCGAGTATCGAGTACTTGATGAGTTTATATTCCCATGGACATTCGCAACACTGTGAGTATACTTTGGACTAATTGTTGTCGTTCCGTATGATACTGGGATCATCTGACCGCCAAATGGTGTCACTGCAGAAAATCCCACCACTGGACAACCATCAATACCGACTAGTTCGGTACTGTATGTATTCCGTATCGACATGGATCGGGTGATCGACCATCTGTTAGTTAATTTATCACTGATGAGATAAGGATCATCCTTGATTGCCAAAGTTGCAATCGTGGCTGGATTTCGAACGCAAACATACTTGGCTCTACTTACTCTAAGACTTGAATTGCAAAAGCACTTTTGACTTGCGTCTACCCCTTTTAAGTTTTCATTATCTATAATTACTTGATTTGTTGTCTCTCCATTCCATACGTCCAGTCCCACCAAACGCCAGATGATATGATCGACTCCCGAACGGGCTGATCTCAGTGACATGTCATCCTCACCGCGATGGCCTGCATCGCCCAATTCGAGGCTGACATCCGTCAGGGGTGGTCCATCCAGACCTTTAGTTTGACCTCTGTGCTTTCCATGGATCAGATGCAATGCGACGAGGTTAGCAGGTAAACTACGCACTAGTTCCGGTCGACTAGTCCCAGTATACCGCCTCGTCTCCATGCATCATTAGATACTCCATACTAGTGACTGATCTTCTCTTTCCGCTTTAGTGCTCACCCCTCGCCGCATTTGGATGCCTGAGCTGAATGTACAAACATACCAAGCACAAGGGAGTAGCGAGTAAGAAATTTGGATATATTACTTGATAGATTGCTTTTTTTAATACACAATATTAGACCGGAGAAACTCTACCTTAATCTGTTAATTCCTTGCGATTATATTCTTGTCAGCTGTGTCACATAGAAGTACCATTTTCTCTATTACAGCATAGCATGTTGCAAGAGTGAGATTCGCCAAGCAATATGTGAGTGAGTAATAGAGTAATATGTTACACAACACTTAAGGTAAAATAATGTTAATATGACTTGACCAAATGTCCCCAGTCATACTGCTTAACCACAGTCACCTTCCGTAAGTAGAAGGTATGTAGGGAGCGGACTGTGTCCAGGATAGATCTACACTCTCTGAAGCCAATTATACAGAGTATTCCAGAAATATTATAGTACCGATCTGGGTATGGGCTTTAGCTATACACAGCACTATAATGTATCAGTGGGGGGATAGTAAGACGAACGATCGTATTCAATACGTTGATCCTTCTGCTCGTCTTCAGGTCTTAAAACCCGTCTCTACACTAGTCTAGAACATGAATTTGGCCGACGGTGCAGAGGTTTTCTTTGCCTTTTGATCCGCATGGTGCGGGAATTGATAGAGGGGAAGGTATTTCCTTAGAGCGGAGGTTATTCCATAGTAAAGTACAGGGCTGAAAGTCAACGAGTTTTTTCAATGGCTTACTCAAAGTGGACGATCTGTGCGGTGTATACGGTTCGTTGGGTATAAATTCTACACCGGTAATATGTCAAGTGGGCTTAGCTGTACAAAGGCCCGCATAAAAGAAGAAAAAAGCGTGGAAAAAGAAAAGGGGGGCTACTGCCCAGCCAGCGCTTCTCCAACCCAGTCCATCTGCACTGCACTCACTCCTCGAGCGTAACTCCGGTTCGTGAAGACGTACTCGTTGTACATAATAGCCTCGACTTTCTTGCCAAACAACACACTGGACGGGTGAATCGCCACTGTTTGATTCCCGACAACGGTCCGATAGCTGCCGTCCGGCACCAGACGGGCGGTATTGGTAGCAAAACCCCGTAGGAAACTCTGCAGTATGTGAATTGGCGACGGCTCGCGGGTGATAGAACTAGTGGAAGGACCTCGAGTATCACTCGGATTTGAAAGAAGTTTAGCTTGACGGCATTGAGTAGTAAGCTGCTTACGAACATCCTGTAGATAACTCTGTTAGTGGAATGCGTATACAACCAAGTCAACGGAGTCTTACCATTACGGCTTGCATTGCCCGATGCGAGACCATGTGCCTCTCAGCCCATGCCCTACGATCGGTGTTCTCGGCGGCGTAGGACCGCACGGTGGCGAGCATGGTGAGATGATCACCTTCTCTCCGATACAGATCCCGCCGCGCTATCTCTGCCTCCTCTTTCTTTTCCTCCGATGTCGTGTTCAAGAAGATGGTCTCCACACTGAGGCACGAGATTATGTCGATCACATCGGATAGACAGTCTTCCCCATACTCCGATGCCGCAAGTAAGACCCGACCGAGAGTCGGAGTGAGAGGAAGCTTGGCAATATGCAGGCCGACCGGACTAATTTTGCCAGACTCTTCGAGCGCATCAATGCTTAGTAGCTGGAGAAGGGCTTTCTCCAAGGACTCCCGCGGGGGACGTGTTAGGAAGGGGAAGCCCATGACGTCGTCGACACCGCGAGCCTTCATATTAAGCAAAGCTTGACTCAGATCGCATCGTAGAATCTCTGGCGTGTTAACTTCATCCAATTCTAAGTAGTCTTTCTCAGTAAACAAGCGGTAACACTGGCCGGGTGCCTCTCGTCCTGCACGACCTTTACGTTGGATAGCAGCGGATTTAGAGATAGGCTTGACCAAAAGAGAATCCAATCCCAGGCGGGAGCGGAATTGTTTCACTTTGGCTTTCCCGCAATCGACTACAAACCGTACCCCAGAGACAGTCACTGAGGTTTCAGCAATGTTCGTAGCTAGAATGATTTTGCGAGTCCGAGGTGGTGCAGGGACAAACACGCGCTGCTGCGCTGCCTGTGGAAGAGCAGCAAACAGTGGTAAAACTTGGATCTTCGGCAACGCAGGATCCATTCCAACGGCATATTCGTTCACCAACTTCTCCAAGGCTTCCACAGTCTCCTGTCCAGTCAAGAAAACTAGAATGTCTCCAGGTAATGGCTCCTTGTAATGGATGTTGAAGATAACTTTGAGAGCTGCATCAACAAAATCGTGAACTGGTTCAGGAGAGTAAATAGTTTTGACTGGGAACTGCCGACCCTTTATATGGCAGACAGCGATTTCATCATCTTTCTTTTCAGAGCCGTTTGTCACAGTCTTGGTGCTGTTCTGTGCGTCTACCCCTGTTTGTGAACCTCGATATCCTTCCTGGAAGAAACCGAGTAGGCTCTCCATATCCGCTGTGGCACTCATCACCACAACTTTTAGCGGCACTCCGCCACGGCCTTCTCTCTTCCCCGACACTAGGTTCCTTAGAAATCCTAGCAGTAGATCAACATTGACACCGCGCTCGTGCACTTCATCAACAACGATCGCGCTATATTTAGTCAACGATGGGTCGCGCAGCATCTCCTGAAGCAGCATTCCCTCCGTCAGGAACTTAACCCGCGTACTAGGAGATGTAGACGTATCGAAACGAACGGAGTAACCGACTTTACTCGCAGGAGACGACGACCCAAGTGGTGTACCCATTTCCTCCGCAACACGTCTAGCCAACGAAATCGCAGCGACTCGCCTGGGTTGTGTAATAGCGATACAGCCGCCAACTTCTATCTCCTTCTGCGAACCATCCTCCTGGGTCACCTTTGTCTTCGTTGGCCGACACCATTGTTCATTGAACAGAAACTGAGGAATCTGCGTACTCTTTCCGCTACCCGTCTCACCAATAAGGAGCATCACATCGTTCTTGCGCAGGTTTTGTCGAATATCGTCGGCATGAGGGAAGATAGGAAGTTTCTTGCGAATTTCATACAGCGTTTTCGCCTTCTCCTTCAATGAATTGAAATTTGTCTTCGTATCCTTCCGCGGCTTGTGGTTTTGATCCTTCTTCTTGTGTCTCGGCCTGTCCGATGCGACGCTCACGTTGTTCTTGCTTGTGTCCTTTTCCTTTTCGGAGTTTTGCGCAGGTGGCTCGGGTTTGTTTTCAGCGGCTGCTGGTATTTGTTGCTGCGAAGTATCGGTCGCCTCGCCATGTTTCCGTTTCTTCTTTTTTTTCTTATCATCTTCTTTGCTGGGATTTTTCCTTTTTATTGATCCTGTTTCATGGTTTTCTTTCGCTGTTGTGGTTTTTTCTTTCCCACTTGCGGGGGTCTCGTCCGTGTCTTCGAAGAAGACCGTTTTCACCCGTTCGGGCATCGCTAGTAAATTCTGTAGGACCAAGAAAGATAGCCAAAATGAGAAAAGAATGATATTAACGCTGAAAGACTGAAAAGACGGTATAGGTTAGTCTAATTAGGTGTTCATCATGTCGTATCGCGTTTTTAAGGTGCTTTCTGTCGGAGTTCCCAATCCCCGAAATTTTTTAAGTGAAGCTTATCGATAAGACGCTTGGCGCGGAGACTGATTTAACAGTTCGACTATACATACTGCAGTCGCAAACTATACCTAAGGGAAGCTATATGTCATGCTCACATTTGATCGGTCATTCATAATGGTTTTCGCATTCATCGTATATATTATATATCTAGTCTATGGATTACAGACTTCGTTTTCTCATGCCATAATTTGCGTATTTAAGAATCTGCTAGATGTTTTCCCGTCATCTATACATTCCCATCTAGAAAGCGCCAGTGTAAAATCCTATGATTCGTTACTTCATGCCCCATCCACGAACACGTCGGAAGACGAATACGCGGTCATTGCGAAGACCATATTCGGCCCAGTCATCAGTGAGTCTGTTGTAGCTCCAATAGCCCTTCCATATCAACTTTGTGTTCTTCGGCGGATTGCTAGACTTGTGCGCAGCAGCTGACCGCAGTGACAAGTGGAGAACATTAATGCTCGACTTGCTTACACTTTCTGTCTCGATAATGACGTCTCTGGGATCAAAGGCGTCGGCCGACAGGTCTTTGCCGCCATGTACCGTAGGGAGGCCAGTCTCTGCCCGCGCACCCGTCTCGGATGTTGGAAAAGGATCGGCCAAGCGCCAACGACCCCGGCGACCGTCCTTTAAGGCTCCCATTGCGACCGCCGGTATTGGCTCTGTGGCTCCTGCCACAGTCTTACCTGCGTCCAGATGCTGGCGTCGATGATGCTTGTGAGATGCCCGGGCTTCTAAAACGTTTTCTATGCTAATATGTGGAACCAATTCCTGAGGTTCCACGGTGGTGAGTAGAGCTATGACTGTGCCGTCCGGGTAAAATCGCAGGTATCGGTAGTACGTGACTATATGGATGGGGGAGTTCCACGTTATGTTTTGGTAAAATGAGGTAGCACCGGCGCGAGTATAGTTGACTGTGCTAATGTAGATTCCTGTGAATCGAATACGAGGGAACATACGAAAGACGTCACTCCATGAGGTGAGCGGCTTGGGAACCTGCACAGAAGTGCCACTAGGGAACGGGGTATAGGGAGAACTAGGGCTTAGTGTGTGTTCCGGATGACCGTGAAGGTCGCAATCAAAAGCATAATGCATAGACTTGAAGCCAAATTCAGGGCCCTGGCAAAGTCGTTTCCAAATGTGCTGTTCGTGGGCAAAATGCCATGCAAATCGTTTGCAGACCAGTGACACCCGGGAGAATGCCGCAGGGTCCATTAATGCCACATGCTTCAAGATCTCGACTATCACCTCTGATGGAACGTCAGCGATGGGACATGGGGGTGCGGGGTCACCCTCGAAGAGAGGCTCTGGTCGAGCAATGGGCAGGTGGGCAAAAGATGCAATAAGCTCAGGTGTCGGTAGAATCTCGTTTTCACCCTGATTTTGTTGATCTTTTGAAGGTATGTTCGCTGTAGGGGCTTGGGCTGGCTTTTTCCACGCCCTGGCAAAGTGCTTATCACGGTAAGTCTTGTCGACAGCCGAGTCCAACTACAAGAGTTGAAGAACATAGTGGTTAGCAAAGATCAACCTATATTGGAGAGAGTAGCAGCCCTCACCTTGTATGCTTTGCGGTAATGATGTAGACTATCCCCCAACTTCCCCTCAGACTCCCTCTCAACCGCTCGTTCAAAGTGCTCTAGAGCTGATTTAGGCTCCTTTCGTGTTCCGTGTGAGTGGAAAACATCCTCATCATTGGCTATGCTTAGGTTGCTGACACCTTGGATGATTTCAGAGCTGCCAAATGGTGTACCCCCTTCCTCATCATCTTCTTTGCGTAGCGAGGCTTCGTGGCGAGTTGGCGGGAACTGACTCGGTCGTACAATAGAAGAGGGGCCCGTGGTAGATATTGGCCGTGGTGTGCTAGGTTTAGCCTGCTTCGTCCGGCGGGTAACTTCCTCCCGCCACTGCCGTCGAAACGACTCTAGTTCAGCGTTGTCTTCCATTATCGCGGCGACAGGACACCGTATAATGGCGGGTTGAGGCGAGATCCTGATTGATAAGCACGGCGGTGTCCGAAAAGCACCAACACTCGATCACACCTGCCGAGGGACGGAGGACAATATGTACCGCAATGATCCAAATATTGCAGATATTCACAGGGCTATTTTCCGTACTGCAATTGAATAGCGATCGTGGGGAGTGCGTGAATGATACTATTTGGTATCGATAAGTTGAAGAGGAGAAAGTTAATGTCAAGCGGCAGTTCGGCGCTATCTTATCTTCGGATCCAATCTTGCTCTTGTCCGAGCGCCACCGCTAACAACCGAGCCGGGACCGTTCTTTTTCTTTGACTGACGCATTGCTCCCGTCGTTGCTGCTCCCCACAACCGGATTTTCTATACTGTCTCACGAAAGACTATTCTGCTGATACTCATATCCGAAAGGACGCAGAAAATTGACTATAGTGACACTTCTTGCTGTATCTTCCTAGTCGAATGAATGTCTGACTATAGGTCTGACATCACTCGCGGGGACCGATATCGCTCTGACCTCTTGACCACCACTGGATTGGAGGGGAACACGGCAGAGTCATGGCCTTGGATTGAAGGCAAGGCAATGACGGCTACTTCTGGAACAGGAAACGCTCCTGCTCCGGACGCTAGTGGGAATAATGAGCATGTTTCAATCATCCAGAAGATGGTTTCCGCCACCTGTGGCAGCGTTTTAACAAATCTACTAGGTATGTCTGTTACTGAATCTGAATTCGATCTCGCTCTCAACCACGTTTGGGGATGAGTGTTATGTATCTATATATACTCACACTGTTGAATAGTGACCCCTCTTGACGTCGTTCGAGTCCGCCTACAATCCCAATCTGCGATTAAGAATACATCCCCTTTTAACCACCACACGGCGCAAACGTTGAAGAACATGCCCCCGAATTTAGGAGTGACTGCCTGTTGCCGTGAAGTTTTTTGGATAGGTCAGAATACTCAGGTGTGTATGGTTGGGCCCGGCGCAGGAGCTATTGGAGCTCCTTCGCCTGTTATCGCGGATTGTGCCGTGGAGGAAGTTCAGCGGAAAACCTTTACATCCACACTTGATGGCCTACGGAAAATCGCTCGGAATGAAGGCGTGTGGACTCTTTGGCGTGGACTTAGTCCGACCATGATGATGAGTATACCGGCAAATATCATCTACTTTGCGGGATACGATTGGTTGCGAACCGATGACAGAAGCCCATTAAAGAGACTTCTGCCAGATGCCTATGTTGCATTTATATCAGGCTCTGTTGCAAGAGTTGCTGCAGCATCGGCCATTAGCCCGATCGAGATGTTCCGAACCCGTTTACAGGCTACCCCGGGCACCGGCGCAGGGCATTTCAGGGCCACTCTCGAGGGATTACACCATATGACCAAAACTCAGGGCTATGGTTCGCTGTGGCGAGGGTTAACGCTCACTATGTGGCGCGATGTACCCTTTTCTGGTCTGTACTGGTGGGGATATGAGGAAGTAAAAAAGCATCTCATTGAGGCACGTCATAAAGCCCATGACCGCCTTTTTCCAACTGGACCGCCCTCTGTGGGACACCAACATGAGGACGACATGCATACGCCAACGTTCCTTGAAAGCTTCATCGCGGGTGCTGCGTCAGGCTCGGTAGCAGCATTTGTCACAACTCCTTTTGATGTGGGGAAAACACGCCAGCAAGTTTTTCGACACATGGGGGATGAGAAGAGCAGCGTACCGCGGGGCTCTCTGCACCCTGAACAGCTTTCCTTGCCCAGGTTCCTCATGCATATCTTCCGCGAGGAGGGTACGGCCGGGCTCTTTCGAGGCTGGGTAGCACGGTGCTTGAAAGTAGCACCTGCCTGCGCCATCATGATTTCCACATATGAAGTGGGTAAGAAGATGGCAAGGGGCGTCAACGAGAGACGTCATCCTGTGGAGGAACATTCGGACTCTGTATGAGGAGTTGCTCAGTCAGCCTGATTTGCTGCTGGGATCAAAACACAACGTAACCGCTCGCGACACCTCGCGTTTTATTCGAATTTTCCAGCATGCCCTACATATGTACATGTGTACATGTAGGGCCGTGAATACCCCCGGCATTATTAGTTATTGTTTAATTTTGTAGCAGAATTTCTGCTCCTTGTTATTGTTTTTTGACGATACCGCATGAGTCAAGTTATAGAGCATCTATTTGTACTTTATTGGGGTTGAATGGTGATTCTGGTCGCTACACTCCAAAAGCGTTGCATTCTAGTTATTGTGTACATACTTATATCTGGCAATAGAGCTAACAAACCCCCCTCTTTAGTGTATTATAGTGACTAAACTATCGTCAACATCTCCGTTATACTAAGATCTTTTCAGTTTCAGTGCCACTCAGGGGCCAGTGCTGCAGACAATAGGGTAAATCCAACATAACTAATAATATGAGAAAGTGAGCTATCAATATATAGTAAAAGTTCTATTAGGAAATCAGTTTTTTTATGTTATAGGGTTGTAGACTGTCATGTGCTGGGCAAGTCACGAGGTGGTATTGATCCCCGTGGATCCGAGCAGTCGTTCTTTCCAACACTTTGGCCTCATGATTGGCGTCTCGATTGCCCTAGTCGCCTTTAGTACGCTTCCTGATGAGGCTGAATTGCCAAGGCTTCTGCAAGGCCCCAGGAATTGTCAGCTGCCATGGATTTAAATCGAAAAACAGAGGTGGGATCAGATGATGGCTGTCATCTACCCATAATCATATCTTTTCCACCCCTAAAGTCTGAAGTATGGTTCAATATATTCCCTCCCAGAGAAAACAACCACTATGGCGATCAGTAGCGACACGAACAGTGAGCGGTCTATTCAACTCGAGAACGAGGTAGAGTAAGTCTCATAGCTATAACTGCCCACCCTATTTGATATTTTTGTCTGAATGATTATAGTGTTGTGGCGGTTCCTGCGATTGGAGCAGATCCACAGCGAGCGTGGATCGGTGATGATTTCCAGAGGCCATGGCTCATCTCAGAACTGACACGATATATTCCTAATGTGCGGGTGTTACTGCTGGACCATGGACCGCTAGATCGTCAAGATGATCTGGACTCTTTGGCCCATCATCTCTTGAAGCAGATACACGCAGAAAGGCAACACACTGTATGCAGCGCTTATTTATTGCTGCACAAATACATGAGATTAGTAACACTATACAGAGCGGAAGGAGGCCGATACTCTTCATCTGCCATGGTACAGGTGGTCTTGTCGCCAAAGCAGCGCTTGCCATTGCCGCACACTCAACGTCGAACCTCGCGTCGATACTAACAAGCTGCTATGGGATTGCTTTCATGGCAACCCCTCACCAAGGCTCGAGTTATCTTTCAGCTCCTGAGTATGCTAAGAGTATCCGCCGCTTAATGCAACTCAAGTATCATGTTCCACACTCAATACGAGAGGTGCTGAAGCCCAGACATCCAAGGCTGTTGCAACTATCCAACCAATTCAGGTCCATATCTGCAGATATCAAAATATGGACATTCTTAGAGACTGTCGACTCTACACTCACAGTCGCCGATTCGGGCACCGTAAGCACAGTGGAAATGCATGTCCCAATCACTTCTATTCGGTCGGGAGTTCTAGATCTGGAGCACGAAAAGGTGATTCCGTTAGCCACGGACCACGTTGGTGTAGCATCCTTCAAAGGACAAGAACTCACAACGAGAATAAGCTTCATTAAAGAGCTCCAGCCAATCGTCGCCATGGCTGTACAGCTCTCCAAGCTACCAGATGCTCCGTTGCGCGTTAGTCGAGAGGTTATGGTCCAAGTCAATGGTTTCTTCGAAGACACAGCGCGGGGAGTCAGCGATGAGACGCCTCTCAAGCTCTGGTCAACGAAAACGCCACTACGAGAGTATCTGAAAGAGGGGCCTGCAATTTGTCTCACGGATCGACTAAAACAGACTGGTAGAATATCGTCCGGCTCAATCGATGACTCCTCGATAAGTGACTTTGATAGCAGACCATCATCTGCCGCTATGGCAGATACATCGTTTGCTATGCGAGATGGGGTAGTGGCGGAGGCTAGCGCCATCCAGTCTGAAACAGTTTCATCAAGACCGTCCATAAGAAGAACCCGCAGCTTCGTGGCCGCTGCTTCCCCCAGAATTCACGTTACGGAGGCGGCCGCCGACAGTTATTTCAATGTACCACAAGAAGAAGCAACGTCGGATATTCAAAGTGATACTGTTTCCAGTGAAGATCCAGGGCATAGAGATAGCGTGGCTGATGATAGAAAAGAGACCACTGCTGGGAGTTCCAGTCCTAGTAACGAGGGACAGCCCAATGTATTGTAAGAATTGCTTTAACACGAAAGTTGGATCACAGAATTGACTGACGAAACCAACCACAGAGCCAGTTTATCATCGAAATACAGGAATTTCCTACCTTTACCACCGCCCACAAGGGAGCGACTCCAAGAGGTTCGAGCAGAACTACCTCGGAGAGCTCCTCGATTTGACAGGCCAGAGCCAGGTAGCGAGAAGCTCTTATGGATTCATGTTCCATACACCCATACAGGATGGGTGCCTCCAGTTCTGTCTAAGGCTTGCAACGACCAGCAGAGGCCAGAGTTGTAAGGTCACTCCCTTTACATGCGCTACCTCTTTAGCTAACGTACTTCATCAGCTTCAAACAGTTCATCAATGATAAAAATTGGTACTCGCAAATTATTAGAGCCCGCCATCTGGAGCCTCATGCGCGTTTTGTCCGTCCCACATGTATCCATTCCAGGCTGAGCGATTCTTTGCCAATAAGCCCACCAGGGGAGCCCCGTGATCCACAATTAGCCTTATACGTAAGTCCAGCCATTCGATATTTGATAGGATAGTGTACTAACGATATGATAGCTTCCTTATGTAAGTCAGTTTATTGGACTTATAATCCCATTAGCTAAGGTATGATCACAGCTTCACTGGGATACATACTGGAATCTCCTTCAACGAAGAAAGGTCATCGAAAAGCGGCTACAACAGGGAAGATCCAAGCCAGTCCCTGAATACATCTCGGAGTCTCATGTGGAAACGAGATTGATATGGAAGTTCCTGGGCGCCGAGCCCCCTATTCATATACGAAGAACATTAGACCAGTATGGGTATCCAAATCTGCGATCCACGATAGCAAGAGACGACGATCAGATGCTATGGAAGCGGACTAGAAAAGTCGTCGATCTCAGTCACGAGCTTGGTAGTTCAATTCCCCTGCAAGATAATCCTGACTCTTCCAAGACGTTCGTCGATGGAAAAGTTCTCATGGTTGATCAGCTCTGGCTCTGGATCGTAGACGAGAAAACCGTCGTTACCTTTTTCCCCAAACAGGAGGCGACGACTGCTGAAGACAAACTATACGAACAAGCGAACCTTCATAACAGCATTTACAACGAGTTGAACGGGGACCTTGCAAGACGCTTTGAAACAGCCGGGGATCTCGCTGCATTGATAGTCTTGCATGCAGTCACTATCCTTCTGGACAGGACGCTGGACCATGATCTACAGATACTGCGGATCTTCGAGGAATCCATTAGCATCCTGGTACGCTACATTCCATCGGCGACTCCAATACAAAAGCTAATGTCAGTAGACTGAATCAACCACCAAATCATTCAAGCGCTTCCGCACTCGAGGGTTCATCGCTAGACCAGCTGATTACAACAGGACACTAGAAGGCAAGACAATGACCGCATCAGAGCGTGATGAAAGAGATCGTCGAGTAGCCAACCAAAACCGCGAGGATCTCTCTACACTTCTAGAACTGAGAGACATAATAGACGAACTAGGAACCATATTGAAACTTCTCGAACAACAAACCGCCACCGTCAAAATTATGGCGCAATATTTCGAAGACAAAGGATACGGCAAAGTCTTCATAGAATCCGCTCTTTCCCGACTTGAAGACTACCGCACTCAGGTTACAGACATGCGCGAGAACGCACATCTAGCACAGAAAGCTGTACGGTCCCCTGTCCTCATGCCACCTAACTTACCTAACGCTATGTATTCTAGGTCGAAAACCTCCCCGACCTCAAGCAAAAGCAAGCAAACGTCGACGAATCCCGTATAACCCGCTGGCAGGCAGAAGTAGCCCAAAACCAATCGCAGTCTGTAATGGTATTCACGATCTTCACTGTCATGTCAGTCACCACTCTACCCTATACTATCAATTACCATCTACAACCTTTTACTAAAGGAAAAACGTAGCTTCCTCCCGCTCTCGTTTTTTACCTCCCTATTCGGCGTCAATGTCCGCGAATGGAGCGGCGAAGAAACAAACCCCGACTGGGCCTACATGCTAGCAATATCAGGTCCGTCAATGAGTAAAAGCCCCTCTGAAGCCCACCACTAACCAAACACGACTCAAGGCCCAACATCCGCCGCAATAATCCTCATCGCCCTCTCCATGGCCTTCAGCGAGCGTCTCCGCGATAGCGTCGTAAAAGCCCACATCATCGGCGTCGGCATAATCACGGATTTCTTCCTGCTCCCCGTCAAAGGCGTATTCAAATTAGGAGCCGTGGCGTCCCCCGCAAAGCCGGCCCCAGGACAATCGGAAAGTACGGGACGTCTTGACAGGTATCTGGGGAACAGACGGTATAACAAGCAGTTTGAGGATGATATTTGGAAACGACATGAGGATCGGGTGATTTCGCCGTTGCCGGCGGTCCATGTATCTGATATGGAGGGGATGATGGGGTTTGATCTTTCTGAGAAGGGGGGTCGATGGCAGCAGAGTGTTAATGGGGCGTAGTTTTTATCCTACGTTATCTATTTATTTATCTATTTTTCTGATATTTTGTATACGTTGCAGGCGGTTAGATACTGCTAAGGCGATCTTGCTGCCGGTTCTCTTGTAAAGACGGGGGTTAGGTAGAGAGGAACCAAGCTGCTGACTGGGAGTGAAGGAATTTCCGGGGGATGAATACCATCTATATAGAAAGGCAATCTAGGCAGTGCAGTTCAATGATTCATGTCATCGAAGGCCAGGTGAGCCTAACCCTCTAGGATCGTCACATGAGGTACCTACTTAATAGCACAGCTTGGTCAGTGATGCCGCTAAGAACCAATACGCTGCCAATCCGAGATTCTCGGTGAAGATCTTCTCAACAAGAGCTTGCACACCCTGTGCGGGAGAATAGGTCTTCACTCAAATTCGTAACTGCAGACGGGAAGCAGAATATCCACACTCCTTTTTCGCCGATGACGACGCTGCCGAAGGTTTTGATGCTCAAGCAATCCTAGATTGCTGCTACGCAGCTGCTACTCGATCTAAGATCGACAGGGTTGCAGACGTCCTGTCTGCCTGTGACCCCAGAGCAACAGCGAGGTCGCCCGCTGCTGGGTATATTTCATTCACCCAAAGATTGGCGAACTTGGCGCGCCAGTTGCGTGAGGTCCAACCTTATATGACGGTAGACGATTTGTTACAAAAAATCCAAGATAAGACGCCAGCTGCCCCAAATGCACAACTATCATACCTAGGCCAAAGCGCCCAGCCAATCGCTCTGCCGTGCAAGAAAAGGTCATCACAACCACCCAATCCGAGAATCATAGCCCCTACTGGAGCACCATCGTTCAGCAATGTTCTAGTGAAGCTTTTGGTAGCTGCAGCCTGCGTCCTCAGAGGAGACATAGGAGAAGCTGACAACAATCATTCGAACATTACCCTCAGATATCAATGTTTCAATTGAACAAGTCTATGAATCAACATCAACATCAATACTGCTACTTCTATCCATGCCATGGTCAACCTTCTCCAGACTGTCCACCAGGATTGACCTCACTTTAATTGGGCCTATCATGGGTCCAGCACTCATTTCCCCGCATAAGTTAACATTACTTGTGCATTGGAGTACATGCTAAACCTCGTAGATCACCACACCCAGGCCACAGGCATGCGCGAGAACGCACGCACACCTAGCATAGAAAGCTGTACGAACTCCTGACCTCGACCATTAAATTTAACTAACACTAGGTATTCCACGTATATCGTAGCTGAAATGCAAGTCTACGATTCTATACGGGTCTGAGCTACGTAAGAGAGACGACTTGTTCATGAACAATTATTGTAAATTGAGAACAGAACCACAACTACAGAAGCTGCGGCGTACGTAAAGTACATGATATGGTACACAGGACTCCCTGAGGCTTTTTATCCCGACATAGTGGAGTGGAGATGATTTATGGGGAGAATACAATAGAGGTAGGAGGATAGGAAAAATCGGAAGTAAGGAATTGGGTAGTGAGGACGTGCAACACATTAGGACAAAAGAGATATTAAAAACACAGAGATATCAGAATATGCAATAATATGCAAAGACACGCTGGAAGAGGAACGGTTAGAAACAAGGAGAGGTTAGGCTATAGCAGGCGTGGCGGAGTTTAGAACATGCCACCACCCATGCCGCCCATACCACCCATGCCACCCATACCACCAGGAGCGGCAGGGGCCTTCTCCTCAGGGGCATCAACAATAGCGACCTCAGTGGTACCAAGGAGAGAGGCGACACCGCTAGCATCAACCAGGGCAGTACGGACGACCTTGAGGGGGTCGACGATACCCTTGGAGATCATGTCAACGTACTCGCCCTTGGAGCTGTCAAAACCACGGTTGAAGTCCTTGGCGTGCTCCTCAGTAAGCTTGCCAACAATGACGCTGCCCTCAAGACCAGCGTTCTCAACGATCTGGCGAGCAGGGCGGGTGATAGCATTCTTGATGATGCTGACACCGAGCTGCTGGTCGAAGTTGGCAGGCTTGACGTTGTCAAGGCCGTTGGCAGCGGCCTTGAGGAGAGCAGTACCACCACCAGGGAGGATACCCTCCTCAACAGCAGCACGAGTGGCGTTGAGGGCGTCAACGACACGGTCCTTCTTCTCACCGACCTCGACCTCAGAGGAACCACCGACCTTGATGACAGCAACACCACCGGAGAGCTTGGCCAGACGCTCCTGGAGCTTCTCCTTCTCATATTCGGAAGTGGTGGGGTCAGCCATGACACCACGGATCTGCTCACAGCGCTGAGCGATGGAGTCCTTGGTACCCTCACCGTTCAGGATGATAGTGTCCTCCTTAGTGATAGTGATGGAGCCAGTGGAACCGAGCATGTCAGGGGTAAGCTTCTCAAGCTTGATGTCGAGCTCATCGGTAAAGACAGTACCGTTAGTGAGAACACCAAGATCACCAAGGATGCTCTTGCGGTTGTCACCAAAGCCAGGAGCCTTGACGGCAGCAACCTGGAGCTGACCACGGAGCTTGTTCAGAATGCAGACGGCGAGAGCCTCACCCTCAATGTCCTCAGCAATGATGACGAGAGGGCGGCGGAGGGTAGTGGAGGCCTCAAGGGCGGGAATGATATCCTGAACAGCGGAGATCTTCTTCTCGGAAAGGAGGATCAAGGGCTTCTCGAACTCGACCTTCTGGGACTTGGTATCGGTGATGAAGTAAGGGGAGGTGTAACCGCGGTCGAAACGCATACCCTCAGTGACCTCAAGTTCATCCTCAAGGGTCTTGCCCTCCTTAACGGTGATAACACCCTCCTTGCCGACTCTCTCCATAGCAGTGGAGATGAGCTTACCAACGTGGGTGTCGCCGTTAGCGGAGATGGTAGCGACCTGAGCAATCTCCTCGCCGGTGGTGATGTCACGCTTGTTCTGCTGCAGGTAGTCGACAGCAGCCTCGACAGCAGCCTGGATACCACGGCGCAGATCCATGGGGTTGCAGCCAGCGGCAACGTTCTTGACGGTTTCGGAGAAGATGGCACGGGCAAGGCAGGTAGCGGTGGTGGTACCGTCACCGGCGAGTTCGTTGGTCTTGGAGGCAACATCCTGGAGGAGACGAGCACCAAGGTTCTCGAACTTGTCCTGAAGCTGAACGGCCTTGGCAACGGTCACACCGTCTTCATGCAGTCAGTATCATCCTTCGGTTTGGTTTGGAAACGGTCGGGGTGTAGCGACATACCCTTGGTGATCTTGGGAGAGCCGTAAGGAGTGTCAATCAGGACATTGCGACCCTTGGGACCAAGAGTGGAAGTAACAGCCTTAGCAAGAGTGTCAACACCCTTAAGGAGCTGGGCACGGGCTTCGACGCCGAATTTGAGCTCCTACACCGCATTAGCATTCTAGTAATTGGGAGGAAAACAGTCCGGGAGCTGTCGGGAGGCTTGGGGAAGTCAGTGTCGGATAGTACGTACCTTGTGGGCAAACCGTTGCTGCTGGAGGTTGAAGCCAGAGGATCTGTAGAAGGGAGCGCGCTTAGAAGCGGCGGAAAGGACAGATGTCCTGGAGGAAAGAGCTCTTTGCATCTTGGATAAGAGAGGTAAATAAGAAAATACAGAAACAGAGTCAATTGATGGTTGAAGTAAGTCTGCCCGAACAGAACTCCCAGAGCAAGGACGGGTGCAGAGGAAGAAAGAAGGGAAGAAGGAGATGGAGATGGGGAGATGGGAGAAGAAGAGATGGAGGAGGATGGAGATGAAGCCAAAGTCTCGAAAATTTTCCAGGCGATTCTCGATCCCCGGATGTCTTGGCAAAAGAAGCTCCTAGAATGGGTCACGTGGCTCGTTCCCGAGGGAATGTCTTCGGCTCGTCGGAAGCGGAAATTCGTATACATTACTAATTGCCGCTTATCGGCGTTGATATTGCTAATTAAGGACTATAACTTAAAGATTCAAAAGCGAAACAACACCAATCTGAAAAACAAAACTAAAAATAAAACAATACAAATATGAAGCGCATGCAAAATCGGAGTAAGTCAAAGAATAACAATGCATAGCCACTGACCGAGGCCAATGAATGTAAACCAAAAGTTGGAAAGAGATCCCCATGTATTGCTCGGACTGAACAAAGCAGAACACCGTCTCGTCAACACTAGATAAAGCAAACCAAAATCCAACCTCTCAATTCAAGGTACCTTCAGACTTAGTTCAAGACAATAGAATAGCACTAAAGTCGAACTGAACCGGGGGGGGGGAACGACATACAGTCGGTGAAGTCATGTTGTTTGAGGTTTATTCAATCTTCGTCACCAGGTTATCCTGAGTCTCCATGATCAAATCCTCATTTGGTTCAATATAGTTACCATGGAGAAACTGGTAGTTCTCACCATAAAGGACACCACCAACCGAGTCATCAGTGGAATGGTAATAAGCTGGATGCTGGTAGCCAACATATGATGTATTGTGAAAGTCTTGATTTTCCCCGAGGGAGGTGAGGTTAGTAACAGCGTCTTCAGGAACAACTGCAGACATTCCCGCGATAGGATTATATCCAAGCATGTATTGATTCTCCATGTTGAGATTAGGTTCCAGTAGCTGTTGATAAGGAGCTTGGTAAGGCGTATTGTCATATGCGCTAAGAGCTGCGGCTACTGACTGTGCATAGGTCGAAGGAAAGCCACTAAACATATTACCCACTGGCTGCCTGTACCTCAAAGTAACCAGTTTGCTTGTAGCATTGTCTGACACAGGAGAGGAGGTTGGCTCTGAGTGTGGTTCTTGCTCGTTGGGATATTGGAGAAACTCAGCCCCAGGGACCAACAGCTCACCGAATCCATCGTTACTGCCGTCCATGTCCTCGTCTTCACTTTTGATCGGAATGACTTCACGTGGCTGGGGTTTGTGCAATTGCTTCTTGGGTCGACTTCTGCGGCGACCTTTGTCGATATAGTCTTCATCAGATGAAGCATCGTCGTGGAAATTCATTTCTAGACCTTCATCCTCCTCGCTTCCTGCACTAAGAGGAGCTCTGAGGTTGCGTTTGGATCCAGACGCAGTTCTGGTAGGTACATTCCCAGAAGACTTGTTCGATGACCCTACACCACCACGCCGTAGGGGAGGAGGGACTTCTTTGCCAGCATCGACACGACGGGTCCGAAGCTTTGCCAGATGCTGGACGATAGCCCCTTCAGTGACATTGTTTTTCATTGTACTAGCAACCTCAGACCAAGGAATCTTAATAGACTGGTTGTTGCAGACTGACTGTACGGTCAGTAAAAGAAGCTCGTTTAGGTTATCTAGCAACTCAGCGTCAGCTTAACCAGCAAACAACATCAATGTCTTCCAAACAAGGAAATACATGCCATCCCAGCGGACAAGGGTGCGCTTCTTTGGTCTGTTCAAGGCTCTCTTGGAAGAACTCATAGTGTTCTGATAGCATAAGAGACTGCAAGTTACGTCAAATAGTGAATAGATAGCGCCTGTGAATACCCTTGTCGTAAGTCTGATTCACCGACAGTCACTGGAAAAGATGATGTGTAGAGTAAGGGTGGGCGTTGTACCAAGCTGTTGTAGAGAAGAACTGAGTGAAACAATATATGAAGAAGGGTGAGATGAAGTGAGAGCAGGTGTGTGACAGAATCGGATCGCTAAGTATCTAGGTATGGAGACATCAACTGAGATATGTAGACAGTAGGTGAAGCTCACAATCCGGGATAGTATAATGGAGAGGGACATCATTTGTTTGTATGCTTGTCGACTGGTACTCAGCCGCGCAGCCGCAATCACTCTACACTATACTGGACAGTCAATATTAGATAGATCCTGACTATATTATTACCATCTCAGAGATAGGAGCTCTGGAGTTTTGCTAATTTGAAACTACTGCCTATATTATAAGTGATGACCACTTTCATCTGTAGTTGAAGTATATAATATCTAGTCATAGTAGATACCCCTAATATATATATACGTGTAGGGAGACGCCGAAGAAGAAAAGAGATTGTATAAACTTGATATAGCCAGGAAGTCTGACAAAAAGAGAGAAGCATATATATATTGAAGACATGCTATTCTCCCAGTTCTGATTCGGTAATGGAGTATGCTGTAGGCCATGGCTAGAATATACTACTTTTGTAAGAGGTCAGGTGAAACGGCTTGCTTGATTGGTCATGGGCCCGGATAGTCACGTGGATCACATGACCCGAGATCCCGATGCTCCGAAACTCGACGCTTTGCAAAGCATCCCGTATCGGTTGCTTGATTCTCCCACCCCCAATTGAATACCTCATCCTCCACACACCGTCAAGATGGCATACTGGAAAGCTGCTGGTTTGACGTACGCATGATCCCTTATTATTCCACCTCTTGCTTCGAAAACGCCGAACTAACTGGACGTTTGACTTTTACAGTTACAACCGCTACCTGGCCGTTGCTGCTCGCGCGGTCCGCAGATCCCTCAAGGAGACCCCTCGTCTGGCTGCTGAGCGCCGTGGCCAGATGGACCTGCGTTTTGCTAAGTGGGAGGTTCGTTTTGGTGCCCCCGCTTGTTTTGTTGGAATCAATGGGTCATGAACTTGGGCTAACAATGTCTTTCTCACCAATATAGAACGGCAAGCAGGGCGAGGTTCGCTCCCTCGGTGAGGCCAACCAGGAGGCCGCCGTTGCCCATGCCGAGAAATAGACGCTTTTCGAAATCACTCGCATGCGATAATATGGGATATTTTTTACGAGAAGGGGGTTACGGTTGATGATGTGTGGTGCAGGAAATGATTTGGAGCTCTGTAGCATATTCGTCCGTTGACCTGGTATAAATAGAAAGAAAAGACCATTTCTTTCCTGCAAACGGGGCTGTTTAAATTAGTTATCGTGCACTGTAATGCCGTTTGTACTCTGAGCGTAGTCACCGTAACCTGCGGTCCTTCGAGCTTTACACCGCGGGCAACGCTTCCGCAATTTTGCCCTGTCCGCCCGACTCCCCGCCTCTCTTTCGTCGGCACTTCTGTTTCTTTCTCCCATCATCCTTCTTTATAGAGTGCTTTCTGCCCAGGGTTCGAACGGGCAAGTCTGTCAGCTGGCTGCAGATTATCGATACTTTATATGTTGCCAAGTAGCGAGGGCCGAACCCCGATGATGCGAGTCATTTCGCAGTCCGTTGTCCCACGCGACATTACGGACGAGTTTACCAACGCTGCCTCGAGTGAGATCTGTTCTACCTCTGTCCAGTAGCTAATTTACCTAGATTATATGCTACTACGTGATATGGCTTTCTGACAATTGTTTCCTTGGTGTTAGGATTGCGAACCGGGCAGTTGGTTAAAGATGAGTACTTTACTTTGTTCGAGGCAGTGGGCGCACTGGAGGTGAGCTCATGCTACTTACTCCTCGTAGCAAGGGCTATTCAACTTTTGCGTGACATGAAGCTTATATATGCTATTATCGCAGATTATGGACTCGAAAATGGACAGCGGCTATCTTGGACCGGGACAAACCGACGTGCAAGCATTAGAGGACGACTACGATACCACGCGCGAGCTGGCTCCGGAGCAGGTGATAGGGATAATGGATGAACTATTATGTCATGAGGTAGGTGGTACCTTCCCAGAGAGCGACGAGTATCCGCTTATGTGGAGATATACTGAGACAAACCGCGCAATGGCAGATGGCATGGCATATGGGACATCCACTCTCGCAAACACTTTTCACCTCTCTATACCTTGATAAACTCCTTTGGCCCATACCGAAAACACTTGAAGAAGCACGCTTTTGTCGTCCGGGATCCGCTAGGAATAAGGAAGAGCCTGGGATGGTACATGTCGTGCTACGTGCCTATTGTCTTGCGCTTATCAAATGTTGCGACTTTGTTCATGCGCGAGTGATAAATGAGTATTTCTACGAGGTAAGTCACACGGCTTTCACATGTACATATACGATCGCTAAAGGTATATAGGAGGAAGATTTTGTCACCCAATTGTACAACCGCAGTCTGCTGTCGCAGTTCGACCAGGAATATTTCCGCAATCTCTTGGACCGGGCGATTTCATGGGTCGATGAGCAAGGTGATAGTGTCGACGGAAAGTTGAAAGAAGCAATAAAGTGCCGGTTGGTCTTTCGGCGTGATTTCCTTCTCAGTTTGGACCAGGATCTCGATATCATGCAGAGTCGCTCAGCCAGTCACTTCTCATCCTGTCTGTCGCAATTGGACCCTATAACGGAATCGGTGTCACTTGGAAGACCAGTACCTGAAGCGTTCAGTTGGAAGATCCAACGAAAACTGGCAAGCACAGTCCCCCCTCGGCCAATGGTAAAAATAAGCTTTGAGGATGCGCTGGCGCATTTGAAACGGTTGTGTCAGGATGCCATTGATCTTCTGGAGGTCCTGGATTACTCTGGACCCCATAACCTCAAGGTATGCTACTGAAGGAGCTAACTGAATATTGCTCTTCTGGCTACTTATCCTCTAACGTTGTTAGGTGGCCGTTTGGACTCTGCTGTCTCGGAAGCCCCAGCCGTCAGTTTATATTCGATCACTCGTTCAATCTATGATTATGAGTAACACGATGGTTCTGGGAGCTGTACCAGTGAAGAAATTCTTATATGATGAGCTTGCGGAAATCGTCCTCCCTTCAAGCACGCTTCTGCAAGCCAACACAGACGAGACGGAAATGCCGACCGACCCTCGCTTTCAGATAGCCAGCCACATGGATGCTTTTGTTAAGCGCTTTGCTCAGGTGCGATGCTGCATATATCTCCCTCACGTCATTTCCCCCGCGAGCTAACCTGTGATAGCCATTTGTGGACATTTTCCGAAGTGCGTGCCTCAACCGTTGTCGTATCCGTCGGACAGTATGCCATACAATTGTTGATTGGGACAACCTACAGATGGAGGTATCTATGCGGTTTCTCTCATATACGGTATACCGTTACTAATTACTTCGTAGGCCGAAGATCTCGATGAACAGCTACGCACGCTGAACAACGAACCTCCACTTATGCTCCAAAACGGCGACGCTACCTATTCATACCCGCTTAGCAGTTGGGCCTACCACCAGAAACTGAACCAGTTCCGGCTCATTATCCAGCTCGGATTCGAACTTTCCATCTATTCTCCCGAGGAACTACCAGGGATGTACTGGTACTTGTCCCACATCTGCTCCACACATCTCGGCCACATTGACCGAATCCGTACATTTACCGTTGCTGCCGCGAAGCGGAACCTGACCGCTCTGGCGGGAAAGAAACGCGATGCCGTTGAGCGACACGCCGCTCTACAAAATACGCTCCGTCTTCTCGAAAGACTTACTACGCAAATAGTCGCCGTGGATGCCTTCGCCATATCCTTACACGCTCTATATGTTCTTCTGGCTCGCCATGAAGTTTTGCCCACAGCAGCGGCTGCGCAGGCATACTCCAGCGAAAGACTACGGTATGAACTCCGCATGAAGCCCTTCATACCGATTACTTTGCCGGAACTGGTTCCTTTCGACGAATACCGCCGGGAGGCCATCTTAGAAGGGGACAGTGACGAGGCAGTCCTGGAGCGTGCCACGAAAGCCATCTCCGAAGCCCGCAAAGCTTGGGAAGCAACCCTCGCTAACGGTGCTTTTATCCGGGATCCTCAAGGCCAAACGAACCAGACACTAGCCATTGAAGAAGATTGGAAAAAGGATGTTAAGAATACGATGCGGGCATGCATCGGGGCCAGCATTGCCATTGAAACTGTGAAGAAGGCGTTGGCAGCGCGCCGTGCATCCACCAATGCTGTGAACCTTCAGGTAAGTATTCCTGAAATGGGCTCGAAGGCGCGTTGGCATGACTGGTGGGTTGTACCCCAAGTATCTCCGACCCCGAGCGGCTCTCAGACATGAAAACCATATGATGTCCACTGAACTCTGATGAACGACTTGATTTCATGTGATGATGAATACCATGTACCCGTCGTTCGTTCTGGCAATGCCCTTTTTCATGTATGATGGATGATGAAGTTATGTACATAGAGTAATGGTATTAGAAATATCCCGAAGCAAGGGAGGTGTACCGAGGGTTGAAGAAATAGAATTTCTCAGTTTTACCCACTTTAATTAACCTTGGGGATCAGGCCATACACAATGAGAGCCTCCGGGATCACCTGATATGCAACTGCAGCTCAATTCCCGTGCAGAGGATCGGCACATGGGCAGCAAATTCATGACATGCCATGCCGTTGGGGGACACACAAGCTTATTGTTTGGGTTCAGACTTCCCCCCCATTGTCTTTTTTTCTCCCCGTTTCCCTTTCGTCCCAAAAGGGTTGGAACCGAGGTTGAAAAGAGCAAACTTAACGAGCGGAGGGAAATGGACCTTTGATCCTGACGTTATCTTCCCGAAAATGACTTCATTACCAGCATGACGGAAAACAAATTCGATTCTGCGAACCCTCATTGATTGCATGGAGGCGACTTGGTTTGGATTGAATTGATTTCATATTTTAATTCTCAAATACATCCCAGCAATATCCCATTTGGTCAACATAAGCGAACAAAACAGGACGATCTGCGCTGCAACCACGCCATCTCCAGAGTCCTGGTTGGCCGGTGCGCCGTTGCTCTTGGCCGCTGTCACTAACGGGCCCCAAATGCTCCAATAATAATCCACTCAACGGACCTCCGTAGGGTATTGCTCTGTCTTCTTGTTACCTTGGGACTTAATATCAAGGAACTATTACTATCACAGATCAGAAACCGGAACCGGAAAAGCCCTCCGGAAATCGATCCGTTGGCTTTCTTTTTCTGCTTTTGGTGATCTGAACCAAAAGAACCAAAAAAGGACAGAAAAAAAAGGGCCAAAAAAAAAAAAAAAAAAACAGGGAAACAGTGATCCGCTACCTATTATTAGGTGGTCTGTCCCTTCGCGACTCGCAGATTCGCCGCGAGGATTCCGGAGCTATTCATGGGGTTGAGCGATGATCGATTGAGAAGTGGATTTGTTTCTCGTGCATCTCATTCGTGCTCCCTTCGGTCGCGGCTCGTCGGTGGCCTCGCTTGACCTTCAACGATCTGATCTCGAATGGCTGAAGCTGACACTTGCCATTTCGGTTGAACCATCCAGTAATAATAATAATAGCCTCTTTTATGCGTGCTGTCTCCGTCACCCTACGCACTACTACCCCCCGGATCCCTCCTCCTCCCCTACTATCGCGCCCGACTTCGTCCCATCCCCCATCCGGCGGGGCGACAAGAGGACGTTTCGGTCGCCATCGCAATGCCTACATATCCGATCCGACGCCGGCCTCGCGAGTGCAAAACTTGTCTACCATGTCGCGCCAGTAAGGTTCGTTGCGATCGCAACGTCCCGTGCGGGAATTGCGTCAAACGTAACTTTACTTGTTCTTACGGTCGTCCGCCGCCAACTCAACCTAAACCGCCGCTCATTCCAGATCCTACCTTTTCAGCTGCCGCCTCCACTGTGTCTACACCTCAATTTCCTTCGGGTTCAGCCTATATATCTTCTAGTCGAGACGATGCCCCCATTTCCTCCTACAGCGCAGAGCCGACCTCGGATGATGCTCTGTCGGAAACCGTGACGATTTCTCAATTTGAATGGGATGAGGTGAATTCCAAGATGCGCGCGATGGAGTCAATATTGGCTAGTCTGAACTCGCTTTTTCAGACCCATGCAGCGAGGAAATCCATTGACCCTCGGTCCGAGCCGTCGGTGACTGAAGACGGCAAATCTCCGGCACCTCAAGGGATCTATAACGAGAACACGATGAAAACCGGCTCCATTCACATTGGCGCAAAATCCGCATTAATAGATATCCTGGATAGATCAAAAGGCTCGGATGGTACGGCGGCTGCGTTGCCGAGGGAAGACTTGCTGGCGGAATTGGCGATGGAAAATGAGGCCGCCTCATATCCTTTCGTCGATCTTTGGTCGTCTGATCCGTACACCTTCAACATCGCCGGGGTCTGTGGCGTACTGCCGGATGACGAACAATGTCGCAGGTGGGTAGAGCGGGCTCTGAGTCCTTGGCTGGACTCGTTCCTGTAGAGTGCGACCTTCGCTGATAATGGAGGTCTTCCGCACAGGTTTCTTCGCTTTTACAGGGACATCGGCTCAGTACTATATCCCGTACTTCCAGACGTTTCCAAATTAGAACACGACACAAATCAACTCTTGCATAATCGGCAGAAGGTAGGAGGAACATATCGACCGGATGTGAACGGCCTAGTCAAACCGTTTGGCATGAGCTTGCCTTTCCTTAGCCTTCTCTTTGCTGTTTTAGCTTCGGGTTGCCAATTATCCGACTTGCCGTTAAAGGAACGGGAGTTGACGTCGTGGGTGTATGGTGTGTGCGACCTCCCGCTGGCGACCAGAATTTCTTGGGGCTCACATCTTTCTAGTCTCGTGTTCTTACCAGTGCTTGCGCATGATCAACTATGTTTCGCAGCCAACGGTAGAAGTAATCCAAATTCTGCTAATCATCAGCAATGTGCTATCATATAATATGAACGCTGGTGCTTCTTATACCTTACTCGGTACGTGAGATGTGGCGTGAGGGGCCGCCTGATTTCCAAGCTAATGACGATGCTTGTCAACAGGGATGACAGAGCGGATGTGTATGAGTCTCGGGCTTCATGTTGAGACACCGGGATTCTCGCAAAACGTCACAGCGTCTCGGAGAAGAGTATGGTATGGCACCACTGCAAGGACCCGTCTGGAAGATACATGATATCCTAACTCTCGCAGGTGGGCAATGGCTTTCCAGAATAGTCATTTCTCCTTAGCTTACGACCGACCGTCCATCACTATGGTAAGCCAGCCGGAAATTCCCTATGACAGGAAATCAATGCCCGGCCATCGCTCCTACTTCGAAAGCCTCTGCCGTATTATTTCTGTGGTGCTGGAGATGCTGCGGGGACTTATGTTGTCGCACCATTCTCATCTGCGGTACCATGAAATCCGCGAGTATAAACAGCGAATAGAGCGCATTCTTGCAGATACTACCCCTCATTTGCGTTATCGGGAACGCTGCGTCACATTGGCTGAACATATTGAGCGGACGGAGTTGCGGCTACACTCATCTTACTATATCTCAGTTATGTGTCGAGTATCCTTGGACCCAGACGCACCGCTGGATGACCAGCGACGGGCGGTGGTCCGAGAGGACTGTATAACCAATCTCATGAACACGATTGAAGCTTTCATTGAGCTGCATTCACTTCATTCCCATTGCTCGCGTAGCTGGGTCAGTCTCCAGCGGACCATCGCATCCGCGTTCCTGCTGGTTGCCAACAACAACGACCATATTCACCCACGGACGTGGGAGTTGACTGAGAAATTAGAGGCCGTCATCGCCGAGCATGTGACTGGAGATGGAAATGTAAACCACAACACCCGGACAGATTCGGCCAGGCATTTGGCATCCTCTCTCCGCGCTCTCCGGGAAGTGAGTGCTGCGTTCTATTCTAGGAAGAAGAAGAAGAAGAAGAAGAAGCAGGCATCAGCCCTAGCCCCGGAAGCTATTTCCCCGAAAACCGTGCTCACCTCACCCGCTTCGGTAGCTGCCACCGCCTCATCGCCTTATGCTGCCAGATACAGTGTCAGTTCCTCCGAGGACGGACATATTGACAACATCCTAAATCAGGTGTCGGATGTGATGTTGTTCCCTACCCTGAACATGGGCACTTCATGAGTCATTGTAACCAACATAGTTCCCCAACCCCTCCATTGTGGATCTGACACGAGGGCTGCCGCCCGCTATGACCCGTGGGCATCTAATTGGAGCCGCTGTGAATACCGAGAATTCTGTATACCCGCTGGAAAGGAACGCTTTCGATAGAGCTGGAAATTTCGGGTTAGGTTGTTTTGGCAAGATACACTTTTGCCACAATCATTCTGGACATAGGCGATCCTCGGACGAGGGGCATACTTTTCATTGTGGTGGCCCTCGCCGTGTGATCTGGAGGTTGACGGTGAGAGCGAGGTTGACAGCCTCACGACCGTCGCGTCGCAAAAGGGATTGGAAACCGAGTGGTGTCTGAGAGTGGGAGGGGAGGGATAGGCATGGAGGGGTATTTGTAGCTTACCGGGGCACCCGAGCTCTAGGGCGTCGGAGATTGAGATCCTCTTTCACGAAAATGTTTGGGGCTATGTTTTGGGATGGAGATGAGCCGGACCCCAATCGCACGTGGCCGAAGCAAAGCCGCTTCGGCCGAAGGCCGTCCGTGGTTATGGCCTGAGGTCGAAACTCAATCGGTGTACTGTAGTTGAAGCAAATCCACTTTCGGTCATTCGTGCCCTATCGCGATGCTGTGGCAGGGCATTCATTCTCCCTCTCCCTTACTCCTCATCCATCCCTCTGTGAAATGAATACTACATCGTATTCCCCGTCATATGTTGCGCACCCGCAGTCTTCGTTTCATATGAGCCCAATCTATTTTTTCTTTGACCCTCTCTCGTGTGACGACACCTGAAATTGCGATATTTCCTAGTTGAGAGGGTACGTACATGCACCGATTCCAATAGTTAATAATAATGAGTGGTGATCTGAGCTCGCTTTAGACTTTCCCTTTACGGTCGAGGGCACCACTTCCGAACGTCTATGTCCGGAATACCGGGATAGTGGCAAAAGGGGTCCAAGATAATAATAATAATAAAAAAAAAAAGAATAATAAACAGGATTACTTCGTAGCGCATCGAAGGTGTATCCTCCACAACTGACTTGCCGAAGTACAGTTGAGACAGTCTCGGAGATTTCCTCCCCACGGCCATACAAAACCGCCTCGGAGCCGAGGGGCGGGAAACGCATCAACCTCATCATGAGGCTTCAGCAAACATGAGGCTCCGCTTGTGGGGTTTCCGTTTCGGAACCAGATCGACAAATATATAGCCTTTGACTGTGAAGAAAACCGGTTATACCAGCTTCCGGACTTCACCCATTTCCCTGAACCACCGCTCAATCCAACGACTGAGATCGGTTTCTCCTGTCAGCGTACTCGGAGAATGGTCGCACATGGGAGCTGGAGCCTGGAGGGGGAATCCACCAGCCAGATGCATTCTAATCCCAACCACGAAGGATTGATCAGGCAATCCAGGCAGGGACTGTCGACTCAGATGCTGAAACCGACCCTTTCTAGTGTCCTCTTGACGATGACACGTTTCCAGGGGATGATGGAGGACCGAACGCACGGATACAAATGGGAAACACGAGCTTGGCTTGAGCCATGGGTGGTATGATTCTGCCGTTGTTGGTCGGGCCCAATTGGCCAAACACCAACACGGACAGAGCACAACAGATGAGCCATGGAATCTGTCTAGGTACTACTGTGGACATAGGGCCACCTTGGTGCAAGCGTCTTTCACCAGCAGTCCAATGCCCGATTTCTAGTTGGTTTCAGGACATGGACACCTTTTCCAGAGCCCGACCGTAATAAGCGCAGCAATGACGGTTCCGCCAACGGTGGAATGAATGAATCAAAACACTGTTGCAGTCGGTGATAGCGCAGCTGGAAGAGGGGCTAAAGTCGACTACTCTAGGTACCCTCGGCGGGCTCCCAGATAATCCCTCTCGAGAGAACGCAGGCGGCAGCGAAAGACAGCAAGAATATGGCGTCGCACAACTGCATCGATGAGGGAGCCTGACCCATGTAGACATGTCCGTAATCATAATCGATCAAAGTCACTTCTATCGTGACGGATGTTGGTGTTACGCACTACAGTAGTTATATCTCAGTATTCCCTTGGTTATATAACACTGATCTGAATCATTTTTTGGTATCAATAGGACCTAAGAGTCGATCTATCATGGAAGGCATGATTCGTCTGACTCTCAAACTGTCGGAAAAAAGTGCCGGAGTCCTCTGACACTTTGAGTTCACTAATTGATCCCCCTCCCCACTCTAACCATATCCACTTTCTTTCACTCTGCAAAGTATGGTACAGTTTCTAGGGGCCTCCATTCTTGTACAATCGCTGGAGAAGGCAGACAAGGTGATATTACTCTCTCGAATGAGCTTGAAGTACGGAGGGAACCGTTATTTTCCCGCATCTTCATCCAGGGGGTCTAATCCGTATGAGCAGCGGCATAAAGTTCACTATGCGAGTGAAGATCCCTCGGGCGGGAGTTCAATTGGATTCCATACGAGCAAGCTTTGGCGTGACCCAGCCTGATGATATAGGAGAGGGACGCATAGCTATGCTGTGGCGCAGGTTTACACTTTGCAGGATCGTAAAGTCTATCTCTTTCGATCGCGCTGATTGAAAGTACGCTTCTTAGTCCTGAATCCGTCGCCAGAATGGGCCATAAAGCGGGGATTGCGTTCGTGGAGATTGGTATCGACAAGGGGGAATGGCACTATCTCTTGCCTCGAGGATTCCTGGTATCTTGATCTTACCCATTCTTTACCCACGACGCGTCCACAAAAGTTGTGGAGGCATTCCGGAAATTTTACCCGATAAGAATGGTATGCCGTGAATGGACGTGGGAGTGTAAGCGAGCATTCAGGAAAACGACGGTTCGTTTCGGTTGCGCAGAGTTTACACGGATTTCTAAATTTGTCTAGAGGCTTTTGCTGGACTTTCACAAGCGAAATGACACTGGGTAAGGACCCTCAGGATTCATTGGCTACGGAAAAGACCGCTAAGTTGACGATTCCTTTTAGTTTCAAGGCACAGGGCTCAGTTCGGCCCTTTGGGCTGTTAGTTCACGGTACTCGATACCCGACGATGACAGTCCAGGACCGTGAAACCCCCCCTATCACATTGGAAATACACGGGGCCATTGTTATTGTTTGGATCTGACCTATGGGGAATGTAACCGATTGACACATTCTTATCCCTAGTCCCCGCCTCCCCTGCGGCAGTTGCGCCCAGGACGCATACTCAAACTAAACCCTAAGTCGATGAATCGCTCGTAGCGAGTCAGACACATTCTCAGCAGGCCTCCTACATAACGCGGATAGTATTAGGTCCAATCATGTTTCGCAAGAGTCTTGTGTTCCAAGATTTACTTTCTTTCCCTTTCAGATCGCTCATCAATGATGGAACTGGGGGCTACTTCTCGTTGAAGTGATGCTGGCCACGGGGGATCACCCCTCATAGAACTGTGGATATTTTATCTCCGCATTGCGTACTTTTTGTTTTCTGGGCGTGCTTCATAGAGGACCGATGCTGTTTTCGAGTCACAACCATGAAAGTCACCAGGCTAGCGGTTCTGAATACCCTGGCAACCCTAACTGTTGCCTGGCTTCCAACAACCGACAAGACAATCACCTCTAGTAATGGAACCGATCTCTTCAAAGCCTCGCACGGGAAGATTCGGGGGGTGAACTTGGGCTCGCAGTTCGTGTTCGAACCCTGGATCGCTACGAAAGCCTGGTCCGAGCTTGGCTGTGAAGGGCAGGAATCCGAATTTGACTGTGTGATGAAGTTGGGTCAGGATGCAGCAAATAAGGCCTTTGCCAAGCATTGGGACTCATGGATTACCAAGGAGGACATCAAAGAGATACGAAGCTACGGTCTGAACACGATTCGCATACCCGTCGGCTACTGGATGAACGAGGATCTCATCTATCACGACAGCGAGTACTTTCCACACGGCGGGTTTGCGTATCTCGAGAAGCTGTGCGGGTGGGCCAGTGATGCTGGTCTGTACATCATTATTGACCTGCACGGGGCCCCTGGCGCCCAGGTTGCGAAGAACGCCTTTACGGGCCAGTTCGCCGATACGCCTGGATTCTATGTGGATTTTCAGTACCAACGGGCACTTGAGTTTCTCGAGTGGATGACGATCAAGGTCCATACCCTGCACAATTTCCGGAACGTGGGCATGTTGGAGGTCGTCAACGAGCCGGTGCAGAATCCCCAGGTGACAACTACGTTGCGCTCAAACTATTACCCCAATGCTTTCCACGTGAGTGTGCTTTATTGAGTTGTGTAGACACTGTCATACTGAGATACCTGAACAACAGTCCATCCGCAAAGTGGAAGGAGCGCTGAGCATCGACCGAAAAGACTACCTGCATATCCAGATGATGGACGGCGCCTGGGGCGCCGGGGATCCCCACGAGCACCTGACGGACGACTACTACGCTGCCTACGACAACCACCGCTATCTCAAATGGGATCCTCGAGTGGAGGTGTCCAAAGATAGCTACATCAAGACCTCGTGTAACGACAACGTGGCGACCAACTGGCCCGCTATCATCGGCGAGTGGAGCTTGGGGGTCCCCGATAACGTACAAGAGACAGCTGACTGGAAGCCGTATTCTAACCTGGACTTTTACCAGAAGTGGTTTGCCGCGCAGGTGCAGAACTATGAACAACATCAGGGGTGGATCTTTTGGACGTGGAAGACTCAGCTGGACGAGTATCGGTGGTCTTATCGCGGTACGTATCTATCTGGGTTTTGGCAAACGTCGAGCTGACCATAGTAGATGGAGTCAAAGCGGGAGTGATCCCGACCGATCTCAACGCAGTCTTTCGGGAGGATGTCTGTAAAGGTCGAAGCAGCTAGGTGGTGTCGTAACGTTTTAGGATGATCGAGTAATGATGATAATGAATACGATAGTTTAATATGAAGCACGGCGAGACACACTGTGCCCGACAAGTAAACTGAATCCAAGATATTCCATTGCAACTACACTAAACTACAGCCCTAATTGCAAGTAGACCCAAACCTATGGTTCAACCGCAGTCAATCAGTCCAGTAAGAACCTGGCAGAACCCCACATGGGGCTCGGGGACAAAGTCCTATCACGATCTCGATAGATAGGGAAATAAGGTACGGGAATGACGCACCTCGGCGATTCCACTAGTTTACTTTATTTACATAACTAAACAATGACTCAGATACAAGATACAATAGCATATATTGAACCACCACTCCAACAGATCTACCTCACTCACACACTTTACAACCTCCCACATCAACACACCTACAACCATAACCACTACTACAACTAAACAAAATGACTACCAACCCACCCCCAGGAGCAGAAGTCCTCCTCCCCCCAGCACAACCACCAGCTCCACACCCCCTCGTCGGCCGGACAATAACGCTACACCCCATCCAAGAATCCCACACCCAGGGCCTCTGGAATATTGTCGGCGGTACCACCGATCCCAAAAAGACCGCAGTCTGGACCTACCTCCCCGAAGGACCCTACCCAGAAGACACATACACCGACTTCAAAACCTCCATCCAGAAAAAGACCACGAGCAAAGACCCCTTCTTCTACACGATCTTCGACAACCGCACCCAGAAACCCCAAGGCTGGATCACGCTCATGAGCATTGTGCCGGAGCACCTCCGCGTCGAAATCGGGCACGTGCTCTTCGCCCCGGAACTGCAGCGTACGACGGGCGCTACGGAGGCGGTGTATTTGTTACTGCGGTATGCCTTCGAGGAGCTGGGGTATCGGCGGGTGGAGTGGAAGTGTAATGCCCTCAATGAGGGGAGTAAGCGGGCTGCGAGACGGTTGGGGTTTGTCTTTGAGGGGGTGTTTAGGGAGCATATGGTTGTGAAGGGAAGGAATCGGGATACGGCGTGGTTTTCGTTGCTGAAGGGGGAGTGGGAGCGGGGGGTGAAGGGGGGATTGGAGGGGTGGTTGCATCCGGGGAATTTTGATGAGAGTGGGAAACAGAGGAGGGGGTTGGAGGATATTCGGGAGGGTGTTTTGGGGTCTCTATAGATAGTCATCCACCCATGGTTGTGATATAGGACTTGACATGCTCAGTAAACGCGGAACCGGGGATTCACCACCCGGTACCGGTTACAGCAGCGGGACCGGGATGGAGCAGAACAAGTATTTAATAAACACTCCACAGGAGCAAACAATTGGATTCTTCCGGCCCAAACCAAACAACATACCACAATGGCGTCGAAGACCGCCTTCCTCGTCCTCGACCTCCAGAAAGGAGTCACGGGCCAGATCTTGGACGACTCGACCCCAAAGAGAGAATCATACATCGACCGCCTCGCCTCTGTGGTCAAAGCCGCCCGAGAAAAGTCCATCCAAATTATTCATGTGAAAACAGCCTTCCGCCGTGACTTCCCTGACTTACACCCTCGCAATCCCTCGGCGCAACGAGTCATTCCTACCGGCAAGTACACCCGAGGGCGATGAAAGCGTGGAGTTACATCCTGCTGTGGCGCCTCACGAGAATGACATTGTAACCACGAAACGTCGGGTGTCCGCCTTTGTAGGCTCCGACCTTGATGTGGTCCTCCGCAGCTCCCGCATTGAGAACCTCGTCGTGGTTGGTTTGATCACTAGTGGGGCAGTTCTGTCCACGGTTCGACAGGCAGCGGATCTGGATTATGGGTTGACGGTGCTCGAGGATCTCTGTTTGGATCGAGACCAAGAGGTGCACGATGTCCTCATGAAAAAGGTCATTGCAAAACAGGCCGATGTGGTCGGATCCGAGGAGTGGTTAGCTCGTCTCTAGGGATATGCAAGGGGCCATCCGTGGACGGAAAAGAATTGATATAGCATTGATATTGCGGTAAGGGTCCTTGAAATAGTGTTTTTTTCGTGCATTTCTAAAAGCTCTCTCGATACATGGCTCGCCATAGCGTCGGCATTTCTGCTCATGAACAGCTTTACGGCCCTAGCGAATATGACGCCTGTCTGGGACATTCTTTGGGTTCCCTCTCTTCTGAGCACCTATTCATAAGTATTTGGCCCTTGTCTGACCAGTTGAACGTGAGACGCATTCGGCACTCCAATGCAAGGGGTTGGTTTCCTCCACGTGCTGGTCCAACCAGCTGAGACCACTTTTCCATACGTTCACCGATAGGTCTAATCCCCTTCCTTCGTCGAGCTCCGTGGGATGAGCTGAGACGCCACGAAATGCTTAATGACGACTGGTTTCCTTGAAGTCGTGTTGTGGGCTCGAGCTCGTATCGACCATCCCTAGAAGGGGTCCATACCAAGCAGACCTTATTTCGATGGAGTCAATGGAGTAAATGTGACTTCCACCAATCAGTCCACGGAGCTGACGAGGTCCAAACTTTTTTCTAAGCACGGAGCTTTTTAGCATCTTTGCTTTGAAAATGCCAGTAATCCAAAGCCACAATGCCAATTGATCGCTTCCGCATCCGGAAACATCAAACTGCAAGTTTCCACTTATAAAATTCTTAAAGATAAGCTAGTCGCACTGGAGTTGTTGGCTAGCTCAACTTTACCAATTCACACCTCACTATTCAGTAAATGAGGTCTGGCTTTGACAGATGTCTGTTCTTAGGGCTGTCACAGCCTTCTTCATATGGCTCGGCCTAGTGCAGGCCAAGCTGGTCCGCGAGACACTAGAGTTCACCTGGGGCGTTGGCTCCCCCGATGATGTCCCGCGCCAAATGATTCTCACTAATGGGAAGTATCCAGGGCCTGACTTGGTGTTTGACGAGGATGACGATGTCGAGGTATTTCTAAACCGGGCAAACCTGCATACGGTAGTCATTGACAAGCTTGACCTAGATACATGTCATCAATCACATGCCGTTCAATACGACAGTCCACTGGCACGGTCAATCGTGAGATACTGCCGATACTCACTTTCTGAAACGCGACTAATTAGAATATTATGTAGAATGGAATCCGCTCCGTGGTCTGACGGTGTCCCAGGGCTGTCGCAAGCGCCCATTCAGCCGAATTCATCTTTCGTATACAAGTTCAAAGCTTCCCCAGCAGGGACGTTCTGGTTCGTGGTCTTGCGGTATATTCTACTTAAGCTGCTAACCTAGTGCAGGTACCATTCGCACTTCAAAAATGTGATGCAGGATGGGCAAGTGGGAGCTCTTTATATTCGGTAGGACTGCCGCACGCTTGACCGAGCGTAGCTCACGTTTACAGCCACAAGCCCGACACTCCCCGGCCATACTCGATGATCGCCCAAGATGCCACCGAAGTAGCCCAGATGCAGCACGCGGAAGCCAACTCAAACCTGGTTCTAATAACCGACTGGACTCATTTCACCGCCAAGGAATACTTTCAGGCCGAGATTGATTCGGGCTTGAATCTCTTGTAAGTTTGAAGGTGCGGCAGGCGATATCCGAGACCAGCGAGCTAAATCACGGTGTAGTTGTGTTGACAGTATCCTCGTAAACGGCAAAGGTTCCGTTTATTGCCCGGGAGCTGAGTATATGCAATCACTCATTGGCCCCCAGATCGCGTTGGTGCTGGAAGGGACGAATCTGACCGACCGAGGGTACGTACCGCAGAAATGAAGGAACACGTTTGACAGACTGCTTATGGTTAACTTGTCAATAGATGCTTGGTACCCAGTTTACACAATGTTCAGGGAAGCTGGCCAAACCAGAAGCCTGATGCTGTCCCATCCTCAATGCACAACAACTGCACCCCGTCGGATGGTGGGGTGCCTATAATCGAGGTTGATGCGAAGGACGGATGGGCGAGTCTGAACTTCATTGGGGCACAAGCGCAAAAAGGAACCACTTTCTCGGTAGACAACCATCCAATGTGGATATATGAGGTAGACGGTCAATTCGTGGAACCACGTCAGTACGAGATGGTTGGAATGTACAACGGTGCTAGGTACTCGGCTCTTGTCAAGTTGAACCAGACACCAGGAGATTATGCGATTCGAATTACGGACAATGGAGGCGACCAGGTCATAAGCGGCTATGCTATCCTTTCCTACCGTGCAGCAAATACGACGGAGAATGGGACTCGACCGCAAGCACAAATTGGCCCTACGACCAAGGGATACATTGACTACGCGGGACAGAACACATCTGCTAGCGTAAGGCACCTAAATTACACAACGAACCTCCCAGCGTTCAATGTTCCCCTGCCACCGGCATTTGCGGACCTTACCCTGAAAACCAACATGACACGTGTGAACAGTTCGTATCAATGGTCTATAGGGAACGGAGTTCTGTACGAGCCTGAAGTCACAGCAGATACACCACTCATGTTCGAGAAACAGCCACTGGATGTGATACCATCAAACTTCACGCTCCAAACACTCAACAACACCTGGGTAGACATTATCATCCAAATTATATCCGACCCAGAAATGGACCCCATCCATCCACCCCACCCCATTCACAAGCACGGCAACCGCGCCTATATCATTGGGGATGGAATGGGCGTCTTCAATTGGTCGACTGTCTACGAAGGAATGCTCGAGAGACCTGACCTGTTTTACCTTAACAAGCCCGCATTACGGGATACATTCGTGACGAACACCCTCACCGCAGCCTTGGACGGTGGAGTATGGATAGCGATCCGATACCATGTCAGCGGGCCATTCCCCTCGCTGCTTCATTGTCATATCACGACGCACCAGGAAGGCGGAATGGCCTTGGCCCTTCTTGATGGCATCGACGTATGGTCTGAGCTACCTACAGCGGCAGAGGTGGTGAGACTGCAGAATGCAGATGGACCCGTAGGATGATCTCTGTTTTTGCCACCTACATTTGCGTGCTGGAACACTCAACTTTCTTTTTGAATGCATTCTTTTTGATTTACGATACGCAAATGAAGTATCCTTTGTTTTAAACCTTACCATAATATTTACCATGTACTCTTCCATTGTTGTCGTGTAGTCTGGAGGCTTGTAATACACTAGAATCTATATCGCGTGACTGGCTATAGACCTGTTCTAAGTAGTTAAGAGAGCTAAACAGACCTTCGGAACCTCCATTTCCAAGAGCACTAAAGATGACTTTCTCGAATGGATGGCCACGAAACTAAATGTCCAAAGGATACCGAAGTCGAGGCTATGAAGATGACTTTGTGCTACAAGCTTACCTTAATCCTCAAGAGTTTTACACTTGAATCAAGTACAATCCGGCTGTGGAAAGAATATTCATTCTTCGACTGACTGGGATGCTCGATATACTATTCCGAACTATTACATCACCTCCTATCCTTTTCACAATGTCTCTTGTTCCGATGCGGAATATAGCAATAAAATTGGACTTCGACCTGGAAAAAGTGGACACCCATATCTATCTGCACGCAACTTCTTAGTGAGTAGTAATCATTGAACCTCCGTAATATCATCCCGAGAAACCCGCCTTTGTAGTCCAGTCATGTCCGAAATATCTAGGTCCTACCATGGCATATCGGGACAGAATAGATTATCTGTCTGGCATACAATACCGGCATCTGTCGTGACTCATCGTGTGCTTGGATTTATGTTGTTGTTGTTTGATATTGAGATATTGGATGAATGGCTTATGGGGAAGAGGATATTCAGTGAGATGTTGAATATGTGGTTTAGGTGTATGGCTCTTAGAGTATATTGCTTTGACTTATGTTTCTTCGAATATGATATCTCAGGATAAGGGTATGGCTGTGGACTGATTCACCTTGCATGTATGAATCGGCGTTATGCATGGATAGTAATGCAACCTCTCCACTAACTGAGATGGTGACTTGTAGTACATAAACATGAAAAACATCTAAACCTGAAATCTCTAGATTGTGTAACCAAGGCTTGGCTTTGGATCTTTCCTTGAAGAACAGAAACATGAGCAGGGCTGAACGATAGCAGACCAGACATTTCACATTTCAATCGTATGTGCTAGATGACTTTCTAGGTGTTACATGTCCAATAGACATAAAACTATGGTAATATATTATCTCAGACTGAACGATAGCCGGGCCTTGGTTTCTCTATCCAAAGATCGAAGAATCGGAGTAATCAAAATGTTCATCTGGAAACGGACAAAAGGTTCTAGACCGCTAGGGACTACATAGAAGGTCATCTGGCCTTTACGGTGTCTTTCTTAGTATCGTCTATCAGGTAGAATGACGTGCAGATGCATAGATAATGGTAAAATGTTTACAACTAGTATATGGGATCGAATCGGCCACCGAGTATACTGTTTGAGTAGAACTATCTTTCGAAATTTCGCTAGTTGCTGTTCGGTATGAGTTTAACCAAGTAATTCTATAGCTGATACTGCTGCCGGTGATTGAAGCCTGACAAAGTGACCTGTTCGGTGGCCGATTAGTCCTAGATGAGGGCCAGTGAGATATGGAACTCGAAGGTATAAATATGACTCCAGTTCCTTAGTTAGTGGTCTTCCCATCATCGCATATCATCACCTCATTCTAGTCATAGTTCTCTCAAGCCTCTTTTTCAAAGAAAGCCCTCGCCTCCAACAGCAAAGATGTTCAATCTCGGAACCGCCATCGTGACAGCCCTGAGTCTCTTGATGGCAGGAGTAGCCAACGGAGCTCCCGCCGAAGCTGCATCTATGGCGGACATCAATCCCGTAAGACAATGGACAGCCATACATATCTACCCATAAAACCCCCATCCATCGAAGCCACATCTAACAAGACAACATTCAGGTCACTTTATACCAGGACATGGAGTACAACGGAAATTCCCAGGAGCTCCGCGAGGCCGGTGTCTGCTACCCATTCCCGGAAAACACTCCGTGGTAAGTAGTTTACCTGCACAAAATTGATTCTAGCTAAGGCGAAGAAAAGGTTCCACAATATCTCCTCCATGAATATCCGCCCCGGATATATCTGTGATGCCTACATGGGCTTTGCCTGCAACCAGATGCTTAAGGCGGGAATGCAGGGTGAGCACCGTAACCTTGAGAATGAGAATGTGAGCAATATGATCGAGAGCATGAAGTGTAGACCTAATTAGGTTGGTCTCGAGGGGTCTTGAGGAACGGGGGCTATTTCGATGGGCTTCTGTCGGGTGATTTTGGGATCATTTTTGACATTACATTCCTTTTTAGGCCCTTGAGTGGTCTCTGTGGTTTATTATGTGGTTGGATTTAAGGTCTACGTTGTTTTAGTTTGAGTAGTATGGAGTGCAGATGAATTGATGACTTATTGATATGACTGTGTCTTACTGTTTGGTTGTGCTTTAGGGTTGATGTAGGGATCTTACGCTGACACTCGCAGACTACTTCCTACAATCTCAGTATTTCTGATTGTATTACTGATCTACGTATAGTATGTAGAGTGGCAGGGGCAGAAGTGTACTTTTACTGGTGGATGAGTAGCCCAATAGAAGATGCTACGCATACATATCTCTGAAGCCCACCTTTTGTCTATAATTGAATCATGGGACTAGTGTCAACTTTAGTCAAGCACATTGTGGATACTGGAAGCATAACTGAACACATCTACATAGAAATAATCAAACGACTAAAATGTACAAAGTAACTTGACATAGGGCAGGCATGGGTGGGTGACCCTTGTTCAGAAAATACATTACTTACTTTTGTAACAACCTAACGCCCGATTACTGCTACTGCGGCAGTCAGCAGACCTAGAGGATACTAGCAAGGAATTCTACTAAATCACTTTACTCACCCGCTTGATAACTTCAGCCACCATCACTCCGCAACAGCAACCCACCTGCGCTGACCCATAAAGCAGCAAGTAGTGCAACCATCCGAACATTCAGCCAAGCCAGTCTGACATCTACCGTATCAGTTGGTTTCAAGATGCAGATACATCCGGGATCATAGCCAATGACCGAATAAAAACACAGTTGTGGCGCCAGATCGTGACGTAAGGTATCGGACCTTAAATAATCTTCCAGCGCCTGATTGTCGAAGAATGAGCGAGTGTCCTCCTAATTTGTCAATTGCAAAGCCAGGGTATTTCAATCTCGTCGCCATGATGCCAGCAGTGTCAACAGAACTCCTCGATGTTGCTATTGTCAGTGCGGGTATGTTACACCATCTACATAACTTCGTGCTTTCGGGGTTCTAATTCACATGAAGGATGGATTGGACTCAAAGCGGCCAGAACATACCTTGACTTGGAGCCAAATACTAACTTGGCTGTGTTTGATGGGAGAACTGTGTTGGGGGTGTCTGGAGTAAGGGGCGCATCTATCCCACGCTTGTAGGGCAGGTGTGTTATCGACTTCATGTTGTGACCCATTTCCGATCTAATGGAATTATTCAGATTGAATTCGGGTACCTCCATTATCCTGGTACGCCAATGTCCAGCGATGGGATGCCAAACAGCCATCTGGTGACTGGTGAGATGGTCCAGAAGTATCTCGAACAGTTCGCCATAGAGAATGATCTCGGAATCCACTGATCTCGAGCTACAAATTAAGGCAGTGAAGAATAGCTCTAGCTTGATGTTCAAATCCAAATAAAACCATCTATCAGTAGTGATCCCCTATACAAAGCAACATCCTCACACAGAAACCCAGAACCCAATCCCACAATCAACACACAAAACCACCTCATACACAAACAGCATACATAACCATACATCACTTCCCCCCGACCTCCTCCGCAAACCCAACCAACAACCGATTCACCACCTCCGGCTGCTCCAACTGCACCCAATGTCCATCCTCAACCTCCTCAATCCTCCCCTCCGGAGCCCCCTCCTCGAAGAAACACGCTGCAAATCCGCCCGACAAACATAATCCTCCTTCGCCGCCACAAAAAAGCTCGGTACCGAACACAGCCCATCCTCCTTGGGGATAGCAGCCTCATCCTCAGCATTCACACCCGCTATAGCAGCCTTATACCACGAAAGCGGGCCAGCATAGCCTCCCTTCGCGAAGATACGATCATGGATTGTATACTCGTCGAGCGGGAACCAAGAAGGGAGGGGATTTATACGCCCGGAACGGACGAATTCGGCTGCTTTATCGGTTGGGGCGAAGTCGGATTTCCAAATGGATGGGTCGTGGGGGTAGAGGAGGGTGAAGACTGAGGCGGGCTTTTTTGTATCAATTATGTATCATTAGTTGGGATTCTTGTGAATGTATTTGTGGGGTTGCGGACGTGGTTGTTGCAGTCTTGAGCTGCTTCGTCGGTGTTGTGCCATTTCCAGTAGCCAAAGGTTTCATAGCCTATTATGCTTTTGGTGGTTTCGCAGATGGCGTCTGAGGTTGTTAGTTTAGGGTAATTGATTAATGGGTATGGGTATGGGGATGAGGGAACTGAACGATGTCCCAGATCGTACCTGGTTCGATGTATGCGACGGCGATTGTCACTAGACCGTAGAATCGGGAGCGGTGGTAGGTTGCTAGGCGGGATGCGAGGCCGACTCCCCTGTTCATATATATGGTTTCATTAGTTGGCGATAGATGCGAGATATCGGCATTGAGTAGTGATGCTTGATTCCCTCCTGCAGACTAGGACATCACAGAAAGGAGAGACATGGAATAAAAAACAGATCTGCATACCAATCATGTCCCACCAGGACTACTTTATCGATACCCTCTCTATCCAATATCTCAACGATATGTGTACTCATGGTTTTATTGCGATAAGCTTTCAGATCCCTGGGTTTGTCAGTATCACCGTATCCGAGAAGGTCCGGTGCAATAAGACCATATCCCGCTTCCTGTAGACCGGCTATCTGGTGCCGCCAGTCATACGAGGAAAAAGGATATCCATGGAGAAGGAGAAAGGAGACATGATCTGGAGTCGAAGGAGGCACAGCGACATAGCCGTATGTTGTGCCGTCGGAGAGCTGGACCTTTTTCGCCAAGGTGGGGAATGCCGTGGACGCCATGGTTCGAGTATACACCGTAGATGAGGTTTTGGGAACATTACTGAATTGTTAGACAGATCTTACCGTGCTATATATAAGAACATTCTAGCCAAGGATAACAGGACATGTAACGCTCGGATCGAGGCCCTAGGTACATGTTAGTTAATCTACTGTTGATCTCCGGTACAGCCCTGCGGTGTAGAAGGATTGGCAGGATTGGTATCTATGCAAATAAGCTGGAGATAGATAGATTCGCTTGGGGATTTACTTTTCACTGCCTCAAATCCTAACCAGTGGTATCTTTAGTTACTGGCATGTGACATGATCGAGTCAGATATGCTTACGAAGTTACGAATTAAGGTCCTCGGAAGTTTTATCCGCTGAGGAAGTGCGGATACATACTCGTATTTGTAGATAAGACTCCTGCGAGGCTGTAATTGACTCTGTGCTGCGCCGGATTCATGTGCGGTTGTGGGTCGACTTGTTCTATAATGGTACTTTCTGTGGAGGACTGTCTTTTAAACTCTGGTCTGTATTTAAGGAGAATACTCGCATTGCCAAGATCAGGTCCATATTTGCATCTTGCTATCTTTCGCCAAGTCTAGATACGGTGTCTTCCGTGGTTCTCTCATGATGTCGATGCTGGATCAACAATCATGCATTGCCAATGAGCCTATGCTGAGGCTCAATATGGCTTTGTGGACAGCAGATTATTGAATATCTTCATCAAGTGTTAGTATGAAGACGAGAACGTCGGCACAACACGATGGTCGAGTGCTTATGCATCTCCCTTCCTTTTTCCGCTTTCTAGAGGAATGGAATAACGTTAAAGAGCTGCTATTGCTACACTACACACTGCATCTTTTCTCTCTCTCCGATGACATCCTGTCTGGGACCATGCGCTGCAACCTAATTGACACTACGACACTGAAATCGTACTCGTTAGCCGCAGGACATCCTACGCTCAAAACTCCAATAAAAACGATATCTGTTTTGCTTCAAGGCTTTTATCTCTAGTAGGGTGAGTGGAAGTTGCATCTCAACCAGTGCCATGGTGCACAACCTGTGAAAACAAGACTATCTGTCAAGCTTCGAAGGCAACGGGGTGTCCTGTACCGAGCGCCCTTCGCTTATGCTGAATTAGCTCAATCAAATGTTCTTGGTCGGTTCGTCTACGAGATTGACATCAGCAAACAAGCAAAGAAATCACAGAACGAATGATTAGGCTAACGGTGGTTGTGGATGTGAAACGAACATAGTCTGAAACACAGCCGAAGGATCCACATTGACAGGCCTCGTCAGGGCTGCCGAGGCAGACAAGAATCAGCCACTCGGAAGAACCCTAACAAACCAATTTTAGATCAAAGCCCTGACCAGTACATTCGCAACTGGCATCTACAGTGGGCACAACCATCTCTGTCCTTGTTCACCCACAGTTAACAACGCGAATGGACAATTTGCTGTTAAACCGAAGTGGCTCCATCGAGGTACAGCGAAGCACATACGTGTCGGTGCGGATCACCAATGATCGGGCTGTGGGGCGCCCAATTAATCCCGGTATAGCGAACTTGGGCTCTATATTATGGAGCTTGCTCTGGACGCAGAAGGGAAATTAAAACATGACATAATCCTAGTTGGCTCAGTGCGCATCACCATGGCTATATGTGAGTTTGTCCTTTAAACATTTTGCGATGCTTGTTCACGTTCACTAACATATTATCTGCTAGATCTGACCAAAGCTTTCGAGATAGAGTAGCGCCCGAGCTGGGTAGTCCACTATTTGAATCCGATCCACCGTGTTCGAGCCATCTCGGACGATCCATTCACCGCTGGAAGTATTTTGGCGAGAAAACTGCGACCGTCCGCCAACGTAGCGGACATCCACCGGCAAAATGATGCTGTTCGAGCAACGGAAGAAGAAAGTGCTAGAGTTAGCCGAGCAAACAAACGATGCCCTGAAAACAATCCAAGAAGTCGGCCAGAAACTCAATGTGACCAGCGACACCGTCAAAAAAGTGATCGAGACGATCAAAATCGCCGCGAACTCGTTCGGCGACAAAGCCGTCTATGCATCCGCATTTACCGGCACCGTGGGGGCAGTCGGTATCGCCGCCAACATGATTGCAACTTATCAGGGTGTGGGTGAGCTGCGGGCGATCGCAGGACACCTGAAAAGTATGAGCGAGACACAACGAGCCGAGCTGGCGCTCGCAGGAGGAGCAGCCTTCGCGGAGAATATCTATGTGATGCTGAAATCGAAGATCGAAAAGTCGGACCCCGAGCTCGACTGGTTCTTCGTGTATCATCCGGACACAGACTGGACATATCATTTCGAGGAGAAGCTGCGGACCAAGGGCCTTTTGGGTCGGAATTTTATTGGCATTGTGCATGATCTCGATGCCCTGGTCGCCTTCATGTCGTCCGTCAGAGATGTTTATGGCACCCGACACCCACGCCGGAGACCTCCTTTCTTCCACTTGGTTATTCCGGCTTACGAGCCAATTGTCATTCCTACACCACTGCTTATCCCGGAGAAGCTTCATCCATTCCGGATTGAGGGCGACATCCATCGTGGAACGTATCTGGTGTGGATGAATCTACCGGGTGTGGACGAGAAAGCCGTTCAGAATATCGGTGTGTTTCAACCACCGCGGTCGATATGGGACAACATCATGGTGCAAGGTAAATCTGCCTGCACTCACTCTCATTCAAGAACAAATAGTCCATCTTCAAGTGACCTGAGAACTAGCTAACGAGTACCTCCAGTCGGCCTCGTCCAAGCCCCACCTCCCCGTTTCCTCGGCGCCAGTGCCCAAAAGATAGAACAACCCCAGGTTCCTCAGCTTCCAGAGCCAACTCCCGTTGCAGCTATCACAGCGCCCGAGCCAGAAAAAGGCGAGATAACGTCGCTGAAAGCCAGTCGTGGGTCGATGCGCCGTGCACAAACGTACCAGGACAGCGAGGCGGGATCGACGAACAGTTCCCGATCGCATTCTCACCGAAAACGCAGGCGACATCGGTCGAATAGTGTGAGCTATATATTTACATGACTTTTTTGTCGATTTCTTTGGTGTTTATTTTGCCTGGGTGTCATGTTCATATAAACCATACTCGCACTGGCGGTTTTCGAGAATATATTTATTGGTGTTGCTGCATGGTACAGAGGGTGTGTCAAAGTTTGAATAATGTACTAAAATCTTAGAAATATTTACGACTAATTCTATGATATTAACAAGATACATCTGTAGCCATCGCTGGATCAGCTCAAGTGACACATAGAATGGTCGACTGGGCTCAAGATAGGAGAAAAGATGGCTTTCAAACTGGCCAGACTGAGAATCCAAACAAGCGGTCTAGATCGGATCAACACAATCCCCTCTTTTGCTAATAAATCATATTATTTTATCTCTTTCCAAGTACTAAATTTTATAGAATACATGCATGAAACCCTAAACGTCAAATGCGGGGAATTCCCTCCCAACCCAACCCAAATGCTCATCCCAAATCCAAAGTCAATCCAACCAAGCAACTCATGAAATACAATAATTAGTACATAATATAGTACAAAGTAGCTAATCCCAACCCAAAATCCAAGACCCCACAAAGACAAGCCCACTAACAACAAAAAAGAAAGAGAGAAAACCCAACAATCCTCTAAATCCACTCACCGCCCCACAAGCCCTAAAGGCATCCTCGCATGCAGAACAAAAACCGACTGACGTGGTTGCCCGGAAGGATTATGGATTAAATGGAGCCCAACGTGTCTGGCGGATCCCATTCGACGCACGACCATTTTCACATAGCGTGACTGGACAGCTCATACCTGCATTTAATCCTTGACTTTCATGCCTTGGAAGAAAAAGAAAGATGAAGAATTTCATTGCATGGAGGGTTTAAATAAAGAAAGGGTTCGTTGGTTTGTGAGGGTGGGGTAATCTTTAATTCTCCGGGTTTGGTTTCCTTAGGGATTCGTACTCTGTGTGTTTGTTTATTTAGGGGTTTCGTTTTTTATTTAAGAGTAGAAGAGAAGAGAAAAAGCAAGAGGAAGGATAGCGACGACCATGCATCTAGATCCTGTTGAAGAGACGTCGTATATTGACGGCGAGGTACGGGAATATCCGCAGCCGACGACAAGGTAACTAACCCTCATTCTCACCTTCAACAAAAACCCCTAGACGAATTGCGAATTACAGACTCAACCAACTAACAAGGAACCAGCCCCTACAAAGCCCCAGTCGTCACTCTCATCATCGGTCGAGACGAATACATCATCCCAGAATTCTACCTGCGTCAATTCCCCCAACTACGGCGAAGTCCCAAAGCCTTCGAACAGGGCTATAACCCCAGCCTGAAATTCGTCTCTAGTATCGACGTCGACGAAGACATCGGCCACACCCTCGTCCACTACCTCTACACAGGCGAATACGAGACTCTCCGTGACGGACCGGATCCCAGCATCCCCAGACGAACGATAGAATACAGACGGAGCGCATTCGCCTATTTAGCTGCCAGGAAATATGGTCTCGGTGGACTTGAGACGCACGCGAAGCATTACATAGAAGTGTTTGATCGCGATGTGTCTACTCCCGACATTCTCCGCATCGCGCGGAGTATCTATTCCAAGCTCCCACGGGACGAGACGTGGTTTCAGGATTATATCCGGGTGAAGATGGAGGACGAGTTCGAGGCCGACGAAGCGGTGTTCAAGCGGGAGTGGTTTCTCAATGGAATTGGGCGGGACGCGTCATTCGACCGATTACTCGTGCAGATTATGGCGGAGATATATTCGGACAAGTTGGCGACGGTGAATTTCCGGAGACTCGAGAACGGACGACAGATTGTTCATTCCATGGCGAATGGGGATGCGGTACGGATCTCCGAGGAAACTATTCCCGAAGAGCCCGAGGAAGAACCTGCGTTTGAGGATATCGTGCCCGAAGTCGAGCCGAGTCATGGATACGACGGGTCGACGGAAGACGAAGGAACCGGTGAGTACAGTGGTAGACGACAGCAACCAGAGTCAGAGCCTGTAAGCGAGGACTGGCCGCTGACTCCGTCGCCACCTCCCTCTGCTTCTTCTCCGCATCCTACCGATGAGACTATCGCCGTGGATGACCAGCCTTCCTTTCCGAAGCCTGAGCCCAATAGTCACACCGAGCCCGACGAACAGCCCAAAGATGACGGTTGGGGCGCCTGGGCACCGCTCCGGAAACGGGGTAAGAATAAGAAGAAAAACAAGAAGCTCAAGATCGTCGAGCCGGAGGCTGAATCCAGAGCGGAACCTGCCCCGGCGGAAAGGTGGCCGGAGGTTCGCCATGCTACGTCGGATGAATCGTATGGTTTTGGGCCGCCGACGCCCTTGAGTCCGGTTTATGAGGAGGAGGCTCCTCTGCCTTTAAGGCCGGCTTCGGCGTCTCTTCTGGAAGGGCCGAGTTATTGAGTGGTGGGGGTATATTCAGATTGTATATATGTTTAGAACATTTTGCGTTTCATTTCTCTCTGTGTGTTCCTTTTTGTTTCGGATATGGTTTGCAAAAGGTTGTTTGGTATTATAAAGACTGAGTATAGCTTCAGATTGAGATATAGATTTCAGTTTATCTATTTGTCTAGTGCTCAGGGGGAGTTTCTATTCTAAGGTCGTAGCGATTGCTGGTATTAATAGAGCATACCCAGCTACCAGCTGGACTGCTGTACTTGAGTACATCTTGTTGATACAAAGCACGTACTTGAATCATCTAGAGGTGTCCAAGATTGTAAGAATATTATTGGAGGACAAATATTAAAAAAACTCTATATTCTATAATGCCCGTCCCCCGAATACCTAGAGAGTCTATTTTCAAAGAACAATCTCCTATTTAGAAGAGGATTCAAATTCCATCGAAAACACCACACCATGCAACCGCGACACTACACAAGACAGCAGATAGCGTAAAGCAGTCTATTGCAAGGGTACCACTTCTCGAATAACGCAGCTTGGGTATCATATGTATACTGCAACTCAAGATGCCAGTAATTAGCCGAAACAGGCTTCACACACATCCACGCCTCGTCCAAGCCGTCAACCAACTCAACCGGAAGAGGAGCCCGCTGAAGCACTTTCAACTGTAGTTGTATGTAATATTTCTAGCATCAAAAATACCCTATATCTAACATAATGTTCTAGTTAGCTGATCAAGTATTTGTGGGACAGGCACTAATCCGAATCAACCGCGGTGCTCAAAGCGACCTCCTTAATTTCCTCCAAATTCTGCCTCACATCATCCCATTTGGCCATCATTCGCGGGAAGCAATCAGTCCCCAGCGGCAGTCGAAGAAGATGTTCCTTACCCTGCCCCACTCCTTTTAGCTGAATCACATCGAGGCTTTGGTGGGATCGTCAGGCTGTTTACCAGCGAAGGTATTCCAGAACACCATGGCCGCTGCCAAAGATTAACCAAACTTGACCGACCATTGTGAATGTGACTTTAGAATGTAGAATTAGAATGGTTTGTTATTGACATGGTTGTGGTGTCACTTTGGCTGAGCGCGGCGTTATATAGACAGTTGTCCAAGGAGATAAGAAACACTATCCACGGTATTTTGTCTGCGCAACTCAATACAGGATTGCAGCCTAAATAATTTGAGCATCTATTCTTGTTGTGTTCCAGAAGCTGTGGCATATACTACTTGACAGGATGTCAAGTGCTGAAAGATAAATATATCATGCGAGTGTTGGAGTAAGTCTTGAAATTATAAAATATCGGATATACCAATCCCTACTGCTTACCAGCATCCAACGCCTCATATAAAGCCTCATACAGCTGACACCTCCAATCAATCTCCTCAGCATCAACAGTTTGGAACAATCCCTGCGTTACTCCGTCCCCTTCAGTCTTCGGCCCATCACCAAAGACCCCAACCTGAGGGACAGTTTCCCAGCCAGGTCCGGCAGACGGATTCTTCGCGAAGTCAGCCCAAGTTTTCTGCATCAATTGGCTTAAATCTTTCTGAGCCTTTGTGGCTCCATCCTGCTTATATGTGCCAAAGACCAGATCAACCTCCGCCGAGTGAAAGGCCCCACTGCCAAATAGCGGGTTTGCATTCGGAAAGGTGGCATTAAAGTAGTATAGCCAAGTATCAATGCCCGCGGAAGAGCTCTCATTAGCGACGCGCTGCGAAGGGCACTGGAATGCAAGTTCAGTAAGAATTTTCGCCACACGATCGCGTTCAGTCTTAATTCCTGGAGTACCCAGAGGGTATTGTTTCAGGACCGCTTGAAGGAGAGTCGAATTATTTCCCAGAATCTCACTAAGAAGGGCGCGTGCTACGGTAGCGTTCTGTCCTGCGACGAACGTTTGACCTTCATCAGCATTGCTGCCGATTAGTAAAGGAACACGGGCGATCTCAGACGAGTCATGCGTAGAGTTCAGGCGGCTCGTATATGAGTTCTTTGGCCATGTGATTCCATCAGGGATCGGGGAGAAGGTGAGCATATTCCGTTCGATGATCTCTTTAAGTCGCTTTGCTGGAATGGCGCGAACACATTCAAGCTCGTTTGTATTCTGGCATTTGGTAGCGTTGACCAGAGCTTTCCAGTCAGATCCGGCAGAGACTGCCATCATCGCCGCTACGCCGGATTCCATGATTGCAGCGTGGAAAGGAACAGGGTCTGGAGGATTTTTAATGAGAGCGTCCACGCTCATGGACCCTGCGCTTTCGCCTACAATGGTGATTTTTTTCGGGTCTCCGCCGAAGACAGCAATGTTTCGCCGGACCCAGTTGAGGGCAAGACGTTGGTCGAGCAAACTTATACTATTGTTAGTACTGGGCTATATTAGTTGATTATGAACTGTCTTCAGCTCACCCAAGATTCCATTCTGATGTAGGTAGGTCAGGAGAGCCAGGGAAACCGAAGACGTTGGTGCGATAGTTGCTGGTGACTACCACCACGTCCTGGTTCGCCGCAAGACTAGTGCCATCATAAATAGGCAGAGAACTGGCTCCAATCGAAAAGCTACCGCCGTAGATCCAGAAGAGAACAGCCTTGGAGCCCTCTGCTGCCGACTCTGGGGCAAAGACATTCAAATGGAGACAGTCCTCGCTTTCCTCGCCGCCCCGAGGCGGAGGTGTGTTGAAAACTGCGATTGACCGGTTCCGTGCGGCCTCCGGATAGTTAAATTGCTGAATGCAATCAGGTTTATACTTGGATGCGTCGTAGACCGAGGACCATGGCGCAGGAGGCTGTGGAGGGCTGAAGCGCACAGGAGGGGCACCAAAGGGGATACCGAGGAATTGGTTTACTGTAACAGTTGAGGACGATACAGACGTTGTGGTTCCAGCGACTACACCTGCATCAATAGTCGCTGTGGGGCGACTTTCTGTCTTATTAATCGGCGATGAGAGGGCTATACTCGCAACTAGGCCGAGGTAAAACAGTGCAGAAGCTATCATGGTGGATGAGTACCAATTGCTAACAACAATCAAGCCTGCCCATCAATGGTATGACAACGCCTACCAGAACATTACCAAGACACTAAATATATATGAAAACGAGGTTGTCAGGCGTCCAAAAGTAGATGATCTCATCAGACTTTTGCTCACCGGTATCTTCGGAATCCGTCCACCTGGTACGCGTCAATCTGCGCCATATATGCAACTTTACCTTCGCGTGACTTGGCGGCAGACATATCACTCCTCTCTATTTGATTGCTATGCTTTATAGGTTTGATCTTCATCTGCTAGCCAACTCAGTCTGGTTGATCGAGTCAGCCAAGCAGCAACCATACTTATGGACCGTATTGAAGGGCACAAACATCATTCTTGGCAGACGAAATTTTGACCCACTTTAAACCTTTTTTTATGATTTTATCTTACTTTTCCTTTTTAGTAAACTGGTTCAGGAACTATGGCACTTTGAAGGCCGCAGTCAGACCGGTTGCAGGTAGAGATCTATTAGTGAAAGGCTCAATAACCTCATCCATCCGGGCCCCAGTAGCCGAGTCCGATGATTCATATACTCGGAAAAGTTGCAGCCTAATTTGACAGTGCCTATTCATATTTACTTAAAATGGTACCAGGATGAGTATATGTTGTATGACAGCTTTAGAACTGCAACATTGGCCAGACACTTTCCGGCTTCTATTATCTCTAGAGAGGATTCAACACAGCTGATAGAGCAGAGTCTACTTTATCAAAATTATATCACCGAGTTATAGAGACTCCCCAGCAAATCTACACAATATGTAATTTAGATGGGCATAAATTAGTATCATCTATCCTATATGAAAAAAAAAAAAAAAAAAATACCGCGAACGTAGCCGACCAGCAGTGGCAGAGGGCCGGTCCCTGAGCCTTCGCTTTTTATTACCTGCTCCAGCCCTCAACATACTAGACCGAGTAGTTATTGTCTTTTGGTAAACATACTGTAAACTAACCCGCTCCAAGTATATATCTTATTTTCTAGGTATTACAGAGCATTGTTATCACAGTCTCACAGAAGCTTAGTATACAAGTATACTCTATTAAACGACTACCTCTATAGTGGAATACGTATGGCAGAGGTTTGTAATGAGGGAAGAAGCTAACTCGCTGAGGCGTACAAGGGTTTGTTTCCCTCGTCCGATCGTAAGCTTCATATCATGAGAAAATCCCCAGTTTTCAAAGACAATTTGGCCAAGATGCATAACTCGAGGCATCTATGATCCGTTATAAAAGGGTATACTCCTTGAGATAGGGAGGAGGATAAACACCCCCGATAACGCTTTCCGATCACCAAGAGTGCCAGTATATGATAGTTCACAGCTTACTATATATCATGGACTGGGCAAAATCTTCAGGCAAACTTGGTTTTGTATAGAAGGCTTTTGCCCTGCAACGCGAAGAAAGCATCGGTGCTGACTATAACAACAACCCTACATGAAGCAACGCAAAGCTGACCACTCAGTGGCAGAGTGATCTTCATCATCATAGGACTTGTCGAAACTTGCCAAATGCCTCGGACAAACGAGCCCAGCCCATGTCCATAACAGGAGTATTATGCATAACATCCTCGTATGTTGAGCTCGGAACATCCATTGACCGATTACAACTGAGAGGGTAAGTGAGGGGTTGGACCCATGGAAGTAACCCTACAAATCCACCACGCCTGAAGAACAAGGATCAGACAGGGATTATGAGAACGAGGCATCGGATGAGAGGAACGCGACTACGCATCGCCCTTGCTCATTGGCCTATCTATGAAGCACTTCGCTCATCGTGCTACCTCAGGGCGGATGTTTCTTGGTATCGGTCATTATTTTGAAACATCTCGTGTCGGCGTGCAGGGGTTTTACTGTATGATAACGTGTTCAACAGGATAGAGTGGATACGGGTGGGATTGATTTTACGTCAACGGTGAGTAAGGGTAGCGATCAATTCTTCGATAAATTGCAGGGAGGGAGCGCCTGTCCTGTGCTTGCTGGTTCTTTTCTCAACCTAGCTGACTACTGGCGTATGTGATAGAATCATGGCCCAGGAACACCATTTGGATGCCCTTGTCGTAGGTGCCGGCTTTGGTGGAATTTATACGCTCTATTCCCTTGTCAAGGAGGGCTTGAATGTCAAAGCCATTGATACGGCCGGTGATGTTGGTGGTACTTGGTATTGGAACCGCTATCCCGGTGCGTTGAGCGACACATGGAGTCATCTTTATCGATTCCTCTTTGACCAGGAGTTCCTGCAAACCTACCCCTGGAAAAGATGGTATCTCACCCAGCCCGAGATAATGCAATACCTCCGGGACGTGGTGGAAAGATACCACCTCCGCAAACACATGCAGTTCAACACCAAGATGCAACGGGCGGAATGGAACGACGAGACTAAGATCTGGGAGGTCCAGTGCGAGACAGGCGACGTCTTCCACGTGCGATACCTCTTCACGGCGCTTGGACTCCTGGTCAAAGCCAACTACCCCGATATCCCGGGGATGGACACATTCAAGGGAGAGATGAACCACACCTCGGCGTGGAACCCAGATGTGGAACTCGAGAATAAACGTGTCGGTGTGATTGGCGTTGGATCATCGGGTGTCCAGGTCGTGACGGCCATCGCTGACAAGGTTAAATCTCTCCATGTATTCGTCCGACGTCCGCAGTACACTGTCCCCAGTGGAAACCGGGACGTTACGCCGAAGGAACGCGCCCTGGTCAACAAAAACTATCCAGCGCTTATCGCAGACGCCCGTACCTCCGTCTTTGCTATGGGTACACCGGAGCCTAAGAGAACATTCATGTCACTGTCGCCAGAAGACCGCGAGGAACTACTCGAGCAGCAATGGAACATCGGAAACGGCTTCCAGTTCATGTTTGGCGGGTTCTCTGATATTGCCACGAATGAAGTTGCGAATGAGGAAGTATGCCGGTTTCTGCGCAAGAAGATTGCGAGTATTGTCAAGGATCCGCAAAAGCGAGACGTCCTAACACCGAAGGAACTATATGGGCGTCGACCTCTGTGTGATGCTGGGTTTTACGAGATATTCAACAAGGAAAATGTCTTTGCGGTGGATATCAAGAAGAGCCCCATTACGGAGGTTACACCAAGTGGTATCTGTACGGCTGATGGCACGACCCATGAGCTGGATGTTATAATCTTTGCGACTGGGTTCGATGCCGTGGATGGCACCTATGCGATGGTTGATATTCGGGGCCGGGATGGGAAAAACCTGTATGATATGTGGAAACCTTCCGGCCCAAGCACGTACGTAGGGATGTCTGTGCATGGATTCCCCAATCTTCTTCTAGTCAATGGGCCGCACATGGCGTTCGCAAATATTCCGACGTCAGGGGAGACCAACACAGAGTTTATTATGGATTTGGTCCGACGGGCCGAGAAGATATCGAAGCAAACGGGACGTCAGTGCGAAATTGAAGCCTTAGAAGAAGCCGAGCGTGCATGGACAGCACGCAGTCGGTCCTCGATAGCGGGAACAATGTTTGAAAAGGTTCCTTCTTGGATACTCGGGAATAATGTCACTGGGAAAGCTGAGGGGGTGGCCTTTTACTTCGGAGGCCTAGGGACGTTTAGGGCCTATCTGGCTGAAATAAAAGCTAACGGCTTTGAAGGGTTCAAAAGTCCCCTAGGTCACTCAAGCCGGGAAACACGGCTATAAGAAGGGATTTGATGCTTCAGGCAGGCGAATGGAAGTCCAGAGGGCGCTACATACGTTCAAGGGGATATGCTATGGGGAATGATAGAGAGATCAAACCTTAGTTGCAATGGAAGCAAAGGTATTCATCACGAATGACGGCCACGGGAATACAATTTACAACATTTAAATGGCAAGTAGCCTGTCTACTCTGTATTAAGTTTATATACACCTCGTCTATGAAAAGCTCTATTGTGGAGCACACTGATCACCAGGATCCCTTCTATCCCGCATATTTGACTCCGATTCATTCTCTGCTTCCGGCTCGGCGTCCAAACGCTGCCGAATCCTCTCCCAGTCGGGATCTTCGCCGGGTTGCAAATTGATTGCTTCTTCGGCTAATACTGCATGTTGTACGTTACCCTGACGCCGTAAATCCCGCGCAAACTCTCGCAGCAGGTAAGCCCGAAGGGTGGCATCCGCCTCGGTTCGTGCAATCCCTGAGGGTGGAACTGGTGGTGGTTGTTGTGTTGATGCTGTCCCATTCAGTTTTGCCTCCGCATATTCCACGACCTTGTGGATCAAAGTGGATCGCATCCTATTCTGGACCTTCCAGCATTTGACCTGCAAGGGGACAGTAGGACCGGTGTAGACCCCGTTTGGATGGTTGATGGCGAGAGGCCAGAGGTCCTCTAATAAAGCAGACTGGGATGACAGCATTGCATAAAGCTCTCCCCAAATTAGGTTCCCGAGGATACGCATCTGTCCGTAGTAGCCGGGAGATTCGTCCGCGCGTTCAATGCCTTCCTTCGGATCATAGTGAGCATCAACTGCGAGGGCGAAGCCTGAATGATCACCAGAAGGGATAAATTCAGTGGCAGCCGAGTATGAATCTCCCATGTAGGAAGCGACGCAGTCATCATCAATGACCAGGAATGTGCTGTCGTTGACACGGTCCCTGTCTTCAAACGAGGAGATGGCGTGGTCGTTGAAATGCCTAGAGAAAGATCGGTTAATACTACTATTCCTGGGTCGGTAATGAGCATCACACTTACTTCTTCGCCGCATCTAGGTCCCCTTCTGGAATCCCCAGAGCCTTTCCATCTAGCCAATGTAGCTTTAAACTCGGTTTAATAGCATTGGAACCCGTTTGACCCCGACCCCAGTCTGCGGCATGCGTCTCGAACTTTTGCAAAAACTCCGCCCATTCAGTCTCATTCTGTTGATAGGTAAGACGGTAGATGGCAAGTCCAAATGTGCCAACAGGGTCCTCGGATGATTCCAGCCTAGCTAGACTATTCGAAATCCACGGCTCACGCGGTACTGGCTCTATAGGCTCGCCCCTTGCTTCCCGTCGGACCTTGTTCTGGCTCTCAATCTGCTGCAAAGCTGTCCGGTGCAGTGATTCCGGTGATCCCATGCCTTCACGAACACCTCGAGATGCGGTGCCTATATTCTGAAACATGGTCATGCGAGAGACCAACTTCAACCTCTGGTGATATTCCTTATGCCGCTTCTCATAATCCGGCGACCTGAGCCCTGGCGGAATACCCGTCTCAATGGGAGGCGAAGTATACCCTTTGTACCCATGCATAGGTATCATGATCGTATAATCCGCCACGGCCGAGATCTCCATGAGCACATGTAAAGCGTCCGTCATCTTCCACTGCACCCTATCGACCACATCCTCATTCATCGGACGATGCGACAATAACCCCTCCAGAAGGGGCGCGCGCAGCGTATTCACATGCGAGATAACCCATCGATGCGCACGCTCAGTCATCATTTCATAATGAGCCTTGATAAACTCAGTCCACCGCTTAGCAACACTAACAGGCTCCTGATCCAGTTGACGACGCTGTTCATTCAAAACCGCATCGTACTCCTCCCAATGCCCATAGATCAAGTTAAACGTGTCCCGCAGATTCTGCGCAACCCGCATTTTGTTAAGATACTCGAAGACAGCAAGCACAGAAGACAGGTACTGACACGCGACCTGAAAATTAGCAAAATGGTCAAGTTCCTTTTCGTGCCATCGCTGCTCCGAAAGAGGGATGATACCCTCCCATGCTCGACTCTTGGCCGAGTGGATATTCTTTCCCACAAGGCAAAGACGATCGCTGTCTTCCGTGGACCCGATTCTCTTCAACACGCGTTGCAGGATCGGCTCGCTGTTGGGGTCATTCCCGGGGCTAGTAGAGAGACTGTGAATCTCCTCGGATGCTAATCGGGGTAGCGTCGACTGCTTCCCATTGGGAAGTGGAGCTCCATTACAACATTCTAGAAAGTGGACGATCGTTTGGGGCTCCAGGAGTCGATCAACTGCGACGATCAAATTAATATAAATCTATTTTTGGTATAATTGCCGGGATAGCCGGCTTACCTATTTGTAACTCATCTTGAGCCTCGCGATGGACTTTTGTAATGGCGTTGCCGTTGCTGCGGATATGTCGATATGATGGACCGCCTGTCATTGTGATTGATCCACTGGTATGAATGATGTTTCTGACATTCTTCAATCGTGAGGAATGGCAAATTTATAAATTTCCAACTTCCCCTGAATTTAGCCATGTTAGGGTCTTTTAGTGTCATGAGGCCGGCGATGCCTAGTGGCTGCCTGAGTGATGGCTTGGATGGGGAAGGGTCTGGGACAGCCGCTATTGGGTGGAAAGTACCGGAATGGATGGTCTAACCGCATTGATCCAGGCATACAGCAGGATAATGATACCTTAGGCAGCAACCACCCACAGATAAGTCTCTGACCTATCCTACCGCAGTTAAAATAACAATAGATGTGGTTGGAAATCTGAAAGCAGAGTAATGATAGACTGAAGTCACTCTATCTACGGCGGATGGTAGTAGCTACATTGAAATTAAATCAATACATGTAAGCTCTTTTACTGCATGAGTTGTAACCACTTTCAAAACACAAGACGAAAGGACAAAGGGAGACATTGCACAAGTGAAAATGATGGAAGGATCAACAAGCATATATACATAGTGAACCCAGCAGTGTATGTATATGTGTGATTCCATGACGAGGATTTACGATATATTCAAATATCTACCATTGGCCATGTAGTTCCCGAGGGAAACACTTCGCCGTGTCATAGATGATTTGGCCACTAAAACGCTGTTCTCCAGAGCCGTTGGTGGCATAGATCATGTACCAATTGCCCACCGAAAATTCAGATTGATCAGCGCAAGACTCCCCAACATGAATATTCCCAAGTGCGGCCTCGCAATCGCTAAGGGTAGGAGAAAGACTCGAGCCCTTGCAGCTTTGCCCGCTATTAGTCCAGTCCAGAGGAACATCATCGGTGAACTTATTTATTGGAGTAAGCAAGGGTGGTAGTTACAAGGAGGCCAAAGTTGATCATAAAAGTGATCTGCATCTTGAGTGGATTGGATTGAAATGAGTTTGTGGTCTTTGTGCTGGTTCTTACCTCGCTTTATATAAGTTGATTTCTACTCTGTCTTATTTACTGATCAACATCTTTACATTACTGTACATTGTTCCAGAGGGCCTGTTTTAACCCCGGCCTGAGTACTCTGTTGGGGTTAGTCGGGTGTTTGATCCTAGTTACTAACGCAGCATTGATCAAGCAAAGGAGCACGGGTCGAACGGACAGCTCTGAAGATCTTAGATCTGAAAAGAAGAGAAACAACCTCATTCCTCGTCAAAAGCCATGACTCTGGTATATCCAGGATGCGGATACTTTTTTAGAGGTTCTGCTCCCAACTCCAGTGACAGGAATCTCTACCAAGCCGATCACCCTGACAACTTCTATGGCCACATGCTCGTTGGGCTTCAGTGGAATGTCCTGGTCTATGCAGCATAACCTTTTTATCAATCACGAGCGGATTAGGGGAAAGGTGGAGGGCGCTTACAGCCAAGGTGAGGGATTGTAACATCATCCCCATAGATAAGTGTTGCAGATGCCTGATGGATAACCCCATAATTAGGTACCTCTTCACTAGTCGCGATATGACTACGTGGTATAGAATCTCTAGCAAATAGTTGGGTTACCATCTCGAGAATAGTATGTTGTGTCAGCCTTGCTATCTCCTGATACAAAGCACATTTGATTGTATACTGTCTATAGTCATCAGGTGGTCAACTACTTGCCTGTCATTCAATACTAAGCCCTAACGAGATTTACATGAAGCCCTTAAAGCTGAAACAATCAATACCCCCCAAAGGCTCACTGCAAATCATGGAGCTCTAGCATGTGAGCATCGGAAGTCTATACAACCTCGTAGGGCTGATTACTGAGCTCAGCTGCGGCCAGGCGAGGCATCTTAATTGATAAGACCTTAAAGACCCGAGGATACAGATTAGGCCCTGTGAGAGCCAGCTATCTATAAATATCACACTATTCTGAAATCTCATCCATTCCACTCATCCAGCATAAAGTTGACGGTGCCATACGCTCAAAGCGTCGCCTCCTTGCCAAAAGCATCCCAATGCTCCTCCGTATGTCATCACCGCACCCAGCATTTCCTGCGGCGATTCTCAGTATGTCTTTTAAGAGGGGTATAAAATTGCTGTTCCAATGGTCAACTAGCGGTAGGATCTGTGCTATTATATTACTTCCACACCCAGTATTGCCTGCCGCGATCCTCAATGTATGTTCTAGGATGTGTGAAGGATTGTCGCTCAACCGATCAGATAGCCTTAATAGCAGCACCATTATAAGACCACCACATCCAGTGTTCCCTGCCGCAACCTTTACCACGTCCTCGGATATCGGTAGATTGTCGTCCTTTTCATGAACGAGATGTGCTAGCAGCAGCAATATATTAATTCCACACCCCGTGTTTCCTGCTGCAACCTTTACCACGTCCTCGGATATCGGTAGATTGTCGTCCTTTTCATGAACGAGATGTGCTAGCAGCAGCAATATATTAATTCCACACCCCGTGTTTCCTGCTGCAATTTTCACCACATCCTCAGAGATTGGTAAGTCATGACCTCTTTCAAACGAAAGTTGTAACAGCTGTCTTAGAACATCACCATCAAATTGGGTGTTTCCTGCTGCGACTTTTACCACATCTTCCGAGATTAGTACGTTGTTGTCTCTATGATCCAGTAGCTTTATTAGCTGCCCCATTATGTTGCTTCCCCATGCAATGTTCCCTGCCACCATTCTTATCACTCTTTCACTAACTGGGAGATTTGATCCCATTTTTTCAAATAGGTATTCCATGATTCGGTTCCCATGGGCCCCTGCCTCGGTAGCTATCATCATGATATCCTCAGTGATGAGTGCTAAGTCATGTGGCCTTTTCTTCTTGAAATCCATGTCTGTTATCGGCACTGCGTCCCTGAAATTATTCGGCACCCGTGACTGGTTCCCTTCCCCTGAATTCGCCTGCGACGCTTCCCAGTCCCAAATGAGGAGTATATCTCGGAGGAAACATCCTTCTGCAGGCAGAGGCTGTTGTATCTGTATATCGACATTTCCTTTCATGTGCTTTTCCTTGCGAGGAGCTGCACTGATCATTTTAACACTAAAGTAATCTTCACACATAGTGACGATACTTGGCCTTGAAGCTCCATGAAAAAGACAGACGATATCACCCTCTTGAATCGATCTTGCCGTAGCTTGGAGTGTCCATCGAGTACCCCATTCAGTCTTATAGCGTATTGACCTTGGCGAAGTATTAAAGGAAATCTGCACGCATTGTCTATCATATCGAGAACTGTCACTATCCACTGAGTCTATTCGACCCAAGATATATCCCCTACCCTGGATTACAGCTATTTCCCTATCGGGCCAGGTCTCCAGAGAATGGATTCCTGGGAGGATTGATGTAATGACCCTCTCGAATAATATATTCCAGGGTAGCTGATAGTTGGGTAATAGAGCGGCTTTGATCGAGTCATCAAAGCTCATCCCGAGTAAGGCGTATATTTTATCGTGTTTCTTGGTAGCCCCCCGGGTGTGATACATGTCAATCAGTTCCCCTAAAGATAGCATTCCGTGTGGCTGTGTCACGTAATCTGGCCTGGAGATTGCCCCCCTCATCAGATAGGTTATTGAGCGAACTATATTCTCTAAACCTGAATAAGCATCACCTTTATAAGAAAGGTTTAGCCCTGTCAAGCCCAAGACAAAGGTGATTCCATTGATTTTGAAATACCCACACATAACTAGAATAGATCGTGCAGCACTAATCTCTTGGAGTACCTGTATTGACGTATTAGCAAATATACCTATGAATATTAGAAAGTATTGCCTACCCAGACTCTCCGAAACCACGGTCGTTGGAGTAGCATCAAAACAGCAGTAGTATTTGTCTCCTTTCCCCATGGTGTGGTAGATTCACATCCGGAAGACGTATTCTCTGCAGCGAGACGGATAGTATCAAGCGCTCGATCGCTGTGATCTGCAGCCTTTCCAAGCCAAACTATTACATGGCTGGCTTTACTGTATATTGTTGGCATAAGCCGAATCTGATAGCCCTTTTCCTGGTTATCTTGCTAGTTTATACACACTGCATCTACCCATAACATGCGCGAAAGCTGATGATCTCGAAGATGTAATAGTGCCGCATAGAGGTTGTCCGTAACAGATACGGTAAGACCATCTATAAAGATATATCGAGGTGTACTCTCACTGCCCCATACATATGACAGCGCCTCATATGGGAGATAGCAATTGCCTGTTAGCGGCAGAGAGTAGTTGATAAGTTGGCAGTTGATTGAGGAGGTGTCGTGTGTATCGGGCAGTAGGACAAGGACGCGAATAATACAGGAACCTGTTGGAAGTGGGAAATATTTGTACCGGGGCATCGTATGTGATCTGTGTGTATGTGATATAGTACTTCTTAGAAGGGAAATTTGGAAATATTCGTTCGGCAGTGGTCCGAAGATTAGACCATGGCTTGGATTAAAACAAGCCAAAAGCAAAACGAAAATAAAAGAAAGAAAACCGAAAGGACAAATATTCATGGCAGTCTAAGTTAATAATCCTTGTGGAACTTATTTATGCGCCAGGCCGGTGCCTTGGCTCCCACTCCAATTATCTAAACCAGGTACAGCTCTTGCTGGCGGCTAGGTTTACTAACCTTTAACTCATTGGGGTACTGTAGTATGTGCCGTAGAAATTAAGTTGATACTTGTATACCCTCTCGAGCATATCCATAAGTTCTGATTCGTGATGATCAAACCAAATCTGGTCGTTCTGCCACTATATGGCCAGTACAGAACCATCTCGGTAATATGCTCGAGTAGTGGGGTCACAGCATCCAAAGCCTTTTCAGGTCCGACGCGAATTCTTCAAGACGCTTCGTTTGTTTATTCCTGGGGCTGTATATGGAACCTGTATAAGCGTTAATGTTTCAAGGAAGACATGGTGGCGTAGGATATGCAGGGCAAGGTAGATAGAGACAGAAAGGAAGGAGAAAGCAGAGGATGTTGTTCCTTAGAGGCAGGAGAGGAAGAAAAAACGAAACGGCGTGAATTATTGAGGGATAGTTATTTATCAAGGCATTCACCGAGCTACTCGTTAACCTATAGGCTAACGGGGGAAACCTTTTGTTCACTTGCACATTCAGCCCAATACGGCACAGAGAAAATTGTAGGAAATATGTGGTGATGTATGTACAACCTGGGCTCGAAACCCAAAGTCTCTCACTAATTTTAGGATTGGCATTATTCAAGACCAGTCCTTAGATTATAGTAGTTTTTAGATTCCAAGCTTACATAGTCCCACGTCTACGGGAGACGAATATACAGGCAGAACAGTGCTGCATCCAGACACACAGATTATACTAGTACAATAGACCAGTGACAGACCGTAGCGTATGTCACTCATCCCTCTCCGCCAGTCAGTCTTTTCCAAGTTAGTAATCGAGAAACATTTCTTTCGAGCTTGGTTCGCCGATACCATTGCAAAGGTTACAAAATCCGCAACGCGAACCTGCTATGAATCTACACAGCCATTTACAACCACTAGTACCGAACTCAGCCAGGATGCCAAAATAGCCTAGATTTCAGATTGAAACTGTTTCTTCTGCCTAAATGGCCGGATATACTGGAAAATATCAAACTGCAATCCCCCGCATGGGGAACCTGTACCTGAAACACGATCGACCAATGAGCCGAAAGCAAGTATATCTGGCACAATTCGTCACGGAGTATTAGCCGAACGGCATTTTCCTCGGCAGTGCCGTCTGCTGAATTGCTAAATTGAAATTAGGACAAGGAATTCTGCGACAGTAGTGATGTACACCCCTGTAAATGCGGGATGGAATTGAGCGTCAAGATTGGAAGGGAGAATTCCGTTCGTCCGGGAGCAGATGACCTGACTGTGAATAAGTCCGGGTACTGGGAAATTAACCAAATGGACAATAGAAAGGGCGTGTGATGCTGTACTGCTATAATGAGAGTGTCATGAGGACTGGTATGAGGTATTTAAAGACTACATCTCGCTGTTATGACACGATGAAGAAAAGTCTCAGCAAGAGCTTCAATATCATACCCTGGGCATAACCTCGCTCACTACAACAATAAACATGATCCTCTTGTCATACCTCCTCACCTATCTTCTCTGTGCCCTCACCTGCAGTGCCAGAGCTATACACAATGGCAGATCCCTAATCCCAAGAGCAGGATCCCTTGAACAAGTCACCGACTTCGGCGACAACCCTAGCAACGTTAAGATGTACATCTACGTACCCACGAACCTGGCCTCTAATCCCGGGATAATAGTTGCAATTCACTACTGTGCGCACTCCTCTACCTATACCTGCATAGCATACTAACAATACCCAAAGGCACAGGAACCGCCCAAGCATACTACCAAGGCTCCCCTTACGCGCAACTAGCCGAAACACACGGCTTCATCGTCATCTATCCCGAAAGCCCTTACGAAGGAACATGCTGGGACGTCAGCTCCCAAGCAACCCTCACCCACAACGGAGGCGGAAACAGTAACTCCATCGCCAACATGGTAACCTGGACGACCAAGCAGTATAATGCCGATTCCAGCAAGGTGTTCGTAACGGGTACTAGTTCTGGTGCCATGATGACCGTATGTTCACCGACCTTCTAAACCCCTAGTCCCTTCATGCACAGTACTAACCGATAATACTAGAATGTAATGGCAGCAACATACCCCAACCTCTTCGCCGCCGGAGTCGCCTACGCCGGCGTCCCAGCCGGCTGCTTCCTCTCAACCGCCGACCAACCCGACGCCTGGAACTCGACCTGCGCGCAGGGCCAATCTATCACCACTCCGGAGCACTGGGCTAGTATCGCCGAGGCCATGTATCCCGACTATAGTGGCTCGCGGCCCAAGATGCAAATCTACCACGGTAATGTCGATACCACCTTGTATCCGCAGAACTACGAGGAAACGTGTAAGCAATGGGCAGGCGTCTTCGGGTATAACTATGATGCTCCCGAATCGACTGAGTCGAATACTCCCGAGGCAAACTGGAGCAGGACTACTTGGGGGCCGAATCTCCAGGGTATTTTGGCTGGCGGTGTTGGTCATAATATACAGATTCATGGGGATGAGGATATGAAGTGGTTTGGGTTTACGAATTAGCTTTTTATGATATCGTTGTTCGTGTTTGAGTGCTTTCTTTGGGATGTGGGCTGTTTTCTGGAGTAGTGTTTTTCAATGATTGACTGAACTTACACGGAATTATTCTGTTCATACGAGGAGTAGGTAATCTGTAGCGTGCTATTTTTTGCGCCTATCACAAAAAATGGAGTAGGTCCAATTTACTGATCACATAAGGGACTGATTCGCCTGCTTCAATGCGTTATCGCACACCAAGACGCAGAAATCATATCAACAATCCTAACCCGGACTGCTTCAGCCCTAATGCAACGTGTCCAATGCTAGGAAATACATCCCACGTCCATCTCCTTGGCAAGAAATGCACTCCGGACTTCCCCGCAGCATTCTCTGTCGATCAAAAATGGAGCTCGGAGGATTTCCCAGTACGGTAATCCGCCATCTCTACAATGGTCTCTAGGCCCGATACACAACGGCTAGTTTATCATTTCTTGTTTGGGCTCTTATCGGTCCGAGGCTCTTCCTTTTGGACCGGTAGTTACTCTTTCTTTCGTAGCCGTGGGTTGGTTGTTCAACTATACAGCCCAAAGCTAATGAGTACGCAGAGCCATGTTTCTAGTAAAACAGTAAATGTAAATAATCGTATATCTAAACTATGATATAGGTCCATCCTCTAGTCAGGTATTGGGTATCGCTCATTCCAGTGTCCATCGTAGTTAGCTTATCAAGCTTAAATCTTCTCTACCTTCTCAACCTTCTCTTCCGTAGCCTTTTGCTCCGTCATATCACCCTTCTCCTCGTCAAGGACTTTCTGCGGTTCAGACTGCTCAACACCCGCAACAGCAGTCTCGAATCTTCGTCCACGTTTCTCCGGTCCGAATGCCGTGGTGACCATGATTCCTGTCGCGATAATGGCCGTAGCCACGCCCATGGTTGGCCCGTAAGCGGGCGCCGGCTTACCAGTCGAACCAGTGATGAAAGTCTTTTCGGCGACGGCGTTGACGATTTGTGCGGAGGGCGATGAGATCATGTTTCCCACTTGGTAGGTGATTCCTGTTCCGTATTAGACATTTTGTTCACTGAACTGGGATGGTGGAAATATACCAGGAAAAGAGGACCGGAAAGCCGGTGGCGAGAGCTCATTCAGATGAATTGGGATAACACCCCAGGCGCCCTGAACAAAGAATTGCATGAAGAATCCCGTTGCGCTCAACGCGCGTTCACCCTCTGGGAGGATCCAGGCTGGGATAAGAATGCCCGAAATCAAGGCCGAAACGATGATGGCTCGTCGGCGGCCAAAGAACTGGGACAGGTATCCGATGATTGTTCCACCGACGCAGGCACCGGTTTTCATGAGGATGGATGCGCGGGAGGCGCCGGCATTTTCCATTCCCTTTTGCGTCAACATGAACGTGGTGTAGGAGTCTTGTGAAGTGTGGGAGTAGTAGTTGAACTAGGGCTGTTAGTCTGATTTACTCTTTATGACGGTCGTTGAGTCTTTGGATTGGGAAAATGAATGGAAGCTTACCCAGGTCATGAGAATAATGGCATACACACACATCTTCCACTCCTGGCCCAGCATCTGCTTGGTTTCTTTCCAGAATGCCCCGGCGCTCATGGACTTCTTGCCGGCCTTCTTGGCTTCGAGGAATTGCTTCGACTCGGGGAAGAAGATGCGGATAATTCCCACACCAATGGAGATGCCAGCTAAGCGACCGTTAGTCTGGATCTATAATCTGTGTATGGAAAAGGTACTGACCTGCAGCCCAGAACACCGTCTTCCAACTATCGGTAGCTCCACCAACTCCGAGGTTGGCACAGGCGGCAAAGACATATCCCAGGGAATATCCCTGTTGCAGAATGCCCGACATGAGACCACGAGCATTAACGCTAAGATACATGAGTCAATCGGAAAGATTGTGATCCAGCCGCGACACTTACGGGCAATGTTCCAGAGCCATGGCGATGGCATTCCCATAGACACCTCCCATGAAAAGACCAAATAGACTCCGTACGGCCAAAAACTGCTGGAATGTGTGACTGTAGATGGTCGCAATCTGTAGCACTCCCAATACAATCATGTTCAACACCATAGGCCATTTGCGACCAAACTTGTCACCAGCCAGACCAAAAAAGGCAGCACCAACACTTCGCAGAAGAAGGGTCAGTGTAATTGCCGTGGAAATTTCTGTTTTCGAGCGGTTGTAATATTTGGCCAGTTTCACTTGTTGGATGGACAGTGCGTGAAAGTCGAACGCATCTGCCGTCCACGCCGTCAAGCCAACCAAGAAGAACAACCAATCGCGGGCACCGAGCTGAGCAAACAAGCTTATAGGATTCACGATGGGATCGGGCTCTTGCCATTCAGTACGAGTCTCCCCGTACTCGTTGGTCACCACGACTCGTTGCTTCCACTTGAACAGATCGCCCCATGCTTGCTTTGCTGTGGCTAGAATTCCCGTGGGGATGGGCTCCGCTGGCTCGTTTGTAGTACTCATGTTGCCAGGTGCTCCTCGATAAACAGGAAAGACAAGGAAAAATAGAAGTGTACTGTTTCGAAAGCGGGCGAGAATCAGAACTTATTTAAGTCGCGCAACGACATCATGATTACACATTCCCCGGGGACCTCTTTATACATAATGGTAGAGATTTCATTCCCACCCATGGTGCTGTCCCTACTGGGAAGTAATGTGCCCAGCCCACCTGATGCATTGAGATCAATCCCCACGAATCCCCAGGTTACAGGCCAACATTCCCCGCGAAAAGCTTCCAATCTTATTGAGCCAAGATCCCGCCAAGCAGCTAAGGCTGAAGTGGTCGTCCAAGCGTCCCCAGCACTGGCAAGCCACACTAGTCAGAGTTGCCGTTCAAGGTGGTATCTCCTCTGTAATCGGCCCGCCCTTGATGCCCAGAGGCGCTAAGTATCCCAATCCCAACCTGGACGCGGGGGGTCGGAGTGAATTGGTGTGACGACAATGGAACCAATTGAACCCTCGGATTCACACAAAGGAGGACAGCAAATTAGAGTCAGAAGGTCATGGGCAGGATCCGTGGGCCTCACGTCCACGAAAGAATGGCACCTCGTGCGCGAAAAATTATATCAGCCAAGAGGTTTAGCTTTGAGTCAATTTTAAACTTATTTCCCCCATGCGCTTGTGGGGGTTGTTTTTTGTTCTCTTTCTCCTGGAGTGTGGAGGTCGTACAATACTGGAGGGAACAGAAACCCTACATGACCCTCATTTGAATGTTTGTAAATGGCCTGAGGTCAGCCACGTTCATGATTCTGGCCTCTGAATCGGTTGGGTAATTGTTTGGATGACCTGATCAGCATGTATCCACCTCCTTACATCTCAACCGAGCATTCTTCAAGACACATCGTGTCGAAGGGCAGGCATTCGCATCCTGTGTTAAGATTTTACCTCGGTGTCCCCATCGCGGAATTCCTCCGACGACGGCATCTCAGCTTTCACATCGCAAAGGGCTGTAAAACCCCCCGATACTTCTTCGGGAGACTGGGTCGGCTTTCACCTCGCGTGTCTGGGCGAGCCTCAAGACTTCGCCCCGCCGAAGATCCGGAGAAGCCCCTCGTGGCGCCTCTTGGCGCTCAAGGCTTCGGAACAGAAGCAAGTCTTGGAAAAACGTTGTCAAGAACCAGCGGAAGGCTTGACCGTGGGAACCAAACTTAACTCGTCGGTTGGATTCGGGAGCATGGCACAAAGAAAATCGTAAGATGTTATCATCGAAAAAACTCGTATTGGGACGAGTGGTGGTGGAAGTCACTCTTGGTCCTGGCGGAGAGATTTTCCTTTCGGGATTGTCTTGTCGCAAATCACACCTTTGGCGCTTCGTATATTCCCTGTCAAGCTAACCAGACACTTATCCCGTTGTGATAAAGCAACTGTGACTAGTTTTCTGGTCCTTATTGGTCGGGGGGTATCTTTTGATGTGGGCCAACGCTGTCCATCCCGTTCGAGATGTTGGTTTATGCTCATCATTTCTATTTTGGGCTACTCCTTTGACTAGTAGAATTGGAATTCAAACGCGTGAGGTGCTCGATACTGCTTTTGGAAACTAAGAAATTACCTCAATCGTAAGTTCGCTCATCTGCTAGGATTAAACAAGGTTTGAGCAAATGAGTGTCGTTGGTTTGAAGTTAGGGTTAATCGGTGGGGCCGGAATATATATTGCGCGGTACACTTCTTGTCAAATCTCTCGGTTTTCGTGCACTCAGTACCTGACAAATTGTATTTACGCAGGCATTAGTAGACAAAGAGCTCCCCTATCACTGGAGTTGGTACAATCCTAGTATAATGAAATGACTCCACAAAGGGAGCCAGGCTTAGAGGGAGCAGACTCCCGAATTCACCGTAATCGAGGCAGACTACATCACGACTGAAGAAGATAGAGCATGGCATTTGTGATACTAGCTGATCAGGAACACAGACATATCCTATGCATTAATGAAACTCTGGACACATGTCTTATCCAACTACGCTGTACTCCGCGATCCAGTACGCTTTCGCACGTACACATCCACAGAGGTATTGGGAACGATCTTATCACCCAGCAACATATTCTTCGGCCTTCCTACTTGATCAGGCCCAAATCGAAATTCATACTCCACAAGGAATCGACTGAGAATGGCCTTCAAGACAAAAGTTGCGAAGAAGCGACCGGGACATGCATACCGACCCAGACCGAAGTGCATGCTTGTAGCACTGGTGTGGACAAACTGGGACTGAGCTTTGTCCCCATCGACGTAGCGGAATGCATCGAAAGTGGTAGGGTCGGAGACGTACTTGGTATCCATGCCGATGGGTCCAGATGCCATGCAAATATGGGTACCCTTTGGAAGTCGGAGGCCATCAGAGAAGACTAGGTCTTTTTTCACCACCCGGTGGAACGATACTAAGCAATGGGAAATTAGTATGTAAGTAAGGAGCATGGTAGAGATGTAGATAACGTACGCTCGCCGGGGGGATTAAAGCGCTGCGACTCCTTGAGAAAGCTATCCAATCGCCGAAGCGAAACCAGACTACTGTAACTGGAAGACTTCCAGTCGGGCATGGCCTCCTGGATCTCCTGACGGAGGGGCTCAAGCCACTGAGACATCGTGATAAGATCATACAACCCATGAGTGATAGACATGGCGCTTGTATGCACCACTGCCATACTAGTCAGACCCAGCAGACGATGAGCGATATTGCCTGGATCGCCCTCTTTATCATTCTGAGCTAGATCTATCATCCACTGGAGGAAATCATCCGGCTTCTCATAGTCTGGATCTCCCGACGCTTGCCTCTGCCGGCGCTTCACTATCTCTGGGCCGAGGAGCTCATCTTGGACGTATCGTAGCTGTGTATCCAGACTGCGGCTGCTGGGTAACATTGGCCCAATGATCGGGTGGAGGAAGCTTGGTATGGGACGTAGAAGTGTGATTGTCATGAATATATTTTTAGTAAAGTCGATTGAGGCAGTCAGCCATTTCTCAGTACGGCAGATTTCTGGTCCGACAAACACACGGGCACCGGCTCGAGCGACTAGGCGGAGGAAAACCTCATATGGTCTGATTAGGGCCCATTTATCTATGAATTGTTAAGGCCTACGCATGCGGTATAAGTTAAGTTGAACGTACCTTCGCACTCTGGCATCTCAACAGCAAAGCCATGATCTAATTCGTCTATAATCCTTGGTATGAACCGGCCTGATCGAGCCTCGTATCAGCAATGTATCCAAACGCCTGGTGCGGTAAGATTGCCCTACTGATGGCAGGAGTCAGGCGCTTTTGTATAACCTCGGTATGGAGGTGACTATCGTTCAGGATTGTCGTATACTTGCCAACATGATCCTAGAACAGCAGGCGTGTAAGCTATAGCCCATAGGACTTGAGGAAGTATTCTAGCTCTCACCTCGAACACCGCTTCTAAAGCGTTAAGCGTTGTGAGAGGTAGCTGCCGCAGTTCCTCCACATACTTATTCGATAATACGATAATATCCCCGTCCGGCTTGAGAAGGCGGAATGCCCGATCCTTATGCTATGACCGCTTAGTACGAAGCGCAATTTTCTCAGGTAATCATCTGCTCACCTGGCGATATCCCTTGTAAATCACAGTCGCCGCTGTTGAATTGAACCATACGCGACTCAGGAACTCCGGCAGATAAGGGTTGAAGAGTGTAACAGTTGGTACAGACACATTGCTGCGTTTCACGGGGCTGGGGATTATGAACCACAGAAACAGTATAACCAGAGTGACTACCAACAACATGGAACCATTCTCTACCTCGGACGGATAATTGACTTTGGCCAGCGTGGCGGTCAATTTGTCCATATCTATGGGTGTTCTGGAGTGATTCAAATCACTCTTTTCGTGATGGAGCAAATGACCCTTGTTTCACTCAATTGTGAAGCATACCCTACTTATCGCTGATTTCTCATGAATACCCCTCATCCAGCTTGTTACAAGGTCACACGGTAAGCCCCAGGACCACAGGCTCTCAGCTTACGTGCACTGATGTCTATATAGCAAGGATATCGCCGTCGGGTATCTCAGAGCTGACTTACGTGCCGCAAGTCTGCCTTGCATGGTCAGAATAGTAACAACGAAGATAAACAAAGCCCTATAACAGGAGGTTTTAACTCAGTTATATTCCTAATTATTCTGCCTCGATGTCTCACACAGATTTGCAATACTCTAGTCACAAGCACGTTCCATAGTCCTGCTGATAGAGTTTCAATTGGACTTATTCGAAATCTGTCCGTCTCGGACTCTCGGATGCGATATCATGTTGTCTTACTCTTAACACCTTAATTAGGGTTCTGCAGATACGAGGGCCCTTCCGATTCCCAGATGAGCCTAACAGCCGTAGCCGAGGGCCCGTCAATCAGAATCCATCCGAGCAACCGTAGGATGAGTCTGAATTTGTCGATCTCCAATTCAGCCCGGTGGCACTCTTGGATGTAGCGATCAGTGCTCCACACCATCGTGGCCGCTGCGGCGACACAATAGTCCCATTGGAGGAAGGTAAACAGTCCAGCCTCCAGGGCGCCAAGTCTTTGTGCGGGCTGATTCAAAAGTGGGAAGGCGACACCATAAGGACACAGGTACCAGAAGTTGCTTGATTGGCTGAGAGACTGGATCTTAGACGCCACAAATGCTGACAGCCATGCCATATGACAAAGACAAGAACAAGCAAACCCAAAGTGATACACAGAGAGCACCTGACGGCGTGCTGAGGCTTCTTTCCTGTGACCACGATTAATGAATAAGTGGTGGGTGGTCATGATGATGACAAAATATACTGGCCATCCCTGCCATGCCGCGATCACTTGTTGCTTGAAATGAGGGGAAATCATAGCTGGCGCTGGCAGTGACATTATCACCAAGGGAAAGATATAGCTCATAATCATCGACACGACTAGACCGTGGTTGGATGTGGAATATGTTCCTGTAAGATGTAGGTTCTTGTTGGGCGGTCTGGCCCTAGAGGTTAGGGCAAAGTAACATGGTATCACAATTCCAGGACCAACTGCCTGCTGTGCAATACCTACAATAAGAGTTCTTACATGAGTTGAGTTATCAGCCTCGTGTACCATTTGGTTAGGACCGTCTTGGTGTGCGACTTACATTACCATGCCGCGCGTGAATGAACGTGTCCGACAGATATAGACCACAACGATCATCCAGATGCCAACCATACCTCCTGAAAAGCTCAGTCCCGTCAGGGATAAGCCGACATGGTGGCCCTGACTGATGGGCCAAAAGAAGATAACAATACTTTCTAGTATACCATCGAAAGCCTTTAGTCCAGTATATTCAGACAGAAGAGCAATATCCGATTCCCCAGGAAGCGCTCTAGTCGCCAGCTGATGCGAGAGAAGATTGAAAAATCCATTGTTGAATAGCGAGATGTACATCATGTAGAACGAGGTCATTGCCAATAGAAGGAACACGTAACTTAATACGGAGTCCATGTTGTAGAAAGGCTTGGTTGGAGTGCAGGCGTAGTTCAGACGTATGTTAGAATGACTTGGTGATTGTTCGAAGCTTCTGACAGACCATAAATAGTAACCCGTCCATACGAATCAAATGGACCGCCTATAAGGGCGTTCATGCCGCGCTTTGCACCTGAATAATATCTCGCTGAAGCACATAGGATGATTGGCTATCTTTACGCGTGGCAACGGATTAGTGATATCGTTAGAAGTATTAAACTGGTTCCTGTGCCATTGGACTGTCTGAATAAACTCTCTCTGATTCTTTATTACATTTTTATAAGAGTAGAGTCTAGGACAAACAACACCCACGCGACCATACTTTGAATCCCACATCCACAATGGACGGATTTGGCTCATCACAGGCCCCAGCTGCGTATCGTGAAGTGGAATGGATCGCAGATGTTTTCGTCATAGGGATGGGGATCGGCTGGGTTATCAACTATGTCGGCATGGTCTACGGATCGCTCAAGGGCCGTACATATGGAATGGCTATCATGCCACTCTGTTGCAATGTTGCATGGGAAATCGTGTATGGCCTTATCTACCCATCCAAGACATTGTATGAGCAAGGGGTCTTTCTAAGCGGTCTTACCATCAACCTGGGCGTCATATACACAGCAATTAAATTTGGGCCCAAGGAATGGACTCATGCGCCTTTGGTGATGCACAATCTGCCCCTGATTTTTATGCTGGGTATACTCGGCTTTCTCACAGGCCACCTTGCCCTAGCCGCGGAGATTGGCCCTGCATTGGCCTATAACTGGGGAGCTGCATTCTGTCAGCTGTTGCTCAGTGTTGGAGGACTCTGCCAGCTGATCAGTCGCGGAAGCACCCGAGGAGCCTCATACACGCTCTGGTGAGTAATGCCCTGGCTGACTTGTAAATAGTGAATCCCATCGCGTGCTAATCTTAATTAGGCTTTCCCGATTCCTAGGATCTTTCTCCGTGGTGATTTCGGCCTGGTTGCGTTATAAATACTGGCCACAGGCATTTTCGTGGCTGGGAAAACCCCTGATATTGTGGTGCCTTTTTGCCTGGCTCGTTGTCGACGGTTCCTATGGGGTTTGCTTTTATTATGTCAAGCGGTATGAGCGGAGAATTGGGCACCATTCCGATCGGAAGACAGTCTAGACCGTGGGTGTTGGATGATTACTTCTGGGCATACGCCACTGATCGAGACCCTGTGTAACTAGCTAGCTTTCGGATTCGTATTGAGCATATTCCTATAGTTTAAAACATTCATGTGGACTGCTTTGAAACATCTTTGTATTACCACCCCGTGATACAGAGGAGGTCATAGTTCTGGGGATACAGCATTGGATTAGGGCATGGACTGCTTCGCACCGCAGAGGCTTGGTATAGCATTCCCAACAAACCATGAAAAGTAGCAAAGCCATGGAAGATGTTCTAGGGACAGAGAAAAAGAAATATGAGATTAAACCCCCTCATGTCTCCATGTGAGCCACGTAGGCCCCGAGAATAACTCCCAAACCAAGTTTTACTCTTTCTCCGCTGGTTTGGCCTCGATGGTATGAGGGATATACCTTGCTTCGCTATTGTATTATCCTATTTATTCTTGGTCATAGAGGGCCCATCTCAAGGCAATACTGTAAGCCAATCCTTCCTAACCTCGCCTCGATACTATATTAGGCCGGTTGGCAATCCAAGGCTGATATAGCCGTCAACATTGATTTCATGGCAATCTCAATCAACCACACGTCCATCTACGTACGGTACTTGAGTCCTTGGCTCCTTCAAGCTATCTTAGTTATCACATGAGCGGTCAGGCTTACTGAGTCGCGTTTGGTTGGGACTTCCCTACTTCATCGAATTTCCCCAGAGACTGACCATTGTATCGTCAATGTCTCGACTATTGGAGAGAACATTGGACCGCTTTACGGGTCTGCTAGAGTACCAGCCAACCTATCCATTCGCCGCTCCTACTTGGGTCTATTTGGTGGGTGCTATCCTTATCCAGCAGCTCGCGACCAGATGGTACAGATATTATAAATCATGGGTACGTGGTTTAGCCTTAAACTGAACAAATACAGCTCCGCTAAAATAGAAAGGTCAACGTCCCGGTAGTTGGAGGGCATGGGATTATCGGGTCTTGGATCGCGGCATTCTGGTGGACAGCGCGGGCACGATCATTAGTCAATGAAGGCTATCAGAAGGTGTGTAGCCGTTAACTAGGACCTCGAAGGTAATAAATGACCCATTCTATACAGCACGGTGACTTCGCCTTCCAGGTATCAACTCCAACTAGATGGGAAGTGTTTATCTGCAATGACGAGATGGTGCGCGAGTATCGTAATTTCACCGACGAACGCTTTTCGGCAAATGCGGTCACAGCTGAGGCAAGCTTTGACTCAACGCACTCAAGCCTTGGAATGCTAGCAGCTAACGTCAATGATGCAGTTGTTCGAAGCGAAGTATACCGTTCCGGGTGCGGCAGAGGGTGTGCATAAAGTACCTGTCCCTATTGTAGCAAAGGCTCTTACCTGGCAGCGCACTCGAGCTGCAACCAAAACCGATCCGTACTTTGAGGAGTTCGTGAAGGAGCTACAGCACGCCTTTGATGCGGAGACCAAGTTTGAGAATGAAGATTGGAACGATCTTTGCTGTTTCGCCACTGGAACCAGGATTGTGGCCCATCTAACCGCGAAGTCACTGGTAGGGTACCCTTTATCTCGAGATACAGAACTCATCAATCTATTCGCCGAGTATGGTAATGCAGTTCCAACCAGTGGGTTCTTTATTGCTATGTTTCCGCAAATTTTGAAACCGTAGGAAGAGCCCCAGCTTTCGAATTCTCCCTTACACGCTAATGCATCCATAGCTTCGCTGCTAAGTTTTGCAGCGCGCCAAAAATATCAGCGCGTCTTGATAGGATTGTGATGGACGAACTGAGAAAGAGGGAAGCAAATCCCCGGAGCGAGCCACAGGTACAGGTCTGTGTAGTCCATGAGATGCTAAGGCTGACGGTATGTCTTAGGATATTACGGATTGGATTATGTTCTGGAGTCGTACCTACCCTGGAACATACACCGACCAAGACATTGCTCGGTCTGTGGTATCAGCCGTGTTTGGTGCGATCCATACTACAACACAGGTGAGGCCTACACAGGAGACAAAGATGATCCTGGTCGACCAGCTCACCCTAAAACTTAGGTCTTGGTCCACTGCCTGATGGACCTGGCTATCCGGCCTGAATATATACACCCGCTGCGCGAGGAAGTGGAGACCATCTTAAATAGGGGACAATCAGCAATGGACCAAAGAAGGACTCGAATCCATGGAGAAGCTGGACAGCTTCGTCAAGGAATGTCAGCGGTTTAATCCCCTTGATGCTGGTTAGTAAATCACCCCATGTAGTACGTAGCGACCAAGCTCTGAGCTTCCTCTTAGGTTCTCTGGCACGACGCGCTACAAAAGACTTCACTTTCAGCAAAGGTCTGCACATTCCCGAAGGAACGTTCGTCTTCACACCAAATTCTCCCGTTCTTTTCGACGAGAAACACTATCCGGATGCACAGCAGTTTGACGGCTATCGATTCTATCGGCTGGGTAGAGTTACAGGACGACCACTTGAATACAAGTTTATCGCCGCCAATCTCAAGTACCTCCAATTCGGAGATGGGAGGCATATATGGTGAGAGAATAGTGCACCCCTGAAATAATGGAAATGGTGCTAATCTAGGTTTTACTCGTCAGTCCCGGTCGATTCATGGCAGCAGACGAGATCCGTCTCCTGCTAGCGCATATTCTCGTGAACTACGACATCAGACCGAAAGACGATGGTGAACGCCCGCCTAATTGGACCTTCAAGAAGATTTTGTTCCCGGATATGAAAGGAATGGTGCAGTTGAAACGGCGATCGATCAATATATCTCAGCCTAACTAGTTAGTCTACGGGTGTTTACAAGTTTAGCAAATGGAATTTAGTGCATTCCTTTACCAAATGGATTGACTATTTAGTTGCCAGCTGGACTCATCAAACAATGCTATAACGTCCATCATATGTCTGTTGACTCAATTGCCACATTACTACTATATGTACCTCAGATAAAATGCTCAATAACCAAGACACGGAGCACTCTTGATCGAGGGCGAGACCATTACTTCCTGGTAGGACATAGTGGTAAATACGTAGCTACACTGGATATAATCTCAGTTGTCAATGAAAGCAACCTTCCTCATGTTGCCATAAATAGACCCTATCCGTATGATTTACAACATTACACAGTGTCTTATGCTTTCTGGAGACCTTCTGGAACCAAGACTTTACAGTGTAGGTAACACCACTTCCGTTGAAGCTGTTGGGTGACGAGTGACCAAAGGGTGGCATCGCTGGTCATCTGTGACACAGTGGCGGCACAGTGTAAGGGCATCATCTTGTATGGATTGCAGTGATATGTAGTGCTACGACCCAACACGTAGAGTCGCAGTATTCTTCTGCAGGGCATCACACGACTGCAGTCACTTGTGATGCCACGGACCCCGTTATTGACTATTTTTTCTTGTCACTCTGATTCCTTGTATTCCATCGGTGACTGGATAACCCCTCACGACGCACTGGACTTGTCAATCAACCCTGCTGGGAGTGTGCCATCCAATGACCTGATGAACATTTGCCGGGGATTCCGAAGCCTGCCTTTATTCCTGGTCCCTATAAACCTCTCTTCAGAAGCTATCGAGGTCCTCATCAGCATCCTCTCCATTTCATTCCACAACTCCAAATCTCAAATTCCCCCGTGCAGCTCTAACTGCACGTAAGAAGAGCAAGCAACATGTCTACTCCCAAGTCGGATACATGCTCACCCCACCAAGCCCTTGCTCGAGGCATGGGGTTCAAGAACCACCATGAAAGGCTGTGGTGGGCTACTTTTGGGCCTCTCCTCGAGAAGCTTCTAGCGCTCTGCAACTACCCAGTGTCCCTTGAATATCAGCACCTGTCATTCATCTACCATCACCTCCTTCCTTACCTCGGCCCATACCCGACCGTCGAAAATGGCTTTGCCTGGAAGACCGCCTACTCACCAGACGGAACACCCGCCGAAGTCAGCCTCAACTTCGACGGGCCGAAGAAGACAGTTCGTATGGATCACGTCCCAATCAGCCAGTGGAGCGGCACACCGAAGGACCCTTTCTGTCAAAACGTCGCCCTGGAATTGACCAAGTCCCTGGCTGACACACTCCCCGATTTCACCTGGGACTGGTTCAACCACTTTGTCCAAACGATGTTTATCCCTGAACCGGCGACTGACGTGGTCCTCGCACGAGAGCCCCCAAACTTTCGCCGTATGGCCATGCAGAGCGTCAATGGGTGCGATTTGTTAACCACTGGCGTTCGGGTGAAGCCCGTATTCAACGCACTTTGGAAAAGCATCGAGACAGGGATCCCTCATGACAAACTGCTGTTTGACTCTATTCGCAATAATACTGAACTCTTTGGTGCATACCTCCCCGCCCTCCAGGTCATAGAGGATTACTGCCAGTCGGATCGAGCGAAGGAGTTTCAAACAAGGGGCTGTTTCCTCAGTTTCGACGCCACGAGCATAAAAGACGCACGACTGAAGGTCTATCTGCATGGGCCGCAGACAGCATACATGAAGGTCGAGGATGCGTTCACTCTCGGTGGCCGCCTCAGTAACCCCAATATTCAGACCGGTGTGAAGGAGCTACGCAAGCTTTGGTATGCCGTGCTCAATCTGCCTTCGGACTTTCCCGAATCCGAAGACTTGCCTGCGACCGACGACCTATACCAGGGCTGGCTGGTTAACTATGAGTTGAGGCCTAATAACCCTGTCCCGGAGCCGAAAGTATATATTCCAGTGGCGATCAACAATAAAGACCAGGATAGCATTGTCCAGGGGCTTCAGGAGTTCTTTGATCGCCATGAATCTATGGATGTACGGGATTACCGAGACATCTTTAAGACGTTGTTGTAGGTTTCTTCAGTCCACGCTAAATATCATAGATTGAATTGGGTTACTAACATGATTGTTGTCCAGCCTGGATGCAAAGAACCCCACAGGAATCCACCACTTCATTACCTTCAGTTACAAGGCCCATCCGTATGTCACTTGCTACTACAAACCACACCTGGAGCCAGTCCCAGTCAAGGAACTAGAAGAGTCAGATGTGAAGGGGCTTTCCAAGTAGGGAAATCCGAGAAGTCTCCAAATTGAACCCACTATGTATGTCGATGGCGTCATAATAATGTCAAACAAAGTTGTATTTCCCTTAGTAATTCACGTACATATTCTCTAGTACCAACGAGGCGAGGTTCTCTTTCTGCTTACTTGCAGCGTCCAGTGGTTCAATGCGTGGGATCTGGGATACAAGATTCGGGACCCATGAGTAACCGAGAAGAGTAACGTTATCTACCCCGTTTAACTTGAGGAAGATGTATCGGGACGCCCGAAAAATAAATAACATAGAGGATTTTTTGTATACATTATCGAGGGCCAGTCCGACATTGCGTGGCAAAGAACGAATCCATTCAGCTAGTGTGGCAAGTGCAGATGCGGATAGAGATTGGGCAGCATAGAGAAGACCGCAAAGTACTGCGGTTCGACGACAAGGGGAGGAACAGCAGTTGACACGGATCCTCCTGGTAGCTCTAACCAGAGGGAATGTACCCCGACAAGGAGCTCGTAGCTTAGTATCACCTGTGGCGACTTTGTGATGAGGGTATCCATAAGTACGGCTAGCTCAACGCTTTTGTGGCCCTGTACCTTTCTGTACATAATTTCATTCCACAGCTTCCCCGTAAAGGAAGCACGCCCCTGGGCAGCGTTGGCCAAAGCACTGTTGGGGCTCGTTGCTGCTAGAACTTCGACGATGCGTTCGGTATTGACCATATTTCTTGTCGCAACATGACTGAAGCAAGAATCGAAGATAAACACAATGTCGATCTCGGAATCAGGTAAGAGAACGTCAGAATCGCCCTCCACTAAAGCTAGAAGGAACATAGCAGAAAGGTTTCTGCCGTTCTTTGACGTAAAGATAGGTTTTCCATCCCTTTCGACACCGTGTCCTGCGTAGTGGAGCAGGAAAGGATCTCGTCCCGGTGCATCTAGTCCTTGTTTGATCATCGTAGTTACTTTACTGTGTATATCCCAGCCCGGCGTGCGATCCTGTAGGGGAATAACGTATTGTTCGGGTGTCGGAAATCCGAACAGGTGGATAATGTCACGAAGCCTCTCACAATCTTCTTTGGCATTTGTCTGGTCGTTTTCCCAGCAAAGCGAGAGTGAAGAGACAAAGCTGTATGCACGAGAGCTGTAAGAAATATCGCCAGGGCCCGATATTCCACAAGGCCAAAAGGTCAAATAATTCTGAATCAACGATTCAGAATGCCCTGGTCAGACCTATATAGCTTCCCGCCGTTACATATAGTGGGATGATAATAAAGGAGTAATGGAGGAGTATTAGAGGAGTAATGGAGGAGTAATAGAGGAGTAATGGAGGAGTAATAGAGGAAGGAGTAATGGAGGAAGGAGTAATGGAGATGCTCTGGTCACGTCAGTTACCGCCTTCCGGAGCAAGCTTAAGAACAAACACAACCTTACCTGTTGGTCTACTTGAATTGAATAAACAAAGAAACACAACATTCTGATTGGTTGTCCAGGGCAGAATTGCCAATGTGTCCTGCGTTAAAATGGTAGACCGTCAGGCTGAGTGCATCCCAGTCTTCGTTATTGTACCGAAAATCGGTGTTATCAAGCAAGCATATATGTCTTGGCGGATTGGCAAGACATAGGCTTGAAGTACCGCAGAGGTTGGTAAGACCTATTCGAGATTGGTTATGATCTCAAAAACGCAGAGAATAAACCGACACTTGGCAGTTGTGAATAAGAGCTGATGGGCCAATTGATATGTTGGTTTGATCGCGGGCAATTGAATTGTGAAATCTGGTATGATATATCCACTGAATCTTCGAAGTATAGGAGTGTTTGTCACTGTATCATGGGAATACTCTCGGCTTGTGAGTTCTTAGACTGTTGTAATGCTTGATTGAATAGGGTTGACTCTATTAAAGAGTACAGTTAAAGTATATCTTAGTATCCTAATCTGGTTGAAAGAGTTTCAAAGGCAGAATATTTTCATTCCCACAAGCGAACTTTCGCACCGGGCGAGAAAATCCCTTCTGTGCTGACAAGACTTGAGTTTTAATGTTCACTAGAGAATGCCACTTCTCTGTAGCGATGAAGTTCCTTTGTCATGGTTGGCCAATCACACAACAAGGCTGTATCTGTAAATTCTGGGAGTCCTTTAACTTGTAGCGCTCGCGGTAGTATCACCTCTAAGGGGCCACTACGATGGACTATAGCTGCTGGTTGGTCAAAATAAACGGATATACGGCACATGGTGAAATACTACTTAGTACCTCACCCGTTATCATATGTAGAACTTTCATCTTGACTGACTTGGAGCTTAGCAGCTATGGTCCGCCATCTCTGTACGGTATTACAGTCAGTAGAAGTCCATGTGACTCAGCAATGATGTCGATTTGCATATCAGATAAACTGATAACGATGGGCATCCCAAAGTCTACTATGGCTATGGAGGAGACATGAGGAAAAATGGTGCTGCGGCACAAAGAGGTCAACAGAGCACAGCCTCCAAGATACTAGTATACATCAAAATCTCAAACACATGCAAACGCGTTTTTCAACAAGGTGTAATCAACAAAAGATGTAGGAGGCAAATTGAATTTGTTTGGGGATGTGGCGTATTCTCATATAGATTGAATCCCAATTGTGAGAAAATTCCACAGCAGGATTTCACCCTGCACTTTACTAGATAGAACCACGACCTCAGGATGCTAGAGGAAATTAGCCACCTCTTTGAATCCATACCTTCACTTAGATGAGGTCACGGTACCGATGAATGATTTTTCAATTGACTAACAGAAATATTCCCCAGACAACAGGATTTCCTTTAAATACATAATACTTTTTATCCCTTACTGAAAATTTATCTTCTCAAGAAAGATAGAAATCTATTCCGGCGCGCTATACAGGTATTGTCGGAACGCGTGTCAATACAGCAAAAATTTTGCTTTGCACCAGTCAGGTCGTTGACACGGACATCGTTCGAAAGTATGGACTCGGGACACAGAACGATGTAACCCCATCACGCGGTATTGTTGTGATTGCAGACGAAGGTGGCCAATGTCTCGAGACCGAGGCGTGGATTCCTGTCGCTGCCCTGGGCAGGGCTCATGATATCAAGGGCATTATTCGGTTTGGAGACAGGTTTCAGCTGGGTCCTGTCGTCATGAATTCGGGGGATGAACCTTTCAACGAGTTTGCCTCCCAGATCAGTCGATCATTGTTCGACAGAATTCTTCGGTCCACAGAGACCAAGGTGTCGTTGAATATACAACAGCGCATGAGGCCTGAGCTCTGGTAATTCCCCAACAGGTACACATACGAGGGGAAAAGGAGGAACGCGACCTCGACTCATGGCATCGGCATTCCTCCTACCTTCCTCAACGGCCTCAACGAATGGATCTTGATGCACTATCCCGAGCAAGACATGAACAGGGTCAACTGTCACCTCCTCGGGATCTCAATCAATGGGACAATGGCCAGGGATGAAAGGACCATGTCGCGTTACAATGTGGCAAACGTTACCACAGTGATGACACTCATAGAACGCATCCTTCCCGTCGATGGTTATACCTTTACATTGCTCGTGCCATATCTGGGCCAAAAGAGCCTGTACATCGAGGCCCTCCAAAGGCTTTCTCAAAGAACTGGCGTGGCCTTTGAACATCTCCCAAAGGTCCTCACGATCGATACGGCCCAAGGCCACGAAGCGGACGTCGTACTGGTAGATTGGACAGTCACCAACTCGGAGAGGCGCTCCGACCTTGGCTTTCTTCAGGAAAATCGTCGGGTTAATCTGGGACTTACCAGAGCAAAGGGCTGTCTTCTCTCTGTCGGCAACGAAGATATTGCGTCTGGGAAACTGTCCAATCACCTATAGTTTGGCAGCAAGACAATGTGCAAGTACGAGCTGGTTGAGCACTGGAAGGATTTGTTGCAGAAGGACGTGGTCATGCGCATTGATATTCAGGGCAATACTCCAGATGTGACTAGGCGGTGATCCAGATGTCCCACTTGACGATCCGACCGACGATAAGATTCTTGGTCCTTCAAAGGTGGGTTGGGGGCCTTGTGACGACGGAGGAAATAGTTGGCCTGAGAAGGAAAAGAAGGGCGAAAAAGTTGTGCGAGAGAACTGGTAATCTTTGGACGTCCTGTGACGCTTTCCCTTGCTGTTATCGGCGTGTTTTGGTTTGGAAAATTGGCGGTGTATTAGCCATGCAATGGACCTTTTGATGTACTACTCTAACGGGAATCTTGGCTGGATTAAGTGGATGTTAAAGGGGTGTTTCTACTGGTAGCTAGTACAATCACAAAGCGTTGATTTTCCGCTCTCTACATTTCAACTCGGCTTAATACTAGGTAGCTATATCAACGATGTAGGTAGGTTAATGGTGGGACGAAAGCGAGCCAGCAACTGCATCGGTCATAGTAAGTACGATGTGTGTATGTGTGTTGACTTCGAAGACAAGAACAGAAATCGCAGTAATCGAGATTTGGCTTAGATATGTAGATTTGGATAAATACGAAGGTCTTGCCATCCAAAGACACTTAAGCTCGCCCACACGCTAATACATCACCAACACCTTGTCAATCAATTGGTATCAATAGAGTCACCGGTCATGCATTCCGTCAAAAGCCAATAGAAGAGACCCAGACATCACTTCCGCATACTAAGTGCTGTCAACTACACTATTCCACCATATATTTGCGCTGATTTCGTTTCCTTATGAATCAAACCGTGCCAGCCCGAGGTACGAGCCCAAAATCAGTTGGTCCTTGACCACTAAGCCGACGTTGCTTATTAGTCTCCATATCTAACACCCCATGACACGCGGAACCCTCCTTGTAGTTGAACAGCCTCGCTGCCCGATGGTCGTGGCCGAATTTACAGTGACTCGGATTCAACTGGGAGAGGAAAAACATGACACAACCTCTCTTCTCGAGGATCTTCGGACAGGAGACTAGTAAACCGTGGATATAGGTGCATCTTTCCATGGCACAGATGATGGATTCATGTTCTTGCATAGACTATTATCTTGCAGAAAATATGTTATGAGTACCATGTCAGTAACAGGCAAGGGACGAGAAACGTGAGACTGACCTCACATCGTCTAAGAAACTTGCAATCTGCCTGATTGCATTTCACGCCTGCCAAGTCGGCCGGACACATGATTGTGATCAGGTCGGCTGTCTCTTGTTCGCTAAGGTTTGCGATGTTTATCATGCCTAAGGCTTGTTGAGTTGTGGATGATTTCTCTGATTGGATACTGATTTCCGTCTTGTTTTTCTGTGATGGCGCTTCCAGCTTCAAGGTTGGCGGTCTCTAAAAGGAAGGCCATCTGTCAGTCCTCATGTATTAAAGAATCATCTTCGACACGATAAGACGCGACGTACCTTCACGCGTCCGGCCTTTTGGGTGGTCTTCGTGAGTGTGTCATCGCTGGTTTGTCCCTGTGACACCTTTTGTACCGTTATGGTCTGCAGATTAGGCTTTTCAAGTAATATGGACTGTACGTGTTCCTGCGCGAAAGTAACGGTCAGAGTATTTTCGAATGGACCGTGCTTCTCGATAAGTCTAATGAGGCGTCCGAGGTCTTCATTTGCCAGGGGTAGCTAGTTTGTGTCAGTTTCGATAACGGGGCTTTGTTGATATGGTTCGCGTACAGATAGCTTGATGATACTAGCCAGTGACTCCGCCATGGTGATTGGAGAGATCCCTGATGGAAAGGGTATTTTGCTGTGTGAATAAGGACAGTAGACTGGAAGGCTTGGAGGAGTTGAGACAGCTGTTTGGGGAGGGCAGGCATAGTGAATTACAGGTAAGGAGCCATGTGGGCAGTGAATGGTGGAAGGAGAACCCGTATACTCGACACTTCTATCACCAAGAATCCACCTTGAAGAATTTGAGGCCAATAAGCCATTTCTGTTTTCCATGCGCAATCGCGAACGTTTTGCCTTTATTACTGTTTTATCACGTAGGAATATCGACTAATTCATCGTTGTATGTCTTTAGTGAGCGAGCTCACATATCAATATCCCTATCAATCCAAACGCGCACAAGCCTTCCTTATGCACCAGCTATATGGATACTGCTAAGAAGGTATAATATCTCCTGGATTTGCGTACAAAGGAACAAAAAGGTGGCATTTAACAGGACTCTGTAGCACTTGAACTAGGCAACTGTCAGGGATAACTGGGGCGTGGCAACATCCAACGCACCAACTCTACAAAAGATCTGTAATCGAGGTCTGATATATTCCAGACAGTTATTTCGTCAATATTAACAGCTCAGACACATCCTGTGGGTGCAGAATTACCGACAATATCTCAGAATCCCGGAAAACAGGGGAGTTGTTTCGTATACGGTCGAATAATGGAGTGGATCTGTTGAATAACATTTACATTTGGATCTCACGCCACAGATACGAGAGAGTTGCAGTTGCGTGGCGTCTCTATATTTTTGCTTAATTTTCCTTCTTGATTTATCCCCTCGCTTATGCTTATACCGATTAAGGTTGACGATCCTTGGGTCCGGGGAAAATTCGTTGATGTCAATGGCGGAAGAATGAGCGATTAAACGGAGCAATCAATGGTTCTGGCCCTAAAAATTCGCCTCCCTTCCTTCACGCTGTTGCCTCCTTGATCCTGTCGCACAATTGCGTCAGGATTTTCTCGAGTGAAATCTTTGGTACTGAGTACTTCCGGCCTATAAAAGCCCCACAGGAGCTACAGTTACATGCTTTTTGTAACGCTTACAAAACTAGGGCGTAGTGCCGGCAAAACCATTAAAGCCATGAGAATGAGGCATTTCTCAGGGTATCCGCAGCCACTCAACTTTGACCTCCTCACTTCACGATGATCCCACAGTATTTATTTTAGACATGTTACTCCTGCTCACTGCCACGATCGTGAATTTTTCCTTCTCGTCCTTACACCCGTGCCGCAGACCTTCTGGAGGGTATTCCGCGACTAGACCCTCTTCCCTCCATGCCCCCCTACCCTGAGCCACAGGCTGATTCCTCTCCCCTACGACTTCACCATCATTATTTTTATATCATCATCTGGGCTCTGGTGGCTTCAATCATTCTTTACATTCCAGGGGGTCTAAGTTTTGTCGATGCCTTGCTTCTCGCCTCCGGTGCCGCTACCCAAACTGGGCTCAATCCCATCGACCTGAAAGATCTGCATATATCGCAACAGATAACGCTATGGCTGGTCCCTATGGTGACCAACGTAGTGTTCCTTCATACATTACTTGTTTTGATCAGGATTTACTGGTTTCGGAAACGCTTCAAAAGTGCCATCCGTGAGGCCAAAGCAGTATGTCACAGTCAGCGACAGCGAATGAACCAGGCACTCGACTATGAAGCCCGAAGGCCGATAGGCTTGAACAGAACTATTACGGATACGACAGATACGACTACTACTGCATTTGACTCTTCAGATAGGGACGACGAAGAGCAACCCCTACTCGGAAGTACGGACGACGAGATCTCCCCTGGAGCATCTCCCAGGACACAAGTCGGGGATCAGTCTCCCGTCGGTTACCAAACTTTCAAGCCAGCTGCCATAGGCCCTTCTAGTCCACGTATCACATTTTATGAATCTGACAGGGACCTTGAAGCAAGACAGAAGCGACGATCCTCGTTTTCCCGTCGTCGCTCGTTTTCTGAGGCTGTCAATGAGGCTTTCCCACGGACAGACAGCCCTAACACGCCTGTTTTGCCGTCGTTGATGTGGCAGCATTCGATTGCGAGCTATTCCGACTGGGATGAGGATCAGAAGGAAGAGCTAGGAGGGATCGAATACAGGGCGTTGAAAACATTGATGGTCATCTTGGTCGGGTACTTTCTGGCTTTCCATCTACTCGGCATTATCCTGTTTATTCCGTGGATTATGACGGACTCCAAGTATGGAGGGATGGTCAAGGACATGGGCTTGAACAGACCGTGGTGGGCAGTATTTACTGCTGGTTCAGCTTTTCATGATCTAGGGTATACTTTGAGCCCCGACTCCATGGCTTCGTTCCGAAACGCCGCATTTCCACTATTAGTGATGACCTTTTTGGTGGTTATCGGGAACACAGGCTTTCCGTGCATGCTGCGCTTGATCATCTGGTTGATATCCAAATTTACAACGTACGGGTCTCCGTTAGACGAAGAGTTACATTATTTGCTCGAACATCCCCGACGATGCTTTACGATGCTCTTTCCTGGATCAGAGACGTGGAGACTAGCAGGTGTCCTCCTCCTGCTCAACGCTCTGGACCTTTTTGTTTTCTACACACTTCAAGAGGTGAGTTCGACATCGTATAGTACGTCTGCGACATGTCAACTAAGTAATGATGTCCCCACAGAACCCACAAAGCAATCCCTTCTCACCCGGTCTCCGTCTCGTAGACGGGCTATTCCAAATCGCCTCCACCCGAACCGCCGGCTTCTCAATCACCTCTCTCGGGACACTCCACCCCGCAGTCCAAGTCTCCTTCGTAGTAATGATGTACATCTCGGCGTTCCCAATCGCAATCGCCATCCGCAAAACTAACGTCTACGAAGAAAAAAGCCTCGGCATCTACGACGACGAAGACAAGCCCAACCCCCACGGCCTGGCCGCCCACATCCAGCGCCAACTCGGCTTTGACCTGTGGTACGTAATGCTCGGGTTCTTCCTCATCTCCGTCACAGAGGGCAAGCGGATCCAACAAACCCACGGCCGCGACTTCGCGTTCTCTCTTTTCCCCCTTCTGTTCGAGATTGTCTCCGCGTATGGAACGGTGGGGCTCTCGTTGGGCTATCCAAAGACGGAGACGAGTCTCAGTGCGCAGTTTAACCCGATGTCGAAGTTGATCATTATTGCTATGCAGGTGCGGGGGAGGCATCGTGGTTTGCCGCATGCGTTGGATCATGCTATTTTGTTGCCGTGTGATGTGCATCAGGATCAGCATGGGGAGTGGTGGTGGAAGCGGTGGTTGAAGCGGAAGAGTTCGAATATTAGCAATTTCTTTTCGCATGGGGATGCTAATGAGGATATTGAGCGGCTTGCTTTGTGAGACTGTCATTCGGCATTAGGTACGATACTGATATCAATACCTACGGCATTACTGACTCCGTGAATATGGAGTTCTAAAAATAAAAAAGATTATATTTTTGTTGGAATATTGTAGATCGCCCCACAGAGTGTCCTTTTCGCTCTCTATAAGAGCCATTCAAACATGTTTTGGTTGCGGTACCTGGCTATACACATAATGTACTCCATACTACTCCGTGAATGAAGAATAATTAAGATCCACTACTGGGTAGCCTGCGCCACAGTGTTACTACTTCTGGTATGGTGTGTATACTGGTCATGTGATGATATGGAATTCAGCTGAGGTTGAGATCAAACTCTTTTCTCTCCTGCTTCGTTTTACCCAACGACCTCACTGCATTTATTATTCCAATCAGTAAAGCGGATATATTTAATCAGAGTTGTTGAACAACTGTAATCACAAGACTACTTCTATCCTTCCAATGCCTCTCCTCGACCTTCCAAATGAGGTACTGCTTCTAATCATTGAAAACCTCCCGACTGCGAAGGATGTTCTCTCTATGTTATTGACAACTTCCCGTGTCTACGCTATTCAACGAATGGTCCCGCTATACAGTCATGATATTAAGTGTTCTGGCTCATCACTGTCATAGTACTCCAAAAAAGGACATATCTCAACTATAGAGACAATGCTTCAAAGAGGCGCCAATATAGACTGCAAAGATAAGAATGACTGCACACCACTGATATATGCTGCATCCAATGGAGATGAAGATTTGGTTAGATTGTTGCTCGAAAAGGGTGCTACTCTAGAGAATGAAGACTATACGGCCTCCACAGCACTAATATGCGCTGCCAAAAATGGACACGAAGGTGTTGTTAAGCTACTGCTTGAAAAAGGTGCTTTCGTCAATCGTATGGATTGTGGTGATTGTACATCCCTAACATATGCCGCGATGGAAGGACATGAGGGTGTGGCCAGACTGTTACTTGAAAAGGGTGCTAATCCGGAGTATGGAGATACGAAGGGTTATACCCCATTAATTTGGGCTGCTAAGAAGGGCCACGAGAGAATATTTAGGCTGCTAGTCGAAAAGGGTGCGAATATCGAGCACGGAGATGATAGCGGTTGCACGCCACTAGCATATGCTTCTAGCAGAGGACATGAGGGCATTGTCAGATTGTTACTTGAAAATGGTGCCAATCCTGGACATGGAGAGTTCATTGATCGCATCATTGATTGCACACCACTGCTAATCGCTACTCTTCAGGGACATGAGCATGTGGCTAGGTTACTACTTGAT